>NC_090265.1:1400143561-1401343561 GCF_040414725.1 Anabrus simplex
AAGCAGTGGAAGTGAGTGTGTCGTGTGAGCTATGATGTAAACTGTACCGTACCAGCTGTTATGTTTGGGAAAATCGTTTCCTCGAGAAGTTCTTCATTAACCACACTAGACACCGATTGATTTATGATGTTGTTCCCCAACATTTGGATCTTTTCCGCTATGATCCCTGTAATTTAGTGATACCTGTGTCAAGTAATAAAATTTCAAAGAAAATAAGTCTAAATTAAATTTCAAGAACTTTACAAACAGGATTTGTATTTCGTAATCCATATCTCTCAGTAATAAGTGATGTTGAAGAGATTGAAGTTAAAGAAAGCACCCAGTCTTCTATGGATGAAGGTTTGTATCAATTTTTGACATCAGTAAAGCATTTAACAGTGCTCAGCAATGCTAACAAAGCTCCCTCTGCTATGCAGTGGAACGTTGAGGACAACATTATGGCACTTTACATTTATAAACGTCATCCATGTTTATATCATTATCTGGGTACTCACTTATCTTCCCTTTGTCAGGCTTCTCAAGCCCTTGCTATCTTGAATACCGGTAGGCCGTACCTTTTGACTCTGGTCTTAATCCATCCATACTTGAAGTACGTACCTAATTAAAGTAGGGGTTTCTAAAATGTCTGAGAAAAAATCTGTGCCCTCTTATTTGAATGAAATGTCACTACCCAAAGGCGTTATATTAAGAGGCTAATAAACAATGTATACTGTATGTCGGTGTGAGGTCACATGCTGCAGCAAATCACGCATTCCTTTTCATGATAAGACGTATTCACAGAACTTGTAAACAAACAACAGCTTATTATTTTATCACAAATTCATTACGGTAAGTAGTGTAGCGTTAAAAGACCTGATTGTGTGTATTTTAACTAAATTACAACATTTTGGGGTTGAAAGTTGTTTGCAAAGTTAGTGACCAAGGCTTGACAAATCAGAAAGCATTGAGAATTCTTTGTCAAGCTAGTTTAGTTAGACCCAGTGCATTCCATTTTCTTGTAGGCTATACGGTAGTGAGCCAACTGCTGTCAGAAATGCTTTAAATGAAAATAAGATTCTGCTTCATCATGTGGAGGTAAAATTGGAATACACTGACATGGTATGTAGTCAATGTAGATCAGGAAAGAACGATTTTAAGCTTTGCCCAAACTGAGAAAACAACATTTCAACTTCCAGAACAGGTACCGGTGTGTAAAAATGAAAGTGCTGTGCAGTTAAGCCGTACTGTGGCTGCTGTATTTAAAACATATGAAGCTGCTCAAGTGTTGTCCTCAGAAGCTACTGTATATACATAAACAGCAGAATTTGTTAAAAAAAATAGGCAACCTTCTGTATTCATTGAACCAGTTGTAACAGGAATGCGCAGGAAAGTAAGTTGTGTCAATAACCCCTTTCAGTAAATTCTGCACACATTCTGTTTTGGAACAACATTCTGACATTCTGAAAGAGATAGGGAATTGTACGTGACAGAAAGGTAAAATAAATTTAATTGTGTTTTTCAACCACTCCTTTTTGATAGAATTTATTATTAAGTTAGTTGTATGCAGTCATGTCCTCATTGTGCTCAGGTCGCTGGGACAATACAATTCACCGTTGGTCCCATAGCTTGTTACAGGGAAGCATTTTCACTCACTGGGACAATGTGTAATACTTCACAGAATTTTACCTAGGATAAGAAAAGTGAAGTCCATCTGCAGGCAGATAAGGATGGAAAATGTCCAGAATGACGAAATTAGACAGGAGCATGTAAATAAGATCAGTGAAAATTTCCTGCAATTAGACAGCAGCAAGTTGAGGATATGAAAGGAGGATGGCTAGCATACAGGTAGGCTATTCTATGCAATTGTAGAAACAGCAAGGGAATGTCTTGGAACTGTATGTAATAACTATATGTAATAACTGATGTGTTCAATGGCTGGAGGGCATTCAGAACAAGGAAATAAAGACTAAGATATGAATGATCTCTGTGTGTGACCTGGCTTCGGTTATGAGGTCATGTAAGATTAATTTTTCCTAGGAAAATGATAGACTGTGTCGTGTAGGGTTAGAGAATTAGAGTGAAACCAAGACAATGATTGGTAGGCTGAGTTTTCAGCAAGTTAAAGGTAAGAGGTGTAGAACTAAACTGACACACTCACTCACTCACTGGCATACCACTTCCAGATGAGTGAGAAAGTTGATATATAGTAGTGATAGCAATTAGCGTGTAACCTAAGAAAAAATGTCAAAAATGTACATTAACCACACTAGACACCGATTGATTTATGATGTTGTTCCCCAACATTTGGATCTTTTCCGCTATGATCCCTGTAATTTAGTGATACCTGTGTCAAGTAATAACATTTCAAAGAAAATAAGTCTAAATTAAATTTCAAGAACTTTACAAACAGGATTTGTATTTCGTAATCCATATCTCTCAGTAATAAGTGATGTTGAAGAGATTGAAGTTAAAGAAAGCACCCAGTCTTCTATGGATGAAGGTTTGTATCAATTTTTGTCATCAGTAAAGCATTTAACAGTGCTCAGCAATGCTAACAAAGCTCCCTCTGCTATGCAGTGGAACGTTGAGGACAACATTATGGCACTTTACATTTATAAACGTCATCCATGTTTATATCATTATCTGGGTACTCACTTATCTTCCCTTTGTCAGGCTTCTCAAGCCCTTGCTATCTTGAATACCGGTAGGCCGTACCTTTTGACTCTGGTCTTAATCCATCCATACTTGAAGTACGTACCTAATTAAAGTAGGGGTTTCTAAAATGTCTGAGAAAAAATCTGTGCCCTCCTATTTGAATGAAATGTCACTACCCAAAGGCGTTATATTAAGAGGCTAATAAACAATGTATACTGTATGTCGGTGTGAGGTCACATGCTGCAGCAAATCACGCATTCCTTTTCATGATAAGACGCATTCACAGAACTTGTAAACAAACAACAGCTTATTATTTTATCACAAATTCATTACGGTAAGTAGTGTAGCGTTAAAAGACCTGATTGTGTGTATTTTAACTAAATTACAACATTTTGGGGTTGAAAGTTGTTTGCAAAGTTAGTGACCAAGGCTTGACAAATCAGAAAGCATTGAGAATTCTTTGTCAAGCTAGCTTAGTTAGACCCAGTGCATTCCATTTTCTTGTAGGCTATACGGTAGTGAGCCAACTGCTGTCAGAAATGCTTTAAATGAAAATAAGATTCTGCTTCATCATGTGGAGGTAAAATTGGAATACACTGACATGGTATGTAGTCAATGTAGATCAGGAAAGAACGATTTTAAGCTTTGCCCAAACTGAGAAAACAACATTTCAACTTCCAGAACAGGTACCGGTGTGTAAAAATGAAAGTGCTGTGCAGTTAAGCCGTACTGTGGCTGCTGTATTTGAAACATATGAAGCTGCTCAAGTGTTGTCCTCAGAAGCTACTGTATATACATAAACAGCAGAATTTGTTAAAAAAAATAGGCAACCTTCTGTATTCATTGAACCAGTTGTAACAGGAATGCGCAGGAAAGTAAGTTGTGTCAATAACCCCTTTCAGTAAATTCTGCACACATTCTGTTTTGGAACAACATTCTGACATTCTGAAAGAGATAGGGAATTGTACATGACAGAAAGGTAAAATAAATTTAATTCTGTTTTTCAACCACTCCTTTTTGATAGAATTTATTATTTAGTTGTATGCAGTCATGTCCTCATTGTGCTCAGGTCGCTGGGACAATACAATTCACCGTTGGTCCCATAGCTTGTTACAGGGAAGCATTTTCACTCACTGGGACAATGTGTAATACTTCACAGAATTTTACCTAGGATAAGAAAAGTGAAGTCCATCTGCAGGCAGATAAGGATGGAAAATGTCCAGAATGACGAAATTAGACAGGAGCATGTAAATAAGGGCCTTACAAAAGTAGGGTACCATCTATAAAAATGTATAGAAAATATTATTAAAAAATAATAGACCCTATATAACACAATCTTGCTATCTGAAAAGTGGATCATAGTCCTTGCATAATTACAGTTTCTCTTTCACAGGTAATTTTTTCGGAAATGTATATACTGACAGTCCTGCATTCTGAGTACTGGTTGTTGTACCAATGCAATAATGTCGCACAGAGAAATATCAGACACATTTTTTACTACAACAAAGTCCTTTTTGTTCCCTGCTGACCTCAAACCTTGGACACGTACATTCTTTCTATGACTTCCTGTACTACACAAAGATATACATATCTTGTGGCATTTCTTTTTCCACCCAGGAATGACACAAGGGCAAATGTTCCTTCCTTAATATTAGAATCTTTTTCAACAGGTTCTCCTTCCTCTTCTTCACTCCATGTATGCACACTTTCTTCCCAAGGCGAATCTCCTGATTTATCCATTTCTGGCACAGAATCTTCAGATGATGAAGAAATGGCTGTTGACGTTGAGGGATTCTATTTTTCTTTCTTCTTTTGTTCTGCTGCTCTTTTCTTCTCCTCTCTTTCTATTTTTCTTCTTTCAATTCCTGCAGTTTTACTTCTTTTCAGTTCATTCTTTTTATTATAATATTTTATCATCTGAGGTGATGTGAAGACTCCAGGAAGCTTCTCACCACCTTCTCTTTGTTTTATCTTTGTCTTCCTCTTCTGGCCACAAAAGAGCTCTCTTGAATGGAGATGGTACATTTGATGTATCAGCAATAGGAATGGGATTGTACTGTGGTACAGAGATGTTGCATTTTCTGCAGGCTTAACTGTTTCCTGTTTATGGCCTACTTCAACGGGACTGTTTGAGACAACCTGTAATAAATTAAGTGTATGTCAAATAAAATAAAATATAAAATTAACAAATTTATGTTATTTTAGCTTGAAATATATTTAATTTACCTGGAAAACTGATTCTGGATTCTGTGTATCCTTAGTCCTCAGCCATAAATAGTAAAGATCTATTTGTTCCACAGGACCTTTTCATTCACCTTCATTCTCCTGGAATTTCTTTAACTTCTCTTCTCCAATTTTTTCTTCCAAAATTTTGAAGAAGGAAGGCATTTCTCTATTCCGTGATGACATGGCTGGCTCTCTCAGAGACTTTGGTCCTTTGGATCCACAAAATAATATCAGTTTCTTGATCTTTTGAGAATACCAATTTGCCAATTTGGCCCGTTCTTTCATTTTCCTTTGAAAAGTTGCTCCCAGAATGCAATGCATTTTGGCAACTGTGCAAACAGTCGTTCCTTTCTCAACATCAGCTATTGCTTTTTTGTTTTGATCTTCGGTGTAGCTTTGCTCTTTTCTTTCCTCCATTGTCATAAAATTGAATTAAATGAGCATGTTAAGAAACTAATCTATGTTGCCTAGTACTGGGCCACTAATGCCCCAATAGTGAGCCACGGTGGTTCTGACCACCCCATAAAATTTATATTCTGCTTACTTTATATTTTTTCTTCGTAATGTAGGGAATATTAAATGCATAATAAATAGGAATACAGCATTTCAGTATGTAATCAAATGTATGTTTGGAGAAAAGAAAAGTCAAATGAATGCTTACCTCTTAAGAATTCTGCAAGAACCAGTGAAGAAGATGCTAAAATAACACGACTTAAGACAAACACCCTTACAGCTCAAACAGTTAAGCAGTTAACTGATGCCTGCTCTATGTCAGGTAGTAGAGAAGGGTCCCAGCTCACACTGTATTGCTCACTGTTGTACAATCTTGACCCTGAACCTTGTTTTCAGTTTTTCAAAATTGGTGGCTCACTGCTAGTGCATGGCCCACTATAGTTACTTCTACCTTACCGGTGTGTAAAACTGAAAGTGCTGCATAGTTAAGCCATACTGTGGCTGCTGTATTTGAAACATATGAAGCTACTCAAGTGTTGTCCTCAGAAGGTATATAAACAGCAGAATTTGTAACTTGAAAAAAAGGACAGCCTTCTGGATTCATTGACAGTTGTAACAGGAACACACAGGAAATTAGGATGTGTCAATAACCCCTTTCAGGAAATTCTGCACACATTCCATTTTGGAACAACATTCTGACATTCTGAAAGAGATAGGGAAGTATAAAATAGTAGACCTCAAACCTGGTAGAAATAAGATAATTATGTAGGCCGATGTTCAGTGTTACTGATGGGCGGCAGAAATTCTGCACACATTCCATTTTGGAACAACATTCTGACATTCTGAAAGAGATAGGGAAGTATAAAATAGTAGACCTCAAACCTGGTAGAAATAAGATATGTAGGCCGATGTTCAGTGTTACTGATGGGCGGCAGATTACTATAACATCTGATATATTTTTGTGGAACAGGGTGAAGACAGTAGGATTCAAGTATCTTAATTTGAAAGGTCTCAATCAGTACCCCTTACAGAATGCATTGTGTTGTATATGACAGCATGGCATTTCAAACACAAATCCTACATATTTTCAGTTTGTAGCAGCTCTAAAAAACCTGCATTCTAAATATATGAATTTGCCCTTCAAGAGAATGAGTAAGTTAAACTGTGAGAGTGATGATTGCTTTCCCCTTAGCAATTTATGCCAGCACTTGCAGAGTGCTGATGATGACAATCAAGGAGTAAGTGGAACTTGCTCTGTTTATTCTGAAGACATAAATTAATGTGTAAGTCAGACCATTGGATCCCACTTGAACTGTTGGAAGGTAATCAAGCAGAGACATATGTATCATGATATATTTTTAAAGTTTCATGTGATAATAAAGGGTATGAAATGTTCAAAGGAAATTTGTATTCACCTAACTTGATTAAAAGCCTTTTATTTAAATCACCAAGTAACTTGCAGTATGCCAGCGAAGAACTCAAAGATTTTCTCCTTGATATTCATGATCACTTTTATATAATATTTGTGGACAACTATGTTCATACAGCAACATTAGAGGATTGTTTTAAAGTTGTCTTCTCTAGGCCAGACTACTACTTTTGCAGTAAGCATTATCTTGAAAATGTAATTTTGCAAGAGGCCATGGACGCTTCCTTTCAACTCCTAGGCCTTACCTATCCCATCGTCGCCTATCAGTGACGTAAAGCCACCATGAAATAAAATCCCACTGTCAGCAGGCTTATCTGGAAGGGTCTTTTCATATCGTAGGTAAAATTCTGTGAAGTATTACACATTGTACCACTGAGTGAAAATTTCACTGTAACGGGTCTAACCGAAAATTGAGTCAGATATGTTGATTCGGTGGGGGGCTAAATATGAAATATTTGGAACTTTTCTTGGGCTACAGCCTAATAGCCATCAGATTGCCGAATTTCAAGTTCCTACCTCATCTGGAAGGGGCTAACCCGAAATTTGAGTCCGATATTTTGATTCGGTGGGGGGGGCTATTATCAAAAATTTGAACTTTTTTGGAATTTTGCCTTGGGTTACAGCATAATAGCTATCGGATTGCAGAATTTCAAGTTCCTAGCTCATCTGGAAAGGTCTAACCCACAATTTGAGAAAATGGTTGGGGGGCGCTAAATATGAAAATTTTGAACTTTTTGGAATTTTTCCTTGGGTTGCAGCCTAAAAGCTATCAGACTGCCGAATTTCAAGTTCCTAGCTCACTTGGAAGTGGGCAAACATTAATGTCAGTCAGTGAGTGAGTGAGTGAGTGAGTGAGTGAGTCAGTTAGCCTTGTGGCTTTATATATATAGGATAAGATAAGATATAGAGCCAGGCAATGTGCACGCTAAATAGTGCACACTTTGGTTAGGAAATTTATTGCGGCAAAACGGTACGTCGTATCAAAGTATGGATTGCGCCATCAGACGACCCCTTTAGTCTTCTACATTACTGTCTTAGGCCTTTTCTAGTATCTTGCGTATTTATACCAAGGAAGGAGGTGAACATATCGATCCATGTCAAATTTCGACCGCTTTAAACAAGTTGAAAAGAGATTTTGCCAACTTAGCAGACACCTACACTCTTGAAACTTGGCACGCTGGACGACAATATAACGACCTACAATTTTGGTTGTTTGAGGTTTTGCCGTATCTCCATGATCTTCACCATAAATTGATTACGGTACATACATTATGCTGAAATTAAGGTAGCGTTTCTAGGTAAGTTATTCCTTCAGTTTCCCATACATTCATAGCAGTAGAATAATCAAAGTCGGTCTACATATGGCCAATGGTCGTGTCAGGGAGCGTGCTGAATTTAGTGTCTATCTGTCTTATGAGTGTGTTAATCAGTAAAAAAGTATGGAAATTTAACAAAATTGATAAAAACCGGGTAAATGAAGGTCAGTCTAAGGTAGAAGGGGTCGAGATACGACAAAAAGTCATACGACCAAAATTGTAGACATCTTAATTTTAGGACGCGAAAGTGCAATCAGTTCATTGATAGCAATTACCGTTCAGCCACAAAATAGCTCTAAACGAAAGTCTGCATCGTCATTAAATTTGGCTTCATATTTCGATTTTTCAGTGGGTTAATTATTCAAAATTTGAACTTGTTGCGATTTCTTCGTCGGTTACAGGCTTGGATCTAGAGCATTGCCAAATATTAATTTTGTAGGGCACTGCATCATGGCGTCCGCCATTTTGTTTGGGGGGAGGGGTGCAGAGGATTTTGATTGGGTGGTGGAGGGGTAAATATGAGAAAATGGAATGTTTTGGAATTTTTTCTTGGCTTACAGCCCAATTTCTATCATATTGATTAATTTCAATTCCTGGATCATCTGGATGGGCCTAACACGAAATTTGAGCCCGATATATTGTTTGGGCGGGGGGATTAAATATGAAAATTTTTAACTTTTTGGCATTGCCGAATTCCAATATTCTAGCGCATCTGGAACGCAAGGTTCTAAACCGAAATTTGAGTCCCATATTTTGATTCGGTGGGGGGATAAATATGAAAAATTTGAACTTTTTGGAATTTTCCCTTGGGTTGCAGCCTAATTTATATCAGATTGCCAAATTTCAAGTTCGTAGCTCATCTGGAAGGGTCTAACGCGAAATTTTAGTCCGATAATTTGATTGGACGGAAAAGCGGCTAAATATGAAACATTTCAACTTTTTAGAATTTTTCCCACGGTTGCAGCTTAATAGCTATCAGATTACCGAATTCAAAGTTTCTAGCTCATCCGGAACTGAAGGGTCTTACCCGAAATTTGAGAACGATATTTCGATTCGGTGGAGGCTAAATATGAAAATTTTGAACTTTTTGGAATTCTTCCTTGGGTTACAGCCGAATAGCTATCAGGCAGCCGAATTTCAAGTTCCTAGCTCATATGGAAGGGTCGAACACGAAATTTCAGTCCGATATTTTGATTGGGCGGAAGGGGACTAAATATGAAAAATTTCAACTTTTCGGAATTTTTCCTTGGTTTGCAGCCTAATAACAGTCAGATTGCCGAATTTCAAGTTCCTAGCTAATCTGCAAGGGTGTAACACCGAAATTTGAGTGATTCGATGGGGGGCTAAATACCAAAAATTTGAACTTTTTGGAATTATCCCTTGAGACACACCCTAATAGCTATCAGATTGCCACATTTCAAGTTCCTAGCTCATCTGGAAGGGCCCAACACGAAATTTCACTCCGATATTTTGATTGGGCGGAAGGGGGGCTAAATATGAAAAATTTCAACTTTTTGTAATTTTCCCTTGGGTTGCAGCCTAATAGCTATTTGATTGCCGAATTTCAAGTTCCTACCTAATCTGCAAGGGTGTAAGACCGAAATTTCAGTGATTCGGCGAAGGGGGGGCTAAATACAAAAAATTTGAACTTTTTGTAATTTTCCATTGGGACACACCCTAATAGCTATCAGATTGCCACATTTCAAGTTCCTAGCTCATCTGGAAGGGCCTAACACGAAATTTCACTCCGATATTTTGATTGGGCGGAAGGGGGGCTAAATATGAAAAATTTCAACTTTTCGGAATTTTTCCTTGGGTTGCAGCCTAATAGCTATTTGATTGCCGAATTTCAAGTTCCTAGCTAATCTGCAAGGGTGTAACACCGAAATTTGAGTGATTCGGCGAGGGGGGGCTAAATACAAAAAATTTGAACTTTTTGGAATTTTCCCTTGGGACACACCCTAATAGCTATCAGATTGTCACATTTCAAGTTCCTAGCTCATCTGGAAGGGCCTAACACGAAATGTCACTCCGATATTTTGATTGGGCGGAAAGGGGGCTAAATATGAAAAATATCAACTTTTTGGAATTTGTCCTTGGGTTGCAGCCTAATAGCTATTTGACTGCCGAATTTCAAGTTCCTAGCTCATCTGCAAGGGTGTAACACGAAATTTCAGTGTTTCGGCGAAGGGGGGGCTAAATACAAAAAATTTGAACTTTTGGTAATTTTCCCTTGGGACACACCCTAATAGCTATCAGATTGCCACATTTCAAGTTCCTAGCTCATCTGGCAGGGTCTAACACGAAATTTCAGCCCGATACTTTGATTGGGCGGAAGGGGGGCTAAATGTGAAAAATTTCAATTTTTTTGAATTTTTCCTTGGGTTGTAGCCTAATAGCTATTTGACTGCCGAATTTCAAGTTCCTAGCTCGTCTGCAAGGGTGTAACACGAAATTTCAGTGTTTCGGCGAAGGGGGGGCTAAATACAAAAAAATTGAACTTTTTGTAATTTTCCCTTGGGACACACCCTAA
This sequence comes from Anabrus simplex, assembly GCF_040414725.1. Classification (NCBI taxonomy): domain Eukaryota; kingdom Metazoa; phylum Arthropoda; class Insecta; order Orthoptera; family Tettigoniidae; genus Anabrus; species Anabrus simplex. Next base: position 1,400,154,153 of record NC_090265.1, read on the forward strand.
TAGCTATCAGATTGCCACATTTCAAGTTCCTAGCTCATCTGGCAGGGTCTAACACGAAATTTCGGCCCGATACTTTGATTGGGCGGAAGGGGGGCTAAATGTGAAAAATTTCACCTTTTTTGAATTTTTCCTTGGGTTGCAGCCTAAAAGCTATCAGACTGCCGAATTTCAAGTTCCTAGCTCACTTGGAAGTGGGCAAACATTAATGTCAGTCAGTGAGTGAGTGAGTGAGTGAGTGAGTGAGTCAGTTAGCCTTCTAGCTTTATATATATAAGATAAGATAAGATAGAGTCGGGCAATGTGCACGCTGAATAGTGCAGGCTTTCGTTTGGAAATTTATTGCGAGCAAACGGTGCATCGTATCGCGGTACGGTTTGCGGCGTTAGGCGACCCTTTTAGTGGTCTATATTACTGTCTCTGGCGCTTACTCCTACGCCGCATATTTATGCCATAGAGGAGGTGAACGATTCGATCCATGTCAAATTTCGCCCACATTTCACAAATTGAAAAAGAATTTTTCCAACTTGGCAGACAGCTACAGTGTTGAAACTTTGCAGGCACGTTGACGATGAAACGGCCTATAATTTCGGTTATTTGAGGTTTTACCGTATCTCAACGGGTTTCGCCATAAATTGCTTAAGAATCATCAATTAGGCCGAAATTTCAGTAGTGTTTCCACATGTACCCTCCGTTTTCCCATACTTGCAAGGCAGCTAGAATAACGAAAGTCGGTCTACATATGGCCAATGCCGTTGCCAAGGAGCGTGCTGAATTTCGTTCATCTATCTATCATATGAGTGTGTGAATCAGAAAATAATTTATGGAAATTTAACAAAATTTTGCGAAACCGGGAAAATGAAGCTCAATCTAAGGTAGAAGGGGTCGAGATACGACAAAAAGTCATAAGACCAAAGTTGTAGATCTCTTAATTTTAGGAGTCGAAAGTGCAATCCGTTCATTGATAGCAATTACCGTTCGGCCACAAGAGAGCTCGAAACGAAAGCCTGCACCGTCCTATATATTGAATCGGTGGGAGGGGGTAAATTATTAAAAATTTTAGCTTTTCGGATTTTTTCCAGGGGTTACAGCCTAATAACTATCAGATTGCTGAATTTCAAGTTCCTAGCTCATCTGGAAGGATATACCCCGAAATTTTAGTCCGATACTTTGATTGGGTGGAGTTGGGCTAAATAGGAAAAGATTCAGCTTTTTGCATTTTTTCCTGGTGTTACAGCCGAATAGCTATCAGATTACCGAATTTCAAGTTCCTAGCTCGTCTGGAACTGAAGGGTCTGACCCGAAATTTGAGTCCGATATTTTGATTCCGTGGGGGGCTAAATACAAAAAAATTTAACTTTTCGGAATTTTTCCTTGGGTTGCAGCCTAATAGGTATTTGATTGCCGAATTTCAAGTTCCTAGCTAATCTGCAAGGGTGTAACACCGAAATTTGAGTGATTCGGCGAGGGGGGCTAAATACAAAAAATTTGAACTTTTTGGAATTTTCCCTTGGGACTCACCCTAATAGCTATCAGATTGTCACATTTCAAGTTCGTAGCTCATCTGGAAGGGCCTAACAAGAAATGTCACTCCGATATTTTGATTGGGCGGAAGGGGGGCTAAATATGAAAAATATCAACTTTTTGGAATTTGTCCTTGGGTTGCAGCCTAATAGCTATTTGACTGCCGAATTTCAAGTTCCTAGCTCATCTGCAAGGGTGTAACACGAAATTTGAGTGTTTCGGCGAAGGGGGGGCTAAATACAAAAAAATTGAACTTTTTGTAATTTTCCCTTGGGACACACCCTAATAGCTATCAGATTGCCACATTTCAAGTTCCTAGCTCATCTGGCAGGGTCTAACACGAAATTTCAGCCCGATACTTTGATTGGGCGGAAGGGGGGCTAAATGTGAAAAATTTCAACTTTTTTGAATTTTTCCTTGGGTTGCAGCCTAATAGCTATTTGACTGCCGAATTTCAAGTTCCTAGCTCATTTGCAAGGGTGTAACACGAAATTTCAGTGTTTCGGCGAAGGGGGGGCTAAATACCAAAAATTTGAACTTTTTGTAATTTTCCCTTGAAACACACCCTAATAGCTATCAGATTGCCACATTTCAAGTTCCTAGCTCATCTGGCAGGGTCTAACACGAAATTTCAGCCCGATACTTTGATTGGGCGGAAGGGGGGCTAAATGTGAAAAATTTCAACTTTTTTGAATTTTTCCTTGGGTTGCAGCCTAATAGCTATCAGACTGCCGAATTTCAAGTTCCTACCTCACTTGGAAGTGGGCAAACATTAATGTCAGTCAGTCAGTGAGTGAGTGAGTGAGTCAGTTAGCCTTGTGGCTTTATATATATAGGATAACTCGCTTTCGCTCGTTGGGGGCTGCGCCCCCAAACCCCCAATTCCTCTATATTTCAAGTGCTCACATGGAAAACTACTGTGACGAAAAGGTACTTCGTTACGAAGAACGAATTCGCCACCAGACGGCGCATATATTCGCGTACATATTTGGTCCTGTAATATTTTCTCGTACCGTATATTCACGATTTATAGACGAGGTAGCGTTAAACGTTCCGACGCGGTGAAAATTACGTACGATTCTCACAAGATAAGAAATTATGTTCCTAACGTAACGGGGAGCTATAATCTTGAAACTTGGAAGGTTTATTGTGGTTGAAACGCTCTATATTTCCGTTATTTGATGTTTTGTCGTATCTGTTCGAGTTGACCGTAGATCGGTTTAGAACCTTGGATTAGGAGGACAGGGTTTACGTATTACTTTCGATTTTCCATGTTTACAGGGTGCTAGAATCATGCATTTGGTCACTTGTGGCCCACAAACGTTCCAATGAGCCTGCCAAATTTCATGATTCTATCGGTCTTATAAGTGTGTAGAACAGTAAATTAATTACGGAAACTGTAAAAAATTGACGTGTAATCTGAAAAATGGAGTTCTATCCAAGGCATAAGGGATCATGATACGACTAAAATTCCCGGGACCGAAGTTGTAGAACCCTTCAAGATGGGATCCGAACGTCTTGTCCATTTGGCGGTACGACTTACAGTTTAGCCACTAAAATTATCGAAACGTTACTTAGCACCATACTGAAATTTGCTTCCAGATTTTGATAACTTCTGGAGATGAAAACGTTAAACAATTCAACTCCTTAGAATTTCTCCGTCGGTTGCAGGCCAAAGATGTAATTGCGGCAAATTGTAATTCTTTGGCGCACTGCAACATATCGTCCAAAATTTAGTTTAAGGCAAGGGAAGTAAAATTAACACAAAATCAACATATGGAACTTTTCCACAATACAGCCTATTTGCTATCATATTGTTAAATTTTAAGTTTCTAGCTCATGCCGAATTGGGTAAACATTTATGCCAGCCAGTGAGAGAAACAGTTTTATATATATAATATAGAGCCAGGCAATGTGCACGCTAAATAGTGGAGACTTTGGTTAGGAAATTTATTGCGGAAAAACGGTACGTCGTATCAAAGTAAGGATTGCGCCATCAGACGACCCCTTTAGTTTTCTACATTACTGTCTTAGGCCCTTTCTAGTATCTTGCGTATTTATACCAAGGAAGGAGGTGAACATATCGATCCATGTCAAATTTCGACAGCTTTAAACAAGTTGAAAAAAGATTTTGCCAACTTAGCAGACACCTACACTCTTGAAACTTGGCACGCTGGACGACAATATAACGACCTACAATTTTGGTTGTTTGAAGTTTTGCCGTATCTCCATGGTCTTCACCATAAATTGATTACGGTACGTGCATTATGCTGAAATTAAGGTAGTGTTTCTAGGTAAGTTATTCCTTCAGTTTCCCATACATTCATAGCAGTAGAATAATCAAAGTCGGTCTACATATGGCCAATGGTCGTGTCAGGGAGCGTGCTGAATTTAGTGTCTATCTGTCTTATGAGTGTGTTAATCAGTAAAAAATGTATGGAAATTTAACAAAATTGATAAAAACCGGGGAAATGAAGGTCAGTCTAAGGTAGAAGGGGTCGAGATACGACAAAAAGTCATACGACCAAAATTGTAGACATCTTAATTTTAGGACGCGAAAGTGCAATCAGTTCATTGATAGCAATTACCGTTCAGCCACAAAATAGCTCTAAACGAAAGTCTGCATCGTCATTAAATTTGGCTTCATATTTCGATTTTTCAGTGGGTTAATTATTCAAAATTTGAACTTGTTGCGATTTCTTCGTCGGTTACAGGCTTGGATCTAGAGCATTGCCAAATATTAATTTTGTAGGGCACTGCATCATGGCGTCCGCCATTTTGTTTGGGGGGAGGGGTGCAGAGGATTTTGATTGGGTGGTGGAGGGGAAAATATGAGAAAATGGAATGTTTTGGAATTTTTTCTTGGCTTACAGCCCAATTTCTATCATATTGATTAATTTCAATTCCTGGATCATCTGGATGGGCCTAACACGAAATTTGAGTCTGATAATTTGATTGGGCGGGGAGAGGGCTAAATATGAAAAATTTGAACTAAATTTGAATTTTTCCTTGGGTTGCAACCTAATAGCCATCACATCGCCGAATCTCAAGATCGTAAATCATCAGGAAGGCTCTAACAAAAAATTTGAGCTCGATATATTGATTGGTCGGGGGGGATTAAATATGAAAAATTTTAACTTTTTGGCATTTTCCTTGGGTTTCAGCCTAATAGCTATCAGATTGCCGAATTCCAATATTCTAGCGCATCTGGAACGGAAGGTTCTAAACCGAAATTTGAGTCCCATATTTTGATTCGGTGGGGGGATAAATATGAAAAATTTGAACTTTTTGGAATTTTCCCTTGGGTTGCAGCCTAATTTATATCAGATTGCCAAATTTCAAGTTCGTAGCTCATCTGGAAGGGTCTAACGCGAAATTTCAGTCCGATAATTTGATTGGACGGAAAAGCTTAGACATTTCAACTTTTTAGAATTTTTCCCAAGGTTGCAGCTTAATAGCTATCAGATTACCGAATTCCAAGTTTCTAGCTCATCCGGAACTGAAGGGTCTTACCCGAAATTTGAGTAAGATATTTCAATTCGGTGGAGGCTAAATATGAAAATTTTGAACTTTTTGGAATTCGTAATTGGGTTACAGCCAAATAGCTATCAGGCAGCCGAATTTCAAGTTCCTAGCTCATATGGAAGGGTCTAACACGAAATTTCAGTCCGATATTTTGATTGGGCGGAAGGGGGCTAAATATGAAAAATTTCAACGTTTCGGAATTTTTCCTTGGTTTGCAGCCTAATAGCTATTTGGTTACCGAATTTCAAGTTCCTAGCTAATCTGCAAGGGTGTAACACCGAAATTTGAGTGATTCGGCGAAGGGGGGCTAAATACAAAAAATTTGAACTTTTTGGAATTTTCCCTTGGGACACACCCTAATAGCTATCAGATTGCCACATTTCAAGTTCCTAGCTCATCTGGAAGGCCCTAACATGAAATTTCACTCCGATATTTTGATTGGGCGGAAGGGGGGCTAAATATGAAAAATTTTCAACTTTTCGGATATTTTCCTTGGGTTGCAGCCTAATAGCTATTTGATTGCCGAATTTCAAGTTCCTAGCTAATCTGCAAGGGTGTAACACCGAAATTTGAGTGATTCGGCGAAGGGGGCTAAATACCAAAAAATTGAACTTTTTGGAATTTCCCCTTGGGACACACCCTAATAGCTATCAGATTGCCACATTTCAAGTTCCTAGCTCATCTGGAAGGGCCTAACATGAAATTTCACTCTGATATTTTGATTGGGCGGAAGGGGGGCTAAATATGAAAAATTTTCAACTTTTCGGAATTTTTCCTTGGGTTGCAGCCTAATAGCTATTTGATTGCCTAATTTCAAGTTCCTACCTAATCTGCAAGGGTGTAACACCGAAATTTGAGTGATTCGGCGAAGGGGGCTAAATACCAAAAAATTGAACTTTTTGGTATTTCCCCTTCGGACACACCCTAATAGCTATCAGATTGCCACATTTCAAGTTCCTAGCTCATCTGGAAGGGCCTAACATGAAATTTCACTCCGATATTTTGATTGGGCGGAATGGGGGCTAAATATGAAAAATTTTCAACTTTTCGGAATTTTTCCTTGGGTTGCAGCCTAATAGCTATTTGATTGCCGAATTTCAAGTTCCTAGCAAATCTGCAAGGGTGTAACACCGAAATTTGAGTGATTCGGCGAAGGGGGGGCTAAATACCAAAAAATTGAACTTTTTGGTATTTCCCCTTGGGACACACCCTAATAGCTATCAGATTGCCACATTTCAAGTTCCTAGCTCATCTGGAAGGGCCTAACACGAAATTTCACTCCGATATTTTGATTGGGCAGAAGAGGGGCTAAATATGAAAAATTTCAACTTTTTGGAATTTTTCCTTGGGTTGCAGCCCAACAGCTATTTGATTGCCGAATTTCAAGTTCCTAGCTCATCTGCAAGGGTGTAACACAAAATTTCAGTGTTTCGGCGAAGGGGGGCTAATTACAAAAAATTTGAACTTTTTGGAATTTCCCCATGGGACACACCGTAATAGCTATCAGATTGCCACATTTCAAGTTCCTAGCTCATCTGGCAGGGTCTAACATGAAATTTCAGTCCGATAATTTGATTGGGCGGAAGGGGGGCTAAATATGAAAAAATTCAACTTTTTAGAATTTTTCCTTGGGTTGCAGCCCAAGAGCTATTTGATAGCCGAATTTCAAGTTCCCTGCTCATCTGCAAGGGTGTAACACGAAATTTCAGTGTTTCGGCGAAGGGGGGGCTAAATACAAAAAATATGAACTTCTTGGAATTTCCCCATGGGACACACCCTAATAGCTATCAGATTGCCGAATTTCAAGTTCCCAGCTTAACTGGAAGGGTCTAAAACGAAATTTCAGTCCGATAATTTGATTGGGCGGAAGGGGGGGTAAATATGAAAAATTTCAACTTTTTGGAATTTTTCCTTGGGTTGCAGTCCAAAAGCTATCAGACTGCCGAATTTCAAGTTCCTAGCTCACCTGGAAGTGGGCAAACATTAATGTCAGTGAGTCAGTGAGTCAGTCAGTCAGTCAGTTAGCCTTGCGGCTTTATATATATATAATAAGATAAGATAGAGCCAGGCAATGTGCACGCTGAATAGTGCAGGCTTTCGTTTGGAAATTTATTGCGAGCAAACGGTGCATCGTATCGCGGTACGGTTTGCGGCGTTAGGCGACCCTTTTAGTGGTCTATATTACTATCTTTGGCGCCTTCTCCTGCCCCGCATATTTATGCCATAGAAAGAGGTGAACGTTTCGATCCATGTCAAATTTCGCCCACTTTTCACAAATTGAAAAATAATTTTGCCAACTTGGCAGACAGCTACAGTCTTGAAACTTTGCAGGCAGGTTGACGATGAAACGACCTATAATTTTGGTTATTTGAGGTTTTGCCGTATCTCAACGGGTTTCGCCATAAATTGCTTAAGAATCATCAATTAGGCCGAAATTTCAATAGTGTTCCCACATGTACCCTCCGTTTTCCCATACTTGCAAGGCAGCTAGAATAACGAAAGTCGGTCTACATATGGCCAATGACGTTGCCAAGGAGCGTCCTGAATTTCGTTCATCTATCCATCTTATGAGTGTGTGAATCAGTAAAATCATTTATGGAAATTTAACAAAAATGACCAAAACCGGGAAAATGAAGCTCAATCTAAGGTAGAAGGAGTCGAGATACGGCAAAAAGTCATAGGACCAAAGTTGTAGATCTCTTCATTTTAAGGGACGAAAGTGCAGTCCGTTTATTGATAACAATTGCCGTTTAGCCACAGGAGAGCTCGAAACGAAAGCCTGCACCGTCATTGAATTTGGCTTCATATTTCGAATTTTTTAGTGGATAAAATATTAAATATTTTAACTTGTTGCAATTTCTACGTCGGTTACAGGCTAGGAGCTAGAACTTTGCCAAATATTAATTTTCTAGGGCACTGCATCACGGTATCCGCCATTTTGTTTCGGGGGAGGGGGGCAAAAATTTAAAATTTAAAATTTTTGGAAATTTTCCGTAGGTTACACGCTAATAGCTATCACCTTGCCAAATTTCAAGTTTCTAGCTCATGTCGAAGTGGGCAAACATTTATGTCAGTCAGTGAGCCTTGCGGCTTTATATATATAAGATAGCATAGATCCAGGCAATGTGCAGGCTACACAGTGCAGACTTCCATTTGAAAATTTATTGCGGGCAAACGATAAGTCGTATCGAGATACGGATTGCGCCATCAGACGTGTCTTTTAGTCACCTACAGTACTGTCTGAGGCATTTTCTCGTATCTCGAATATTTATGCCACTGAAAGGGGTGAACGTTTCGATCCATATCAAATTTCGTCCGCTTAACACCAGCTGAAAAATAATTTTGCCAACTTAGCAGACAGCTAGAGTCTTGAAACTTGCCACACAGATCGACGATGAAACGACCTATAGTTTTGGTTATTTGAGGTTTTGCCGTATCTCAAATGGCTTCACCATAAATTGGTTAAGTATCATAAATTAGGCTGAAATTTCAATAGTGTTTCCGCATGTACCCTCCGATTTCCCATACTTTCATGGCAGCTAGAATAAGGAAAGTCGGTGTACATATGGCCAATGCCGTTGCCAAGGAGCGTGCTAAATTTCGTTCATCTCTCTATCATATGAGTGTGTGAATCAGTAAAATAATTTATGGAAATTTAACAAAATTTTGCGAAACCGGGAAAATGAAGCTCAATCTAAGGTAGAAGGAGTCGAGATACGACAGAAAGTCATAGGACCAAAGTTGTAGATCTTTTAATTTTAGGAGCCGAAAGTGCAATCCGTTCATTGATAGCAATTACCGTTCGGCCACAAAATAGCTCGAAACGAAAGTCTGCACCGTCATTCAATTTGGCTTAATATTCCGAATTTTTTAATGGGTAAAATATTAAATATTTGAACTTGTTGCAATTTCTACGTCAGTTTCTGGGTAGGAGCTAGATTTTTGCCAAATTTCAATATTGTAGGGTACTGCATCATGGCGTCCGCCATTTTGTTTGGGGGGCGGGGGGCAAAAATTAAAAATTTGAATTTTTGGGATCTTTTCCGTAGCTTACACGCTAATAGCTGTTACTTTGCCAAATTTCACATTTCTACCACATCTGGAAGTGGCCAATCATTTATGTCAGTGAGTGAGTCAGCCGTACGGCTTTATATAATAGAGATAGCATAGATCCAGGCAATGTGCAGGCTACACAGTGCAGACTTCCATTTGAAAATTTATTGCGGGCAAACGATAAGTCGTATCGAGATACGGATTGCGCCATCAGACGTGTCTTTTAGTCACCTACAGTACTGTCTGAGGCATTTTCTCGTATCTCGAATATTTATGCCACTGAAAGGGGTGAACGTTTCGATCCATATCAAATTTCGTCCGCTTAACACCAGCTGAAAAATAATTTTGCCAACTTAGCAGACAGCTAGAGTCTTGAAACTTGCCACACAGATCGACGATGAAACGACCTATAGTTTTGGTTATTTGAGGTTTTGCCGTATCTCAAATGGCTTCACCATAAATTGGTTAAGTATCATAAATTAGGCTGAAATTTCAATAGTGTTTCCGCATGTACCCTCCGATTTCCCATACTTTCATGGCAGCTAGAATAACGAAAGTCGGTGTACATATGGCCAATGCCGTTGCCAAGGAGCGTGCTAAATTTCGTTCATCTCTCTATCATATGAGTGTGTGAATCAGTAAAATAATTTATGGAAATTTAACAAAATTTTGCGAAACCGGGAAAATGAAGCTCAATCTAAGGTAGAAGGAGTCGAGATACGACAAAAAGTCATAGGACCAAAGTTGTAGATCTTTTAATTTTAGGAGCCGAAAGTGCAATCCGTTCATTGATAGCAATTACCGTTCGGCCACAAAATAGCTCGAAACGAAAGTCTGCACCGTCATTCAATTTGGCTTAATATTCCGAATTTTTTAATGGGTAAAATATTAAATATTTGAACTTGTTGCAATTTCTACGTCAGTTTCTGGGTAGGAGCTAGATTTTTGCCAAATTTCAATATTGTAGGGTACTGCATCATGGCGTCCGCCATTTTGTTTGGGGGGCGGGGGGCAAAAATTAAAAATTTGAATTTTTGGGATCTTTTCCGTAGCTTACACGCTAATAGCTGTTACTTTGCCAAATTTCACATTTCTACCACATCTGGAAGTGGCCAATCATTTATGTCAGTGAGTGAGTCAGCCGTACGGCTTTATATAATAGAGATAGCATAGATCCAGGCAATGTGCAGGCTACACAGTGCAGACTTCCATTTGAACATTTATTGCGGGCAAACGATAAGTCGTATCGAGATACGGATTGCGCCATCAGACGTGTCTTTTAGTCACCTACAGTACTGTCTGAGGCATTTTCTCGTATCTCGAATATTTATGCCACTGAAAGGGGTGAACGTTTCGATCCATATCAAATTTCGTCCGCTTAACACCAGCTGAAAAATAATTTTGCCAACTTAGCAGACAGCTAGAGTCTTGAAACTTGCCACACAGATCGACGATGAAACGACCTATAGTTTTGGTTATTTGAGGTTTTGCCGTATCTCAAATGGCTTCACCATAAATTGGTTAAGTATCATAAATTAGGCTGAAATTTCAATAGTGTTTCCGCATGTACCCTCCGATTTCCCATACTTTCATGGCAGCTAGAATAACGAAAGTCGGTGTACATATGGCCAATGCCGTTGCCAAGGAGCGTGCTAAATTTCGTTCATCTCTCTATCATATGAGTGTGTGAATCAGTAAAATAATTTATGGAAATTTAACAAAATTTTGCGAAACCGGGAAAATGAAGCTCAATCTAAGGTAGAAGGAGTCGAGATACGACAAAAGGTCATAGGACCAAAGTTGTAGATCTTTTAATTTTAGAAGCCGAAAGTGCAATCCGTTCATTGATAGCAATTACCGTTCGGCCACAAAATAGCTCGAAACGAAAGTCTGCACCGTCATTCAATTTGGCTTAATATTCCGAATTTTTTAATGGGTAAAATATTAAATATTTGAACTTGTTGCAATTTCTACGTCAGTTTCTGGGTAGGAGCTAGATTTTTGCCAAATTTCAATATTGTAGGGTACTGCATCATGGCGTCCGCCATTTTGTTTGGGGGGCGGGGGGCAAAAATTAAAAATTTGAATTTTTGGGATCTTTTCCGTAGCTTACACGCTAATAGCTGTTACTTTGCCAAATTTCACATTTCTACCACATCTGGAAGTGGCCAATCATTTATGTCAGTGAGTGAGTCAGCCGTACGGCTTTATATAATAGAGATAGCATAGATCCAGGCAATGTGCAGGCTACACAGTGCAGACTTCCATTTGAAAATTTATTGCGGGCAAACGATAAGTCGTATCGAGATACGGATTGCGCCATCAGACGTGTCTTTTAGTCACCTACAGTACTGTCTGAGGCATTTTCTCGTATCTCGAATATTTATGCCACTGAAAGGGGTGAACGTTTCGATCCATATCAAATTTCGTCCGCTTAACACCAGCTGAAAAATAATTTTGCCAACTTAGCAGACAGCTAGAGTCTTGAAACTTGCCACACAGATCGACGATGAAACGACCTATAGTTTTGGTTATTTGAGGTTTTGCCGTATCTCAAATGGCTTCACCATAAATTGGTTAAGTATCATAAATTAGGCTGAAATTTCAATAGTGTTTCCGCATGTACCCTCCGATTTCCCATACTTTCATGGCAGCTAGAATAACGAAAGTCGGTGTACATATGGCCAATGCCGTTGCCAAGGAGCGTGCTAAATTTCGTTCATCTCTCTATCATATGAGTGTGTGAATCAGTAAAATAATTTATGGAAATTTAACAAAATTTTGCGAAACCGGGAAAATGAAGCTCAATCTAAGGTAGAAGGAGTCGAGATACGACAAAAAGTCATAGGACCAAAGTTGTAGATCTTTTAATTTTAGGAGCCGAAAGTGCAATCCGTTCATTGATAGCAATTACCGTTCGGCCACAAAATAGCTCGAAACGAAAGTCTGCACCGTCATTCAATTTGGCTTAATATTCCGAATTTTTTAATGGGTAAAATATTAAATATTTGAACTTGTTGCAATTTCTACGTCAGTTTCTGGGTAGGAGCTAGATTTTTGCCAAATTTCAATATTGTAGGGTACTGCATCATGGCGTCCGCCATTTTGTTTGGGGGGCGGGGGGCAAAAATTAAAAATTTGAATTTTTGGGATCTTTTCCGTAGCTTACACGCTAATAGCTGTTACTTTGCCAAATTTCACATTTCTACCACATCTGGAAGTGGCCAATCATTTATGTCAGTGAGTGAGTCAGCCGTACGGCTTTATATAATAGAGATAGCATAGATCCAGGCAATGTGCAGGCTACACAGTGCAGACTTCCATTTGAAAATTTATTGCGGGCAAACGATAAGTCGTATCGAGATACGGATTGCGCCATCAGACGTGTCTTTTAGTCACCTACAGTACTGTCTGAGGCATTTTCTCGTATCTCGAATATTTATGCCACTGAAAGGGGTGAACGTTTCGATCCATATCAAATTTCGTCCGCTTAACACCAGCTGAAAAATAATTTTGCCAACTTAGCAGACAGCTAGAGTCTTGAAACTTGCCACACAGATCGACGATGAAACGACCTATAGTTTTGGTTATTTGAGGTTTTGCCGTATCTCAAATGGCTTCACCATAAATTGGTTAAGTATCATAAATTAGGCTGAAATTTCAATAGTGTTTCCGCATGTACCCTCCGATTTCCCATACTTTCATGGCAGCTAGAATAAGGAAAGTCGGTGTACATATGGCCAATGCCGTTGCCAAGGAGCGTGCTAAATTTCGTTCATCTCTCTATCATATGAGTGTGTGAATCAGTAAAATAATTTATGGAAATTTAACAAAATTTTGCGAAACCGGGAAAATGAAGCTCAATCTAAGGTAGAAGGAGTCGAGATACGACAGAAAGTCATAGGACCAAAGTTGTAGATCTTTTAATTTTAGGAGCCGAAAGTGCAATCCGTTCATTGATAGCAATTACCGTTCGGCCACAAAATAGCTCGAAACGAAAGTCTGCACCGTCATTCAATTTGGCTTAATATTCCGAATTTTTTAATGGGTAAAATATTAAATATTTGAACTTGTTGCAATTTCTACGTCAGTTTCTGGGTAGGAGCTAGATTTTTGCCAAATTTCAATATTGTAGGGTACTGCATCATGGCGTCCGCCATTTTGTTTGGGGGGCGGGGGGCAAAAATTAAAAATTTGAATTTTTGGGATCTTTTCCGTAGCTTACACGCTAATAGCTGTTACTTTGCCAAATTTCACATTTCTACCACATCTGGAAGTGGCCAATCATTTATGTCAGTGAGTGAGTCAGCCGTACGGCTTTATATAATAGAGATAGCATAGATCCAGGCAATGTGCAGGCTACACAGTGCAGACTTCCATTTGAAAATTTATTGCGGGCAAACGATAAGTCGTATCGAGATACGGATTGCGCCATCAGACGTGTCTTTTAGTCACCTACAGTACTGTCTGAGGCATTTTCTCGTATCTCGAATATTTATGCCACTGAAAGGGGTGAACGTTTCGATCCATATCAAATTTCGTCCGCTTAACACCAGCTGAAAAATAATTTTGCCAACTTAGCAGACAGCTAGAGTCTTGAAACTTGCCACACAGATCGACGATGAAACGACCTATAGTTTTGGTTATTTGAGGTTTTGCCGTATCTCAAATGGCTTCACCATAAATTGGTTAAGTATCATAAATTAGGCTGAAATTTCAATAGTGTTTCCGCATGTACCCTCCGATTTCCCATACTTTCATGGCAGCTAGAATAACGAAAGTCGGTGTACATATGGCCAATGCCGTTGCCAAGGAGCGTGCTAAATTTCGTTCATCTCTCTATCATATGAGTGTGTGAATCAGTAAAATAATTTATGGAAATTTAACAAAATTTTGCGAAACCGGGAAAATGAAGCTCAATCTAAGGTAGAAGGAGTCGAGATACGACAAAAAGTCATAGGACCAAAGTTGTAGATCTTTTAATTTTAGAAGCCGAAAGTGCAATCCGTTCATTGATAGCAATTACCGTTCGGCCACAAAATAGCTCGAAACGAAAGTCTGCACCGTCCTATATATTGAATCGGTGGGAGGGGGTTAATTATAAAAAATTTTAGCTTTTCGGATTTTTTCCAGGGGTTACAGCCTAATAACTATCAGATTGCTGAATTTCATGTTCCTAGCTCATCTGGAAGGATATACCCCGAAATTTTAGTCCGATACTTTGATTGGGTGGAGTTGGGCTAAATAGGAAAAGATTCAGCTTTTTGCATTTTTTCCTGGTGTTACAGCCGAATAGCTATCAGATTACCGAATTTCAAGTTCCTAGCTCGTCTGGAACTGAAGGGTCTGACCCGAAATTTGAGTCCGATATTTTGATTCCGTGGGGGGCCTAAATACAAAAAAATTTAACTGTTTGGAATTTTTCCTTGGTTTACAGCCTCATATACATCAGGTTGCCGAATTTCAAGTTCCTAGCTCATCTGGAAGGGTCTAACACGAAATTTCTTTGATTGGGCGGAAGGGGGGCTAAATATTAAAAAATTCAACTTTTTGGAATTTTTCCTTTGGTTGCAGCCTAATAGCTATCAGACTGCCGAATTTCAAGTTCCTACCTCACTTGGAAGTGGGCAAACATTAATGTCAGTCAGTGAGTGAGTGAGTGAGTGAGTCAGTTAGCCTTGTGGCTTTATATATATAGGACTCGCTTTCGCTCGTTGGGGGCTGCGCCCCCAAACCCCCAATTCCTCTATATTTCAAGTGCTCACATGGAAAACTACTGTGACGAAAAGGTACTTCGTTACGAAGAACGAATTCGCCACCAGACGGCGCATATATTCGCGTACATATTTGGTCCTCTAATATTTTCTCGTGCCGTATATTCACGATTTATAGACGAGGTAGCGTTAAACGTTCCGACGTGGTGAAAATTACGTACGATTCTCACAAGATAAGAAATTATTTTCCTAACGTAACGGGGAGCTATAATCTTGAAACTTGGAAGGTTTATTGTGGTTGAAACGCTCGATTATTCAGTGGGTTAATTATTCAAAATTTGAACTTGTTGCGATTTCTTCGTCGGTTACAGGCTTGGATCTAGAGCATTGCCAAATATTGATTTTGTAGGGCACTGCATTATGGCGTCCGCCATTTTGTTTGGGGGAGGGGTGCAGTGGATTTTGATTGGGTGGTGGAGGGGTACATATGAGAAAATGGAATGTTTTGGAATTTTTTCTTGGCTTACAGCCCAATTTCTATCATATTGATTAATTTCAATTCCTGGATCATCTGGATGGGCCTAACACGAAATTTGAGTCTGATAATTTGATTGGGCGGGGAGAGGGCTAAATATGAAAAATTTGAACTAAATTTGAATTTTTCCTTGGGTTGCAACCTAATAGCCATCACATAGCCGAATCTCAAGATCGTAGATCATCTGGAAGGCTGTAACAAAAAAATTGAGCTCGATATATTGATTGGGCGGGGGGATTAAATATGAAAAATTTTAACTTTTTGGCATTTTCCTTGGGTTTCAGCCTAATAGCTATCAGATTGCCGAATTCCAATGTTCTAGCGCATCTGGAACGGAAGGTTCTAAACCGAAATTTGAGTCCCATATTTTGATTCGGTGAGGGGATAAATAAGAAAAATTTGAACTTTTTGGAATTTTCCCTTGGGTTGCAGCCTAATTTATATCAGATTGCCAAATTTCAAGTTCGTAGCTCCTCTGGAAGGGTCTAACGCGAAATTTCAGCCCGATATTTTGATTGGGCGGAAGGGGGCTAAATATGAAAAATTTCAACTTTTCGGAATTTTCCCTTGGTTTGCAGCCTAATAACTGTCAGATTGCCGAATTTCAAGTTCCTAGCTAATCTGCAAGGGTGTAACACCGAAATTTGAGTGATTCGGTGGGGGGGCTAAATACAAAAAATTTGAACTTTTTATAATTTTCCCTTGGGACACACGCTAATAGCCATCAGATTGCCACATTTCAAGTTGCTAGCTCATCTGGAAGGGCCCAACACGAAATTTCAGTCCGATATTTTGATTGGGCGGAAGGGGTGCTAAATATGAAAAATTTCAACTTTATGGAACTTTTCCTTGGGTTGCAGCCTAATAGCTATTTGATTGCCGAATTTCAAATTCCTATCTAATCTGCAAGGGTGTAACACCGAAATTTGAGTGATTCTGCGAAGGGGGGGCTAAATACAAAAAATTTGAACTTTTTGGAATTTTCCCTTGGGACACACCCTAATAGCTATCAGATTGACACATTTCAAGTTCCTAGCTCATCTGGAAGGGCCTAACACGAAATTTTACTCCGATATTTTGATTGGGCGGAAGGGGGGCTAAATATGAAAAATTTCAACTTTTTGGAATTTTTCCTTGGGTTGCAGCCCAACAGCTATTTGACTGCCGAAATTCAAGTTCCTAGCTCATCTGCAAGGGTGTAACACGAAATTTCAGTGTTTCGGCTCAGGGGGGGGGGGGCTAAATACAAAAAAATTGAACTTTTTGGAATTTCCCCATGGGACACACCCTAGTAGCTATCAGATTGCCACATTTCAAGTTCCTAGCTCATCTGGAAGGGCCTAACACGAAATTTCACTCCGATATTTTGATTGGGCGGAAGGGGGGCTAAATATAAAACATTTCAACTTTTCGAAATTTTTCCTTGGGTTGCAGCCTAATAGCTATTTGATTCACGAATTTCAAGTTCCTAGCTAATCTGCAAGGGTGTAACACCGAAATTTGAGTGATTCGGCGAAGGGGGGGGCTAAATAAATAAATTGAACTTTTTGGAATTTTTCCTTGGGGCACACGCTAATAGCTATCAGACTGCCAAATTTCAAGTTCCTAGCTCATCTGGAAGGGCCTAACACGAAATTTCACTCCGATATTTTGATTGGGCGGAAGGGGGACTAAATATGAAAAATTTTCAACTTTTCGGAATTTTTCCTTGGGTTGCAGCCTAATAGCTATTTGATTGCCGAATTTCAAGTTCCTAGCTAATTTGCAAGGGTGTAACACCGAAATTTGAGTGATTAGGCGAAGGGGGGGCTAAATACAAAAAATTGAACTTTTTGGAATTTCCCCTTCGGACACACCCTAATAGCTATCAGATTGCCACATTTCAAGTTCCTAGCTCATCTGAAAGGGCCTAACACGAAATTTCACTCCGATATTTTGATTGGGCGGAAGGGGGGCTAAATATGAAAAATTTCAACTTCTTGGAATTTCTCCTTGGGTTGCAGCCCAACAGCTATTTGATTGCCAAATTTCAAGTTCCTAGCTCATCTGCAAGGGTGTAACACGAAATTTCAGTGTTTCGGCGCAGGGGGGGCTAAATACAAAAAATTTGAACTTTTTGGAATTTCCCCATGGGACACACCCTAATAGCTATCAGATTGCCACATTTCAAGTTCCTAGCTCATCTGGCGGGGTCTAACATGAAATTTCAGTCCGATATTTTGATTGGGCGGAAGGGGGGCTAAATATGAAAAATATCAACTTTTTGGAATTTTTCCTTGGGTTGCAGCCCAAGAGCTATTTGATTGCCGAATTTCAAGTTCCTAGCTCATTTGCAAGGGTGTAACACGAAATTTAAGTGTTTCGGCGCAGGGGGGGCTAAATACAAAAAATTTGAACTTTTTGGAATTTCCCCATGGGACACACCCTAATAGCTATCAGATTGCCACATTTCAAGTTCCTAGCTCATCTGGCAGGGTCTAACATGAAATTTCAGTCCGATATTTTGATTGGGCGGAAGGGGGGCTAAATATGAAAAATATCAACTTTTTGGAATTTTTCCTTGGGTTGCAGCCCAAGAGCTATTTGATTGCCGAATTTCAAGTTCCTAGCTCATCTGCAAGGGTGTAACACGAAATTTCAGTGTTTCGGCGAAGGGGGGGGGCTAAATACAAAAAATATGAACTTTTTGGAATTTCCCCATGGGACACACCCTAATAGCTATCAGATTGCCGAATTTCAAGTTCCTAGCTCATCTGGAAGGGTTGAACACGAAATTTCAGGCTGATAATTTGATTGGACGGAAGGGGGGCTAAATATGAAAAATTTCAACTTTTTAGAATTTTTCCTTGGGTTGCAGCCTAAAAGCTATCAGACTGCCGAATTTCAAGTTCCTAGCTCACCTGGAAGTGGGCAAACATTAATGTCAGTGAGTGAGTGAGTGAGTGAGTTAGCCTTGCGGCTTTATATATATATAATAGAGCCAGGCAATGTGCACGCTAAATAGTGCAGGCTTTCGTTTGGAAATTTATTGCGAGCAAACGGTGCGTCGTATCGAGGTACGGATTGCGGCGTTACACGACCCTTTTAGTGGTCTACATTACTGTCTTAGGCGCTTTCTCCCATCCCGCATATTTTGCCATAGAAAGAGGTGAACGTTTCGATCCATGTCAAATTTCGCCCACTTTTCACAAATTGAAAAATAATTTTGCCAACTTGGCAGACAGCTACAGTCTTGAAACTTTGCAGGCAGATTGACGATGAAACGACCTATAATTTTGGTTATTTGAGGTTTTGCCGTATCTCAACGGGTTTCGCCATAAATTGCTTAAGAATCATAAATTAGGCCGAAATTTCAATAGTGGTTCCACATGTACCCTCCGTTTTCCCATACTTGCAAGGCAGCTAGAATAACGAAAGTCGGTCTACATATGGCCAATGACGTTGCCAAGGAACGTCCTGAATTTCGTTCATCTATCCATCTTATGAGATTGTGAATCAGTAAAATCATTTATGGAAATTTAACAAAAATTACCGAAACCGGGAAAACGAAGCTCAATCTAAGGTAGAACGAGTCGAGATACGATAAAAAGTCATAGGACCAAAGTTGTAGATCTCTTCATTTTAGGACACGAAAGTGCAGTCCGTTTATTGATAACAATTACCGTTTAGCCACAAGAGAGCTCGAAACGAAAGCCTGCACCGTGATTTAATTTGGCTTAAAATTTCGAATTTTTTAGTGGATGAAATATTAAATATTTTAACTTTTTACAATTTCTACATCGGTTACAGGCTAGGAGCTAGAACTTTGCCAAATATTAATTTTGTAGGGCACTGCATCACGGTATCCGCCATTTTGTTTGGGGGGAGGGGGCAAAAATTTAAAATTTAAAATTTTTGGAATTTTTCCGTAGGTTACACGCTAATAGCTATCACCTTGCCAAATTTCAAGTTTCTACCGCATCTGGAACTGAAGGATCTAACCCGAAACTTTTTTATTCCGTGGGGGGCTACGTACACAAAAATTTGAACTTTTTGGAATTTTTCCTTGGGTTACAGCCTAATATCTATCAGGTTGCCGAATTTGAAGTTCCTAGCTCATCTGGAAGGGTCTAACACGAAATTTCTTTGATTGGGCGGAAGGGGGGCTAAATATAAAAAAATTGTACTTTTTGCAATTTTTCCTTGGGTTGCAGCCTAAAAGCTGTCAGACTGCCGAATTTCAAGTTCCTAGCTCACTTGGAAGTGGGCAAACATTAATGTCAGTGAGTCAGTCAGTCAGTTAGCCTTGTGGCTTTATATATATAAGATAGAGCCAGGCAATGTGCACGCTAAATAGTGCAGGCTTTCGTTTGGAAATTTATTGCGAGCAAACGGTGCGTCATATCGAGGTACGGATTGCGGCGTTACACGACCCTTTTAGTGGTCTACATTACTGTCTTAGGCGCTTTCTCCCATCCCGCATATTTTGCCATAGAAAGAGGTGAACGTTTCGATCCATGTCAAATTTCGCCCACTTTTCACAAATTGAAAAATAATTTTGCCAACTTGGCAGACAGCTACAGTCTTGAAACTTTGCAGGCAGATTGACGATGAAACGACCTATAATTTTGGTTATTTGAGGTTTTGCCGTATCTCAACGGGTTTTGCCATAAATTGCTTAAGAATCATAAATTAGGCCGAAATTTCAATAGTGGTTCCACATGTACCCTCCGTTTTCCCATACTTGCAAGGCAGCTAGAATAACGAAAGTCGGTCTACATATGGCCAATGACGTTGCCAAGGAACGTCCTGAATTTCGTTCATCTATCCATCTTATGAGATTGTGAATCAGTAAAATCATTTATGGAAATTTAACAAAAATTACCGAAACCGGGAAAACGAAGCTCAATCTAAGGTAGAACGAGTCGAGATACGATAAAAAGTCATAGGACCAAAGTTGTAGATCTCTTCATTTTAGGACACGAAAGTGCAGTCCGTTTATTGATAACAATTACCGTTTAGCCACAAGAGAGCTCGAAACGAAAGCCTGCACCGTGATTTAATTTGGCTTAAAATTTCGAATTTTTTAGTGGATGAAATATTAAATATTTTAACTTTTTACAATTTCTACATCGGTTACAGGCTAGGAGCTAGAACTTTGCCAAATATTAATTTTGTAGGGCACTGCATCACGGTATCCGCCATTTTGTTTGGGGGGAGGGGGCAAAAATTTAAAATTTAAAATTTTTGGAATTTTTCCGTAGGTTACACGCTAATATCTATCACCTTGCCAAATTTCAAGTTTCTACCGCATCTGGAACTGAAGGATCTAACCCGAAACTTTTTTATTCCGTGGGGGGCTACGTACACAAAAATTTGAACTTTTTGGAATTTTTCCTTGGGTTACAGCCTAATATCTATCAGGTTGCCGAATTTGAAGTTCCTAGCTCATCTGGAAGGGTCTAACACGAAATTTCTTTGATTGGGCGGAAGGGGGGCTAAATATAAAAAAATTGTACTTTTTGCAATTTTTCCTTGGGTTGCAGCCTAAAAGCTGTCAGACTGCCGAATTTCAAGTTCCTAGCTCACTTGGAAGTGGGCAAACATTAATGTCAGTGAGTCAGTCAGTCAGTTAGCCTTGTGGCTTTATATATATAAGATAGAGCCAGGCAATGTGCACGCTAAATAGTGCAGGCTTTCGTTTGGAAATTTATTGCGAGCAAACGGTGCGTCGTATCGAGGTACGGATTGCGGCGTTACACGACCCTTTTAGTGGTCTACATTACTGTCTTAGGCGCTTTCTCCCATCCCGCATATTTTGCCATAGAAAGAGGTGAACGTTTCGATCCATGTCAAATTTCGCCCACTTTTCACAAATTGAAAAATAATTTTGCCAACTTGGCAGACAGCTACAGTCTTGAAACTTTGCAGGCAGATTGACGATGAAACGACCTATAATTTTGGTTATTTGAGGTTTTGCCGTATCTCAACGGGTTTCGCCATAAATTGCTTAAGAATCATAAATTAGGCCGAAATTTCAATAGTGGTTCCACATGTACCCTCCGTTTTCCCATACTTGCAAGGCAGCTAGAATAACGAAAGTCGGTCTACATATGGCCAATGACGTTGCCAAGGAACGTCCTGAATTTCGTTCATCTATCCATCTTATGAGATTGTGAATCAGTAAAATCATTTATGGAAATTTAACAAAAATTACCGAAACCGGGAAAACGAAGCTCAATCTAAGGTAGAACGAGTCGAGATACGATAAAAAGTCATAGGACCAAAGTTGTAGATCTCTTCATTTTAGGAGACGAAAGTGCAGTCCGTTTATTGATAACAATTACCGTTTAGCCACAAGAGAGCTCGAAACGAAAGCCTGCACCGTGATTTAATTTGGCTTAAAATTTCGAATTTTTTAGTGGATGAAATATTAAATATTTTAACTTTTTACAATTTCTACATCGGTTACAGGCTAGGAGCTAGAACTTTGCCAAATATTAATTTTGTAGGGCACTGCATCACGGTATCCGCCATTTTGTTTGGGGGGAGGGGGCAAAAATTTAAAATTTAAAATTTTTGGAATTTTTCCGTAGGTTACACGCTAATAGCTATCACCTTGCCAAATTTCAAGTTTCTACCGCATCTGGAACTGAAGGATCTAACCCGAAACTTTTTTATTCCGTGGGGGGCTACGTACACAAAAATTTGAACTTTTTGGAATTTTTCCTTGGGTTACAGCCTAATATCTATCAGGTTGCCGAATTTGAAGTTCCTAGCTCATCTGGAAGGGTCTAACACGAAATTTCTTTGATTGGGCGGAAGGGGGGCTAAATATAAAAAAATTGTACTTTTTGCAATTTTTCCTTGGGTTGCAGCCTAAAAGCTGTCAGACTGCCGAATTTCAAGTTCCTAGCTCACTTGGAAGTGGGCAAACATTAATGTCAGTGAGTCAGTCAGTCAGTTAGCCTTGTGGCTTTATATATATAAGACTCGCTTTCGCTCGTTGGGGGCTGCGCCCCCAAACCCCCAATTCCTCTATATTTCAAGTGCTCACATGGAAAACTACTGTGACGAAAAGGTACTTCGTTACGAAGAACGAATTCGCCACCAGACGGCGCATATATTCGCGTACATATTTGGTCCTGTAATATTTTCTCGTACCGTATATTCACGATTTATAGACGAGGTAGCGTTAAACGTTCCGACGCGGTGAAAATTACGTACGATTCTCACAAGATAAGAAATTATGTTCCTAACGTAACGGGGAGCTATAATCTTGAAACTTGGAAGGTTTATTGTGGTTGAAACGCTCTATATTTCCGTTATTTGATGTTTTGTCGTATCTGTTCGAGTTGACCGTAGATCGGTTTAGAACCTTGGATTAGGAGGACAGGGTTTACGTATTACTTTCGATTTTCCATGTTTACAGGGTGCTAGAATCATGCATTTGGTCACTTGTGGCCCACAAACGTTCCAATGAGCCTGCCAAATTTCATGATTCTATCGGTCTTATAAGTGTGTAGAACAGTAAATTAATTACGGAAACTGTAAAAAATTGACGTGTAATCTGAAAAATGGAGTTCTATCCAAGGCATAAGGGATCATGATACGACTAAAATTCCCGGGACCGAAGTTGTAGAACCCTTCAAGATGGGATCCGAACGTCTTGTCCATTTGGCGGTACGACTTACAGTTTAGCCACTAAAATTATCGAAACGTTACTTAGCACCATACTGAAATTTGCTTCCAGATTTTGATAACTTCTGGAGATGAAAACGTTAAACAATTCAACTCCTTAGAATTTCTCCGTCGGTTGCAGGCCAAAGATGTAATTGCGGCAAATTGTAATTCTTTGGCGCACTGCAACATATCGTCCAAAATTTAGTTTAAGGCAAGGGAAGTAAAATTAACACAAAATCAACATATGGAACTTTTCCACAATACAGCCTATTTGCTATCATATTGTTAAATTTTAAGTTTCTAGCTCATGCCGAATTGGGTAAACATTTATGCCAGCCAGTGAGAGAAACAGTTTTATATATATAATATAGAGCCAGGCAATGTGCACGCTAAATAGTGGAGACTTTGGTTAGGAAATTTATTGCGGAAAAACGGTACGTCGTATCAAAGTAAGGATTGCGCCATCAGACGACCCCTTTAGTTTTCTACATTACTGTCTTAGGCCCTTTCTAGTATCTTGCGTATTTATACCAAGGAAGGAGGTGAACATATCGATCCATGTCAAATTTCGACAGCTTTAAACAAGTTGAAAAAAGATTTTGCCAACTTAGCAGACACCTACACTCTTGAAACTTGGCACGCTGGACGACAATATAACGACCTACAATTTTGGTTGTTTGAAGTTTTGCCGTATCTCCATGGTCTTCACCATAAATTGATTACGGTACGTGCATTATGCTGAAATTAAGGTAGTGTTTCTAGGTAAGTTATTCCTTCAGTTTCCCATACATTCATAGCAGTAGAATAATCAAAGTCGGTCTACATATGGCCAATGGTCGTGTCAGGGAGCGTGCTGAATTTAGTGTCTATCTGTCTTATGAGTGTGTTAATCAGTAAAAAATGTATGGAAATTTAACAAAATTGATAAAAACCGGGGAAATGAAGGTCAGTCTAAGGTAGAAGGGGTCGAGATACGACAAAAAGTCATACGACCAAAATTGTAGACATCTTAATTTTAGGACGCGAAAGTGCAATCAGTTCATTGATAGCAATTACCGTTCAGCCACAAAATAGCTCTAAACGAAAGTCTGCATCGTCATTAAATTTGGCTTCATATTTCGATTTTTCAGTGGGTTAATTATTCAAAATTTGAACTTGTTGCGATTTCTTCGTCGGTTACAGGCTTGGATCTAGAGCATTGCCAAATATTAATTTTGTAGGGCACTGCATCATGGCGTCCGCCATTTTGTTTGGGGGGAGGGGTGCAGAGGATTTTGATTGGGTGGTGGAGGGGAAAATATGAGAAAATGGAATGTTTTGGAATTTTTTCTTGGCTTACAGCCCAATTTCTATCATATTGATTAATTTCAATTCCTGGATCATCTGGATGGGCCTAACACGAAATTTGAGTCTGATAATTTGATTGGGCGGGGAGAGGGCTAAATATGAAAAATTTGAACTAAATTTGAATTTTTCCTTGGGTTGCAACCTAATAGCCATCACATCGCCGAATCTCAAGATCGTAAATCATCAGGAAGGCTCTAACAAAAAATTTGAGCTCGATATATTGATTGGTCGGGGGGGATTAAATATGAAAAATTTTAACTTTTTGGCATTTTCCTTGGGTTTCAGCCTAATAGCTATCAGATTGCCGAATTCCAATATTCTAGCGCATCTGGAACGGAAGGTTCTAAACCGAAATTTGAGTCCCATATTTTGATTCGGTGGGGGGATAAATATGAAAAATTTGAACTTTTTGGAATTTTCCCTTGGGTTGCAGCCTAATTTATATCAGATTGCCAAATTTCAAGTTCGTAGCTCATCTGGAAGGGTCTAACGCGAAATTTCAGTCCGATAATTTGATTGGACGGAAAAGCTTAGACATTTCAACTTTTTAGAATTTTTCCCAAGGTTGCAGCTTAATAGCTATCAGATTACCGAATTCCAAGTTTCTAGCTCATCCGGAACTGAAGGGTCTTACCCGAAATTTGAGTAAGATATTTCAATTCGGTGGAGGCTAAATATGAAAATTTTGAACTTTTTGGAATTCGTAATTGGGTTACAGCCAAATAGCTATCAGGCAGCCGAATTTCAAGTTCCTAGCTCATATGGAAGGGTCTAACACGAAATTTCAGTCCGATATTTTGATTGGGCGGAAGGGGGCTAAATATGAAAAATTTCAACGTTTCGGAATTTTTCCTTGGTTTGCAGCCTAATAGCTATTTGGTTACCGAATTTCAAGTTCCTAGCTAATCTGCAAGGGTGTAACACCGAAATTTGAGTGATTCGGCGAAGGGGGGCTAAATACAAAAAATTTGAACTTTTTGGAATTTTCCCTTGGGACACACCCTAATAGCTATCAGATTGCCACATTTCAAGTTCCTAGCTCATCTGGAAGGCCCTAACATGAAATTTCACTCCGATATTTTGATTGGGCGGAAGGGGGGCTAAATATGAAAAATTTTCAACTTTTCGGATATTTTCCTTGGGTTGCAGCCTAATAGCTATTTGATTGCCGAATTTCAAGTTCCTAGCTAATCTGCAAGGGTGTAACACCGAAATTTGAGTGATTCGGCGAAGGGGGCTAAATACCAAAAAATTGAACTTTTTGGAATTTCCCCTTGGGACACACCCTAATAGCTATCAGATTGCCACATTTCAAGTTCCTAGCTCATCTGGAAGGGCCTAACATGAAATTTCACTCTGATATTTTGATTGGGCGGAAGGGGGGCTAAATATGAAAAATTTTCAACTTTTCGGAATTTTTCCTTGGGTTGCAGCCTAATAGCTATTTGATTGCCTAATTTCAAGTTCCTACCTAATCTGCAAGGGTGTAACACCGAAATTTGAGTGATTCGGCGAAGGGGGCTAAATACCAAAAAATTGAACTTTTTGGTATTTCCCCTTCGGACACACCCTAATAGCTATCAGATTGCCACATTTCAAGTTCCTAGCTCATCTGGAAGGGCCTAACATGAAATTTCACTCCGATATTTTGATTGGGCGGAATGGGGGCTAAATATGAAAAATTTTCAACTTTTCGGAATTTTTCCTTGGGTTGCAGCCTAATAGCTATTTGATTGCCGAATTTCAAGTTCCTAGCAAATCTGCAAGGGTGTAACACCGAAATTTGAGTGATTCGGCGAAGGGGGGGCTAAATACCAAAAAATTGAACTTTTTGGTATTTCCCCTTGGGACACACCCTAATAGCTATCAGATTGCCACATTTCAAGTTCCTAGCTCATCTGGAAGGGCCTAACACGAAATTTCACTCCGATATTTTGATTGGGCAGAAGAGGGGCTAAATATGAAAAATTTCAACTTTTTGGAATTTTTCCTTGGGTTGCAGCCCAACAGCTATTTGATTGCCGAATTTCAAGTTCCTAGCTCATCTGCAAGGGTGTAACACAAAATTTCAGTGTTTCGGCGAAGGGGGGCTAATTACAAAAAATTTGAACTTTTTGGAATTTCCCCATGGGACACACCGTAATAGCTATCAGATTGCCACATTTCAAGTTCCTAGCTCATCTGGCAGGGTCTAACATGAAATTTCAGTCCGATAATTTGATTGGGCGGAAGGGGGGCTAAATATGAAAAAATTCAACTTTTTAGAATTTTTCCTTGGGTTGCAGCCCAAGAGCTATTTGATAGCCGAATTTCAAGTTCCCTGCTCATCTGCAAGGGTGTAACACGAAATTTCAGTGTTTCGGCGAAGGGGGGGCTAAATACAAAAAATATGAACTTCTTGGAATTTCCCCATGGGACACACCCTAATAGCTATCAGATTGCCGAATTTCAAGTTCCCAGCTTAACTGGAAGGGTCTAAAACGAAATTTCAGTCCGATAATTTGATTGGGCGGAAGGGGGGGTAAATATGAAAAATTTCAACTTTTTGGAATTTTTCCTTGGGTTGCAGTCCAAAAGCTATCAGACTGCCGAATTTCAAGTTCCTAGCTCACCTGGAAGTGGGCAAACATTAATGTCAGTGAGTCAGTGAGTCAGTCAGTCAGTCAGTTAGCCTTGCGGCTTTATATATATATAATAAGATAGAGCCAGGCAATGTGCACGCTAAATAGTGCAGGCTTTCGTTTGGAAATTAATTGCGAGCACACGATGCGTCGTATCGAGGTACGGATTGCGGCGTTAGGCGACCCTTTTAGTGGTCTACATTACTGTCTTAGGCGCTTTCTCCTATCCCGCATATTTATGCCATAGAAAGAGGTGAACGTTTCGATCCATGTCAAATTTCGCCCACTTGTCACAAATTGAAAAATAAATTTGCCCACTTGCCAGACAGCTACAGTCTTGAAACTTTGCAGGCAGATTGACGATGAAACGACCTATAATTTTGCTTATTTGAGGTTTTGCCGTATCTCAACGGGTTTCGCCATAAATTGCTTAAGAATCATAAATTAGGCCGAAATATCAGTAGTGTTTCCACATGTACCCTCCGTTTTCCCATACTTGCAAGGCAGCTAGAATGACGAAAGTCTGTCTACATATGGCCAATGACGTTGCCAAGGAGCGTCCTGAATTTCGTTCATCTATCCATCTGATGAGTGTGTGCATCAGTAACATCATTTATGGAAATTTAACAAAAATTACCAAAACCGGGAAAATGAAGCTCAATCTAAGGTAGAAGGAGTCGAGATACGACAAAAAGTCATAGGACCAAAGTTGTAGATCTCTTAATTTTAGGGGACGAAAGTGCAATCCGTTCATTGATAGCAATTACCGTTCGGCCACAAAATAGCTCGAAACGAAAGTCTGCACCGTCCTATATATTGAATCGGTGGGAGGGGGTTAATTATTAAAAATTTTAGCTTTTCGGATTTTTTCCAGGGGTTACAGCCTAATAACTATCAGATTGCTGAATTTCAAGTTCATAGCTCATCTGGAAGGATATACCCCGAAATTTTAGTCCGATACTTTGATTGGGTGGAGGGGGCGCTAAATAGGAAAAGATTCAGCTTTTTGCATTTTTTCCTGGTGTTACAGCCGAATAGCTATCAGATTACCGAATTTCAAGTTCCTAGCTCATCTGGAACAGAAGGGTCTGACCCGAAATTTGAGTCCGATATTTTGATTCCGTGGGGGGCTAAATACAAAAAAATTTAACTTTTTGGAATTTTTCCTTGGGTTACAGCCTCATATACATGAGGTTGCCGAATTTCAAGTTCCTAGCTCATCTGGAAGGGTCTAACACGAAATGTCTTTGATTGGGCGGAAGGGGGGCTAAATATAAAAAAATTCAACTTTTTGTAATTTTTCCTTTGGTTGCAGCCTAATAGCTATCAGACTGCCGAATTTCAAGTTCCTACCTCACTTGGAAGTGGGCAAACATTAATGTCAGTCAGTGAGTGAGTGAGTGAGTGAGTGAGTCAGTTACCCTTGTGGCTTTATATATATAGGATAAGATAGTCAAGCAATGTGCACGCTGAATAGTGCAGGCTTTCGTTTGGAAATTTATTGCGAGCAAACGGTGCATCGTATCGCGGTACGGTTTGCGGCGTTAGGCGACCCTTTTAGTGGTCTACATTAATGTCTTTGGCGCTTTCTCCTACCCCGCATATTTATGCCATAGAGGAGGTGAACGTTTCGATCCATGTCAAATTTCGCCCACTTTTCACAAATTGAAAAATAATTTTGCCAACTTGGCAGACAGCTACAGTCTTGAAACTTTGCAGACAGGTTGACGATGAAACGACCTATAATTTTGGTTATTTGAGGTTTTGCCGTATCTCAACGGGTTTCGCCATAAATTGCTTAAGAATCATAAATTAGGCCGAAATTTCAATGGTGTTTCCACATGTATCCTCCGTTTTCCCATACTTGCAAGGCAGCTAGAATAACGAAAGTCGGTCTACATATGGCCAATGATGTTGCCAAGGAGCGTCCTGAATTTCGTTCATCTATCCATCTTATGAGTGTGTGAATCAGTAAAATCATTTATGGAAATTTAACAAAAATGACCAAAACCGGGAAAATGAAGCTCAATCTAAGGTAGAAGGAGTCGAGATACGACAAAAAGTCATAGGACCAAAGTTGTAGATCTCTTCATTTTAGGAGACGAAAGTGCAGTCCGTTTATTGATAACAATTACCGTTTAGCCACAAGAGAGCTCGAAGCGAAAGCCTGCACCGTCATTAAATTTGGCTTAATATTTCGAATTTTTTAGTGGATGAAATATTAAATATTTTAACGTTTTGCAATTTCTACGTCGGTTACAGGCTAGGAGCTAGATCTTTGCCAAATATCAATTTTGTAGGGCACTGCATCACGGTATCCGCCATTTTGTTTGGGGGGAGGGGGGCAAAAATTTAAAATTTAAAATTTTTGGAATTATTCCGTAGGTTACACGCTAATAGCTATCACCTTGCCAAATTTCAAGTTTCTAGCTCATGTCGAAGTGGGTAAACATTTATGTCAGTGAGTGAGCCTTGCGGCTTTATATATATAAGATAAGATAGTCAAGCAATGTGCACGCTGAATAGTGCAGGCTTTCGTTTGGAAATTTATTGCGAGCAAACGGTGCATCGTATCGCGGTACGGTTTGCGGCGTTAGGCGACCCTTTTAGTGGTCTACATTAATGTCTTTGGCGCTTTCTCCTACCCCGCATATTTATGCCATAGAGGAGGTGAACGTTTCGATCCATGTCAAATTTCGCCCACTTTTCACAAATTGAAAAATAATTTTGCCAACTTGGCAGACAGCTACAGTCTTGAAACTTTGCAGACAGGTTGACGATGAAACGACCTATAATTTTGGTTATTTGAGGTTTTGCCGTATCTCAACGGGTTTCGCCATAAATTGCTTAAGAATCATAAATTAGGCCGAAATTTCAATGGTGTTTCCACATGTATCCTCCGTTTTCCCATACTTGCAAGGCAGCTAGAATAACGAAAGTCGGTCTTCATATGGCCAATGATGTTGCCAAGGAGCGTCCTGAATTTCGTTCATCTATCCATCTTATGAGTGTGTGAATCAGTAAAATCATTTATGGAAATTTAACAAAAATGACCAAAACCGGGAAAATGAAGCTCAATCTAAGGTAGAAGGAGTCGAGATACGACAAAAAGTCATAGGACCAAAGTTGTAGATCTCTTCATTTTAGGAGACGAAAGTGCAGTCCGTTTATTGATAACAATTACCGTTTAGCCACAAGAGAGCTCGAAGCGAAAGCCTGCACCGTCATTAAATTTGGCTTAATATTTCGAATTTTTTAGTGGATGAAATATTAAATATTTTAACTTTTTGCAATTTCTACGTCGGTTACAGGCTAGGAGCTAGATCTTTGCCAAATATTAATTTTATAGGGCACTGCATCACGGTATCCGCCATTTTGTTTGGGGGGAGGGGGGCAAAAATTTAAAATTTAAAATTTTTGGAATTATTCCGTAGGTTACACGCTAATAGCTATCACCTTGCCAAATTTCAAGTTTCTAGCTCATGTCGAAGTGGGTAAACATTTATGTCAGTGAGTGAGCCTAGCGGCTTTATATATATAAGATAAGATAGAGCCAGGCAATGTGCACGCTAAATAGTGCAGGCTTTCGTTTGGAAATTTATTGCGAGCAAACGGTGCGTCGTATCGAGGTACGGATTGCGGCGTTAGACGACCCTTTTATTGGTCTACATTACAGTCTTAGGCGCTTTCTCCTATCCCGCATATTTATGCCATAGAAAGAGGTGAACGTTTCGATCCATGTCAAATTTCGCCCACTTTTCACAAATTGAAAAATAATTTTGCCAACTTGGCAGACAGCTACAGTCTTGAAACTTTGCAGGCAGGTTGACGATGAAACGGCCTATAATTTTGGATATTTGAGGTTTTGCCGTATCTCAACGGGTTTCGCCATAAATTGCTTAAGAATCATAAATTAGGCCGAAATTTCAATGGTGTTTCCACATGTAACCTCCGTTTTCCCATACTTGCAAGGCAGCTAGAATAATGAAAGTCGGTCTGCATATGGCCAATGATGTTGCCAAGGAGCGTCCTGAATTTCGTTCATCTATCCATCTTATGAGTGTGTGAATCAGTAAAATCATTTATGGAAATTTAACAAAAATGACCAAAACCGGGAAAATGAAGCTCAATCTAAGGTAGAAGGAGTCGAGATACGACAAAAAGTCATAGGACCAAAGTTGTAGATCTCTTAATTTTAGGGGACGAAAGTGCAATCCGTTCATTGATAGCAATTACCGTTCGGCCACAAAATAGCTCGAAACGAAAGTCTGCACCGTCCTATATATTGAATCGGTGGGAGGGGGTTAATTATTAAAAATTTTAGCTTTTCGGATTTTTTCCAGGGGTTACAGCCTAATAACTATCAGATTGCTGAATTTCAAGTTCATAGCTCATCTGGAAGGATATACCCCGAAATTTTAGTCCGATACTTTGATTGGGTGGAGGGGGGCTAAATAGGAAAAGATTCAGCTTTTTGCATTTTTTCCTGGTGTTACAGCCGAATAGCTATCAGATTACCGAATTTCAAGTTCCTAGCTCATCTGGAACAGAAGGGTCTGACCCGAAATTTGAGTCCGATATTTTGATTCCGTGGGGGGCTAAATACAAAAAAATTTAACTTTTTGGAATTTTTCCTTGGGTTACAGCCTCATATACATGAGGTTGCCGAATTTCAAGTTCCTAGCTCATCTGGAAGGGTCTAACACGAAATGTCTTTGATTGGGCGGAAGGGGGGCTAAATATAAAAAAATTCAACTTTTTGTAATTTTTCCTTTGGTTGCAGCCTAATAGCTATCAGACTGCCGAATTTCAAGTTCCTACCTCACTTGGAAGTGGGCAAACATTAATGTCAGTCAGTGAGTGAGTGAGTGAGTGAGTGAGTGAGTCAGTTAGCCTTGTGGCTTTATATATATAGGATAAGATAGAGCCAGGCAATGTGCACGCTAAATAGTGCAGGCTTTCGTTTGGAAATTTATTGCGAGCAAACGGTGCGTCGTATCGAGGTACGGATTGCGGCGTTCGGCGACCCTTTTAGTGGTCTACATTACTGTCTTAGGCGCTTTCTCCTATCCCGCATATTTATGCCATAGAAAGAGGTGAACGTTTCGATCCATGTCAAATTTCGCCCACTTGTCACAAATTGAAAAATAAATTTGCCAACTTGCCAGACAGCTACAGTCTTGAAACTTTGCAGGCAGATTGACGATGAAACGACCTATAATTTTGCTTATTTGAGGTTTTGCCGTATCTCAACGGGTTTCGCCATAAATTGCTTAAGAATCATAAATTAGGCCGAAATATCAGTAGTGTTTCCACATGTACCCTCCGTTTTCCCATACTTGCAAGGCAGCTAGAATGACGAAAGTCTGTCTACATATGGCCAATGACGTTGCCAAGGAGCGTCCTGAATTTCGTTCATCTATCCATCTGATGAGTGTGTGCATCAGTAACATCATTTATGGAAATTTAACAAAAATTACCAAAACCGGAAAAATGAAGCTCAATCTAAGGTAGAAGGGGTCGAGATACGACAAAAAGTCATAGGACCAAAGTTGTAGATCTCTTAATTTTAGGGGACGAAAGTGCAATCCGTTCATTGATAGCAATTACCGTTCGGCCACAAAATAGCTCGAAACGAAAGTCTGCACCGTCCTATATATTGAATCGGTGGGAGGGGGTTAATTATTAAAAATTTTAGCTTTTCGGATTTTTTCCAGGGGTTACAGCCTAATAACTATCAGATTGCTGAATTTCAAGTTCATAGCTCATCTGGAAGGATATACCCCGAAATTTTAGTCCGATACTTTGATTGGGTGGAGGGGGGCTAAATAGGAAAAGATTCAGCTTTTTGCATTTTTTCCTGGTGTTACAGCCGAATAGCTATCAGATTACCGAATTTCAAGTTCCTAGCTCATCTGGAACAGAAGGGTCTGACCCGAAATTTGAGTCCGATATTTTGATTCCGTGGGGGGCTAAATACAAAAAAATTTAACTTTTTGGAATTTTTCCTTGGGTTACAGCCTCATATACATGAGGTTGCCGAATTTCAAGTTCCTAGCTCATCTGGAAGGGTCTAACACGAAATTTCTTTGATTGGGCGGAAGGGGGGCTAAATATAAAAAAATTCAACTTTTTGTAATTTTTCCTTTGGTTGCAGCCTAATAGCTATCAGACTGCCGAATTTCAAGTTCCTACCTCACTTGGAAGTGGGCAAACATTAATGTCAGTCAGTGAGTGAGTGAGTGAGTGAGTGAGTCAGTTACCCTTGTGGCTTTATATATATAGGATAAGATAGTCAAGCAATGTGCACGCTGAATAGTGCAGGCTTTCGTTTGGAAATTTATTGCGAGCAAACGGTGCATCGTATCGCGGTACGGTTTGCGGCGTTAGGCGACCCTTTTAGTGGTCTACATTAATGTCTTTGGCGCTTTCTCCTACCCCGCATATTTATGCCATAGAGGAGGTGAACGTTTCGATCCATGTCAAATTTCGCCCACTTTTCACAAATTGAAAAATAATTTTGCCAACTTGGCAGACAGCTACAGTCTTGAAACTTTGCAGACAGGTTGACGATGAAACGACCTATAATTTTGGTTATTTGAGGTTTTGCCGTATCTCAACGGGTTTCGCCATAAATTGCTTAAGAATCATAAATTAGGCCGAAATTTCAATGGTGTTTCCACATGTATCCTCCGTTTTCCCATACTTGCAAGGCAGCTAGAATAACGAAAGTCGGTCTACATATGGCCAATGATGTTGCCAAGGAGCGTCCTGAATTTCGTTCATCTATCCATCTTATGAGTGTGTGAATCAGTAAAATCATTTATGGAAATTTAACAAAAATGACCAAAACCGGGAAAATGAAGCTCAATCTAAGGTAGAAGGAGTCGAGATACGACAAAAAGTCATAGGACCAAAGTTGTAGATCTCTTCATTTTAGGAGACGAAAGTGCAGTCCGTTTATTGATAACAATTACCGTTTAGCCACAAGAGAGCTCGAAGCGAAAGCCTGCACCGTCATTAAATTTGGCTTAATATTTCGAATTTTTTAGTGGATGAAATATTAAATATTTTAACGTTTTGCAATTTCTACGTCGGTTACAGGCTAGGAGCTAGATCTTTGCCAAATATCAATTTTGTAGGGCACTGCATCACGGTATCCGCCATTTTGTTTGGGGGGAGGGGGGCAAAAATTTAAAATTTAAAATTTTTGGAATTATTCCGTAGGTTACACGCTAATAGCTATCACCTTGCCAAATTTCAAGTTTCTAGCTCATGTCGAAGTGGGTAAACATTTATGTCAGTGAGTGAGCCTTGCGGCTTTATATATATAAGATAAGATAGAGCCAGGCAATGTGCACGCTGAATAGTGCAGGCTTTCGTTTGGAAATTTATTGCGAGCAAACGGTGCATCGTATCGCGGTACGGTTTGCGGCGTTAGGCGACCCTTTTAGTGGTCTATATTACTGTCTTTGGCGCTTTCTCCTACCCCGCATATTTATGCCATAGAGGAGGTGAACGTTTCGATCCATGTCAAATTTCGCCCACTTTTCACAAATTGAAAAATAATTTTTCCAACTTGGCAGACAGCTACAGTCTTGAAACTTTGCAGGCACGTTGACGATGAAACGGCCTATAATTTCGGTTATTTGAGGTTTTACCGTATCTCAACGGGTTTCGCCATAAATTGCTTAAGAATCATCAATTAGGCCGAAATTTCAGTAGTGTTTCCACATGTGCCCTCCGTTTTCCCATACTTGCAAGGCAGCTAGAATAACGAAAGTCGGTCTACATATGGCCAATGCCGTTGCCAAGGAGCGTGCTGAATTTCGTTCATCTATCTATCATATGAGTGTGTGAATCAGAAAATAATTTATGGAAATTTAACAAAATTTTGGGAAACCGGGAAAATGAAGCTCAATCTAAGGTAGAAGGGGTCGAGATACGACAAAAAGTCATAAGACCAAAGTTGTAGATCTCTTAATTTTAGGAGTCGAAAGTGCAATCCGTTCATTGATAGCAATTACCGTTCGGCCACAAGAGAGCTCGAAACGAAAGCCTGCACCGTCCTATATATTGATTCGGTGGGAGGGGGTTAATTATTAAAAATTTTAGCTTTTCGGATTTTTTCCAGAGGTTACAGACTAATAACTATCAGAATGCTGAATTTCAAGTTCCTAGCTCATCTGGAAGGATCTACCCCGAAATTTTAGTCCGAAACTTTGATTGGGTGGAGGCGGGCTAAATAGGAAATGATTCAGCTATTTGCATTTTTTCCTGGTGTTACAGCGGAATAGCTATCAGATTACCGAATTTCAAGTTCCTAGCTCATCTGGATCTGAAGGTTCTGACCCGAAATTCGAGTCCGATATTTTGATTCCGTGGGGGGCTAAATACAAAAAAAAATTAACTTTTTGGAATTTTTCCTTGGGTTACAGCCTCATATATATCAGGTTGCCGAATTTCAAGTTCCTAGCTCATCTGGAAGGGTCTAACACGAAATTTCTTTGATTGGGCGGAAGGGGGGCTAAATATGAAAAATTTCAACTTTTTAGAATTTTTCCTTGGGTTGCAGCCAAATAGCTATCAGACTGCCGAATTTCAAGTTCCTAGCTCATCTGGAACTGAAGGGTCAGACCCGAAATTTGAGTCCGATATTTTGATTCCGTGGGGGGCTAAATACAAAATAATTTAACTTTTCGGAATTTTTCCTTGGGTTGCAGCCTAATAGCTATTTGATTGCCGAATTTCAAGTTCCTAGCTAATCTGCAAGGGTGTAACACCGAAATTTGAGTGATTCGGCGAGGGGGGCTAAATACAAAAAATTTGAACTTTTTGGAATTTTCCCTTGGGACACACCCTAATAGCTATCAGATTGTCACATTTCAAGTTCGTAGCTCATCTGGAAGGGCCTAACAAGAAATGTCACTCCGATATTTTGATTGGGCGGAAGGGGGGCTAAATATGAAAAATATCAACTTTTTGGAATTTGTCCTTGGGTTGCAGCCTAATAGCTATTTGACTGCCGAATTTCAAGTTCCTAGCTCATCTGCAAGGGTGTAACACGAAATTTGAGTGTTTCGGCGAAGGGGGGGCTAAATACAAAAAAATTGAACTTTTTGTAATTTTCCCTTGGGACACACCCTAATAGCTATCAGATTGCCACATTTCAAGTTCCTAGCTCATCTGGCAGGGTCTAACACGAAATTTCAGCCCGATAATTTGATTGGGCGGAAGGGGGGCTAAATGTGAAAAATTTCAACTTTTTTGAATTTTTCCTTGGGTTGCAGCCTAATAGCTATTTGACTGCCGAATTTCAAGTTCCTAGCTCATCTGCAAGGGTGTAACACGAAATTTCAGTGTTTCGGCGAAGGGGGGGCTAAATACCAAAAATTTGAACTTTTTGTAATTTTCCCTTGAAACACACCCTAATAGCTATCAGATTGCCACATTTCAAGTTCCTAGCTCATCTGGCAGGGTCTAACACGAAATTTCAGCCCGATACTTTGATTGGGCGGAAGGGGGGCTAAATGTGAAAAATTTCAACTTTTTTGAATTTTTCCTTGGGTTGCAGCCTAAAAGCTATCAGACTGCCGAATTTCAAGTTCCTAGCTCACTTGGAAGTGGGCAAACATTAATGTCAGTCAGTGAGTGAGTGAGTGAGTGAGTGAGTCAGTTTGCCTTCTAGCTTTATATATATAAGATAAGATAGAGCCGGGCAATGTGCACGCTAAATAGTGCAGACTTCCATTTGGAAATTCATTGCGTCCAAACGGTAAGTCGTATCGAGGTAAGGTTTTCACCATCGGACGTCCCATTTAGTCGCCGACAGTACTGTGTGGGGCATTCTCTCGTATCTCGCCAATTTATACCATATAAAGGGGTGAACGTTTCGATCCATATCAAATTTCGTCCGCTTAGCAACAGTTGAAAAAAATTTTGCCAACTTGGCAGACAGCTACAGTCTTGAAACTTTGCAGGCAGGTTGATGATGAAACGACCTATAATTTTGGTTATTTGAGGTTTTGCCGTATCGCAACGGGTTTTGCCATAAATTGCTTAAGAATCATAAATTAGGCCGAAATTTCAATAGTGTTTCCACATGTACCCTCCGTTTTCCCATACTTGCAAGGCAGCTAGAATAACGAAAGTCGGTCTACATATGGCCAATGACGTTGCCAAGGAGTGTCTTGAATTTCGTTCATCTATCCATCTTATGAGTGTGTGAATCAGTAAAATCATTTATGGAAATTTAACAAAAATGACCGAAACCGGGAAAATGAAGCTCAATCTAAGGTAGAAGGAGTCGAGATACGACAAAAAGTCATAGGACCAAAGTTGTAGATCTCTTCATTTTAGGGGACGAAAGTGCAGTCCGTTTATTGATAACAATTACCGTTTAGCCACAAGAGAGCTCGAAACGAAAGCCTGCACCGTGATTTAATTTGGCTTAAAATTTCGAATATTTTAGTGAATGAAATATTAAATATTTTAACTTTTTGCAATTTCTACGTCGGTTACAGGCTAGGAGCTAGAACTTTGCCAAATATTAATTTTGTAGGGCACTGCATCACGGTATCCGCCATTTTGTTTGGGGGGAGGGGGGCAAAAATTTAAAATTTAAAATTTTTGGAATTTTTCCGTGGGTTACACGCTAATAGCTATCACCTTGCCAAATTTCAAGTTTCTAGCGCATCTGGAACTGAAAGATCTAACCCGAATTTTTTTTATTCCGTGGGGGGCTACGTACACAAAAATTTGAACTTTTTGGAATTTTTCCTTGGGTTACAGCCTAATATCTATCTGGTTGCCGAATTTCAAGTTCCTAGCTCATCTGGAAGGGTCTAACACGAAATTTCTTTGATTGGGCGGAAGGGGGGCTAAATACAAAAAAATTGAACTTTTCGGAATTTTCCCTTGGGACACACCCTAATAGCTATCAGACTGTCACATTTCAAGTTCCTAGCTCATCTGGAAGGGCCTAACACGAAATGTCACTCCGATATTTTGATTGGGCGGAAGGGGGGCTAAATATGAAAAATATCAACTTTTTGGAATTTGTCCTTGGGTTGCAGCCTAATAGCTATTTGACTGCCGAATTTCAAGTTCCTAGCTCATCTGCAAGGGTGTAACACGAAATTTCAGTGTTTCGGCGAAGGGGGGGCTAAATACAAAAAAATTGAACTTTTTGTAATTTTCCCTTGGGACACACCCTAATAGCTATCAGATTTCCACATTTCAAGTTCCTATCTCATCTGGCAGGGTCTAACACGAAATTTCAGCCCGATACTTTGATTGGGCGGAAGGGGGGCTAAATGTGAAAAATTTCAATTTTTTTGAATTTTTCCTTGGGTTGCAGCCTAATAGCTATTTGACTGCCGAATTTCAAGTTCGTAGCTCATCTGCAAGGGTGTAACACGAAATTTCAGTGTTTCGGCGAAGGGGGGGCTAAATACCAAAAATTTGAACTTTTTGTAATTTTCCCTTGGGACACACCCTAATAGCTATCAGATTGCCACACTTCAAGTTCCTAGCTCATCTGGCAGGGCCTAACACGAAATTTCAGCCCGATACTTTGATTGGGCGGAAGGGGGGCTAAAAGTGAAAAATTTCAACTTTTTTGAATTTTTCCTTGGGTTGCAGCCTAAAAGCTATCAGACTGCCGAATTTCAAGTTCCTAGCTCACTTGGAAGTGGGCAAACATTAATGTCAGTCAGTGAGTGAGTGAGTGAGTGAGTCAGTTAGCCTTCTAGCTTTATATATATAAGATAAGATAGAGCCGGGCAATGTGCACGCTAAATAGTGCAGACTTCCATTTGGAAATTCATTGCGTCCAAACGGTAAGTCGTATCGAGGTAAGGTTTTCACCATCGGACGTCCCATTTAGTCGCCGACAGTACTGTGTGGGGCATTCTCTCGTATCTCGCCAATTTATACCATATAAAGGGGTGAACGTTTCGATCCATATCAAATTTCGTCCGCTTAGCAACAGTTGAAAAAAATTTTGCCAACTTGGCAGACAGCTACAGTCTTGAAACTTTGCAGGCAGGTTGATGATGAAACGACCTATAATTTTGGTTATTTGAGGTTTTGCCGTATCGCAACGGGTTTTGCCATAAATTGCTTAAGAATCATAAATTAGGCCGAAATTTCAATAGTGTTTCCACATGTACCCTCCGTTTTCCCATACTTGCAAGGCAGCTAGAATAACGAAAGTCGGTCTACATATGGCCAATGACGTTGCCAAGGAGTGTCTTGAATTTCGTTCATCTATCCATCTTATGAGTGTGTGAATCAGTAAAATCATTTATGGAAATTTAACAAAAATGACCGAAACCGGGAAAATGAAGCTCAATCTAAGGTAGAAGGAGTCGAGATACGACAAAAAGTCATAGGACCAAAGTTGTAGATCTCTTCATTTTAGGGGACGAAAGTGCAGTCCGTTTATTGATAACAATTACCGTTTAGCCACAAGAGAGCTCGAAACGAAAGCCTGCACCGTGATTTAATTTGGCTTAAAATTTCGAATATTTTAGTGAATGAAATATTAAATATTTTAACTTTTTGCAATTTCTACGTCGGTTACAGGCTAGGAGCTAGAACTTTGCCAAATATTAATTTTGTAGGGCACTGCATCACGGTATCCGCCATTTTGTTTGGGGGGAGGGGGGCAAAAATTTAAAATTTAAAATTTTTGGAATTTTTCCGTGGGTTACACGCTAATAGCTATCACCTTGCCAAATTTCAAGTTTCTAGCGCATCTGGAACTGAAAGATCTAACCCGAATTTTTTTTATTCCGTGGGGGGCTACGTACACAAAAATTTGAACTTTTTGGAATTTTTCCTTGGGTTACAGCCTAATATCTATCTGGTTGCCGAATTTCAAGTTCCTAGCTCATCTGGAAGGGTCTAACACGAAATTTCTTTGATTGGGCGGAAGGGGGGCTAAATACAAAAAAATTGAACTTTTCGGAATTTTCCCTTGGGACACACCCTAATAGCTATCAGACTGTCACATTTCAAGTTCCTAGCTCATCTGGAAGGGCCTAACACGAAATGTCACTCCGATATTTTGATTGGGCGGAAGGGGGGCTAAATATGAAAAATATCAACTTTTTGGAATTTGTCCTTGGGTTGCAGCCTAATAGCTATTTGACTGCCGAATTTCAAGTTCCTAGCTCATCTGCAAGGGTGTAACACGAAATTTCAGTGTTTCGGCGAAGGGGGGGCTAAATACAAAAAAATTGAACTTTTTGTAATTTTCCCTTGGGACACACCCTAATAGCTATCAGATTTCCACATTTCAAGTTCCTATCTCATCTGGCAGGGTCTAACACGAAATTTCAGCCCGATACTTTGATTGGGCGGAAGGGGGGCTAAATGTGAAAAATTTCAATTTTTTTGAATTTTTCCTTGGGTTGCAGCCTAATAGCTATTTGACTGCCGAATTTCAAGTTCGTAGCTCATCTGCAAGGGTGTAACACGAAATTTCAGTGTTTCGGCGAAGGGGGGGCTAAATACCAAAAATTTGAACTTTTTGTAATTTTCCCTTGGGACACACCCTAATAGCTATCAGATTGCCACACTTCAAGTTCCTAGCTCATCTGGCAGGGCCTAACACGAAATTTCAGCCCGATACTTTGATTGGGCGGAAGGGGGGCTAAAAGTGAAAAATTT
Source organism: Anabrus simplex (assembly GCF_040414725.1). NCBI lineage: Eukaryota > Metazoa > Arthropoda > Insecta > Orthoptera > Tettigoniidae > Anabrus > Anabrus simplex. The sequence continues at coordinate 1,400,194,808 of NC_090265.1, forward strand.
CAACTTTTTTGAATTTTTCCTTGGGTTGCAGCCTAAAAGCTATCAGACTGCCGAATTTCAAGTTCCTAGCTCACTTGGAAGTGGGCAAACATTAATGTCAGTCAGTGAGTGAGTGAGTGAGTGAGTCAGTTAGCCTTCTAGCTTTATATATATAAGATAAGATAGAGCCAGGCAATGTGCACGCTAAATAGTGCAGGCTTTCGTTTGGAAATTTATTGCGAGCAAACGGTGCGTCGTATCGAGGTACGGATTGCGGCGTTCGGCGACCCTTTTAGTGGTCTACATTACTGTCTTAGGCGCTTTCTCCTATCCCGCATATTTATGCCATAGAAAGAGGTGAACGTTTCGATCCATGTCAAATTTCGCCCACTTGTCACAAATTGAAAAATAAATTTGCCAACTTGCCAGACAGCTACAGTCTTGAAACTTTGCAGGCAGATTGACGATGAAACGACCTATAATTTTGCTTATTTGAGGTTTTGCCGTATCTCAACGGGTTTCGCCATAAATTGCTTAAGAATCATAAATTAGGCCGAAATATCAGTAGTGTTTCCACATGTACCCTCCGTTTTCCCATACTTGCAAGGCAGCTAGAATGACGAAAGTCTGTCTACATATGGCCAATGACGTTGCCAAGGAGCGTCCTGAATTTCGTTCATCTATCCATCTGATGAGTGTGTGCATCAGTAACATCATTTATGGAAATTTAACAAAAATTACCAAAACCGGAAAAATGAAGCTCAATCTAAGGTAGAAGGGGTCGAGATACGACAAAAAGTCATAGGACCAAAGTTGTAGATCTCTTAATTTTAGGGGACGAAAGTGCAATCCGTTCATTGATAGCAATTACCGTTCGGCCACAAAATAGCTCGAAACGAAAGTCTGCACCGTCCTATATATTGAATCGGTGGGAGGGGGTTAATTATTAAAAATTTTAGCTTTTCGGATTTTTTCCAGGGGTTACAGCCTAATAACTATCAGATTGCTGAATTTCAAGTTCATAGCTCATCTGGAAGGATATACCCCGAAATTTTAGTCCGATACTTTGATTGGGTGGAGGGGGGCTAAATAGGAAAAGATTCAGCTTTTTGCATTTTTTCCTGGTGTTACAGCCGAATAGCTATCAGATTACCGAATTTCAAGTTCCTAGCTCATCTGGAACAGAAGGGTCTGACCCGAAATTTGAGTCCGATATTTTGATTCCGTGGGGGGCTAAATACAAAAAAATTTAACTTTTTGGAATTTTTCCTTGGGTTACAGCCTCATATACATGAGGTTGCCGAATTTCAAGTTCCTAGCTCATCTGGAAGGGTCTAACACGAAATGTCTTTGATTGGGCGGAAGGGGGGCTAAATATAAAAAAATTCAACTTTTTGTAATTTTTCCTTTGGTTGCAGCCTAATAGCTATCAGACTGCCGAATTTCAAGTTCCTACCTCACTTGGAAGTGGGCAAACATTAATGTCAGTCAGTGAGTGAGTGAGTGAGTGAGTGAGTCAGTTACCCTTGTGGCTTTATATATATAGGATAAGATAGTCAAGCAATGTGCACGCTGAATAGTGCAGGCTTTCGTTTGGAAATTTATTGCGAGCAAACGGTGCATCGTATCGCGGTACGGTTTGCGGCGTTAGGCGACCCTTTTAGTGGTCTACATTAATGTCTTTGGCGCTTTCTCCTACCCCGCATATTTATGCCATAGAGGAGGTGAACGTTTCGATCCATGTCAAATTTCGCCCACTTTTCACAAATTGAAAAATAATTTTGCCAACTTGGCAGACAGCTACAGTCTTGAAACTTTGCAGACAGGTTGACGATGAAACGACCTATAATTTTGGTTATTTGAGGTTTTGCCGTATCTCAACGGGTTTCGCCATAAATTGCTTAAGAATCATAAATTAGGCCGAAATTTCAATGGTGTTTCCACATGTATCCTCCGTTTTCCCATACTTGCAAGGCAGCTAGAATAACGAAAGTCGGTCTACATATGGCCAATGATGTTGCCAAGGAGCGTCCTGAATTTCGTTCATCTATCCATCTTATGAGTGTGTGAATCAGTAAAATCATTTATGGAAATTTAACAAAAATGACCAAAACCGGGAAAATGAAGCTCAATCTAAGGTAGAAGGAGTCGAGATACGACAAAAAGTCATAGGACCAAAGTTGTAGATCTCTTCATTTTAGGAGACGAAAGTGCAGTCCGTTTATTGATAACAATTACCGTTTAGCCACAAGAGAGCTCGAAGCGAAAGCCTGCACCGTCATTAAATTTGGCTTAATATTTCGAATTTTTTAGTGGATGAAATATTAAATATTTTAACGTTTTGCAATTTCTACGTCGGTTACAGGCTAGGAGCTAGATCTTTGCCAAATATCAATTTTGTAGGGCACTGCATCACGGTATCCGCCATTTTGTTTGGGGGGAGGGGGGCAAAAATTTAAAATTTAAAATTTTTGGAATTATTCCGTAGGTTACACGCTAATAGCTATCACCTTGCCAAATTTCAAGTTTCTAGCTCATGTCGAAGTGGGTAAACATTTATGTCAGTGAGTGAGCCTTGCGGCTTTATATATATAAGACTCGCTTTCGCTCGTTGGGGGCTGCGCCCCCAAACCCCCAATTCCTCTATATTTCAAGTGCTCACATGGAAAACTACTGTGACGAAAAGGTACTTCGTTACGAAGAACGAATTCGCCACCAGACGGCGCATATATTCGCGTACATATTTGGTCCTGTAATATTTTCTCGTACCGTATATTCACGATTTATAGACGAGGTAGCGTTAAACGTTCCGACGCGGTGAAAATTACGTACGATTCTCACAAGATAAGAAATTATGTTCCTAACGTAACGGGGAGCTATAATCTTGAAACTTGGAAGGTTTATTGTGGTTGAAACGCTCTATATTTCCGTTATTTGATGTTTTGTCGTATCTGTTCGAGTTGACCGTAGATCGGTTTAGAACCTTGGATTAGGAGGACAGGGTTTACGTATTACTTTCGATTTTCCATGTTTACAGGGTGCTAGAATCATGCATTTGGTCACTTGTGGCCCACAAACGTTCCAATGAGCCTGCCAAATTTCATGATTCTATCGGTCTTATAAGTGTGTAGAACAGTAAATTAATTACGGAAACTGTAAAAAATTGACGTGTAATCTGAAAAATGGAGTTCTATCCAAGGCATAAGGGATCATGATACGACTAAAATTCCCGGGACCGAAGTTGTAGAACCCTTCAAGATGGGATCCGAACGTCTTGTCCATTTGGCGGTACGACTTACAGTTTAGCCACTAAAATTATCGAAACGTTACTTAGCACCATACTGAAATTTGCTTCCAGATTTTGATAACTTCTGGAGATGAAAACGTTAAACAATTCAACTCCTTAGAATTTCTCCGTCGGTTGCAGGCCAAAGATGTAATTGCGGCAAATTGTAATTCTTTGGCGCACTGCAACATATCGTCCAAAATTTAGTTTAAGGCAAGGGAAGTAAAATTAACACAAAATCAACATATGGAACTTTTCCACAATACAGCCTATTTGCTATCATATTGTTAAATTTTAAGTTTCTAGCTCATGCCGAATTGGGTAAACATTTATGCCAGCCAGTGAGAGAAACAGTTTTATATATATAATATAGAGCCAGGCAATGTGCACGCTAAATAGTGGAGACTTTGGTTAGGAAATTTATTGCGGAAAAACGGTACGTCGTATCAAAGTAAGGATTGCGCCATCAGACGACCCCTTTAGTTTTCTACATTACTGTCTTAGGCCCTTTCTAGTATCTTGCGTATTTATACCAAGGAAGGAGGTGAACATATCGATCCATGTCAAATTTCGACAGCTTTAAACAAGTTGAAAAAAGATTTTGCCAACTTAGCAGACACCTACACTCTTGAAACTTGGCACGCTGGACGACAATATAACGACCTACAATTTTGGTTGTTTGAAGTTTTGCCGTATCTCCATGGTCTTCACCATAAATTGATTACGGTACGTGCATTATGCTGAAATTAAGGTAGTGTTTCTAGGTAAGTTATTCCTTCAGTTTCCCATACATTCATAGCAGTAGAATAATCAAAGTCGGTCTACATATGGCCAATGGTCGTGTCAGGGAGCGTGCTGAATTTAGTGTCTATCTGTCTTATGAGTGTGTTAATCAGTAAAAAATGTATGGAAATTTAACAAAATTGATAAAAACCGGGGAAATGAAGGTCAGTCTAAGGTAGAAGGGGTCGAGATACGACAAAAAGTCATACGACCAAAATTGTAGACATCTTAATTTTAGGACGCGAAAGTGCAATCAGTTCATTGATAGCAATTACCGTTCAGCCACAAAATAGCTCTAAACGAAAGTCTGCATCGTCATTAAATTTGGCTTCATATTTCGATTTTTCAGTGGGTTAATTATTCAAAATTTGAACTTGTTGCGATTTCTTCGTCGGTTACAGGCTTGGATCTAGAGCATTGCCAAATATTAATTTTGTAGGGCACTGCATCATGGCGTCCGCCATTTTGTTTGGGGGGAGGGGTGCAGAGGATTTTGATTGGGTGGTGGAGGGGAAAATATGAGAAAATGGAATGTTTTGGAATTTTTTCTTGGCTTACAGCCCAATTTCTATCATATTGATTAATTTCAATTCCTGGATCATCTGGATGGGCCTAACACGAAATTTGAGTCTGATAATTTGATTGGGCGGGGAGAGGGCTAAATATGAAAAATTTGAACTAAATTTGAATTTTTCCTTGGGTTGCAACCTAATAGCCATCACATCGCCGAATCTCAAGATCGTAAATCATCAGGAAGGCTCTAACAAAAAATTTGAGCTCGATATATTGATTGGTCGGGGGGGATTAAATATGAAAAATTTTAACTTTTTGGCATTTTCCTTGGGTTTCAGCCTAATAGCTATCAGATTGCCGAATTCCAATATTCTAGCGCATCTGGAACGGAAGGTTCTAAACCGAAATTTGAGTCCCATATTTTGATTCGGTGGGGGGATAAATATGAAAAATTTGAACTTTTTGGAATTTTCCCTTGGGTTGCAGCCTAATTTATATCAGATTGCCAAATTTCAAGTTCGTAGCTCATCTGGAAGGGTCTAACGCGAAATTTCAGTCCGATAATTTGATTGGACGGAAAAGCTTAGACATTTCAACTTTTTAGAATTTTTCCCAAGGTTGCAGCTTAATAGCTATCAGATTACCGAATTCCAAGTTTCTAGCTCATCCGGAACTGAAGGGTCTTACCCGAAATTTGAGTAAGATATTTCAATTCGGTGGAGGCTAAATATGAAAATTTTGAACTTTTTGGAATTCGTAATTGGGTTACAGCCAAATAGCTATCAGGCAGCCGAATTTCAAGTTCCTAGCTCATATGGAAGGGTCTAACACGAAATTTCAGTCCGATATTTTGATTGGGCGGAAGGGGGCTAAATATGAAAAATTTCAACGTTTCGGAATTTTTCCTTGGTTTGCAGCCTAATAGCTATTTGGTTACCGAATTTCAAGTTCCTAGCTAATCTGCAAGGGTGTAACACCGAAATTTGAGTGATTCGGCGAAGGGGGGCTAAATACAAAAAATTTGAACTTTTTGGAATTTTCCCTTGGGACACACCCTAATAGCTATCAGATTGCCACATTTCAAGTTCCTAGCTCATCTGGAAGGCCCTAACATGAAATTTCACTCCGATATTTTGATTGGGCGGAAGGGGGGCTAAATATGAAAAATTTTCAACTTTTCGGATATTTTCCTTGGGTTGCAGCCTAATAGCTATTTGATTGCCGAATTTCAAGTTCCTAGCTAATCTGCAAGGGTGTAACACCGAAATTTGAGTGATTCGGCGAAGGGGGCTAAATACCAAAAAATTGAACTTTTTGGAATTTCCCCTTGGGACACACCCTAATAGCTATCAGATTGCCACATTTCAAGTTCCTAGCTCATCTGGAAGGGCCTAACATGAAATTTCACTCTGATATTTTGATTGGGCGGAAGGGGGGCTAAATATGAAAAATTTTCAACTTTTCGGAATTTTTCCTTGGGTTGCAGCCTAATAGCTATTTGATTGCCTAATTTCAAGTTCCTACCTAATCTGCAAGGGTGTAACACCGAAATTTGAGTGATTCGGCGAAGGGGGCTAAATACCAAAAAATTGAACTTTTTGGTATTTCCCCTTCGGACACACCCTAATAGCTATCAGATTGCCACATTTCAAGTTCCTAGCTCATCTGGAAGGGCCTAACATGAAATTTCACTCCGATATTTTGATTGGGCGGAATGGGGGCTAAATATGAAAAATTTTCAACTTTTCGGAATTTTTCCTTGGGTTGCAGCCTAATAGCTATTTGATTGCCGAATTTCAAGTTCCTAGCAAATCTGCAAGGGTGTAACACCGAAATTTGAGTGATTCGGCGAAGGGGGGGCTAAATACCAAAAAATTGAACTTTTTGGTATTTCCCCTTGGGACACACCCTAATAGCTATCAGATTGCCACATTTCAAGTTCCTAGCTCATCTGGAAGGGCCTAACACGAAATTTCACTCCGATATTTTGATTGGGCAGAAGAGGGGCTAAATATGAAAAATTTCAACTTTTTGGAATTTTTCCTTGGGTTGCAGCCCAACAGCTATTTGATTGCCGAATTTCAAGTTCCTAGCTCATCTGCAAGGGTGTAACACAAAATTTCAGTGTTTCGGCGAAGGGGGGCTAATTACAAAAAATTTGAACTTTTTGGAATTTCCCCATGGGACACACCGTAATAGCTATCAGATTGCCACATTTCAAGTTCCTAGCTCATCTGGCAGGGTCTAACATGAAATTTCAGTCCGATAATTTGATTGGGCGGAAGGGGGGCTAAATATGAAAAAATTCAACTTTTTAGAATTTTTCCTTGGGTTGCAGCCCAAGAGCTATTTGATAGCCGAATTTCAAGTTCCCTGCTCATCTGCAAGGGTGTAACACGAAATTTCAGTGTTTCGGCGAAGGGGGGGCTAAATACAAAAAATATGAACTTCTTGGAATTTCCCCATGGGACACACCCTAATAGCTATCAGATTGCCGAATTTCAAGTTCCCAGCTTAACTGGAAGGGTCTAAAACGAAATTTCAGTCCGATAATTTGATTGGGCGGAAGGGGGGGTAAATATGAAAAATTTCAACTTTTTGGAATTTTTCCTTGGGTTGCAGTCCAAAAGCTATCAGACTGCCGAATTTCAAGTTCCTAGCTCACCTGGAAGTGGGCAAACATTAATGTCAGTGAGTCAGTGAGTCAGTCAGTCAGTCAGTTAGCCTTGCGGCTTTATATATATATAATAAGATAGTCAAGCAATGTGCACGCTGAATAGTGCAGGCTTTCGTTTGGAAATTTATTGCGAGCAAACGGTGCATCGTATCGCGGTACGGTTTGCGGCGTTAGGCGACCCTTTTAGTGGTCTACATTAATGTCTTTGGCGCTTTCTCCTACCCCGCATATTTATGCCATAGAGGAGGTGAACGTTTCGATCCATGTCAAATTTCGCCCACTTTTCACAAATTGAAAAATAATTTTGCCAACTTGGCAGACAGCTACAGTCTTGAAACTTTGCAGACAGGTTGACGATGAAACGACCTATAATTTTGGTTATTTGAGGTTTTGCCGTATCTCAACGGGTTTCGCCATAAATTGCTTAAGAATCATAAATTAGGCCGAAATTTCAATGGTGTTTCCACATGTATCCTCCGTTTTCCCATACTTGCAAGGCAGCTAGAATAACGAAAGTCGGTCTTCATATGGCCAATGATGTTGCCAAGGAGCGTCCTGAATTTCGTTCATCTATCCATCTTATGAGTGTGTGAATCAGTAAAATCATTTATGGAAATTTAACAAAAATGACCAAAACCGGGAAAATGAAGCTCAATCTAAGGTAGAAGGAGTCGAGATACGACAAAAAGTCATAGGACCAAAGTTGTAGATCTCTTCATTTTAGGAGACGAAAGTGCAGTCCGTTTATTGATAACAATTACCGTTTAGCCACAAGAGAGCTCGAAGCGAAAGCCTGCACCGTCATTAAATTTGGCTTAATATTTCGAATTTTTTAGTGGATGAAATATTAAATATTTTAACTTTTTGCAATTTCTACGTCGGTTACAGGCTAGGAGCTAGATCTTTGCCAAATATTAATTTTATAGGGCACTGCATCACGGTATCCGCCATTTTGTTTGGGGGGAGGGGGGCAAAAATTTAAAATTTAAAATTTTTGGAATTATTCCGTAGGTTACACGCTAATAGCTATCACCTTGCCAAATTTCAAGTTTCTAGCTCATGTCGAAGTGGGTAAACATTTATGTCAGTGAGTGAGCCTAGCGGCTTTATATATATAAGATAAGATAGAGCCAGGCAATGTGCACGCTAAATAGTGCAGGCTTTCGTTTGGAAATTTATTGCGAGCAAACGGTGCGTCGTATCGAGGTACGGATTGCGGCGTTAGACGACCCTTTTATTGGTCTACATTACAGTCTTAGGCGCTTTCTCCTATCCCGCATATTTATGCCATAGAAAGAGGTGAACGTTTCGATCCATGTCAAATTTCGCCCACTTTTCACAAATTGAAAAATAATTTTGCCAACTTGGCAGACAGCTACAGTCTTGAAACTTTGCAGGCAGGTTGACGATGAAACGGCCTATAATTTTGGATATTTGAGGTTTTGCCGTATCTCAACGGGTTTCGCCATAAATTGCTTAAGAATCATAAATTAGGCCGAAATTTCAATGGTGTTTCCACATGTAACCTCCGTTTTCCCATACTTGCAAGGCAGCTAGAATAATGAAAGTCGGTCTGCATATGGCCAATGATGTTGCCAAGGAGCGTCCTGAATTTCGTTCATCTATCCATCTTATGAGTGTGTGAATCAGTAAAATCATTTATGGAAATTTAACAAAAATGACCAAAACCGGGAAAATGAAGCTCAATCTAAGGTAGAAGGAGTCGAGATACGACAAAAAGTCATAGGACCAAAGTTGTAGATCTCTTAATTTTAGGGGACGAAAGTGCAATCCGTTCATTGATAGCAATTACCGTTCGGCCACAAAATAGCTCGAAACGAAAGTCTGCACCGTCCTATATATTGAATCGGTGGGAGGGGGTTAATTATTAAAAATTTTAGCTTTTCGGATTTTTTCCAGGGGTTACAGCCTAATAACTATCAGATTGCTGAATTTCAAGTTCATAGCTCATCTGGAAGGATATACCCCGAAATTTTAGTCCGATACTTTGATTGGGTGGAGGGGGGCTAAATAGGAAAAGATTCAGCTTTTTGCATTTTTTCCTGGTGTTACAGCCGAATAGCTATCAGATTACCGAATTTCAAGTTCCTAGCTCATCTGGAACAGAAGGGTCTGACCCGAAATTTGAGTCCGATATTTTGATTCCGTGGGGGGCTAAATACAAAAAAATTTAACTTTTTGGAATTTTTCCTTGGGTTACAGCCTCATATACATGAGGTTGCCGAATTTCAAGTTCCTAGCTCATCTGGAAGGGTCTAACACGAAATGTCTTTGATTGGGCGGAAGGGGGGCTAAATATAAAAAAATTCAACTTTTTGTAATTTTTCCTTTGGTTGCAGCCTAATAGCTATCAGACTGCCGAATTTCAAGTTCCTACCTCACTTGGAAGTGGGCAAACATTAATGTCAGTCAGTGAGTGAGTGAGTGAGTGAGTGAGTGAGTCAGTTAGCCTTGTGGCTTTATATATATAGGATAAGATAGAGCCAGGCAATGTGCACGCTAAATAGTGCAGGCTTTCGTTTGGAAATTTATTGCGAGCAAACGGTGCGTCGTATCGAGGTACGGATTGCGGCGTTCGGCGACCCTTTTAGTGGTCTACATTACTGTCTTAGGCGCTTTCTCCTATCCCGCATATTTATGCCATAGAAAGAGGTGAACGTTTCGATCCATGTCAAATTTCGCCCACTTGTCACAAATTGAAAAATAAATTTGCCAACTTGCCAGACAGCTACAGTCTTGAAACTTTGCAGGCAGATTGACGATGAAACGACCTATAATTTTGCTTATTTGAGGTTTTGCCGTATCTCAACGGGTTTCGCCATAAATTGCTTAAGAATCATAAATTAGGCCGAAATATCAGTAGTGTTTCCACATGTACCCTCCGTTTTCCCATACTTGCAAGGCAGCTAGAATGACGAAAGTCTGTCTACATATGGCCAATGACGTTGCCAAGGAGCGTCCTGAATTTCGTTCATCTATCCATCTGATGAGTGTGTGCATCAGTAACATCATTTATGGAAATTTAACAAAAATTACCAAAACCGGAAAAATGAAGCTCAATCTAAGGTAGAAGGGGTCGAGATACGACAAAAAGTCATAGGACCAAAGTTGTAGATCTCTTAATTTTAGGGGACGAAAGTGCAATCCGTTCATTGATAGCAATTACCGTTCGGCCACAAAATAGCTCGAAACGAAAGTCTGCACCGTCCTATATATTGAATCGGTGGGAGGGGGTTAATTATTAAAAATTTTAGCTTTTCGGATTTTTTCCAGGGGTTACAGCCTAATAACTATCAGATTGCTGAATTTCAAGTTCATAGCTCATCTGGAAGGATATACCCCGAAATTTTAGTCCGATACTTTGATTGGGTGGAGGGGGGCTAAATAGGAAAAGATTCAGCTTTTTGCATTTTTTCCTGGTGTTACAGCCGAATAGCTATCAGATTACCGAATTTCAAGTTCCTAGCTCATCTGGAACAGAAGGGTCTGACCCGAAATTTGAGTCCGATATTTTGATTCCGTGGGGGGCTAAATACAAAAAAATTTAACTTTTTGGAATTTTTCCTTGGGTTACAGCCTCATATACATGAGGTTGCCGAATTTCAAGTTCCTAGCTCATCTGGAAGGGTCTAACACGAAATTTCTTTGATTGGGCGGAAGGGGGGCTAAATATAAAAAAATTCAACTTTTTGTAATTTTTCCTTTGGTTGCAGCCTAATAGCTATCAGACTGCCGAATTTCAAGTTCCTACCTCACTTGGAAGTGGGCAAACATTAATGTCAGTCAGTGAGTGAGTGAGTGAGTGAGTGAGTCAGTTACCCTTGTGGCTTTATATATATAGGATAAGATAGTCAAGCAATGTGCACGCTGAATAGTGCAGGCTTTCGTTTGGAAATTTATTGCGAGCAAACGGTGCATCGTATCGCGGTACGGTTTGCGGCGTTAGGCGACCCTTTTAGTGGTCTACATTAATGTCTTTGGCGCTTTCTCCTACCCCGCATATTTATGCCATAGAGGAGGTGAACGTTTCGATCCATGTCAAATTTCGCCCACTTTTCACAAATTGAAAAATAATTTTGCCAACTTGGCAGACAGCTACAGTCTTGAAACTTTGCAGGCAGGTTGACGATGAAACGACCTATAATTTTGGTTATTTGAGGTTTTGCCGTATCTCAACGGGTTTCGCCATAAATTGCTTAAGAATCATAAATTAGGCCGAAATTTCAATGGTGTTTCCACATGTATCCTCCGTTTTCCCATACTTGCAAGGCAGCTAGAATAACGAAAGTCGGTCTACATATGGCCAATGATGTTGCCAAGGAGCGTCCTGAATTTCGTTCATCTATCCATCTTATGAGTGTGTGAATCAGTAAAATCATTTATGGAAATTTAACAAAAATGACCAAAACCGGGAAAATGAAGCTCAATCTAAGGTAGAAGGAGTCGAGATACGACAAAAAGTCATAGGACCAAAGTTGTAGATCTCTTCATTTTAGGAGACGAAAGTGCAGTCCGTTTATTGATAACAATTACCGTTTAGCCACAAGAGAGCTCGAAGCGAAAGCCTGCACCGTCATTAAATTTGGCTTAATATTTCGAATTTTTTAGTGGATGAAATATTAAATATTTTAACGTTTTGCAATTTCTACGTCGGTTACAGGCTAGGAGCTAGATCTTTGCCAAATATCAATTTTGTAGGGCACTGCATCACGGTATCCGCCATTTTGTTTGGGGGGAGGGGGGCAAAAATTTAAAATTTAAAATTTTTGGAATTATTCCGTAGGTTACACGCTAATAGCTATCACCTTGCCAAATTTCAAGTTTCTAGCTCATGTCGAAGTGGGTAAACATTTATGTCAGTGAGTGAGCCTTGCGGCTTTATATATATAAGATAAGATAGAGCCAGGCAATGTGCACGCTGAATAGTGCAGGCTTTCGTTTGGAAATTTATTGCGAGCAAACGGTGCATCGTATCGCGGTACGGTTTGCGGCGTTAGGCGACCCTTTTAGTGGTCTATATTACTGTCTTTGGCGCTTTCTCCTACCCCGCATATTTATGCCATAGAGGAGGTGAACGTTTCGATCCATGTCAAATTTCGCCCACTTTTCACAAATTGAAAAATAATTTTTCCAACTTGGCAGACAGCTACAGTCTTGAAACTTTGCAGGCACGTTGACGATGAAACGGCCTATAATTTCGGTTATTTGAGGTTTTACCGTATCTCAACGGGTTTCGCCATAAATTGCTTAAGAATCATCAATTAGGCCGAAATTTCAGTAGTGTTTCCACATGTGCCCTCCGTTTTCCCATACTTGCAAGGCAGCTAGAATAACGAAAGTCGGTCTACATATGGCCAATGCCGTTGCCAAGGAGCGTGCTGAATTTCGTTCATCTATCTATCATATGAGTGTGTGAATCAGAAAATAATTTATGGAAATTTAACAAAATTTTGGGAAACCGGGAAAATGAAGCTCAATCTAAGGTAGAAGGGGTCGAGATACGACAAAAAGTCATAAGACCAAAGTTGTAGATCTCTTAATTTTAGGAGTCGAAAGTGCAATCCGTTCATTGATAGCAATTACCGTTCGGCCACAAGAGAGCTCGAAACGAAAGCCTGCACCGTCCTATATATTGATTCGGTGGGAGGGGGTTAATTATTAAAAATTTTAGCTTTTCGGATTTTTTCCAGAGGTTACAGACTAATAACTATCAGAATGCTGAATTTCAAGTTCCTAGCTCATCTGGAAGGATCTACCCCGAAATTTTAGTCCGAAACTTTGATTGGGTGGAGGCGGGCTAAATAGGAAATGATTCAGCTATTTGCATTTTTTCCTGGTGTTACAGCGGAATAGCTATCAGATTACCGAATTTCAAGTTCCTAGCTCATCTGGATCTGAAGGTTCTGACCCGAAATTCGAGTCCGATATTTTGATTCCGTGGGGGGCTAAATACAAAAAAAAATTAACTTTTTGGAATTTTTCCTTGGGTTACAGCCTCATATATATCAGGTTGCCGAATTTCAAGTTCCTAGCTCATCTGGAAGGGTCTAACACGAAATTTCTTTGATTGGGCGGAAGGGGGGCTAAATATGAAAAATTTCAACTTTTTAGAATTTTTCCTTGGGTTGCAGCCAAATAGCTATCAGACTGCCGAATTTCAAGTTCCTAGCTCATCTGGAACTGAAGGGTCAGACCCGAAATTTGAGTCCGATATTTTGATTCCGTGGGGGGCTAAATACAAAATAATTTAACTTTTCGGAATTTTTCCTTGGGTTGCAGCCTAATAGCTATTTGATTGCCGAATTTCAAGTTCCTAGCTAATCTGCAAGGGTGTAACACCGAAATTTGAGTGATTCGGCGAGGGGGGCTAAATACAAAAAATTTGAACTTTTTGGAATTTTCCCTTGGGACACACCCTAATAGCTATCAGATTGTCACATTTCAAGTTCGTAGCTCATCTGGAAGGGCCTAACAAGAAATGTCACTCCGATATTTTGATTGGGCGGAAGGGGGGCTAAATATGAAAAATATCAACTTTTTGGAATTTGTCCTTGGGTTGCAGCCTAATAGCTATTTGACTGCCGAATTTCAAGTTCCTAGCTCATCTGCAAGGGTGTAACACGAAATTTGAGTGTTTCGGCGAAGGGGGGGCTAAATACAAAAAAATTGAACTTTTTGTAATTTTCCCTTGGGACACACCCTAATAGCTATCAGATTGCCACATTTCAAGTTCCTAGCTCATCTGGCAGGGTCTAACACGAAATTTCAGCCCGATAATTTGATTGGGCGGAAGGGGGGCTAAATGTGAAAAATTTCAACTTTTTTGAATTTTTCCTTGGGTTGCAGCCTAATAGCTATTTGACTGCCGAATTTCAAGTTCCTAGCTCATCTGCAAGGGTGTAACACGAAATTTCAGTGTTTCGGCGAAGGGGGGGCTAAATACCAAAAATTTGAACTTTTTGTAATTTTCCCTTGAAACACACCCTAATAGCTATCAGATTGCCACATTTCAAGTTCCTAGCTCATCTGGCAGGGTCTAACACGAAATTTCAGCCCGATACTTTGATTGGGCGGAAGGGGGGCTAAATGTGAAAAATTTCAACTTTTTTGAATTTTTCCTTGGGTTGCAGCCTAAAAGCTATCAGACTGCCGAATTTCAAGTTCCTAGCTCACTTGGAAGTGGGCAAACATTAATGTCAGTCAGTGAGTGAGTGAGTGAGTGAGTGAGTCAGTTTGCCTTCTAGCTTTATATATATAAGATAGCATAGATCCAGGCAATGTGCAGGCTACACAGTGCAGACTTCCATTTGAAAATTTATTGCGGGCAAACGATAAGTCGTATCGAGATACGGATTGCGCCATCAGACGTGTCTTTTAGTCACCTACAGTACTGTCTGAGGCATTTTCTCGTATCTCGAATATTTATGCCACTGAAAGGGGTGAACGTTTCGATCCATATCAAATTTCGTCCGCTTAACACCAGCTGAAAAATAATTTCGCCTACTTAGCAGACAGCTAGAGTCTTGAAACTTGCCACACAGATCGACGATGAAACGACCTATAGTTTTGGTTATTTGAGGTTTTGCCGTATCTCAAATGGCTTCACCATAAATTGGTTAAGTATCATAAATTAGGCTGAAATTTCAATAGTGTTTCCGCATGTACCCTCCGATTTCCCATACTTTCATGGCAGCTAGAATAACGAAAGTCGGTGTACATATGGCCAATGCCGTTGCCAAGGAGCGTGCTAAATTTCGTTCATCTCTCTATCATATGAGTGTGTGAATCAGTAAAATAATTTATGGAAATTTAACAAAATTTTGCGAAACCGGGAAAATGAAGCTCAATCTAAGGTAGAAGGAGTCGAGATACGACAAAAAGTCATAGGACCAAAGTTGTAGATCTTTTAATTTTAGAAGCCGAAAGTGCAATCCGTTCATTGATAGCAATTACCGTTCGGCCACAAAATAGCTCGAAACGAAAGTCTGCACCGTCATTCAATTTGGCTTAATATTCCGAATTTTTTAATGGGTAAAATATTAAATATTTGAACTTGTTGCAATTTCTACGTCAGTTTCTGGGTAGGAGCTAGATTTTTGCCAAATTTCAATATTGTAGGGTACTGCATCATGGCGTCCGCCATTTTGTTTGGGGGGCGGGGGGCAAAAATTAAAAATTTGAATTTTTGGGATCTTTTCCGTAGCTTACACGCTAATAGCTGTTACTTTGCCAAATTTCACATTTCTACCACATCTGGAAGTGGCCAATCATTTATGTCAGTGAGTGAGTCAGCCGTACGGCTTTATATAATAGAGATAGCATAGATCCAGGCAATGTGCAGGCTACACAGTGCAGACTTCCATTTGAAAATTTATTGCGGGCAAACGATAAGTCGTATCGAGATACGGATTGCGCCATCAGACGTGTCTTTTAGTCACCTACAGTACTGTCTGAGGCATTTTCTCGTATCTCGAATATTTATGCCACTGAAAGGGGTGAACGTTTCGATCCATATCAAATTTCGTCCGCTTAACACCAGCTGAAAAATAATTTTGCCAACTTAGCAGACAGCTAGAGTCTTGAAACTTGCCACACAGATCGACGATGAAACGACCTATAGTTTTGGTTATTTGAGGTTTTGCCGTATCTCAAATGGCTTCACCATAAATTGGTTAAGTATCATAAATTAGGCTGAAATTTCAATAGTGTTTCCGCATGTACCCTCCGATTTCCCATACTTTCATGGCAGCTAGAATAACGAAAGTCGGTGTACATATGGCCAATGCCGTTGCCAAGGAGCGTGCTAAATTTCGTTCATCTCTCTATCATATGAGTGTGTGAATCAGTAAAATAATTTATGGAAATTTAACAAAATTTTGCGAAACCGGGAAAATGAAGCTCAATCTAAGGTAGAAGGAGTCGAGATACGACAAAAAGTCATAGGACCAAAGTTGTAGATCTTTTAATTTTAGAAGCCGAAAGTGCAATCCGTTCATTGATAGCAATTACCGTTCGGCCACAAAATAGCTCGAAACGAAAGTCTGCACCGTCCTATATATTGAATCGGTGGGAGGGGGTTAATTATAAAAAATTTTAGCTTTTCGGATTTTTTCCAGGGGTTACAGCCTAATAACTATCAGATTGCTGAATTTCATGTTCCTAGCTCATCTGGAAGGATATACCCCGAAATTTTAGTCCGATACTTTGATTGGGTGGAGTTGGGCTAAATAGGAAAAGATTCAGCTTTTTGCATTTTTTCCTGGTGTTACAGCCGAATAGCTATCAGATTACCGAATTTCAAGTTCCTAGCTCGTCTGGAACTGAAGGGTCTGACCCGAAATTTGAGTCCGATATTTTGATTCCGTGGGGGGCCTAAATACAAAAAAATTTAACTGTTTGGAATTTTTCCTTGGTTTACAGCCTCATATACATCAGGTTGCCGAATTTCAAGTTCCTAGCTCATCTGGAAGGGTCTAACACGAAATTTCTTTGATTGGGCGGAAGGGGGGCTAAATATTAAAAAATTCAACTTTTTGGAATTTTTCCTTTGGTTGCAGCCTAATAGCTATCAGACTGCCGAATTTCAAGTTCCTACCTCACTTGGAAGTGGGCAAACATTAATGTCAGTCAGTGAGTGAGTGAGTGAGTGAGTCAGTTAGCCTTGTGGCTTTATATATATAGGATAAGATAAGATAGAGCCAGGCAATGTGCACGCTAAATAGTGCAGGCTTTCGTTTGGAAATTTATTGTGAGCAAACGGTGCGTCGTATCGAGGTACGGATTGCGGCGTTAGACGACCCGTTTAGTGGTCTACGTTACTGCCTTAGGCGCTTTCTCCTATCCCGCATATTTATGCCATAGAAAGAGGTGAACGTTTCGATCCATGTCAAATTTCGCCCACTTTTCACAAATTGAAAAATAATTTTGCCAACTTGGCAGACAGCTACAGTCTTGAAACTTTGCAGACAGGTTGGCGATGAAACGGCCTATAATTTTGCTTATTTGAGGTTTTGCCGTATCTCAACGGGTTTCGCCATAAATTGCTCAAGAATCATAAATTAGGCCGAAATTTCAATAGTGTTTCCACATGTACCCTCCGTTTTCCCATACTTGCAAGGCAGCTAGAATAACGAAAGTCGGTCTACATATGGCCAATGACGTTGCGAAGGAGCGTCCTGAATTTCGTTCATCTATCCATCTTATGAGTGTGTGAATCAGTAAAATCATTTATGGAAATTTAACAATAATGACCGATACCGGGAAAATGAAGCTCAATCTAAGGTAGAAGGAGTCGAGATACGACAAAAAGTCATAGGACCAAAGTTGTAGATCTCTTCATTTTAGAGGACGAAAGTGCAGTCCGTTTATTGATAACAATTACCGTTTAGCCACAAGAGAGCTCGAAGCGAAAGCCTGCACCGTCATTAAATTTGGCTTAATATTTCGAATTTTTTAGTGGATGAAATATTAAATATATTAACTTTTTGCAATTTCTACGTCGGTTACAGGCTAGGAGCTAGAACTTTGCCAAATATTAATTTTGTAGGGCACTGCATCACGGTATCCGCCATTTTGTTTGGGGGGAGGGGGGCAAAAATTTAAAATTTAAAATTTTTGGAATTTTTCCGTGGGTTACACGCTAATAGATATCACCTTGCCAAATTTCAAGTTTCTAGCGCATCTGGAACTGAAGGATCTAACCCGAAAGTTTTTTATTCCGTGGGGGGCTACGTACACAAAAATTTGAACTTTTTGGAATTTTTCCTTGGGTTACAGCCTAATATCTATCAGGTTGCCGAATTTCAAGTTCCTAGCTCATCTGGAAGGGTCTAACACGAAATTTCTTTGATTGGGCGGAAGGGGGGCTAAATATAAAAAAATTGTACTTTTTGCAATTTTTCCTTGGGTTGCAGCCTAAAAGCTGTCAGACTGCCGAATTTCAAGTTCCTAGCTCACTTGGAAGTGGGCAAACATTAATGTCAGTGAGTCAGTGAGTCAGTCAGTCAGTCAGTTAGCCTTGTGGCTTTATATATATAAGACTCGCTTTCGCTCGTTGGGGGCTGCGCCCCCAAACCCCCAATTCCTCTACATTACAAGTGGTCCCATGGAAAATTACTGTGAGGAACCGGTACTTCGTTACGAAAAACGGATTGTGCCTCCAGAAGGCCTATTTGTTTGCGTATATTTTTGGTCGTATAATATTTTCTCGTACCGTAAATATACGATTTATAGCAAAGATAGCGTTAAACATTTGGACGTGGTGCAAATTACGTACGGTTCTCACAAGATAAGAAATATTTTCCTAATGTAACGGGGAGTTATCGTCTTGAAACTTGGTAGGTTTATCGTGGTTGAAACGCTCTATATTTACGTTCATTGATGTTCTGTCGTATCTACATCGAGTTCAGCGAAGATTGGTTTAGAACCTTGGATTAGGAGTACAGTGTTTACGTATTACTTCCGTTTTTCCATTTTTAAAGGGTGCTAGAATCATGCATTTTGCTCACATATGATCTACGAACGTTCCAATGAGCCTGCCAAATTGCATGATTCTGTCGGTCTTATAAGTGTGTAAAACAGTAACATTATTTATGGAAAATCTAAGAAAATGGACGTCAAATCTGAAAAAAGAAGCTCTATCCAAGGCATAAGGGATCAAGACACGACTAAAATTGCCGGGACAGAAGTTGTAGATCTCTTCATGATGGGATCAACACATCTTGTCCATTTGGCGGTACGACTTACAGTTTAGCCACCAAAATCCTCGAAAAGTTAGTTATCATCATCATGAAAATTGCTTCCAGATTTCGATAATTTCTGGTGATAAAAACGTTAAACAATGCAACTCATTCAAATTTCTCCGTCGGTTGCAGGCCAAAGTTGTAACTGCGACAAATATTAATTTTCTTGCACACGGCAACACATCGTCCAGAATTTAGTTTAAAGGAAAGGAAATAAAAATAACAAAAAAAACAACATTTAGCCAGGCAATGTGCATGCTAAATAGTGCAGGCTTTCATTTGGAAATTTATTGCAGGCAAAGGGTGCATCGTATCGTGGTACGGATTGCGGCGTTAGACTACCCTTTAAGTCGTCTACACTGCTGTCTTAGGCGCTTTCTCGTATCCCGCATATTTATATAACAGAAAGAGGTGATCGTTTCGACCCATGTCAAATTTCGTCCACTTTTCACAAATTGAAAAATAATTTTTCCAACTTAGCAGACAGCTACAGTCTTGAAACTTTGCAGGCAGGTTGACGATGAAACGGCCTATAAGTTTGGTCATTTGAGGTTTTGCTGTACCTCAACGGGCTTCGCCATAAATTGCTCAGGAATCATGAATTAGGCTAAAATTTCAATAGTGTTTCCACATGTACCCAGAGTTAACCCCCAGTTGCCAGGCAGACAGAATAACAAAAGTCGGTCTACATATGGCCAATGACGTTGCCAAGGAGCGTGCTGAATTTCGTTCATCTACCCATCTTATGAGTGTGTGAATCAGTAAAATCATTTTTGGAAATTTAAAAAAATTACCAAAACCGGGAAAATGAAGCTCAATCTAATGTAGAAGGAGTCGAGAATCGACAAAAAGTCATAGGACCAAAGTTGTAGATCTCTTCATGTTAGGGTGCGAAAGTGCAATCCGGTTATTGATAGCAATTACCGTTGAGCCGCAGGATAGCTCGAAACGAAAGTCTGCACCGTCATTAAATTTTGATTAATATTTCTAATTTTTGAGAGGGTAAAAGGTTAAATATTTGAACTTAGTGCAATTTATACGTCTCTTACAGGTTAGGAGCTAGATTTTTTCCGAATTTTAATATTGTAGGGTACTGCATTATGGCGTCCGCCACTTTGTTTGGTGCTAGGGGGGCAGAGGATTTTGATTGGGCGGTGCAGGGGTAAATATGAGAGGGTCGCGTAGCTGTGAGCTTGCATTTGTGACATTGTGGGTTTGAATCCTACTGTACCGGGCAAGTTGGCCCTGCGGTTTCTTGTAAGTTATAGATTGTAAGACTGCTTGTCGTTTTTGCTGATGCATGAACCACGGGCAACTGTTAAGTGGCCACCGTTGGTCCCATAACCCGTTACAGTGAAGCATTTTACTCAGTGGGACAATGTGTAATACTTCACAGAATTTTACCCAGTATAATTCAGGATATGAAAAGAGGATGGGTAACATACAGGTAGGCTATTCTGTGCATAGTAGAAACAGCAAGGGAATGCCTTGGAACAACTATATGTAAATACTGATGTCTTCAATGGCAGGAGGGTATTCAGAACAAGGAAATAAAGACTAAGTTATGAATGAACTCTATGTATGACCTGGCTTCGGTTATGAGATGATCAAAACCGTAGGCATGGTGTCAAAGTATGCAACGTTGTGGTCGTGTTCCCAGTGGCAAACCTTATTTTCAAGATTATATGTTTCCAAACGGAACCGAGTGAACTGGTCGTGCGGTAAGGGTCGCGTAGCTGTGAGCTTGCATTTGCGAGATTGTGGGTTTGAACCCCACTGTACCGGGCAAGTTGGCCGTGCGGTTAGAGGCCCGCGGCTGTGAGCTTGCCTCCGGAAGGTAGTGGGTTCGAATCCCACTGTCGGCAGATCCTAAGATGGTTATCCGTGATTTCGCATTTTCACACAAGGCAATTGCTGGGGCTGTACCTATATAAAGGCTATGGACGCATTGCCGAATTACAAGTTCGTACCTCATCTGCAAGGGTCTAACCCGAAAATTGAGTCCGAAATTTTGAATCGCGGGGGGGGGCTAAGTATGAACAATTTGAACTTTTGGAATGTTTCCTTGGTTTACAGCGTAATAGGTATCAGATTGACGAATTTCAAGTTCCTAGCTCATCTGGAAGGGTCTAACGAGAAATTTGAGTGATTCGTTGGGGGGGGGCTAAATATGAAAAATTTGAACTTTTTGGATTTTTTCCTTGGGTTGCAGCCTAGTAGCTATCCGGTTGCCGAATTTCAAGTTCCTAGCTCATCTGGAAGGGTCTGACCTGAAATTTGAGTGATTCGTTGGGGGGCTAAATATGAAAAATTTGAACTTTTTGGAATTCTTCCTTGGGTTCCAGTGTAATAGGTATCAGATTGCCGAATTTCAAGTTCCTAGCTCATCTGGAAGGGTCTAACCTGAAATTTGAGTGATTCGTTGGGGGGGGGTAAATATGAAAAATTTGAACTTTTTGGAATTGTTCCTTGGGTTACAGCCAAATAGCTATCACATTGCCAAATCTCAAGTTCCTAGATCATCTGAAAGGGTCTAAGACGAAATTTAAGTGTTTCGTGGGGGGGGGGGGCAAATGTGGAAAATTTGAACTTTTTGGAATTTTTCCTTGGGTTCCAGTGTAATAGGTATCAGATTGCCGAATTTCAAGTGCGAATATCATCTGGAAGTTTCTAACACGAAATTTGAGCCTGATATATTGAATGGGCGGGGGGGGGGCTAAATATGAAAAATTTGAACATTTTTGAATTTCTTCTTGGGTTGCAGCCTAATAGCTATCCGATCGCCGAATTTCCAGTTCCTAGCTCATTTGGAAGGGTTTAACCCGAAATTTGAGTGTTTCGTTGGGGGGGGGGGGGGTAAATATGAAAAATATGAACTTTTTGGAATTTTTCCATGGGTTGCCACCTAATAGCTGTCCGATTGCCGAATTTCAAGTTCATAGCTCATCTGGAAGGGTCTAACCTGAAATTTGAGCGATTCGTTGGGGGGGGGGGCTAAATATGAAAAATTTGAACATTTTGGAATTTCTCCTTGGGTTACAGCCAAATAGCTATCATATTGCCGAATCTCAAGTTCCTAGATCATCTGGAAGGGTCTAAGACGAAATTGAAGTGTTTCGTGGGGGGGGGGCAATGTGAAAAATTTGAACTTTTCGGAATGTCTCCTTGGGTTCCAGTATAATAGGTATCAGATTGCCGAATTTCAAGTTCGTATATCATCTGGAAGGTTCTAACAAGAAATTTGAGCCCGATATATTGATTGGGCGGGGGGGGGGGCTAAATATCAAAAATTTGAACTTTTTGGAATTTTCCCTTGGGTTGCAGCCAAATAGCTATCACATTGCCGAATATCAAGTTCCTAGATCATCTGGAAGGTTCTAACACCAAATTTGAGCCCGATATATTGAATGGGACGGGGGGTGGGGGGGCTAAATATGAATAATTTGAACTTTTTGGAATTTTTTCTTCGGTTGCAGCCTAATAGCTATCAGACTGCCGAATTTCAAGTTCCTAGCTCATCTGGAAGGGTCTAAAACGAAATGTAAGTGTTTCGTGGGGGGGGGGCTAAATATGAAAAATTTGAACTTTTGGGAATTTTTCCTTTGGTTGCAGCCTAATAGCTATCAGACTGCCGAATTTCAAGTTCCTAGCTCACCTGGAAGTGGGCAAACATTAATGTCAGTGAGTCAGTGAGTCAGTCAGTCAGTCAGTTAGCCTTGCGGCTTTATATATATAAAATAAGATAAGATAGAGCCAGGCAATGTGCACGCTAAATAGTGCAGGCTTTCGTTTGGAAATTTATTGTGAGCAAACGGTGCGTCGTATCGAGGTACGGATTGCGGCGTTAGACGACCCGTTTAGTGGTCTACGTTACTGCCTTAGGCGCTTTCTCCTATCCCGCATATTTATGCCATAGAAAGAGGTGAACGTTTCGATCCATGTCAAATTTCGCCCACTTTTCACAAATTGAAAAATAATTTTGCCAACTTGGCAGACAGCTACAGTCTTGAAACTTTGCAGACAGGTTGGCGATGAAACGGCCTATAATTTTGCTTATTTGAGGTTTTGCCGTATCTCAACGGGTTTCGCCATAAATTGCTCAAGAATCATAAATTAGGCCGAAATTTCAATAGTGTTTCCACATGTACCCTCCGTTTTCCCATACTTGCAAGGCAGCTAGAATAACGAAAGTCGGTCTACATATGGCCAATGACGTTGCCAAGGAGCGTCCTGAATTTCGTTCATCTATCCATCTTATGAGTGTGTGAATCAGTAAAATCATTTATGGAAATTTAACAATAATGACCGATACCGGGAAAATGAAGCTCAATCTAAGGTAGAAGGAGTCGAGATACGACAAAAAGTCATAGGACCAAAGTTGTAGATCTCTTCATTTTAGAGGACGAAAGTGCAGTCCGTTTATTGATAACAATTACCGTTTAGCCACAAGAGAGCTCGAAGCGAAAGCCTGCACCGTCATTAAATTTGGCTTAATATTTCGAATTTTTTAGTGGATGAAATATTAAATATATTAACTTTTTGCAATTTCTACGTCGGTTACAGGCTAGGAGCTAGAACTTTGCCAAATATTAATTTTGTAGGGC
Organism: Anabrus simplex; assembly: GCF_040414725.1. Classification (NCBI taxonomy): domain Eukaryota; kingdom Metazoa; phylum Arthropoda; class Insecta; order Orthoptera; family Tettigoniidae; genus Anabrus; species Anabrus simplex. The sequence goes on from NC_090265.1 coordinate 1,400,218,412, forward strand.
ACTGCATCACGGTATCCGCCATTTTGTTTGGGGGGAGGGGGGCAAAAATTTAAAATTTAAAATTTTTGGAATTTTTCCGTGGGTTACACGCTAATAGATATCACCTTGCCAAATTTCAAGTTTCTAGCGCATCTGGAACTGAAGGATCTAACCCGAAAGTTTTTTATTCCGTGGGGGGCTACGTACACAAAAATTTGAACTTTTTGGAATTTTTCCTTGGGTTACAGCCTAATATCTATCAGGTTGCCGAATTTCAAGTTCCTAGCTCATCTGGAAGGGTCTAACACGAAATTTCTTTGATTGGGCGGAAGGGGGGCTAAATATAAAAAAATTGTACTTTTTGCAATTTTTCCTTGGGTTGCAGCCTAAAAGCTGTCAGACTGCCGAATTTCAAGTTCCTAGCTCACTTGGAAGTGGGCAAACATTAATGTCAGTGAGTCAGTGAGTCAGTCAGTCAGTCAGTTAGCCTTGTGGCTTTATATATATAAGACTCGCTTTCGCTCGTTGGGGGCTGCGCCCCCAAACCCCCCATTCCTGTTGTACATTATAAGTGGTCACATGGAAAATTACACTGACGAACCGGTACTTCGTTACGAAAAATGGATTGCGCCACCAGACGGCCCATATATTCGCTTACATGTATGGTCCTCTAATATTTTCTCGTATCGTACATTCACGAGTTATAGAAAAGATAGCGTTAAACGTTTCGACGTGGTGAAAATAACATACGATTCTCACAAGATTCGAAATTATTTTCCTAACGTAACGGGGAGCTACAGTCTTGAAACTTGGCAGGTTTATTGTGGTTGAAACGCTCTATATTTCCGTTATTTGATGTTTAGTCGTATCTGCATCGTTTTCGCCGCAGATTGGTTTAGAACCTTGGATTAGGAATACAGTGTTTCCGTTTTACTTTCGTTTTTCCATTTTTACAGGGTGCTAGAATCATGCATTTTGCTCACGTGTCACCCTCGAAAGTTCCAGTGAGCCTGCTAAATTTCATGAACCTATCGGTCTTATAAGTGTGTAACACAGTAAAATTAACTACGGAAAATGTAAAAATTGACGTTAAATCTGAAAAATGCAGCTCTATCTAAGGCATAAGGCATCATGATACGACTAAAATTCCCGGGTCAGAAGTTGTAGATCTCTTCATGATCGGATCCGAACGTCTTGTCCATTTGGTGGTAGAACTTACATTTTAGCCACCAAAATCCTCGAAACGCTAGTTAGCACCATAATGAAAATTACTTCCAGATTTCGATATTTTCTGGAGATAGAATTTTACTTATTTAATGTTTTGCCGTATCTCCAAGGGATTCACCATAAATTGCTTAGGAACCTTAAATTAGCCTGAAATTTTATTGGTGTTTCCATATATTCCTTCAATTTTCCTATACATTCAAGGCAGCTAGAATAATGAATGTCGGTCTGCATATGCCCAATAACCGTGCCAAGGACCGTGTTCAATTTAGTGCATCTATCTGTCTCATGAGTGTGTGAATCAGTAAATTAATTTTTGAAAATTTAACAAAATTTTCCAAAACCGAGAAAATGAAGCTGAATCTGAGGTAGAAGGGGTCGAGATACGGCGGAAAGTCATAGGACCAAAGTTGTATATCTACTCATTTTAGGAAATGAAAGTGCAGTCCATTTATCCATAACTATTACGGTTTACCCAGAAGAGATCTCGAAACAAATTTCGCTTAATATTTCGAATTTTTAGTGGATTGAATATTAATTATATTAACTTATTGCAGTTTCTACGCCGGATATGGTTTAGGAGCTAGAAATTTGCCAAATTTTAATTTTGTAAGCCGCTGCATTACGGTGTAGCCATTTTGTTTGGGGGAGGGGGTAAATTTAAATTTTATACTTTTAGGAATTTTTCCGCAGGATACACGCTAATAGCTATCACATTGCCAAATTCAAAGTTCCTAGCCCATCTGGAAGGGTCTAACCCGAAATTTGAGTCCGGTAATTTGATTGAGCCGTGGGGGTCTAAATATGAAAAATTTGAACTTTCCGAATTTTTTCCTTGGGTTACAGCCTAATAGGTATCAGAAAGGGTCTACGAAATTTGAGTCCGATATCTTGATTGGGCGGAAGGGTGTAGCACGAAATTTGAGTCCGGTATTTTAATCCGGTGTGGGGGGCTAAATGTGATAAATTTGAACATTTTGAAATATTTCCACGGGTTATAGAATAACAGCTATCAGATTGCCGAATTCCAAGCTTCAAGTTCATCTGGAACGGAAGGGTCTAACCCGAAATTTGAGTCCGACATTTTGATTCGACGGGAGGCTAAATACGAAAATTTGAACATTTTGGAGTCTTGCCTTGGGTTGCAGCCTAATAGCTATCAGATTTCCGAATTTCAAGTTCCTAGCTCATCTGGAAGGGTCTAACAGGAAGTTTTCGTCCGATATTTCGATGGGGAGGAAGGATGGGCTAAATACGAAAAATTTCAACGTTTTTGAATTTTTCCTTAGTTGCAGCCTAATAGGTATCAGACTGCCGAATTCCACTTTTCCAGCTCATCTGGAACGGAAGGGTCTAACCCGAAATTTGAGTCCGACATTTTGATTCGACGGGAGGCTAAATACGAAAATTTGAACATTTTGGAGTCTTGCCTTGGGTTGCAGCCTAATAGCTATCAGATTTCCGAATTTTAAGTTCCTAGCTCATCTGGAAAGGTCTAACACGAAATTTTCGTCCGATAATTTGATGGGGCGGAAGGGGGGCTAAAAATGAAAATTTTCAACGTTTTTGAATTTTTCCTTGGGTTGCAGCCTAATAGCTATCAGACTGCCGAATTCCAAATTTCCACCTTATCTGGAATGGAAGGGTCTAACCCGAAATTTGAGTCCGACATTTTGATTCGAAGGGGGGCTAAATACGAAACATTACAACTTTTTGGAATTTTGCCTTGGGTTACAGCCTAATAGCTACCATATTTCCGAATTTCAAGTTCCTAGCTTATCTGGAAGGGTCTAACACGAAATTTTAGTCTGATAAATTGATGGGGCGGAAGGGGGGCTAAATATGAAAAATTTCAACGTTTTTGAATTTTTCCTTGGGTTGCAGCCTAATAGCTATCAGACTGCCGAATTCCAAGTTTCCAGGTCATCTGTAACGAAAGGGTCTAATCCGAAATTTGAGTCCGATATTTTGATTGGATGGGGGCTAAATACGAAAAATTTGTACATTTTAGAATTACGCCTTGGCTTACAGCCCAATAGTTATCTGATTTCCGAATTTCAAGTTCCTAGCTCATCTGGAAGTGTCTAACACGAAATTTTAGTCCGATAATTTGATGGGGCGGAAGGGGGGCTAAATGTGAAAAATTTCAACGTTTTTGAATTTTTCCTTGGGTTGCAGCCTAATAGGTATCAGATTTCCGAATTTCAAGTTCCTAGCTCATCTGGAAGGGTCTACACGAAATTTTAGTCCGATAATTTGATGGGGCGGAAGGGGGGCTAAATATGAAAATTTTCAACGGTTTTGAATTTTTCCTTGGGTTGCAGCCTAATAGCTATCAGACTGCCGAATTCCAAGTTTCCAGGTCATCTGGAACTGAAGGGTCTAACCCGAAATTTGAGTCCGATATTTTGATTCGATAGGGGCCAAATACGAAAAATTGTAACTTTTTTAATTTTGCCTTGGGTTACAGCCTAATAGCTATCATATTTCCGAATTTCAAGTTCCTAGCTTACCTGGAAGGGTCTAACACGAAATTTTAGTCTGATAACTTGATTGGGCGGAAGGGGGGCTAAATATGAAAAATTTCAACTTTTTTGAATTTTTCCTTAGGTTGCAGCCTAATAGCTATCAGACTGCCGAATTCCATGTTTCCAGGTCGTCTGTAACGGAAGGGTCTAATCCGAAATTTGAGTCCGATATCTTGATTGGATGGGGGCTAAATACGAAAAATTTGTACATTTTGGAATTTTGCCTTGGCTTACAGCCCAATAGCTATCAGATTTCCGAATTTCAAGTTCCTAGCTCATCTGGAAGGGTCTAACACGACATTCTAGACCGATAATTTGATGGGGCGGAAGGGGGCTAAATATGAAAAATTTCAACGTTTTTGAATTTTTTCTTGGGTTGCAGCCTAATAGCTATCAGACTGCCGAATTCCAAATTTCCACCTTATCTGGAACGGAAGGGTCTAACCCGAAATTTGAGTCCGACATTTTGATTCGAAGTGGGGCTAAATACGAAAAATTATAACTTTTTGGAATTTTGCCTTGGGTTACAGCCTAATAGCTATCATATTTCCGAATTTCAAATTCCTAGCTCATCTGGAAGGGTCAAACACGAAATTTTAGTCTGATATTTTGACAGGGCGGAAGGGGGGTTAAATATGAAAAATGTCAACGTTTTTGAATTTTTCCTTGGGTTGCAGCCTGATAGCTATCAGACTGCCGAATTCCAAATTGCCACCTTATCTGGAATGGAAGGGTCTAACCCGAAATTTGAGTCCGATATTTTGATTCGAAGAGGGGCTAAATACCAAAAATTATAACTTTTTGGAATTTGGCCTTGGGTTACAGCCTAATAGCTATCATATTTCCGAATTTCAAGTTCCTAGCTCATCTGGAAGGCTCTAACACGAAATTTTAGTCCGATACTTTGATGGGGCGGAAAGGGGGCTAAATATGAAAAATGTCAAAGTTTTTGAATTTTTCCTTGGCTTGCAGCCTAATAGCTATCAGACTGCCGAATTCCAAGTTTCCAGGTCCTCTGTAACGGAAGGGTCTAATCCGAAATTTGAGTCCGATATTTTGATTGGATGGGAGCTAAATACGAAAAATTTGTACATTTTGGAATTTTGCCTTAGCTTACAGCCCAATAGCTATCAGATTTCCGAATTTCAAGTTGCTAGCTCATCTGGAAGGGTCTAAAACGAAATATTAGTCCGATAATTTGATGAGGCAGAAGGGGGGCAAAATATGAAAAATTTCAACGTTTTTGAATTTTTCCTTGGGTTGCAGCCTAATAGCTATCAGACTGCCGAATTCCAAGTTTCAAGGTCATCTGGAACGGAAGGGTCTAACCCGAAATTTGAGTCCGACATTTTGATTCGTGGGGGGCTAAATACGAAAAATTATAACTTTTTGGAATTTTGCCTTGGGTTGCAGCCTAATAGCTATCATATTTCCGAATTTCCAGTTCCTAGCTCATCTGGAAGGGTCTAACACGAAATTTTAGTCCGATATTTTGATGGGGCGGAAGGGGGGCCAAATATGAAAAATTTCAACGTTTTTGAATTTTTCCTTGGGTTGCAGCCTAATAGCTATCAGATTTCCGAATTTCAGGTTCCTAGCTCCTCTGGAAAGGTCTAACACGAAATTTCAGTCCGATAATTTGTTTGGGCGGAAGGGGGGCAAATTTTGAAAAATTTCAACTTTTAGGAATTTTTCCTTGATTTGCAGCCTAATAGCTATTTGATTACTGAATTCCAAGTTTCTAGCTCATCTGGAACGGAAGGGTCTACCCGAAATTTGAGTCCGAAATTTTGATTCGGTGGGGGGCCAAATATAAGAAATTTGAACTCTTTGGAATTTTGCCTTGGGTTGCAGCCTAATGGCTATCCGACTGCCGAATTTCAAGTTCCTAGCTCATCTGGAAGGGTCTAACACTAAATTTGAGTCCGATGATTTGATTGGGCGGAAGGGGGGCTATATATACAAAATTGGAACTTTTTTGAATTTTTCCTTCGGTTGCACCCCAATAGCTGTCAGACTGTAGAATTTCAAGTTCCTAGCTCACTTCGAAGTGGGCAAACATTAATGTCAGTGAGTCAGTGAGTGAGTGAGTGAGTCAGTTAGCCTTGTGGCTTTATATATATAGGACTCGCTTTCGCTCGTTGGGGGCTGCGCCCCCAAACCCCCCATTCCTGTTGTACATTATAAGTGGTCACATGGAAAATTACATTGACGAACCGGTACTTCGTTACGAAAAATGGATTGCGCCACCAGACGGCCCATATATTCGCTTACATGTATGGTCCTCTAATATTTTCTCGTATCGTACATTCACGAGTTATAGAAAAGATAGCGTTAAACGTTTCGACGTGGTGAAAATTACATACGATTCTCACAAGATTCGAAATTATTTTCCTAACGTAACGGGGAGCTACAGTCTTGAAAGTTGGTAGGTTTATCTTATTTGAAACGCTCTATATTTCCGTTATTTGATGTTTAGTCGTATCTCCATCGTTTTCGCCGCAGATTGGTTTAGAACCTTGGATTAGGAATACAGTGTTTCCGTTTTACTTTCGTTTTTCCATTTTTACAGGGTGCTAGAATCATGCATTTTGCTCACGTGTCACCCTCGAAAGTTCCAGTGAGCCTGCTAAATTTCATGAACCTATCGGTCTTATAAGTGTGTAACACAGTAAAATTAACTACGGAAAATGTAAAAATTGACGTTAAATCTGAAAAATGCAGCTCTATCTAAGGCATAAGGCATCATGATACGACTAAAATTCCCGGGTCAGAAGTTGTAGATCTCTTCATGATCGGATCCGAACGTCTTGTCCATTTGGTGGTAGAACTTACAGTTTAGCCACCAAAATCCTCGAAACGCTAGTTAGCACCATAATGAAAATTACTTCCAGATTTCGATATTTTCTGGAGATAGAATTTTACTTATTTAATGTTTTGCCGTATCTCCAAGGGATTCACCATAAATTGCTTAGGAACCTTAAATTAGCCTGAAATTTTATTGGTGTTTCCATATATTCCTTCCATTTTCCTATACATTCAAGGCAGCTAGAATAATGAATGTCGGTCTGCATATGCCAAATAACCGTGCCAAGGACCGTGTTCAATTTAGTGCATCTATCTGTCTCATGAGTGTGTGAATCAGTAAATTAATTTTTGAAAATTTAACAAAATTTTCCAAAACCGAGAAAATGAAGCTGAATCTGAGGTAGAAGGGGTCGAGATACGGCGGAAAGTCATAGGACCAAAGTTGTATATCTACTCATTTTAGGAAATGAAAGTGCAGTCCATTTATCGATAACTATTACGGTTTACCCAGAAGAGATCTCGAAACAAATTTGGCTTAATATTTCGAATTTTTAGTGGATTGAATATTAATTATATTAACTTATTGCAGTTTCTACGCCGGATATGGTTTAGGAGCTAGAAATTTGCCAAATTTTAATTTTGTAAGGCGCTGCATTACGGTGTAGCCATTTTGTTTGGGGGAGGGGGTAAATTTAAATTTTATACTTTTAGGAATTTTTCCGCAGGATACACGCTAATAGCTATCACATTGCCAAATTCAAAGTTCCTAGCCCATCTGGAAGGGTCTAACCCGAAATTTGAGTCCGGTAATTTGATTGAGCCGTGGGGGTCTAAATATGAAAAATTTGAACTTTCCGAATTTTTTCCTTGGGTTACAGCCTAATAGGTATCAGAAAGGGTCTACGAAATTTGAGTCCGATAAATTGATTGGGCGGAAGGGTGTAGCATTTGAGTCCGGTATTTTAATCCGGTGTGGGGGGCTAAATGTGATAAATTTGAACATTTTGAAATATTTCCACGGGTTATAGAATAACAGCTATCAGATTGCCGAATTCCAAGCTTCAAGTTCATCTGGAACGGAAGGGTCTAACCCGAAATTTGAGTCCGACATTTTGATTCGACGGGAGGCTAAATACGAAAATTTGAACATTTTGGAGTCTTGCCTTGGGTTGCAGCTTAATAGCTATCAGATTTCCGAATTTCAAGTTCCTAGCTCATCTGGAAGTGTCTAACAGGAAGTTTTCGTCCGATATTTCGATGGGGAGGAAGGATGGGCTAAATACGAAAAATTTCAACGTTTTTGAATTTTTCCTTAGTTGCAGCCTAATAGGTATCAGACTGCCGAATTCCAATTTTCCAGCTCATCTGGAACGGAAGGGTCTAACCCGAAATTTGAGTCCGACATTTTGATTCGACGGGAGGCTAAATACGAAAATTTGAACATTTTGGAGTCTTGCCTTGGGTTGCAGCCTAATAGCTATCAGATTTCCGAATTTTAAGTTCCTAGCTCATCTGGAAAGGTCTAACACGAAATTTTCGTCCGATAATTTGATGGGGCGGAAGGGGGGCTAAATATGAAAAATTTCAACTTTTCGGAATTTTCCCTTGGTTTGCAGCCTAATAACTGTCAGATTGCCGAATTTCAAGTTCCTAGCTAATCTGCAAGGGTGTAACACCGAAATTTGAGTGATTCGGTGGGGGGGCTAAATACAAAAAATTTGAACTTTTTATAATTATCCCTTGGGACACACGCTAATAGCCATCAGATTGCCACATTTCAAGTTGCTAGCTCATCTGGAAGGGCCCAACACGAAATTTCACTCCGATATTTTGATTGGGCGGAAGGGGTGCTAAATATGAGAAATTTCAACTTTATGGAACTTTTCCTTGGGTTGCAGCCTAATAGCTATTTGATTGCCGAATTTCAAATTCCTATCTAATCTGCAAGGGTGTAACACCGAAATTTGAGTGATTCGGCGAAGGGGGGGCTAAATACAAAAAATTTGAACTTTTTGGAATTTTCCCTTGGGACACACCCTAATAGCTATCAGATTGACACATTTCAAGTTCCTAGCTCATCTGGAAGGGCCTAACACGAAATTTTACTCCGATATTTTGATTGGGCGGAAGGGGGGCTAAATATGAAAAATTTCAACTTTTTGGAATTTTTCCTTGGGTTGCAGCCCAACAGCTATTTGACTGCCGAAATTCAAGTTCCTAGCTCATCTGCAAGGGTGTAACACGAAATTTCAGTGTTTCGGCTCAGGGGGGGGCTAAATACAAAAAAATTGAACTTTTTGGAATTTCCCCATGGGACACACCCTAGTAGCTATCAGATTGCCACATTTCAAGTTCCTAGCTCATCTGGAAGGGCCTAACACGAAATTTCACTCCGATATTTTGATTGGGCGGAAGGGGGGCTAAATATAAAACATTTCAACTTTTCGGAATTTTTCCTTGGGTTGCAGCCTAATAGCTATTTGATTCACGAATTTCAAGTTCCTAGCTAATCTGCAAGGGTGTAACACCGAAATTTGAGTGATTCGGCGCAGGGGGGGGGGCTAAATAAATAAATTGAACTTTTTGGAATTTTTCCTTGGGGCACACGCTAATAGCTATCAGACTGCCAAATTTCAAGTTCCTAGCTCATCTGGAAGGGCCTAACACGAAATTTCACTCCGATATTTTGATTGGGCGGAAGGGGGACTAAATATGAAAAATTTTCAACTTTTCGGAATTTTTCCTTGGGTTGCAGCCTAATAGCTATTTGATTGCCGAATTTCAAGTTCCTAGCTAATTTGCAAGGGTGTAACACGGAAATTTGAGTGATTAGGCGAAGGGGGGGCTAAATACAAAAAATTGAACTTTTTGGAATTTCCCCTTCGGACACACCCTAATAGCTATCAGATTGCCACATTTCAAGTTCCTAGCTCATCTGAAAGGGCCTAACACGAAATTTCACTCCGATAATTTGATTGGGCGGAAGGGGGGCTAAATATGAAAAATTTCAACTTCTTGGAATTTTTCCTTGGGTTGCAGCCCAACAGCTATTTGATTGCCAAATTTCAAGTTCCTAGCTCATCTGCAAGGGTGTAACACGAAATTTCAGTGTTTCGGCGCAGGGGGGGCTAAATACAAAAAAATTGAACTTTTTGGAATTTCCCCATGGGACACACCCTGATAGCTATCAGATTGCCACATTTCAAGTTCCTAGCTCATCTGGCAGGGTCTAACATGAAATTTCAGTCCGATATTTTGATTGGGCGGAAGTGGGGCTAAATATGAAAAATATCAACTTTTTGGAATTTTTCCTTGGGTTGCAGCCCAAGAGCTATTTGATTGCCGAATTTCAAGTTCCTAGCTCATTTGCAAGGGTGTAACACGAAATTTAAGTGTTTCGGCGCAGGGGGGGCTAAATACAAAAAATTTGAACTTTTTGGAATTTCCCCATGGGACACACCCTAATAGCTATCAGATTGCCACATTTCAAGTTCCTAGCTCATCTGGCAGGGTCTAACATGAAATTTCAGTCCGATATTTTGATTATGCGGAAGGGGGGCTAAATATGAAAAATATCAACTTTTTGGAATTTTTCCTTGGGTTGCAGCCCAAGAGCTATTTGATTGCCGAATTTCAAGTTCCTAGCTCATCTGCAAGGGTGTAACACGAAATTTCAGTGTTTCGGCGAAGGGGGGGGGCTAAATACAAAAAATATGAACTTTTTGGAATTTCCCCATGGGACACACCCTAATAGCTATCAGATTGCCACATTTCAAGTTCCTAGCTCATCTGGAAGGGCCTAACACGAAATTTCACTCCGATATTTTGATTGGGCGGAAGGGGGGCTAAATATAAAACATTTCAACTTTTCGGAATTTTTCCTTGGGTTGCAGCCTAATAGCTATTTGATTCACGAATTTCAAGTTCCTAGCTAATCTGCAAGGGTGTAACACCGAAATTTGAGTGATTCGGCGAAGGGGGGGGCTAAATAAATAAATTGAACTTTTTGGAATTTTTCCTTGGGGCACACGCTAATAGCTATCAGACTGCCAAATTTCAAGTTCCTAGCTCATCTGGAAGGGCCTAACACGAAATTTCACTCCGATATTTTGATTGGGCGGAAGGGGGACTAAATATGAAAAATTTTCAACTTTTCGGAATTTTTCCTTGGGTTGCAGCCTAATAGCTATTTGATTGCCGAATTTCAAGTTCCTAGCTAATTTGCAAGGGTGTAACACCGAAATTTGAGTGATTAGGCGAAGGGGGGGCTAAATACAAAAATTGAACTTTTTGGAATTTCCCCTTCGGACACACCCTAATAGCTATCAGATTGCCACATTTCAAGTTCCTAGCTCATCTGAAAGGGCCTAACACGAAATTTCACTCCGATATTTTGATTGGGCGGAAGGGGGGCTAAATATGAAAAATTTCAACTTCTTGGAATTTTTCCTTGGGTTGCAGCCCAACAGCTATTTGATTGCCAAATAAGATAGAGCCAGGCAATGTGCACGCTGAATAGTGCAGGCTTTCGTTTGGAAATTTATTGCGAGCAAACGGTGCATCGTATCGCGGTACGGTTTGCGGCGTTAGGCGACCCTTTTAGTGGTCTATATTACTGTCTTTGGCGCTTTCTCCTACCCCGCATATTTATGCCATAGAGGAGGTGAACGTTTCGATCCATGTCAAATTTCGCCCACTTTTCACAAATTGAAAAATAATTTTTCCAACTTGGCAGACAGCTACAGTCTTGAAACTTTGCAGGCACGTTGACGATGAAACGGCCTATAATTTCGGTTATTTGAGGTTTTACCGTATCTCAACGGGTTTCGCCATAAATTGCTTAAGAATCATCAATTAGGCCGAAATTTCAATAGTGTTTCCACATGTACCCTCCGTTTTCCCATACTTGCAAGGCAGCTAGAATAACGAAAATCGGTCTACATATGGCCAATGACGTTGCCAAGGAGCGTGCCGAATTTCGTTCATCTATCTATCATATGCGTGTGTGAATCAGAAAATAATTTATGGAAATTTAACAAAATTTTGCGAAACCGGGAAAATGAAGCTCAATCTAAGGTAGAAGGGGTCGAGATACGACAAAAAGTCATAAGACCAAAGTTGTAGATCGCTTAATTTTAGGAGCCGAAAGTGCAATCCGTTCATTGATAGCAATTACCGTTCGGCCACAAGAGAGCTCGAAACGAAAGCCTGCACCGTCCTATATATTGATTCGGTGGCAGGGGGTTAATTGTTAAAAATTTTAGCTTTTCGGAATTTTTTCCAGGGGTTACAGCCTAATAACTATCAGATTGCTGAATTTAAAGTTCCTAGCTCATCTGGAAGGATCTACCACGAAATTTTAGTCCGAAACTTTGATTGGGTGGAGGCGGGCTAAATAGGAAAAGATTCAGCTTTTTGCATTTTTTCCTGGTGTTACAGCCGAATAGCTATCAGATTACCGAATTTCAAGTTCCTAGCTCGTCTGGAACTGAAGGGTCTGACCCGAAATTTGAGTCCGATATTTTGATTCCGTGGGGGAGCTAAATACAAAAAAATTTAACTGTTTGGAATTTTTCCTTGGTTTACAGCCTCATATACATCAGGTTGCCGAATTTCAAGTTCCTAGCTCATCTGGAAGGGTCTAACACGAAATTTCTTTGATTGGGCGGAAGGGGGGCTAAATATTAAAAAATTCAACTTTTTGGAATTTTTCCTTTGGTTGCAGCCTAATAGCTATCAGACTGCCGAATTTCAAGTTCCTACCTCACTTGGAAGTGGGCAAACATTAATGTCAGTCAGTGAGTGAGTGAGTGAGTGAGTCAGTTAGCCTTGTGGCTTTATATATATAGGATAGCATAGATCCAGGCAATGTGCAGGCTACACAGTGCAGACTTCCATTTGAAAATTTATTGCGGGCAAACGATAAGTCGTATCGAGATACGGATTGCGCCATCAGACGTGTCTTTTAGTCACCTACAGTACTGTCTGAGGCATTTTCTCGTATCTCGAATATTTATGCCACTGAAAGGGGTGAACGTTTCGATCCATATCAAATTTCGTCCGCTTAACACCAGCTGAAAAATAATTTCGCCAACTTAGCAGACAGCTAGAGTCTTGAAACTTGGCACACAGATCGACGATGAAACGGCCTATAGTTTTGGTTATTTGAGGTTTTGCCGTATCTCAAATGGCTTCACCATAAATTGGTTAATTATCATAAATTAGGCTGAAATTTCAATAGTGTTTCCGCATGTACCCTCCGATTTGCCATACTTTCATGGTAGCTAGAATAACGAAAGTCGGTGTACATGTGGCCAATGCCGTTGCCAAGGAGCGTGCTAAATTTCGTTCATCTCTCTATCATATGAGTGTGTGAATCAGTAAAATAATTTATGGAAATTTAACAAAATTTTGCGAAACCGGGAAAATGAAGCTCAATCTAAGGTAGAAGGAGTCGAGATACGACAAAAAGTCATAGGATCAAAGTTGTAGATCTTTTAATTTTAGGAGCCGAAAGTGCAATCCGTTCATTGATAGCTATTACCGTTCGGCCACAAAATAGCTCGAAACGAAAGTCTGCACCGTCATTCAATTTGGCTTAATATTCCGAATTTTTTAATGGGTAAAATATTAAATATTTGAACTTGTTGCAATTTCTACGTCAGTTTCAGGGTAGGAGCTAGATTTTTGCCAAATTTCAATATTGTAGGGTACTGCATCATGGCGTCCGCCATTTTGTTTGGGGGGCGGGGGGCAAAAATTAAAAATTTGAATTTTTGGGATCTTTTCCGTAGCTTACACGCTAATAGCTGTAACTTTGCCAAATTTCACATTTCTACCACATCTGGAAGTGGCCAATCATTTATGTCAGTGAGTGAGTCAGCCGTACGGCTTTATATAATAGAGATAGCATAGATCCAGGCAATGTGCAGGCTACACAGTGCAGACTTCCATTTGAAAATTTATTGCGGGCAAACGATAAGTCGTATCGAGATACGGATTGCGCCATCAGACGTGTCTTTTAGTCACCTACAGTACTGTCTGAGGCATTTTCTCGTATCTCGAATATTTATGCCACTGAAAGGGGTGAACGTTTCGATCCATATCAAATTTCGTCCGCTTAACACCAGCTGAAAAATAATTTCGCCAAATTAGCAGACAGCTAGAGTCTTGAAACTTGGCACACAGATCGACGATGAAACGGCCTATAGTTTTGGTTATTTGAGGTTTTGCCGTATCTCAAATGGCTTCACCATAAATTGGTTAAGTATCATAAATTAGGCTGAAATTTCAATAGTGTTTCCGCATGTACCCTCCGATTTGCCATACTTTCATGGTAGCTAGAATAACGAAAGTCGGTGTACATGTGGCCAATGCCGTTGCCAAGGAGCGTGCTAAATTTCGTTCATCTCTCTATCATATGAGTGTGTGAATCAGTAAAATAATTTATGGAAATTTAACAAAATTTTGCGAAACCGGGAAAATGAAGCTCAATCTAAGGTAGAAGGAGTCGAGATACGACAAAAAGTCATAGGACCAAAGTTGTAGATCTTTTAATTTTAGGACCCGAAAGTGCAATCCGTTCATTGATAGCTATTACCGTTCGGCCACAAAATAGCTCGAAACGAAAGTCTGCACCGTCATTCAATTTGGCTTAATATTCCGAAATTTTAATGGGTAAAATATTAAATATTTGAACTTGTTGCAATTTCTACGTCAGTTTCAGGGTAGGAGCTAGATTTTTGCCAAATTTCAATATTGTAGGGTACTGCATCATGGCGTCCGCCATTTTGTTTGGGGGGCGGGGGGCAAAAATTAAAAATTTGAATTTTTGGGATCTTTTCCGTAGCTTACACGCTAATAGCTGTAACTTTGCCAAATTTCACATTTCTACCACATCTGGAAGTGGCCAATCATTTATGTCAGTGAGTGAGTCAGCCGTACGGCTTTATATAATAGAGATAGCATAGATCCAGGCAATGTGCAGGCTACACAGTGCAGACTTCCATTTGAAAATTTATTGCGGGCAAACGATAAGTCGTATCGAGATACGGATTGCGCCATCAGACGTGTCTTTTAGTCACCTACAGTACTGTCTGAGGCATTTTCTCGTATCTCGAATATTTATGCCACTGAAAGGGGTGAACGTTTCGATCCATATCAAATTTCGTCCGCTTAACACCAGCTGAAAAATAATTTCGCCAACTTAGCAGACAGCTAGAGTCTTGAAACTTGGCACACAGATCGACGATGAAACGGCCTATAGTTTTGGTTATTTGAGGTTTTGCCGTATCTCAAATGGCTTCACCATAAATTGGTTAAGTATCATAAATTAGGCTGAAATTTCAATAGTGTTTCCGCATGTACCCTCCGATTTGCCATACTTTCATGGTAGCTAGAATAACGAAAGTCGGTGTACATGTGGCCAATGCCGTTGCCAAGGAGCGTGCTAAATTTCGTTCATCTCTCTATCATATGAGTGTGTGAATCAGTAAAATAATTTATGGAAATTTAACAAAATTTTGCGAAACCGGGAAAATGAAGCTCAATCTAAGGTAGAAGGAGTCGAGATACGACAAAAAGTCATAGGACCAAAGTTGTAGATCTTTTAATTTTAGGAGGCGAAAGTGCAATCCGTTCATTGATAGCAATTACCGTTCGGCCACAAGAGAGCTCGAAACGAAAGCCTGCACCGTCCTATATATTGATTCGGTGGGAGGGGGTTAATTATTAAAAATTTTAGCTTTTCGGATTTTTTCCAGAGGTTACAGACTAATAACTATCAGAATGCTGAATTTCAAGTTCCTAGCTCATCTGGAAGGATCTACCACGAAATTTTAGTCCGAAACTTTGATTGGGTGGAGGCGGGCTAAATAGGAAAAGATTCAGCTTTTTGCATTTTTTCCTGGTGTTACAGCCGAATAGCTATCAGATTACCGAATTTCAAGTTCCTAGCTCGTCTGGAACTGAAGGGTCTGACCCGAAATTTGAGTCCGATATTTTGATTCCGTGGGGGGGCTAAATACAAAAAAAATTTAACTGTTTGGAATTTTTCCTTGGTTTACAGCCTCATATACATCAGGTTGCCGAATTTCAAGTTCCTAGCTCATCTGGAAGGGTCTAACACGAAATTTCTTTGATTGGGCGGAAGGGGGGCTAAATATTAAAAAATTCAACTTTTTGGAATTTTTCCTTTGGTTGCAGCCTAATAGCTATCAGACTGCCGAATTTCAAGTTCCTACCTCACTTGGAAGTGGGCAAACATTAATGTCAGTCAGTGAGTGAGTGAGTGAGTGAGTCAGTTAGCCTTGTGGCTTTATATATATAGGATAAGATAGAGCCAGGCAATGTGCACGCTAAATAGTGCAGGCTTTCGTTTGGAAATTAATTGCGAGCACACGGTGCGTCGTATCGAGGTACGGATTGCGGCGTTAGACGACCCTTTTATTGGTCTACATTACAGTCTTAGGCGCTTTCTCCTATCCCGCATATTTATGCCATAGAAAGAGGTGAACGTTTCGATCCATGTCAAATTTCGCCCACTTTTCACAAATTGAAAAATAATTTTGCCAACTTGGCAGACAGCTACAGTCTTGAAACTTTGCAGGCAGGTTGACGATGAAACGACCTATAATTTTGGTTATTTGAGGTTTTGCCGTATCTCAACGGGTTTCGCCATAAATTGCTTAAGAATCATAAATTAGGCCGAAATTTCAATGGTGTTTCCACATGTATCCTCCGTTTTCCCATACTTGCAAGGCAGCTAGAATAACGAAAGTCGGTCTACATATGGCCAATGATGTTGCCAAGGAGCGTTCTGAATTTCGTTCATCTATCCATCTTATGAGTGTGTGAATCAGTAAAATCATTTATGGAAATTTAACAAAAATGACCAAAACCGGGAAAATGAAGCTCAATCTAAGGTAGAAGGAGTCGAGATACGACAAAAAGTCATAGGACCAAAGTTGTAGATCTCTTCATTTTAGGACACGAAAGTGCAGTCCGTTTATTGATAACAATTACCGTTTAGCCACAAGAGAGCTCGAAGCGAAAGCCTGCACCGTCATTAAATTTGGCTTAATATTTCGAATTTTTTAGTGGATGAAATATTAAATATTTTGACTTTTTGCAATTTCTACGTCGGTTACAGGCTGGGAGCTAGATCTTTGCCAAATATTAATTTTGTAGGGCACTGCATCACGGTATCCGCCATTTTGTTTGGGGGGAGGGGGGCAAAAATTTAAAATTTAAAATTTTTGGAATTATTCCGTAGGTTACACGCTAATAGCTATCACCTTGCCAAATTTCAAGTTTCTAGCTCATGTCGAAGTGGGTAAACATTTATGTCAGTGAGTGAGCCTTGCGGCTTTATATATATAAGATAAGATAGTCAAGCAATGTGCACGCTGAATAGTGCAGGCTTTCGTTTGGAAATTTATTGCGAGCAAACGGTGCATCGTATAGCGGTACGGTTTGCGGCGTTAGGCGACCCTTTTAGTGGTCTACATTACTGTCTTCGGCGCTTTCTCCTACCCCGCATATTTATGCCATACAGGAGGTGAACGTTTCGATCCATGTCAAATATCGCCCACTTTTCACAAATTGAAAAATAATTTTTCCAACTTGGCAGACAGCTACAGTCTTGAAACTTTGCAGGCACGTTGACGATGAAACGGCCTATAATTTCGGTTATTTGAGGTTTTACCGTATCTCAACGGGTTTCGCCATAAATTGCTTAAGAATCATCAATTAGGCCGAAATTTCAGTAGTGTTTCCACATGTACCCTCCGTTTTCCCATACTTGCAAGGCAGCTAGAATAACGAAAGTCGGTCTACATATGGCCAATGCCGTTGCCAAGGAGCGTGCTGAATTTCGTTCATCTATCTATCATATGAGTGTGTGAATCAGAAAATGATTTATGGAAATTTAACAAAATTTTGCGAAACCGGGAAAATGAAGCTCAATCTAAGGTAGAAGGGGTCGAGATACGACAAAAAGTCATAAGACCAAAGTTGTAGATCTCTTAATTTTAGGACACGAAAGTGCAATCCGTTCATTGATAGCAATTACCGTTCGGCCACAAGAGAGCTCGAAACGAAAGCCTGCACCGTCTTATATATTGATTCGGTGGGAGGGGGTTAATTGTTAAAAATTTTAGCTTTTCGGAATTTTTTCCAGGGGTTACAGCCTAATAACTATCAGATTGCTGAATTTCAAGTTCCTAGCTCATCTGGAAGGATATACCCCGAAATTTTAGTCCGATACTTTGATTGGGTGGAGTTGGGCTAAATAGGAAAAGATTCAGCTTTTTGCATTTTTTCCTGGTGTTACAGCCGAATAGCTATCAGATTACCGAATTTCAAGTTCCTAGCTCGTCTGGAACTGAAGGGTCTGACCCGAAATTTGAGTCCGATATTTTGATTCCGTGGGGGGGCTAAATACAAAAAAATTTAACTGTTTGGAATTTTTCCTTGGTTTACAGCCTCATATACATCAGGTTGCCGAATTCCAAGTTCCTAGCTCATCTGGAAGGGTCTAACACGAAATTTCTTTGATTGGGCGGAAGGGGGGCTAAATATTAAAAAATTCAACTTTTTGGAATTTTTCCTTTGGTTGCAGCCTAATAGCTATCAGACTGCCGAATTTCAAGTTCCTACCTCACTTGGAAGTGGGCAAACATTAATGTCAGTCAGTGAGTGAGTGAGTGAGTCAGTTAGCCTTGTGGCTTTATATATATAGGATAAGATAGTCAAGCAATGTGCACGCTGAATAGTGCAGGCTTTCGTTTGGAAATTTATTGCGAGCAAACGGTGCATCGTATAGCGGTACGGTTTGCGGCGTTAGGCGACCCTTTTAGTGGTCTACATTACTGTCTTCGGCGCTTTCTCCTACCCCGCATATTTATGCCATACAGGAGGTGAACGTTTCGATCCATGTCAAATATCGCCCACTTTTCACAAATTGAAAAATAATTTTTCCAACTTGGCAGACAGCTACAGTGTTGAAACTTTGCAGGCACGTTGACGATGAAACGGCCTATAATTTCGGTTATTTGAGGTTTTACCGTATCTCAACGGGTTTCGCCATAAATTGCTTAAGAATCATCAATTAGGCCGAAATTTCAGTAGTGTTTCCACATGTACCCTCCGTTTTCCCATACTTGCAAGGCAGCTAGAATAACGAAAGTCGGTCTACATATGGCCAATGCCGTTGACAAGGAGCGTGCTGAATTTCGTTCATCTATCTATCATATGAGTGTGTGAATCAGAAAATAATTTATGGAAATTTAACAAAATTTTGCGAAACCGGGAAAATGAAGCTCAATCTAAGGTAGAAGGGGTCGAGATACGACAAAACGTCATAAGACCAAAGTTGTAGATCGCTTAATTTTAGGACCCGAAAGTGCAATCCGTTCATTGATAGCAATTACCGTTCGGCCACAAGAGAGCTCGAAACGAAAGCCTGCACCGTCCTATACATTGATTCGGTGGGAGGGGGTTAATTATTAAAAATTTTAGCTTTTCGGATTTTTTCCAGGGGTTACAGCCTAATAACTATCAGAATGCTGAATTTCAAGTTCCTAGCTCATCTGGAAGGATCTACCCCGAAATTTTAGTCCGAAACTTTGATTGGGCGGAAGGGGGGCTAAATATGAAAAATTTCAACTTTTTAGAATTTTTCCTTGGGTTGCAGTCTAAAAGCTATCAGACTGCCGAATTTCAAGTTCCTAGCTCACCTGGAAGTGGGCAAACATTAATGTCAGTGAGTGAGTGAGTGAGTGAGTTAGCCTTGCGGCTTTATATATATAAGATAAGATAGAGCCAGGCAATGTGCACGCTAAATAGTGCAGGCTTTCGTTTGGAAATTGATTGCGAACAAACGGTGCGTCGTATCGAGGTACGGATTGCGGCGTTAGACGACCCTTTTAGTGGTCTACATTACTGGCTTAGGCGCTTTCTCCTATCCCGCATATTTATGCCATAGAACGAGGTGAACGTTTCGATCCATGTCAAATTTCGCCCACTTTTCACAAATTGAAAAATAATTTTTCCAACTTGGCAGACAGCTACAGTCTTGAAACTTTGCAGGCACGTTGACGATGAAACGGCCTATAATTTCGGTTATTTGAGGTTTTACCGTATCTCAACGGGTTTCGCCATAAATTGCTTAAGAATCATCAATTAGGCCGAAATTTCAGTAGTGTTTCCACATGTACCCTCCGTTTTCCCATACTTGCAAGGCAGCTAGAATAACGAAAGTCGGTCTACATATGGCCAATGCCGTTGCCAAGGAGCGTGCTGAATTTCGTTCATCTATCTATCATATGAGTGTGTGAATCAGAAAATGATTTATGGAAATTTAACAAAATTTTGCGAAACCGGGAAAATGAAGCTCAATCTAAGGTAGAAGGGGTCGAGATACGACAAAAAGTCATAAGACCAAAGTTGTAGATCTCTTAATTTTAGGAGACGAAAGTGCAATCCGTTCTTCTTTCTTCTTTCTTGCGAACCGGCCAAACTTAGGACCACGCCAATACCACTTCACTTCCTTCTAATCATCCCTTCTTCCTTCCTCTTTCTCCACAGTGCCTTCATTCTTTCATTGATAGCAATTACCGTTCGGCCACAAGAGAGCTCGAAACGAAAGCCTGCACCGTCTTATATATTGATTCGGTGGGAGGGGGTTAATTGTTAAAAATTTTAGCTTTTCGGAATTTTTTCCACGGGTTACAGCCTAATAACTATCAGATTGCTGAATTTCAAGTTCCTAGCTCATCTGGAAGGATATACCCCGAAATTTTAGTCCGATACTTTGATTGGGTGGAGTTGGGCTAAATAGGAAAAGATTCAGCTTTTTGCATTTTTTCCTGGTGTTACAGCCGAATAGCTATCAGATTACCGAATTTCAAGTTCCTAGCTCGTCTGGAACTGAAGGGTCTGACCCGAAATTTGAGTCCGATATTTTGATTCCGTGGGGGGGCTAAATACAAAAAAATTTAACTGTTTGGAATTTTTCCTTGGTTTACAGCCTCATATACATCAGGTTGCCGAATTCCAAGTTCCTAGCTCATCTGGAAGGGTCTAACACGAAATTTCTTTGATTGGGCGGAAGGGGGGCTAAATATTAAAAAATTCAACTTTTTGGAATTTTTCCTTTGGTTGCAGCCTAATAGCTATCAGACTGCCGAATTTCAAGTTCCTACCTCACTTGGAAGTGGGCAAACATTAATGTCAGTCAGTGAGTGAGTGAGTGAGTCAGTTAGCCTTGTGGCTTTATATATATAGGATAAGATAGTCAAGCAATGTGCACGCTGAATAGTGCAGGCTTTCGTTTGGAAATTTATTGCGAGCAAACGGTGCATCGTATAGCGGTACGGTTTGCGGCGTTAGGCGACCCTTTTAGTGGTCTACATTACTGTCTTCGGCGCTTTCTCCTACCCCGCATATTTATGCCATACAGGAGGTGAACGTTTCGATCCATGTCAAATATCGCCCACTTTTCACAAATTGAAAAATAATTTTTCCAACTTGGCAGACAGCTACAGTCTTGAAACTTTGCAGGCACGTTGACGATGAAACGGCCTATAATTTCGGTTATTTGAGGTTTTACCGTATCTCAACGGGTTTCGCCATAAATTGCTTAAGAATCATCAATTAGGCCGAAATTTCAGTAGTGTTTCCACATGTACCCTCCGTTTTCCCATACTTGCAAGGCAGCTAGAATAACGAAAGTCGGTCTACATATGGCCAATGCCGTTGACAAGGAGCGTGCTGAATTTCGTTCATCTATCTATCATATGAGTGTGTGAATCAGAAAATAATTTATGGAAATTTAACAAAATTTTGCGAAACCGGGAAAATGAAGCTCAATCTAAGGTAGAAGGGGTCGAGATACGACAAAACGTCATAAGACCAAAGTTGTAGATCGCTTAATTTTAGGAGCCGAAAGTGCAATCCGTTCATTGATAGCAATTACCGTTCGGCCACAAGAGAGCTCGAAACGAAAGCCTGCACCGTCCTATACATTGATTCGGTGGGAGGGGGTTAATTATTAAAAATTTTAGCTTTTCGGATTTTTTCCATGGGTTACAGCCTAATAACTATCAGAATGCTGAATTTCAAGTTCCTAGCTCATCTGGAAGGATCTACCCCGAAATTTTAGTCCGAAACTTTGATTGGGCGGAAGGGGGGCTAAATATGAAAAATTTCAACTTTTTAGAATTTTTCCTTGGGTTGCAGTCTAAAAGCTATCAGACTGCCGAATTTCAAGTTCCTAGCTCACCTGGAAGTGGGCAAACATTAATGTCAGTGAGTGAGTGAGTGAGTGAGTTAGCCTTGCGGCTTTATATATATAAGACTCGCTTTCGCTCGTTGGGGGCTGCGCCCCCAAACCCCCCATTCCTGTACATTATAAGTGGTCA
The DNA here is from genome assembly GCF_040414725.1 of Anabrus simplex. NCBI lineage: Eukaryota > Metazoa > Arthropoda > Insecta > Orthoptera > Tettigoniidae > Anabrus > Anabrus simplex. The sequence continues at coordinate 1,400,240,373 of NC_090265.1, forward strand.
CATGGAAAATAACAGTCGCGAACCGGTACTTCGTTACGAAAAACGGATTGCGCCACCAGACGGCCCATTTATTCGCTTACATGTATGGTCCTCTAATATTTTCTCGTACCGTACATTCACGAGTTATAGAAAAGATAGCGTTAAACGTTTCGACGTGGTGAAAATTACATACGATTCTCACAAGATAAGAAATTATTTTCCTAACGTAACGGGGAGCTACAGTCTTGAAAGTTGGTAGGTTTATCGTATTTGAAACGCTCTATATTTCCGTTATTTGATGTTATTCGTATCTGCATCGTTTTCGCCGCAGATTGGTTTAGAACCTTGGATTAGGAATACAGTGTTTCCGTTTTACTTTCGTTTTTCCATTTTTACAGGGTGCTAGAATCATGCATTTTGCTCACGTGTCACCCTCGAAATTTCCAGTGAGCCTGCTAAATTTCATGAACCTATCGGTCTTATAAGTGTGTAACACAGTAAAATTAACTACGGAAAATGTAAAAATTGACGTTAAATCTGAAAAATGCAGCTCTATCTAAGGCATAAGGGATCATGATACGACTAAAATTCCCGGGTCAGAAGTTGTAGATCTCTTCATGATCGGATCCGAACGTCTTGTCCATTTGGTGGTAGAACTTACAGTTTAGCCACCAAAATCCTCGAAACGCTAGTTAGCACCATAATGAAAATTACTTCCAGATTTCGATATTTTCTGGAGATAGAATTTTACTTATTTAATGTTTTGCCGTATCTCCAAGGGATTCACCATATATTGCTTAGGAACCTTAAATTAGCCTGAAATTTTATTGGTGTTTCCATATATTCCTTCCATTTTCCTATACATTCAAGGCAGCTAGAATAATGAATGTCGGTCTGCATATGCCCAATAACCGTGCCAAGGACCGTGCTGAATTTAGTGCATCTATCTGTCTCATGAGTGTGTGAATCAGTAAATTAATTTTTGAAAATTTAACTAAATTTTCCAAAACCGGGAAAATGAAGCTCAATCTGAGGTAGAAGGGGTCGAGATACGACAGAAAGTCATAGGACCAAAGTTGTATATCTACTCATTTTAGGACATGAAAGTGCAGTCCATTTATCGATAACTATTACGGTTTACCCACAAGAGATCTCGAAACAAAAGGATGCACCGTTTTTAAATTTGGCTTAATATTTCGAATTTTTAGTGGATTGAATATTAATTATATTAACGTATTGCAGTTTCTACGCCGGATATGGTTTAGGAGCTAGAAATTTGCCAAATTTTAATTTTGTAAGGCGCTGCATCACGGTGTAGCCATTTTGTTTGGGGGAGGGGGTAAATTTAAAAATTTATACTTTTAGGAATTTTTCCGCAGGATACACGCTAATAGCTATCACATTGCCAAATTCAAAGTTCCTAGGCCATCTGGAAGGGTCTAACCCGAAATTTGATTCCGGTAATTTGATTGAGCCGTGGGGGTTCTAAATATGAAAAATTTGAACTTTCCGAAATTTTTCCTTGGGTTACAGCCTAATAGGTATCAGAAAGGGTCTACGAAATTTGAGTCCGATATCTTGATTGGGCGGAAGGGTGTAGCACGAAATTTGAGTCCGGTATTTTAATCCGGTATGGGGGGCTAAATGTGATAAATTTGAACATTTTGAAATATTTCCACGGGTTATAGAATAACAGCTATCAGATTGCCGAATTCCAAGCTTCAAGTTCATCTGGAACGGAAGGGTCTAACCCGAAATTTGAGTCCGACATTTTGATTCGACGGGAGGCTAAATACGAAAATTTAAACATTTTGGAATCTTGTCTTGGGTTGCAGCCTAATAGCTATCAGATTTCCGAATTTCAAATTCCTAGCTCATCTGGAAGGGCCTAACAGGAAATTTTAGTCCGATATTTCGATGGGGAGGAAGGAGGGCTAAATACGAAACATTTCAACGTTTTTGAATTTTTCCTTAGGTTGCAGCCTAATAGCTATCAGACTGCAGAATTCCAATTTTCCACCTTATCTGGAACGGAAGGGTCTAACCCGAAATTTGAGTCCGACATTTTGATTCGATGGGGGGCTAAATACGAAAAATCTGAACGTTTTGGAATTTCGCCTTGGGTTGCAGCCTAATAGCTATCAGATTTCCGAATTTCAAGTTCCTAGCTCATCTGGAAGGGTCTAACGCGAAATTTTAGTCCGATATATTGATGGGGCGGAAGGGGGGCTAAATATGAAAAATTTCAACGTTTTTGAATTTTGCCTTGGGTTGCAGCCTAATAGCTATCAGACTGCCGAATTCCAAGTTTCCAGGTCATCTGGAACGGAAGGGTCTAACCCGAAATTTGAGTCCGATATTTTGATTCGATGGGGGGCTAAATACGAAAAATCTGAACGTTTTGGAATTTCGCCTTGGGTTGCAGCCTAATAGCTATCAGATTTCCGAATTTCAAGTTCCTAGCTCATCTGGAAGGGTCTAACACGAAATTTTAGTCCGATATATTGATGGGGCGGAAGGGGGGCTAAATATGAAAAATTTCAACGTTTTTGAATTTTTCCTTGGGTTGCAGCCTAATAGCTATCAGACTGCCGAATTCCAAGTTTCCAGGTCATCTGGAACGGAAGGGTCTAACCCGAAATTTGAGTCCGATATTTTGATTTTATGGGGGCTAAATACGTAAAATTTGTACATTTTGGAATTTTGCCTTGGGTTACAGCCTAGTAGCTAACAGATTTCCGAATTTCAAGTTCCTAGCTCATCTGGAAGGGTCTAAACGAAATTTTAGTCCGATAATTTGATGGGGCGGAAGGGGGGCTAAATTAGAAAATTTTCAATGTTTTTGAATTTTTCCTTCGGTTGCAGCCTAATAGCTATCAGACTGCCGAATTACAAGTTTCCAGGTCATCTGGAACGGAAGGGTCTAACCCGGAATTTGAGTCCGATATTTTGATTCGAAGGGGGGCTAAATACGAAACATTATAACTTTTTGGAATTTTGCCTCGGGTTAGAGCCTAATAGCTATCACATTTCCGAATTTCAAGTTCCTAGCTCATCTGGAAGGGTCTAACACGAAATTTTAGTCCGATATTTTGATGGCGCGGAAGGGGAGCTAAATATGAAAAATGTCAACATTTTTGAATTTTTCCTTGGGTTGCAGCCTAATAGCTATCAGACTGCCGAATTCCAAGTTTTCAGCTCATCTGGAACGGAAGGGTCTAACCCGAAACTAACCCGAAATTTGATTCCAATATTTTGATTCGATGGGGGGCTAAATACAACAAATTTGAACTTTTTGGAGTTTTTCCGTGGATTACAGCCTAACAGCTATCAGATTGCCGAATTTCAAGTTCCTAGCTCATCTGGAAGGGTCTAACACGAAATTTTTAGTCCGATTATTTGATGGCACGGAAGGGGGCTAAATATGAAAAATTTCAACTTTTTTGAATTTTTCCTTGGGTTTCAGCCTAATAGCTATCAGATTGCCGAATTTCAAGTTCCTAGCTCACCTGGAAGTGGGCAAACATTAATGTCAGTGAGTCAGTGAGTCAGTCAGCCTTGTGGCTTTATATATATAAGATAAGATAGAGCCAGGCAATGTGCACGCTAAATAGTGCAGGCTTTCGTTTGGAAATTGATTGCGAACAAACGGTGCGTCGTATCGAGGTACGGATTGCGGCGTTAGACGACCCATTTAGTGGTCTACATTACTGGCTTAGGCGCTTTCTCCTATCCCGCATATTTATGCCATAGAACGAGGTGAACGTTTCGATCCATGTCAAATTTCGCCCACTTTTCACAAATTGAAAAATAATTTTTCCAACTTGGCAGACAGCTACAGTCTTGAAACTTTGCAGGCACGTTGACGATGAAACGGCCTATAATTTCGGTTATTTGAGGTTTTACCGTATCTCAACGGGTTTCGCCATAAATTGCTTAAGAATCATCAATTAGGCCGAAATTTCAGTAGTGTTTCCACATGTACCCTCCGTTTTCCCATACTTGCAAGGCAGCTAGAATAACGAAAGTCGGTCTACATATGGCCAATGCCGTTGCCAAGGAGCGTGCTGAATTTCGTTCATCTATCTATCATATGAGTGTGTGAATCAGAAAATGATTTATGGAAATTTAACAAAATTTTGCGAAACCGGGAAAATGAAGCTCAATCTAAGGTAGAAGGGGTCGAGATACGACAAAAAGTCATAAGACCAAAGTTGTAGATCTCTTATATTTAGGGGACGGAAGTGCAATCCGTTCATTGATAGCAATTACCGTTCGGCCACAAAATAGCTCGAAACGAAAGTCTGCACCGTCATTCAATTTGCCTTAATATTCCGAATTTTTTAATGGGTAAAATATTAAATATTTGAACTTGTTGCCATTTCTACGTCAGTTTCAGGGTAGGAGCTAGATTTTGCCAAATTTCAATATTGTAGGGTACTGCATCATGGCGTCCGCCATTTTGTTTGGGGGGCGGGGGGCAAAAATTAAAAATTTGAATTTTTTGGTTCTTTTCCGTAGCTTACACGCTATTAGCTGTAACTTTGCCAAATTTCACATTTCTACCACATCTGGAAGTGGTCAATCATTTATGTCAGTCAGTGAGTCAGCCGTACGGCTTTATATAATAGAGATAAGATAGAGCCAGGCAATGTGCACGCTGAATAGTGCAGGCTTTCGTTTGGAAATTTATTGCGAGCAAACGGTGCATCGTATCGCGGTACGGTTTGCGGCGTTAGGCGACCCTTTTAGTGGTCTATATTACTGTCTTTGGCGCTTTCTCCTATCCCGCATATTTATGCCATAGAGGAGGTGAACGTTTCGATCCATGTCAAATTTCGCCCACTTTTCACAAATTGAAAAATAATTTTTCCAACTTGGCAGACAGCTACAGTCTTGAAACTTTGCAGGCACGTTGATGATGAAACGGCCTATAATTTCGGTTATTTGAGGTTTTACCGTATCTCAACGGGTTTCGCCATAAATTGCTTAAGAATCATCAATTAGGCCGAAATTTCAATAGTGTTTCCACATGTACCCTCCGTTTTCCCATACTTGCAAGGCAGCTAGAATAAGGAAAATCGGTCTACATATGGCCAATGACGTTGCCAAGGAGCGTGCCGAATTTCGTTCATCTATCTATCATATGAGTGTGTAAATCAGTAAAATAATTTATGGAAATTTAACAAAATTTTGCGAAACCGGGAAAATGAAGCTCAATCTAAGGTAGAAGGGGTCGAGATACGACAAAATGTCATAGGACCAAAGTTGTAGATCTCTTATATTTAGGGGACGGAAGTGCAATCCGTTCATTGATAGCAATTACCGTTCGGCCACAAGAGAGCTCGAAACGAAAGCCTGCACCGTCTTATATATTGATTCGGTGGGAGGGGGTTAATTGTTAAAAATTTTAGCTTTTCGGAATTTTTTCCAGGGGTTACAGCCTAATAACTATCAGATTGCTGAATTTCAAGTTCCTAGCTCATCTGGAAGGATATACCCCGAAATTTTAGTCCGATACTTTGATTGGGTGGAGTTGGGCTAAATAGGAAAAGATTCAGCTTTTTGCATTTTTTCCTGGTGTTACAGCCGAATAGCTATCAGATTACCGAATTTCAAGTTCCTAGCTCGTCTGGAACTGAAGGGTCTGACCCGAAATTTGAGTCCGATATTTTGATTCCGTGGGGGGGCTAAATACAAAAAAATTTAACTGTTTGGAATTTTTCCTTGGTTTACAGCCTCATATACATCAGGTTGCCGAATTCCAAGTTCCTAGCTCATCTGGAAGGGTCTAACACGAAATTTCTTTGATTGGGCGGAAGGGGGGCTAAATATTAAAAAATTCAACTTTTTGGAATTTTTCCTTTGGTTGCAGCCTAATAGCTATCAGACTGCCGAATTTCAAGTTCCTACCTCACTTGGAAGTGGGCAAACATTAATGTCAGTCAGTGAGTGAGTGAGTGAGTCAGTTAGCCTTGTGGCTTTATATATATAGGATAGCATAGATCCAGGCAATGTGCAGGCTACACAGTGCAGACTTCCATTTGAAAATTTATTGCGGGCAAACGATAAGTCGTATCGAGATACGGATTGCGCCATCAGACGTGTCTTTTAGTCAGCTACAGTACTGTCTGCGGCACCTTCTCGTATCTCGAATATTTATGCCATTGAAAGGGGTGAACCTTTCGATCCATATCAAATTTCGTCCGCTTAACACCAGTCGAAAAATAATTTCGCCAACTTAGCAGACAGCTAGAGTCTTGAAACTTGGCACGCAGATCGACGATGAAACGACCTATAGTTTTGGTTATTTGAGGTTTTGCCGTATCTCAAATGGCTTCACCATAAATTGGTTAAGTATCATAAATTAGGCTGAAATTTCAATAGTGTTTCCGCATGTACCCTCCGATTTCCCATACTTTCATGGCAGCTAGAATAACGAAAGTCGGTGTACATATGGCGAATGCCTTTGCCAGGGAGCGTGCTAAATTTCGTTCATCTATCTATCATATGAGTGTGTGAATCAGTAAAATAATTTATGGAAATTTAACAAAATTTTGCGAAACCGGGAAAATGAAGCTCAATCTAAGGTAGAAGGGGTCGAGATACGACAAAATGTCATAGGACCAAAGTTGTAGATCTCTTATATTTAGGGGACGGAAGTGCAATCCGTTCATTGATAGCAATTACCGTTCGGCCACAAAATAGCTCGAAACGAAAGTCTGCACCGTCATTCAATTTGCCTTAATATTCCGAATTTTTTAATGGGTATAATATTAAATATTTGAACTTGTTGCCATTTCTACGTCAGTTTCAGGGTAGGAGCTAGATTTTTGCCAAATTTCAATATTGTAGGGTACTGCATCATGGCGTCCGCCATTTTGTTTGGGGGGCGGGGGGCAAAAATTAAAAATTTGAATTTTTTGGTTCTTTTCCGTAGCTTACACGCTATTAGCTGTAACTTTGCCAAATTTCACATTTCTACCACATCTGGAAGTGGTCAATCATTTATGTCAGTCAGTGAGTCAGCCGTACGGCTTTATATAATAGAGATAGCATAGATCCAGGCAATGTGCAGGCTACACAGTGCAGACTTCCATTTGAAAATTTATTGCGGGCAAACGATAAGTCGTATCGAGATACGGATTGCGCCATCAGACGTGTCTTTTAGTCAGCTACAGTACTGTCTGCGGCACCTTCTCGTATCTCGAATATTTATGCCATTGAAAGGGGTGAACCTTTCGATCCATATCAAATTTCGTCCGCTTAACACCAGTCGAAAAATAATTTCGCCAACTTAGCAGACAGCTAGAGTCTTGAAACTTGGCACGCAGATCGACGATGAAACGACCTATAGTTTTGGTTATTTGAGGTTTTGCCGTATCTCAAATGGCTTCACCATAAATTGGTTAAGTATCATAAATTAGGCTGAAATTTCAATAGTGTTTCCGCATGTACCCTCCGATTTCCCATACTTTCATGGCAGCTAGAATAACGAAAGTCGGTGTACATATGGCGAATGCCTTTGCCAGGGAGCGTGCTAAATTTCGTTCATCTATCTATCATATGAGTGTGTGAATCAGTAAAATAATTTATGGAAATTTAACAAAATTTTGCGAAACCGGGAAAATGAAGCTCAATCTAAGGTAGAAGGGGTCGAGATACGACAAAATGTCATAGGACCAAAGTTGTAGATCTCTTATATTTAGGGGACGGAAGTGCAATCCGTTCATTGATAGCAATTACCGTTCGGCCACAAAATAGCTCGAAACGAAAGTCTGCACCGTCATTCAATTTGCCTTAATATTCCGAATTTTTTAATGGGTATAATATTAAATATTTGAACTTGTTGCCATTTCTACGTCAGTTTCAGGGTAGGAGCTAGATTTTTGCCAAATTTCAATATTGTAGGGTACTGCATCATGGCGTCCGCCATTTTGTTTGGGGGGCGGGGGGCAAAAATTAAAAATTTGAATTTTTTGGTTCTTTTCCGTAGCTTACACGCTATTAGCTGTAACTTTGCCAAATTTCACATTTCTACCACATCTGGAAGTGGTCAATCATTTATGTCAGTCAGTGAGTCAGCCGTACGGCTTTATATAATAGAGATAGCATAGATCCAGGCAATGTGCAGGCTACACAGTGCAGACTTCCATTTGAAAATTTATTGCGGGCAAACGATAAGTCGTATCGAGATACGGATTGCGCCATCAGACGTGTCTTTTAGTCAGCTACAGTACTGTCTGCGGCATCTTCTCGTATCTCGAATATTTATGCCATTGAAAGGGGTGAACATTTGATCCATATCAAATTTCGTCCGCTTAACACCAGTCGAAAAATAATTTCGCCAACTTAGCAGACAGCTAGAGTCTTGAAACTTGGCACGCAGATCGACGATGAAACGACCTATAGTTTTGGTTATTTGAGGTTTTGCCGTATCTCAAATGGCTTCACCATAAATTGGTTAAGTATCATAAATTAGGCTGAAATTTCAATAGTGTTTCCGCATGTACCCTCCGATTTCCCATACTTTCATGGCAGCTAGAATAACGAAAGTCGGTGTACATATGGCCAATGCCTTTGCCAGGGAGCGTGCTAAATTTCGTTCATCTATCTATCATATGAGTGTGTGAATCAGTAAAATAATTTATGGAAATTTAACAAAATTTTGCGAAACCGGGAAAATGAAGCTCAATCTAAGGTAGAAGGGGTCGAGATACGACAAAATGTCATAGGACCAAAGTTGTAGATCTCTTATATTTAGGGGACGGAAGTGCAATCCGTTCATTGATAGCAATTACCGTTCGGCCACAAAATAGCTCGAAACGAAAGTCTGCACCGTCATTCAATTTGCCTTAATATTCCGAATTTTTTAATGGGTAAAATATTAAATATTTGAACTTGTTGCCATTTCTACGTCAGTTTCAGGGTAGGAGCTAGATTTTGCCAAATTTCAATATTGTAGGGTACTGCATCATGGCGTCCGCCATTTTGTTTGGGGGGCGGGGGGCAAAAATTAAAAATTTGAATTTTTTGGTTCTTTTCCGTAGCTTACACGCTATTAGCTGTAACTTTGCCAAATTTCACATTTCTACCACATCTGGAAGTGGTCAATCATTTATGTCAGTCAGTGAGTCAGCCGTACGGCTTTATATAATAGAGATAAGATAGAGCCAGGCAATGTGCACGCTGAATAGTGCAGGCTTTCGTTTGGAAATTTATTGCGAGCAAACGGTGCATCGTATCGCGGTACGGTTTGCGGCGTTAGGCGACCCTTTTAGTGGTCTATATTACTGTCTTTGGCGCTTTCTCCTATCCCGCATATTTATGCCATAGAGGAGGTGAACGTTTCGATCCATGTCAAATTTCGCCCACTTTTCACAAATTGAAAAATAATTTTTCCAACTTGGCAGACAGCTACAGTCTTGAAACTTTGCAGGCACGTTGATGATGAAACGGCCTATAATTTCGGTTATTTGAGGTTTTACCGTATCTCAACGGGTTTCGCCATAAATTGCTTAAGAATCATCAATTAGGCCGAAATTTCAATAGTGTTTCCACATGTACCCTCCGTTTTCCCATACTTGCAAGGCAGCTAGAATAACGAAAATCGGTCTACATATGGCCAATGACGTTGCCAAGGAGCGTGCCGAATTTCGTTCATCTATCTATCATATGAGTGTGTAAATCAGTAAAATAATTTATGGAAATTTAACAAAATTTTGCGAAACCGGGAAAATGAAGCTCAATCTAAGGTAGAAGGGGTCGAGATACGACAAAATGTCATAGGACCAAAGTTGTAGATCTCTTATATTTAGGGGGCGGAAGTGCAATCCGTTCATTGATAGCAATTACCGTTCGGCCACAAGAGAGCTCGAAACGAAAGCCTGCACCGTCTTATATATTGATTCGGTGGGAGGGGGTTAATTGTTAAAAATTTTAGCTTTTCGGAATTTTTTCCAGGGGTTACAGCCTAATAACTATCAGATTGCTGAATTTCAAGTTCCTAGCTCATCTGGAAGGATATACCCCGAAATTTTAGTCCGATACTTTGATTGGGTGGAGTTGGGCTAAATAGGAAAAGATTCAGCTTTTTGCATTTTTTCCTGGTGTTACAGCCGAATAGCTATCAGATTACCGAATTTCAAGTTCCTAGCTCGTCTGGAACTGAAGGGTCTGACCCGAAATTTGAGTCCGATATTTTGATTCCGTGGGGGGGCTAAATACAAAAAAATTTAACTGTTTGGAATTTTTCCTTGGTTTACAGCCTCATATACATCAGGTTGCCGAATTCCAAGTTCCTAGCTCATCTGGAAGGGTCTAACACGAAATTTCTTTGATTGGGCGGAAGGGGGGCTAAATATTAAAAAATTCAACTTTTTGGAATTTTTCCTTTGGTTGCAGCCTAATAGCTATCAGACTGCCGAATTTCAAGTTCCTACCTCACTTGGAAGTGGGCAAACATTAATGTCAGTCAGTGAGTGAGTGAGTGAGTCAGTTAGCCTTGTGGCTTTATATATATAGGATAGCATAGATCCAGGCAATGTGCAGGCTACACAGTGCAGACTTCCATTTGAAAATTTATTGCGGGCAAACGATAAGTCGTATCGAGATACGGATTGCGCCATCAGACGTGTCTTTTAGTCAGCTACAGTACTGTCTGCGGCACCTTCTCGTATCTCGAATATTTATGCCATTGAAAGGGGTGAACCTTTCGATCCATATCAAATTTCGTCCGCTTAACACCAGTCGAAAAATAATTTCGCCAACTTAGCAGACAGCTAGAGTCTTGAAACTTGGCACGCAGATCGACGATGAAACGACCTATAGTTTTGGTTATTTGAGGTTTTGCCGTATCTCAAATGGCTTCACCATAAATTGGTTAAGTATCATAAATTAGGCTGAAATTTCAATAGTGTTTCCGCATGTACCCTCCGATTTCCCATACTTTCATGGCAGCTAGAATAACGAAAGTCGGTGTACATATGGCGAATGCCTTTGCCAGGGAGCGTGCTAAATTTCGTTCATCTATCTATCATATGAGTGTGTGAATCAGTAAAATAATTTATGGAAATTTAACAAAATTTTGCGAAACCGGGAAAATGAAGCTCAATCTAAGGTAGAAGGGGTCGAGATACGACAAAATGTCATAGGACCAAAGTTGTAGATCTCTTATATTTAGGGGACGGAAGTGCAATCCGTTCATTGATAGCAATTACCGTTCGGCCACAGAATAGCTCGAAACGAAAGTCTGCACCGTCATTCAATTTGCCTTAATATTCCGAATTTTTTAATGGGTATAATATTAAATATTTGAACTTGTTGCCATTTCTACGTCAGTTTCAGGGTAGGAGCTAGATTTTTGCCAAATTTCAATATTGTAGGGTACTGCATCATGGCGTCCGCCATTTTGTTTGGGGGGCGGGGGGCAAAAATTAAAAATTTGAATTTTTTGGTTCTTTTCCGTAGCTTACACGCTATTAGCTGTAACTTTGCCAAATTTCACATTTCTACCACATCTGGAAGTGGTCAATCATTTATGTCAGTCAGTGAGTCAGCCGTACGGCTTTATTATTATTAATTCGTTAGGGCCATCTATGGACCACGGTGCTTGTGTTTTAGCTGTTTCTTGAAGTCATCGTCGTTGTTTGCCACAATTGGTGTTCTTAGCGGCTGGTTTGGCAGCTATTTTCTTGTTGGTACCTCGAGCTTTCCTGATGGCCCAGTAGTCCTTCATTTTCCGGCTAAATTCAATCTTACGTTCCTCAGACCATTTCCTGGTCTCGTCTTTTGGTCTGTGGGTAACTTCTGTGAGGGATGTTACAAAGGATTTAGTTTTAAGAGTTGTATGATAGTTACTCCGATCAGCTATGTCGTTTTGATTTATGTGGAGTTCCGAAAGGTCCTTCTCCACTTGCTTCATCCACACGAACCCAGTAGCTTTGCCCTTGTTAGCAGCCTTGAAGATCCTATGAGATAATCTATTTGAGTCCATTCTGGATAGGTGTCCGTAAAAAGCCAGTCGCCTTCTTCTGATGGCATCTATGAGATTTTCTTGGTGTTTATATAGCTCACGATTTGGTTGATACCATCGGCTTCCATCTGGTAAAATTCTTGGTCCCACTATCCGTCTCAGGAACTTTCTTTCTTGTACCTCGAGGGCTCTTAGTGGGGTCTTCTTAGTTAAATATAGACACTCTGCTGCATAGAGGACTGACGGTCTGATTACTGCATTGTAGTGTCTTAGTTTGACATTCATCGACAGATTTTTTGAAGCATACAGCTTTCTACAGGCATGGTAAGCCTTATCTAGTTTGAGTCTCCTGTGTTCAAGAGCCATTGTTTCGCTGAGGTCCTCTGAGAACCATTCCCCAAGGTACTTTACACTTTTGACTCTCTTGATGTAGATATTATCACTGACTCTCATCTTTCCAGGGGCATCTTTGATGTTAGTAACAAACTCGGTCTTTCCTATGTTGATCAAAAGACCCGTTTTAGCCGCTATTGAGTGCAGTGTTTGGAGCTGAGTAGTAGCCTCCTGTATGTCATTTGCCAATAAAGTCAGATCGTCTGCAAAGGCTAGGCAATGTGCAGGCTACACAGTGCAGACTTCCATTTGAAAATTTATTGCGGGCAAACGATAAGTCGTATCGAGATACGGATTGCGCCATCAGACGTGTCTTTTAGTCAGCTACAGTACTGTCTGCGGCACCTTCTCGTATCTCGAATATTTATGCCATTGAAAGGGGTGAACCTTTCGATCCATATCAAATTTCGTCCGCTTAACACCAGTCGAAAAATAATTTCGCCAACTTAGCAGACAGCTAGAGTCTTGAAACTTGGCACGCAGATCGACGATGAAACGACCTATAGTTTTGGTTATTTGAGGTTTTGCCGTATCTCAAATGGCTTCACCATAAATTGGTTAAGTATCATAAATTAGGCTGAAATTTCAATAGTGTTTCCGCATGTACCCTCCGATTTCCCATACTTTCATGGCAGCTAGAATAACGAAAGTCGGTGTACATATGGCGAATGCCTTTGCCAGGGAGCGTGCTAAATTTCGTTCATCTATCTATCATATGAGTGTGTGAATCAGTAAAATAATTTATGGAAATTTAACAAAATTTTGCGAAACCGGGAAAATGAAGCTCAATCTAAGGTAGAAGGGGTCGAGATACGACAAAATGTCATAGGACCAAAGTTGTAGATCTCTTATATTTAGGGGACGGAAGTGCAATCCGTTCATTGATAGCAATTACCGTTCGGCCACAAAATAGCTCGAAACGAAAGTCTGCACCGTCATTCAATTTGCCTTAATATTCCGAATTTTTTAATGGGTATAATATTAAATATTTGAACTTGTTGCCATTTCTACGTCAGTTTCAGGGTAGGAGCTAGATTTTTGCCAAATTTCAATATTGTAGGGTACTGCATCATGGCGTCCGCCATTTTGTTTGGGGGGCGGGGGGCAAAAATTAAAAATTTGAATTTTTTGGTTCTTTTCCGTAGCTTACACGCTATTAGCTGTAACTTTGCCAAATTTCACATTTCTACCACATCTGGAAGTGGTCAATCATTTATGTCAGTCAGTGAGTCAGCCGTACGGCTTTATATAATAGAGATAGCATAGATCCAGGCAATGTGCAGGCTACACAGTGCAGACTTCCATTTGAAAATTTATTGCGGGCAAACGATAAGTCGTATCGAGATACGGATTGCGCCATCAGACGTGTCTAGCGCATCTGGAACATTTTGTTTGGGGGCAGGGGGGCAAAAATTTAAAATTTAAAATTTTTGGAATTTTTCCGTGGGTTACACGCTAATAGCTATCACCTTGCCAAATTTCAAGTTTCTAGCGCATCTGGAACTGAAGGATCTAACCCGAAATTTGTTTATTCCGTGGGGGGCTACGCACACAAAAATTTGAACTTTTTGGAATTTTTCCTTGGGTTACAGCCTAATATCTATCAGGTTGCCGAATTTCAAGTTCCTAGCTCATCTGGAAGGGTCAAACACGAAATTTCTTTGATTGGGCGGAAGGGGGGCTAAATATAAAAAAAATGTACTTTTTGCAATTTTTCCTTGGGTTGCAGCCTAAAAGCTGTCAGACTGCCGAATTTCAAGTTCCTAGCTCACTTGGAAGTGGGAACATTTTGTTTGGGGGGAGGGGGGGCAAAAATTTAAAATTTAAAATTTTTTGGAATTTTTCCGTGGGTTACACGCTAATAGCTATCACCTTGCCAAATTTCAAGTTTCTAGCGCATCTGGAACTGAAGGATCTAACCCGAAATTTGTTTATTCCGTGGGGGGCTACGTACACAAAAATTTGAACTTTTTGGAATTTTTCCTTGGGTTACAGCCTAATATCTATCAGGTTGCCGAATTTCAAGTTCCTAGCTCATCTGGAAGGGTCTAACACGAAATTTCTTTGATTGGGCGGAAGGGGGGCTAAATATTAAAAAAATGTACTTTTTGCAATTTTTCCTTGGGTTGCAGCCTAAAAGCTGTCAGACTGCCGAATTTCAAGTTCCTAGCTCACTTGGAAGTGGGCAAACATTAATGTCAGTCAGTCAGTCAGTGAGTCAGTCAATTAGCCTTGTGGCTTTATATATATAGGATAAGATAGAGCCAGGCAATGTGCACGCTGAATAGTGCAGGCTTTCGTTTGGAAATTTATTGCGAGCAAACGGTGCATCGTATCGCGGTACGGTTTACGGCGTTAGGCGACCCTTTTAGTGGTCTATATTACTATCTTTGGCGCCTTCTCCTGCCCCGCATATTTATGCCATAGAAAGAGGTGAACGTTTCGATCCATGTCAAATTTCGCCCACTTTTCACAAATTGAAAAATAATTTTGCCAACTTGGCAGACAGCTACAGTCTTGAAACTTTGCAGGCAGGTTGACGATGAAACGACCTATAATTTTGGTTATTTGAGGTTTTGCCGTATCTCAACGGGTTTCGCCATAAATTGCTTAAGAATCATCAATTAGGCCGAAATTTCAATAGTGTTCCCACATGTACCCTCCGTTTTCCCATACTTGCAAGGCAGCTAGAATAACGAAAGTCGGTCTACATATGGCCAATGACGTTGCCAAGGAGTGTCCTGAATTTCGTTCATCTATCCATCTTATGAGTGTGTGAATCAGTAAAATAATTTATGGAAATTTAACAAAATTTTGCGAAACCGGGAAAATGAAGCTCAATCTAAGGTAGAAGGGGTCGAGATACGACAAAATGTCATAGGACCAAAGTTGTAGATCTCTTAATTTTAAGGCACGGAAGTGCAATCCGTTCATTGATAGCAATTACCGTTCGGCCACAAAATAGCTCGAAACGAAAGTCTGCACCGTCATTCAATTTGCCTTAATATTCCGAATTTTTTAATGGGTAAAATATTAAATATTTGAACTTGTTGCAATTTCTACGTCAGTTTCAGGGTAGGAGCTAGATTTTTGCCAAATTTCAATATTGTAGGGTACTGCATCATGGCGTCCGCCATTTTGTTTGGGGGGCGGGGGGCAAAAATTAAAAATTTGAATTTTTTGGTTCTTTTCCGTAGCTTACACGCTATTAGCTGTAACTTTGCCAAATTTCACATTTCTACCACATCTGGAAGTGGTCAATCATTTATGTCAGTCAGTGAGTCAGCCGTACGGCTTTATATAATAGAGATAGTCTACCTTATGTATGTTGCCTAGTGACAGCGCATATACAGAGTGAAGCGAAATTCGCGCACTCGGGCGTCGCAGCACGACTCCTCACATGCCAGCAATATAAAAAAAGTATGTCTTTTACAAAAGTTCGTCCTGCGAGTATATCCGGCAGAAAAAGAACGTTGAAGCGTGGCAATCTGGCAACACTGTAACTACATGTAGGGTAACTGAGGCTATTGGTATCAAAAGGAGCAATCTCCACTTTTCGTTGAAAATGAGTTACTGATACCGTTGTATTGTAATAATTGCTGTCTATAAAACTATGTTGTTTGTCTTTTTCAAAAAGAACAAAATACCATCGTTTCAGAGCACGAAAGTACAGTGTGACTTTCAAACAGAACAATCTCCGCCAACGGTTGGTATCAAAAGGGACAATCTCAAGAACTACCAATCAGCTCTTTCTGCTTACGCCATGTGAGTGCCGCCATATTGGTTCAACTGAATTATGAATTGAGACTGTCTTGCTTATGCATGCCTATTTTTCAGTTTTAGAGTAATACTGGAGGTATTTTCGGAGTTTTGAAGGTATATGAACGTGCACGAACATATTATATTACCAAAATAAACTGTAGCTTTCTTCAGTGTGTTCTGTGATGGACATGCTACCCCAAAACGTGACACCTGTGTCACCCACAAAAGTGAGGGAATAGACTCACGATCATAGGAAATGGAAATCAGTTGTTGCAAAAAAGTGGCAATAACATTCAGTCAGTAAATATTTTCTTACCACGTAGAAATTCAATTGGGAAATGGACTTATGTACTCTTGTATAGTCAATATCCATATGAACTGATCATAACCTCAGGGCGCTTTATTATAACAGCTAGCCGCCGCAGTCGCTTAAGTGTGGCCAGTATCCAGTATTCGGGAGACAGTAGATTCGAACCCAACTGTCGGCAGCCCTGAAGATGGTTTTCCGTGGTTTCCCATTTTCACACCAGGCAAATGCTGGGACTGTACCTTAATTAAGGCCACGGCCGCTTCCTTCCCACTCCTAGCCCTTCCCTGTCCCATCGTCGCCATAAGAGCTATCTGTGTCAGTGCGACGTAAAGCAACTAGCAAAAAATATAACAGCTATCCTTACTTTACAGACTTCTCTTCCTTCTTTTTACTGACTATCTGAAGGATAATGTTAATTTTTAAATTTTATTGTACCCTATATTGAATTTATGGTAATAAGATTGTTTGCAAATCTAAACTGATGTGTTTCTTGCTGGTGGTCTTCCGTTTTTCAGTCTAGGTAATATTATTCATCACTTTTGTAACTCTTAAATGAATGTACCGGTACAGTACATTATAGTGACATTCTTGACGTTTCAATATAGTGTAAAGAAAAATAGTGTAGGTATCACAATTCTGTAAGTTATTAGCAAAAGCAATCTCCTTACATGTTGGTATCAAAAAGAGCAATATCCACGAAAATCTGAAAGTTAGTATCAAAAGGGACAATCTCCGAAATACAATTTAAAATACCTAATTAACCATTAATTATATGGTAGGTTTTCTTTGATTACTCGCTCACAGCCTGTCTGTTGTGTATATAAGACAAAACTCACCCAGATAGAGTGAATAAAAATGCATTAGATAAAAAAAAATCACTCCCCCTGTAAAGTGCGGGAAGGAGGAGATTGCTCTTTTTGATACCAATAGCCTCATAGATAGACTACCGTATGTACGTTGCCTAGTGACAGCGCATATACAGGATGAAGCGAAATTCGCGCACTCGGGCGTCGCAGCGCGACTCCTCACATGCCAGCAATAAAATAAAAATGCATTTTACAAAAGTTCGTCCTGCGAGTATATCCGGCAGAAAAAGAACGTTGAAGCTTGGCAATCTGGCAACACTGTAACTACATATAGGGTAACTACCTCTGTCAGCACATACTAGTCAAGCTGTGTACTCGGTGCAGTGGATAGAGTTTTGTGTTAGCGTGCAGGAGGTCGAGGGTTCGATCCTGGGTTGAGGCGCACATTTTTATTTGCTAACTAGCAAGATACCCGTGTTTCGCTACGGTATTATACTGAAATTTAAAATTGAATGCTTATTGTTTTATATATAATCCGCCGAAATTCGCGATCTGGCTGGTATTCTGAGAGAATCCGCCAAAATTCGCGATCTGACTCCTTTTCTAATAGATTACGGCAAGTATCCTCCCATTTTTCAATCTTTCTTTCCAGCAATCGATTTCGTACTTCCCGGGCAAGGTCCAGGTATTCCACCCAGTCAGTTGGGTCTCTAAATCTTTGCCATCTTTTCCTATAAGAATTTTTAATATGGATCAAATCCTTGAGGAGATCCGGCGTGGTGTCCTCTTGGGTGCCTTGGCGGTACTGAACCCGCGGCTGGACTGGGTCTGCACATTTGACGACGGTCCAGAACATTATTATTATTATTATTATTATTATTATTATTATTATTATTATTATTATTATTATTATTATTATTATTATTATTATTATTATTATTATTATAGATGTTCTGGACCCCATACCCCATGCGGTAAATTACATCTGCTGCCACTGTCATTGTTAACAATGTGACCAGCACCATTGTCGCGCGTAGCCAAGTATGAGGGATTTCTGGTGATACGAATGGCGTATTCCGTGCATTGTTGACCTTATTATAGAGGTGAACAAATGGACGGTCAATCTCATTCCTATCGTGTATTTCAAAGGTGTTTAAATTTTTATTTATATGCCAGGAGAATGTACTGTAATCTAAGAACGTTCTCCGAAGGAAAAGATGGCTCCTGAAAACGAACCCAGGAAAGATAAAAAATGGTCGGTTTATGATCAGAATAAGTACACCGGAAATCTACAGCCTGTTTCCAGTCATTCGACAGGGTCAGGAATGGAATGAATAAAGCCTCCATCTGGCGGCGGCAACAGGAATTGTGTCGGCTGCCGAAGCCTGTCGCACTCCTCTGGGGCAATGGATAATGAATGACAAATGAAATGATATTTGACAGTGTTGCTGGAATGAATGATGACAGGGAAAAACGGAGTATCCGGAGAAAACCCTGTCCCAGCTCCGTTTTGTCCAGCACGAATGTCTCACGGAGTGACCGGGATTTGAACCACATAACCCAGCTGTGAGAGGCAGGCGCGCTGCCACCTCAGCAACAGTGGCTCCTTATAAGTACATTATGAACAGTAAAATCAACTATTCTCACCTCATTTTACACCCCACCGCCGTTAAGTTCATTTACCTCCCCCCACCCCAAAAAAATAACAGAAAGGCATGTTTCTTTATGTTTAAAGGAGATTCCAAACAGCAATGTTCACGTCTATTACGTTCAGTTTTGAGATATAAGTATCTCCATAAAAATAATTAACTTTTTTCATTTCCTTTCACACTCCTCCCTCCCTCCACCCGCCGTTGAATTTTCCGGCAAAAACCTTGTTTCTTTAATAGTAAAGGATCCTCTAAATACCAATTATCACGACTCTAACTTCCTCAGTTTTTGATTTGCGTGACCTCATGAAAGGAATTCAACTCCTTTTCAATCCCGCCCCCCAAGATGATTCCCACCTCTCCACCAAAAACGCGTTTTTCTTTGTTTCTAAAGGAGATCCAAATACCAATTTTCACGTCTGTAACAACTTTAGCTTTTATTAGACGTAAGTATTCTCATACACTTAAGTCAATTAATTTTTCAATTCTTTCACCCCCCCCCCCCCCCCTTCATTGGATTTTTCGAGAATACGTGTTTCTGTACTTTAAAGCAGAATCCAAATATCAAATTTCACGTCTGTAACATCATCATTTTGAGATATCAGTAGCTTAATTAAAATAATTCAACACCATTTTCAGTCACTTTACACCTCCCTCCCCCCCCCACGCCAAGTGGTATTTCGGAAAACTATAAATACACGTTTCTTGACTTTTAATAGAGATAAAAAGTACCATTTTTCACTTCTGTAACATGTTCAGTTTTTGAGATATGCTGTAGAAATTCTAATTGTAAAATTTCCCCCCTGTTTTTAGTTCCCCTTTAATGGAGTTTACAAAAACAAATCACCTATGTTTCTTTACATATACAGGAAATTCCAAATACCACTTTCTACGTCTGTAACATTTTACGTTTCTCAGGTATTCTGTAGATATAGTCTTTCAAAAATTTCACCCAAATTTTTCACTCCTGTTTAACCGCCAGTAATTGAATTTTCCAACAACAAAAAATACATGTTACTTTATTTTTTAAGGATATCCCATGTACAAATGTACAGTTCTGTAATATCTTCAGCTGAGATATATGTATCCTCAATAATGGCATTCAACCCACAACCCTCCTATTGGGATTTTCCGAAAACAAAAAATACATGTTTCTTTATTTTCAAAGGAGGTTTTAAATACCAATTTTTCATCTGTAAACTTTTCAAGTTTTAAGATCTAGATACACTCATTTTAAAAATTCACCCCCCTTTTCACCCACCATATTTGGATTTTCTATTAACGAAAAAATACCTGTTTCTTTATTTTTTAAGTAGATCCCAAATACCAATTTTCAGGTCTGTAATATCTTCTGGTTCTGAAATAAAAGTAGCCTCATTAAAGGCATTCAACCCTTTTTCACCCTTTTCCACCCTTATTACAGTATAAGGATTTTCCGAAAACAAAAAAGTACGTGTATCTTTATTTCTGAGGGAGATTCTAAATACCAATTTTTACATCTATAATCTTTAAAAGTTTTGAGATTTAGATACACTCATTTAAAAATTCACCCCCTTTTCACCTCCCATTAATTGGATTTTCCAAAAACAAAAAATACGCGTTTCTTTATCTTTAATTGGATCCCAAACACCAGTATTCAGGTCTGTAATATCTTAAGCTTCTGAGATATAAGTATCCTGTTGAAAGACATTCAACCCGTTATTCCCCCGTTTTCACCCCCCCCCCCCCCAATGGGATTCTCCGAAAACAAAAAAATACGTGTTTCTTTATTTTTAATGAAGATTCTAAATACCAATTTTTACATCTGTAAACTTTCAAAGTTTTGTGATATAGATACACTCATTTTAAAAATTCACCCCCTTTTCACCCTCCCACTAATTGGATTTTCCAAAAATTAAAAAATACATGTTTCTTTATTTTTAGAAGAGATCAAAAGTACAAATTTTCAGGTCTGTAATATGTTCAGTTTCTGAGATATAAGTACCGGTATCCTGATTAAAGGCATTCAACCCGTTTATCACCCTTTTTTACCCCTCTTATTGGGATTTTCTGAAAACAAAAAAATACGTGTTTCCTTATTTTTAAAGACGATTCTAAATACTAATTTTTACATCTGTAAACTATTAAAGTTTTGAGATATAGATACAATAATTTTAAAATTTCACCCCCCTTTTCACCCCCTTAGTGATGGAATATCCAAAAATCCTCTCTTAGTGAGCACCTATATCTTAATATGAATGTATCCACAAAATTTCATTTCATTATGTCCAGTAGTTTTGGCTCGGCGATGATGAATCAGTCAGTCAGTCAGTCAGTCAGGACAAGTTACTTTTATATAGATTTCCATCGGACATTACATACCGTAATACAGTAAGACACCGTTTCCTAGGTCACATATATCCTACATTTACAAAATTTAGTAACGCTGAACACGTTGTCAAGCATCTAGTAGATGAAGTGGTGCGTATAAATCCACGCCCGCGACGTAGAAAGGGCGTCCTTCAAAGCTGACCAATGAAAACGAATGTTCGTGCATTTCTAGGATCGTAGCATATAAGTGCAAATGGTTTCTAGAGGACCCATTGCAATCGCTGTTGACGATTAAGATGCCAGATACCATACCACCTGGACTACATTTACGAAATAAAAAACATACGCCTCAAACCAGGATCGACCCCTCGACCTCCTGCATGCTAACCCAAAACGCTATCCACTGCACCAACTGTACAGCACGACTAATATGTGCTAACAGAGGTAGTTACCCTACATGTGGTTACAGTGTTGCCAGATTGCCACTCTCCAACGACCTTTTTTTCTTTTTTTTTTTGCTGCGGGCTTTACGTCGCACCGACACAGATAGGTCTTATGGCGACGATGGCATAGGAAAGGCCTAGGAGTTGGAAGGAAGAGGCCGTGGCCTTAATTAAGGTACAGCCCCAGCATTTGCCTGGTGTGAAAATTGGGAAACCACGGAAAACGATCTTCAGGGCTGCCGATAGTGGGATTCGAACCTACTATCTCCCAACGACCTTTTTCTCCCGGATATACTCGTAGGACGAACTTTTGTAAGAGATATGTTTTCATTGCTGGCATGTGAGGAGTCGCGCTGCGACGCCCGAGTGCACGAATTTCGCTTCACTCTGTATAAATTTAATCCTGGTAACAGCATTTTGGATTGTCATCACAAAATACGTTTTCCGACGGTTTTTCGTTCATTACTCCCCAACGAAGGTGTAAATGAGAAATCCGACGTTGAGGTGCATTCGCACCCCTTTCCATCCACCTACGTTAAAATTTTCGGATCTCTGCGTGCTGTAGATTTGGCTGGGCATCGCACGCGCTTACGCACACACACACACACACACACACACACACACACACACACACACACACACACACAGAATTGAATTGAATTGAATTGAATTGAATTTATTGATAATGATGATATACATGCCACTGAGGCTGAAAAGCCCCTTTATGTAGCGTCTACTTATAACACAATACAAGTTTATGAATATACTAACTACATTTTAGAATATTAAAATATCAAATTAAACATTAAACTTAAAATTAAAATACAGATACCAATTCCAATAAAGTTAAAACATAAATCATATAAGAAGTAGAAAAGCATATCATTCGATTTTTTAATATTTTAGGCTACAAGAATCTCAGGAATATAAAAAACAGAAACAATTTTCTTAGAAATATACATATTTCTTATTATTGGACACAAGAATACCTGATCTCAGCCCCTTGCGTACTCCTCCAGGAAGATAGATATTAAGGACTGCTTTAGTTGGGTGCAGTTCCTGTCATTTGCGAAACGGTGAAGGTTAAAGACATTGAAGATACGGGATGCAGTGCAAACAAAAGATTTGTTAAATTTAGTGGTACGATGAAGGGGAATTTGAAGGGTAGTTTTTGTAAACCTATTATCTCTGTTATGTACTGACTCCATAGATTTAAATGCATTATATAGGTAGGGTGGGGTCTTCAGTTTGAGAATTTTGTGCGTAGCAACGGCTACTGAGATTTCCCGTCGTTCATGGAGTTTCAACCATTGCAGCTGAATGTAATAGGGTGTTATGTGTTCATCACGCCTGGCATTTGTCACGTAACGAACACATGCGTTTTGCACCCTCTGTAGTTGTATGTTCAAAGTTTCGGATAAGTCGTTGTATACGACTGATCCATAGTCAATTATGGGGAATATAAGACTTTGAACAAGTAGTTTCCGCATAAAAGGTGGTGTACATGACACGTTACGTTTCAAAATATGCATGGATGACACAACTTTTCTGATCACATTTGACGTATGATCAGACCAGGATAGGGTTCTGTCGAAAATGAGTCCTAGATTGTTAACGGTGTCACTATAATGGATATCTGAATCTAGAATTTTTATTGGTGGGAGGGATTTGAGGTCAACAGTTTTCAGGAGTTTTGAGTAACCTATGCAAATAAGCTGGGTCTTAGCCACATTTAATTGGAGATTATGATTTGCGCTCCATTCGATCAATCGAGAGATATCATGGTTGAAATGCATTATACAAGAAGGTGCGTTAGTGGGACTGAAGTGGAAGTAAGCTTGTAAGTCATCAGCATACATATGGAAAGTACTACTTTCAGAAATTAAACATTAAACTTAAAATTAAAATACAGATACCAATTCCAATAAAGTTAAAACATAATGTCATTAATATAAATAGAAAAGCATAAAGGACCGAGGACTGATCCTTGTGGTACGCCACAGTTTACTGATTCCCAGATAGAGGATCGTCCGTCAACAAATGTAACTCTTTGTGATCTACTTGATAGATATGATTCAAACCAAGATAGAGCACTCTGCGAGAAACCAATTGACTTCAACTTTGCAAGAAACAACTCATGATTAACAGAGTCAAATGCCTTAGAGAAATCAAAGAGACATAAGATAGTAAGCTGTCTCTTATCGATGGCCGCGCGTATATCGTCCGTAACTCTCAGCAGAGCCGTAGTAGTACTATGGCCTTTCTTGAAGCCAGATTGGTAGGGATTTAGGATGTGATATTTAGACATATATTCACATATCTGCTCATGAACAATTCTTTTTAATGCCTTACTAAGTGCACAGAGGATATTGATAGGCCTAAAATCACTACAGACTGTTGGGATTTTCTTTTTGGGCACAGGACATACATTGGCACGCTTCCATTCTGAGGGATACACTCCATTCTGTAGAGAGAAGTTAAATAAATGCACAAGGGCAGGAAGAAATATGTCAATGCAATTAGAAATCATGGATATTGAGATATTATCTGGACCTTTAGCTTTAGTTCGAATTGATCTGACTGCTTTTTCTACTTGTGAAGGGTGTACGTACATGAAATAGAATTTATCTCTGTTTCTTGGAGTGACAGATCTATAATGTTTGGTAGTTTCTGATACTTTCGGAGAGTTGAAGTTAGAGACTGATGCCATATAATATTCACTTAATTCGGATGGAGTAACAGGCATCTGGCTATCTTGAGAGTGACTGGCTCCAATACCAAGTGATTTTGCAGCACGCCAAGAAGCTGAGGTGCTCTTACAGTGACGGAAGATGTTGTACGTATACTTCACTTTAGCGTTTCTAATGACTTGTTTTGTCTCATTACGCAAGACCCTGAATTGCTCGTAATCATCTGGAAGTTTTGTTTTAATAAATTTCTTCCTAGCTCTGTCCCGTTTACTTATCAATTCCTTAATACGCTTATTGAACCATGGTGTTGACTGGTGTTTTACGAGAATTCTTTTTGGGGGCGCATGCTTGTCATAAAGAAAAAGTGGAGAGAGAGAGAGAGAGAGAGAGAGAGAGAAACACTTTCTTTTATTGTTACAGATTTAGAGGAAACAGATAGTACGTTAGATAATAATAAACAAGGAATAGTAATACATATATCAGTCAAGGAGACATTTTAAGTCCATGGCACAGAAAGCCATTTTTGGTCCCAGAGAACATTTAGCCTGTAATAAGCGGACTTCAACTAGGAAATGGAGCTCCGATTTCCGATGTCCATGATGGGAACGTTGGGATACAAAGCAAAGAAAGGTTTTTATTATCCATTAACAGTCAAAAGAGATGTTCCAAAATGTGGCACAGCGTTTCACTGATCACGCATTGCATAGTCAAAGAGCAATCTTGCTCCAAAGAATGAAATTGCCAACGTCATCTAAAAACTTCTAGACTAATTGCCCAGGATTCTAGAAATTTACAAGTCTGTCGATGCGATATGTACGTAATACAGATGAGCCTGTCAACTACACTGCAGTTTTTTAACAACTTGGTGTTACATGGAGTACCTTGCACGTCTTAGAACTGAAGATTGTGCCACCAATTATGCTTCTCGGGAATCTGAATCCTTCTTCGATCTGCAGTGGAACAAGACTCTCAGGCAAGAAATTGATGCCGAATATTTTTGAAGACACCAACACGAATGGAACGCTGGCTGCGTAGTAGTATTATTTACTCGGATTCAAACCATCCCTTCGGATATACCGTTTCAATTTAGACGTGCGCATTTCCCCGTTCGTTTGAGATTCACTATGTGAATCAACAAGGCACAAGGACAATGACTTAAAGTTGTAGTACTCGATCTTTGGAATCCGTATTTATCCCATGAACGTGGGTGGATCAAGAGTCAGAAAGGCAAACACACCATAATATATCTTATTTCCAAATGGAAGAGCACTTAACACGTTGGCTGTCACCTGACGCATATGGTCTGGTTTTGCTTGCCTTTACTGGTCGGCCCAGAGATTGGGCTTTTTCCTTCTGTAACGGCACTCAGATTGAGGTTCGAATTGCAATTCCACGGGTGCTTCAAATACCAATATAAATCGTACGCGAAAGAAAGGCAAACCAATGAGAAGGCTATGTAAATTGTGCCTCAAAAGTGGAAAAGAACTGACTTAATTTACAATTGTACTCAGTTTCCTGAAAATCCTGCACTTTGCTTGCAGTGTTACGCTAAGGTGCGAATTACTACAATAATATTCACTGCTGCATAGAAAAACAATTTCTGAAGAATATTCTTAGTGTGAACAATGTAACATCATTTCTTACAATTCAACGTACTGTACATATGCGTATTATTAAAATACGCACATTATATTGATGATTTTGCATGTGTACTTATAAAAATATCATGTGTAATGTTAAATTTAGCATCTACTACCTTCTAATAGAAAGCAAGGGAAAAAACATATCGGCTCCAGGAGCAGCAGTGAACTTGTTAATATAATATAGCTTGACTGGAACATCTATAAGGAAAAATTAATTTGTTTTATATATAATATGGTCTTGTGCATTTTAATACATCATTTTGTAATTTCGTACTGTCCACCAACCCGATATCCTAAGCGTTGAATATGGCAGTATAATCAATGAAAAATAAAGTTGTTGTGGGTTCGTTGTCTGTAAGTTCGTTTTTTGCCATTTTTCTAAGATGTTTATCCGATTTACGTTAAATCAATACAGTATCAGCGGCTTTTAGATTTCGTGTCTGTTCGTCTGTCTGTTTGTCCGTCTGTTCCACCATCATAGCGAAACTGATGGATAGATCTCCATCAGACTTCATATAATAGAGTATACTCATTTAGGGGAAGTTTTAGATACGTATACGTATATTCACTGAATATACTAGGTGTTTTTAAGGAAACAACAACAGTTTTACTCCATTTTCCCTTATACCGTTGATTTTCTGTAAAATCGGTGGACGATTTGTGAAATGATCCTTCATTAAACAACTTTGGTTATGAGCATAATTTCGCTTACTTTTCAAATAGCGAAGAAAATTACTACTTTCTGCGGGTTTAATGCTCTGCACTGAGTGCTGACAGACCAACCACGAAAGTACCGGTTACCATAGCAACGTCTCTAGTCGTTTGTAAGCAAGGAAGTAACATGTCGTTTTCGTCAACATTCCATTACACTCCTGGTTGTCGTTGCGTAGAAGGCGAGCGAGACGTTATGCAGCTGTTCTGCATGATATTTGCGGAATACCATTGGAGGTTACAACCGTCTTCCAATAAAAGTAAAGGGACTGTTAAAATTTGAATACCGCGGATTGTAGCGCATGATTTCACACCGTAAGGTGTTTTCTGGCATTCACTATATTTTTTCTGTATTTTTCTTCTATTTCTGTTTTCCACTTTAATTTCTTGTTTCTGTCTTGCCCCTTTAGGCTTAAATAATAACATCATAAGTCATTTTCTTATCTGTTTACCTAAGAATCTCTTCGCCTAAATTTCTCCTGTGTTACTGCCTTCTTATATCATAACTCATATCATAACAATTCAGAGAGGGACATTTCATTTTACGACACATCACTTGGTATTTACATATTTGTCCCATCCGTCTTTCCTCAGTTATAATCCTATTTTCTATTAATTTCAACTCTCTTAACTGTAATACTTTCTTCCTTAATTACCTGTATTCCGTATGTATGTGAGAGCTAATCCAAATACCTGGACACGCTTTCCTTTGAGGGAAAATTCCAAGCTGTTCAAAGACAAAGACAAAGTCACCTCCGTACAGGCCATGAAGGCCCTTGGAGGAGTGGAAGGTAAAGGCTTCCACCATTGTTAACCGCGGCACGTGATGAGGTAGAGTTGTTAGCTCTACGCCCGGCCCTCAGGAATTAACCTGGTACTCATTTTTGGTGTAGGCTGAGTAAACCAACGCATAAATTCATGAAGGAAACATGTAATCCATTGCGAATTCGCATGCAACGAACGGCTACAAATGCTAATTTGATCATATATTGAATATATAAAATGTTTTATACACAATGTAGCTTAAACCATTTAGAACCGAGCTCGATAGCTGCAGTCGCTTAAGTGCGGCCAGTATCCAGTATTCGGGAGATAGTAGGTTTGAACCCCACTGTCGGCAGCCCTGAAAATGGTTTTCCGTGGTTTCCTATTTTCACACCAGGCAAATGCTGGGGCTGTACCTTAATTAAGGCCACGATCGCTTCCTTCCCACTTCTAGCCCTTCTCTGCCCCATCATCGCCATAAGACCTGTCTGTGTCGGTGCGACGTAAAGCAACTAACAAAAAAAAAAAAATCATTTAGAACAGTATGACATATACTGAAGAAAACGTTGATCCAATTTTCAAATAATTTATTTTCCCTGAATCTTCAAAATTATCCGATAGTACCGGACAGACAGGATTTTTCTCTGTGAAATTAATGTTCACCTGGGGAATTGTTTTGAATAATTGTTCTCAGACTCCGGGAAGTATTAATATGATCTTAAAGTTAGCTCTACTTTCAAGGTATATAGGAGGTTTGAGAATGGATTTTATGTTTCATTAACGGAGAATGTGTTCATCAAGGCTCTCTCCACACAATACACTGCTTCCTTTTTTACTGACTTGTGCCGATGATGAGAGACCTTGGAAGATTCGAATTTTTCAACATTTAGTCTATTCATGAACTCATAATACACATTTTGTCCTACTAATTTTCTGCCCCTGTTGAATCTCTGTGGCAGATTCAGTGCATCAGCCAAATCAAATTCCAACTTTAAATTCTTTTTCCTGTTTAGGGGTATGAGCGTGCGATAGGGCGATAGCATTGCGTTCGATGTGGGCTAATGGTGGAAAGTTGAATTATAACGGTAATACTTGTTCATAATTAAAATTGACGTGGGGCGATTACAGCGCATTCTATAAGGTATAGTGGTGGAAATCTGAATTACAACTTTTTCCATACTTTTCAAAACACACATTGTCCCAGTGCGATAACAGGCATTCTATTTGGCCTAGGACGAGCAAAGCATTGTATGTTCGATTTGATACGTCCCCGCCTGTATCAGTTCTATGAGTTTGTGCTTATATTCTGCCCGGGTTGGGTAATTTAATCTAATTATTATGATGGGCGGGAATGGCGTCACATGCGACTATACGTTGGCCAACTGGAATGCAAGTAGTTATTGGTTATAAAAGTAAATGTACTTCTGGGGGCGGGGCGGTGAATTCCAAGATTTGAATTGCATCTCCTAATCATGCTACTAAGGTTGAAAGTCACGGGCTGCAATGTTTCCGTGTCCTGGAAAGCTAAAAATTCTACTCGTTTCCCCGACATTCATTTTGGCTAATAATATGCCATTCATTATAACAAAGACCCCCTTTTTCCACGTTACGGATGAGTTTCGGCATAATTTATACAAGTGATGAATTCTACAAGACACAAAGTCGATTATTGTACTGTCCGGTACTACAGAACTTGGTAGTGTGCGGCTATACCAGACACGCATAATGAACGTGAAATGACCGCAAATAACTTCAGAGAATTTCGGTTAAAAGTATATTAAATGAACAGTGCAGTCACACTTGGTTATGCATCCACACAAAATGCAGCCATAATCCACATACCACATTCAATGTAGTAGACTTTCAATTCTTGCTTGACCGAACTCGATAGCTGCAGTCGCTTAAGTGTGGCCAGTATCCAGTATTCGTGAGATAGTAGGTTCGAACCCTACTGTCGGCAACCCTGAAAATGGTTTTCCGTGGTTTCTCATTTTCACACCAGGCAAATGCTGGGGCTGTACCTTAATTAAGGCCACGGCCGCTTCCTTCCCACTCCTAGCCCTTCCCTGTCCCATCGTCCAAATATTTATTTCCACATCTGTAACATCTTCAGTTTTTGAGATATAAGTATCCCCATAAAAGGAGTTCAACCCCTTTATCACACGTTCCCCCACCCCACCCCCACTTAAGTGAGTCCGTATCTGAAACCGTCCATGCGTTAAGCCCTTTTTTTTGTATTTCTACTTGTGCGCGCTCCTGCCTCGGTAAGAATTTTATTTCCTAATTGCTTTACGTCGCACCGACACAGATAGGTCTTATGGCGACGATGGGATATGTATATATTGTATATGTATGGATAGGTGTATCAGTGGAACTCAATAAGATGCTGTCCTCGTGATCTGAATCAGTGTATAGTACTAGAGGACATCCGCCCCTACAGGCCTCTCCCCAAAGTTATTTTGTATACAAACTTCTTGTACTAAGTAAATACGTAAATATTCATTTCATTAGGTTATGCGTAGGAACCAAAACTAATAATTTTGACATGTGATAACTTATATTCCTTTGTCTACTACATGTACTCATAGAAATACTGCACGCCAATATAAAAGCTTATTTAGGAGTACAGCATACCGTCACCATATAACCTATTCGTGGCGGTGCAACGTAAAGCAAACTGAAAAAAAATCACAAATAACGACAAATGAACTGGACGATTGGATTGCGTAAATATGGTAAACTCAGCCAAGTACATTTGTGTGGCTTTGCTTGCACCTTGACTCCGCATATTACCATCTAGAGTCGAACCTCGACGTTTCGAACCTCCATTATTCGAATTTTCAGTATCTGGAAGTAACCTAAATTTCCCGGCCGTTTTTCCTAATCTTCACGTGTATTTACTTCTCTATTACTAGAAATTCGATTACACGAATTTCTCGATTTCTCGAAGCGAACATTTCCTCCCTTGAAGCAAAAAATACTCTGTAACTCGAATTCTGTGCAACATTAACGGTGCAATATGTGGTTTGTGAGGAACAGATAACAATTAAAGAAATGGTTACAGTGATGCTGGGAGCGAATATGATGGGAACCGAAAAACTGAAATTTCTAGCGATCGGAAAATCGGCAAAGCCTCGCTGTTTCTCGGGTTTGAATTAATTACCGGTCACGTCCGAAAGCGACCCCCGAAGTCGCGGATGACAAGCTCCATTTACCGCTGCGTGGTAATGACGAAATGTTTCAACGTGAAGGGAGGAAAGGTTTACAGTAACTAACAGTAGACTTTAACTAATTTTTTCCAAAGGTGTTAAACGGAGGTATGTCTCTTGTTTCACTGCTGTATTTACTGTATCCTGTCTTCTAATAAGTCACTATAATAAGGGTATAATTAAAGTGATGGTCCGACTCGTTGGCTGAATGGTCACCGTACTGGCCTTCGGTTCAGAGGGTCCCGGGTTCGATTCCCGGCCGGGTCGGGGATTTTAACCTTCATTAGTTAATTCCAATGGCCCGGGGGCTGGGTGTTTATGCTGTCCCCAACATCCCTGCAACTCTCACACCCACACGTAACACTGTCCTCCACCACAATAACAAGCAGTTACCTACACATGGCAGATGCCGCCCATCCTCATCGGAGGGTCTGTCTTACAAGGGCTGCACTCGGCTAGAAATAGCCACATGAAATAATTATTATTATTAAAGTGATGCCGTAAAATAGAGTTTGTTTGTATATTTTAAAAATAATGTTAAAAATAAAATAGACACATAATGATTCGATTATATGCTATACCCGCTCGAAAACGGTGTCCTCTATATCTTGATATTTCGATAACTCGAAATAAAATTTAGTTCCCGAGGTGATTCAATATATCGAGCTTCCACTGTAGACTTTACAGCATAGACTATTAGAAGTCAGCTGCTCTCGGCTCTTCCCGCGCTCATGCTGCTACCTCAAGGAGCGGGGCTCTCTCATTGCCCACCTATAATGCAGCCTGCAAAGAAAGTTGCTATGGATATCGATTCGGCAGCGTTCTAAATGCAGTCCGTACATTTTTTTAAATACTGGCCAAATACTTGGCTTGTTTATACCGGAATGAAGAGATTAAGTCAAGTTGAGCATTAGTGCAAAAAACATATGAATCTTCAATGAGCCGTAGAATGAAGAGATTAAGGCAAGTTGAGGATTAGTGCAAAAACATATGAAACTTCAATGAGCCGTAGCTTGAAGGAAGAAGTTGAGGATTAGTGCAAAAACATATGAAACTTCAATGAGCCGTAGATTGAAGGAAGAAGTTGAGCATTAGTGCAAAAACATATGAAACTTCAATGAGCTGTAGATTGAAGGAAGAAGTTGAGCATTAGTGCAAAAACATATGAAACTTCAATGAGCCGTAGATTGAAGGAAGCGAGTACGTCGCGACAATCTGCTGACAGGGAGAGGCCTCAGAATCTAGGGAACAATGTGAGGAGTGGACAAAAATATAAGCATACACGTGCTAAGTGACTGAATCGTGTATAATCTAATTGTCTGTGTTTCTATGATGTGAAAGCGAATAACATTATCTATTGTTTAAATAAGCATACATAATGAAAAAATATCATCCATTTCCTTAAAGATACCAAACTTCTCACGAAGGATGCGGTTGTATAACACGTAGTCATCGCGTAAAGCAACTGCAGGAACTGTAAAAGCCTGTGAAGTGCTTGGTGTGTAATGCAGTACTAGTATTAATTTTTATTATTTAGTGTTCCAAGGGTTCTTAATATTAAACAGGGAGTGTAATTTTTGTAGGAGAACTAAGCTTTGGAATTTTGCCTCCCACTTTCTGCCTCTGGGGCACAAAAACAAAAGTATAGTTGCACAAAGGGTACTTAAAACAACACTACCACAAACCAAACAAGATAATAAACCTCTCTACCTATGAGCGACAACGGTTGGTTCTGCTTGAACATATGAAATTAAAATAGGAACAGCTAAAGGGAGAAGGATTCCCACCGTTTTATAATTCATTTTAATTATAGAGTGAGCATGGAGGTACTTATTTTACAGTAATAAGACGACTCTTTGTCTGAATTGTCTGTGCAGTGGCGTTCGGTTCGGAAGGCAAAGACTTTAGTTCTAGCTGGCACGGGGATAATTCCGCTAGCTTCGGGACTTAGTATGTCTCTCCGTATTAATGCATATCTTCATTTATATACAGCATACCACACTAGGAACTACCACAAAAACACTCGACAATGAATAAATCCCTCCACATAGGATAGTGTCAGGAAAGGCATCCAACCGTATATTTTGACAGCATCCAAACAAAATGCCGACCCTAGGTAATACTGGGAAAAGAGCGAGAAGAGAAGGAGATGCAAAGTATGGGCTGGGTGATCGCCGAGTGGCATCGTGGCTGGCTTCTCACCATGGTCAATGCATGCAGGATTTTAGAAATGATGCGTGACATGAAACAGGAGGAAATACAACTCCGACGGCAGGGACGTGTCATACGGCGTGATGAAGATCATTCTGTAGAGAAAACCTCTTGCCCTCTCAGAATCAATGGGAGGCCGAGTATGCCAATGAGCAATCTGATGGTGAGCAGCCGAAACCACCTTGCATCAGAAGTAACGACACTAAGTGATACTCGGAAGTTTACTGTGGACACATGTACGCCCAGAGAAAAGAAGTGGCGTGAAACTGGGTGTCCCGTAGCAGTGATTACCATACCAACAATTACTCAAAACTGCTAGGTACCGAGCATGTAGCTGTGCGGTTTACGTCACGTAGCTACCAGCTTGCATTCAGGCGATTGTGGGCTCGAACCCCACTGTCAGCAGCCCTTAAGATGATTTTCCGTGGTTTCCCATTTTCACACCAGGTAAATGCTGGGGCTGTACCTTAATTAAGCCCACGGTCGTTTTCTTCCCACTCCTAGCCGTTTCCTATCCCATCGTCGCCACAAGATAAAGGATAATTCGAATCGACTGATCATTGAATTGAAGATCCCAAAATAAAATCTAACGCATGTCATGCCAGAAAAACAAAGCTAGTCCGCCTCTGTGGTGTAGTGGTTAGTGTGATTATCTGCCATCCCCGGAGGCCCAGGTACGATTCCCGGCTCTGCCATGAAATTTGAAAAGTGGTACGAAGGCTGGAACGGCGTCCACTCAGCCTCGGGAGGTCAACTGAGTAGAGGTGGGTTCGATTCCCACCTCAGTCATCCTGGAAGTGGTTTTCCGTGGTCTCCCACTTCTCCTCCAGACAAATGCCGGTATGGTACCTAACTTAAGGCCACGGCCGCTTCCTTCACTCTTCCTTGCCTATCCTTTCCAATCTTCCCATACCCCACCAAGGCCCCTGTTCAGCATAGCAGATAAGACCGCCTGGGTGAGGTCCAGGTCATTCTCCCCAGTTATATCCCCCGACCCAATGTTTCACGCTCCAGGACACTGCCCTTGAGGCGGTAGAGGTGGGATCCCCCACTGAGTCCGAAGGAAAAACCAACCCTGGAGCGTAAGCGGATTAAGAAAGGAAGAAAAACAAAGCTAAACCATGAAACAATAATTACTATTATATAAGTGCTCAAGTGCATTTGTCAACAAAATCATTCTAATGAAACAATTAAAGGTATATAAATAATAATTTCGTGTGGCTGTTTCTAGCCGAGTGCAGCCCTTGTAAGGCATACCCTCCGATGAGGGTGGGCGACATCTGCCGTGTGAAGGTAACTGCGTGTTATTGTGGTGGAGGATAGTGTTATGTGTGGTGTGTGGTGTGTGAGTTGCAGGAATGTTGCGGACAGCACCAACACCCAGCCCCCGGGCCATTGGAATTAACCTATGAAGGTTAAAATCCCCGACCCGGCCGGGATTCGAACCCGGGATTCTCTGAACCGAAAGGCCCGTACACTGATCATTCAGCCAACGATTCGGACACAATTAAAAGGTAATCATTTGTAAGTGAGGCTCCACAACAAAAATAAAAATGTCTTTCAGGTTAACACCGTCAACACTTGGGTTTGAGTTATTAACTATCACCATAACTCTTGTCCGCCTCCGTAGCGTAACGGTTAGTGTTATTAGCTGCCGTCCTCGGGGGCCCGGGTTCAATTCCCGGTACTGCCAGGAATTTAAGACTGGCAGGAGGGCTGGTATGTGGTTGAAATGGTACATGCAGCTCACCTCCAATGGGGGTGTGCCTGAAAAGAGCTGCACCACCTCAGGATGGGGACACGAGTTTACTTACCATAACTCTTGACAATATCTAACTATCAATTGTAGAATGTTAACCTGGTGTGCATGTCTTCAATAAGAAAAAAATATTAAGGGAAAGAACTATGGTTTTCCTAAAATTTAATTACAAGTAAATGTTTTACTCGTTTGGTTCTGTTACCTCATTGATTGGTCGTTCGCATGTTCGTCACTCTTGTCTGCAGCTTCCTGAAAGAAATACGTGTGTTTCTAAGCATCTCTTACCATGTTAACTGTTTACTTACACTATCAATAATTAAACGTGCGGATAATATCGAGCTAACGCTCCGAAAGTAAATGTAAAACCCGTAATAAGAAAGAAATATAACACGCTGTAATACATATACGTGACATCGTACCTAGTAGCATCCCGTGTGCCGACCGGCACTCTATCAAACACCCGTTCCATACGACTTCTCGTGATAACCACAATGTTTAACTGTAGCGGTTCCCTATTCGCATGAGGAAAAGCGCTCAGTCGCATCAGTTCGGATAACAACACGACCTAAAATATCGTTGAAACCGACTCCCATGTTTGATAATGCTTGCCGCCGAGTACAACAGCTCCTATCGATTAATGATCGCTACCCTGTTACTACATCGCTACCCGCGAAGGCAACAACAACAACAACAACAACAACAACAAAAGCTAACTAAAATTAATCATCTTCTAAACCTCAAGAATGTTTACACGTTTACTGTCACTCATCCTAATTTGGAAAGAGGCTTAGATTCTGATTAACAAGGCTTTGAAGCTTCGAAGTAATCGTCTGTTTCTAGCATTAAAGGAATGCAATCTTCTAAGCATTACAAGTGGGAGATTCGGTACAGTTTATAGCCTCGACAGTCCGACTCGTTGGCTGAATGGTCAGCGTACTGGCCTTCGGTTCAGAGGGTCCCGGGTTCGATTCCCGGCCGGGTCGGGGATTTTAACCTTAATTGGTTAATTCCAATGGCCCGGGGGCTGGGTGTTTGTGCTGTCCCCAACATCCCTGCAACTCACACACCACACACAACACTATCCTCCACCACAATAACACGCAGTTACCTACATATGGCAGATGCCGCCCACCCTCATCGGAGGGTCTGCCTTACAAGGGCTGCACTCGGCTAGAAATAGCCACACGAAATTATTATTATTATAGCCTCGACAGATTATCTGGCTTCGCCGACCCTTCCTTGACCTTTTCTCTATATCTCAGATCCCTTTGCTAACCCACTACCAATAGATATCTACAATTTGTAGACACAATTCCAACACATTTAAACCTCATTCTGTTGACCAACGTCAAATCTATATAACGAGATCTACATCACAATTCACTTGACAACTATCACCAAGATCTCAAGGGAAACAACACGATCTCATATATTACAATTCATCATTCAGTCGACAACGCGAAACAACGGAAACATCATATCCACCAACATCTCTACAAATACCAGTTCCTCCGGGCACCAGCCTGGAATGCTATTACTTTCTTGAGGACACTGCCTGGAATACAGTTTCCTTCCTCAGGACAACTACTTCAAACAACGTCGACATTTCTCTCATCTCGCTACCAATACAAATTCACACAATATTACACCGTTGTGACGACAAGATAAACACTATACTCCTGTCTTCCCCCTTGATGGCTGCTCACGTCAACCGCCTGATCACCTATGTGACCGGTCTCTCAACACTCATATCATCGATCTTTGACATTAATATAATTATTATTATCTTTAAATTCTGTGAACACTTAACACTTCCATTACCCAATTAAACCATTATTCTATTCCCGATTGTTGCTCATTGAAAGAAAGTATTCCCAATTCACAAGTTAGAATTTACAGACATCGTGGTTACAATAATATTCACAAAGGATCAGCCTTCTTTCTTTCTGGCACAATACCTCGCACCACTCAAGCATCGGAATACAGTGAAATAATCCAACAACAACAACAAAATACATTAACCAACGCAAAGTAACTTGATTTATCCACATGCTTTTCACAGACTATCTGACTAATTATTTACACCGGGCGAGATGGCCGTGAGGTTAGGAGCGCGCAGCTGTGAACTCGTATCCGGGAGATAGTGGGTTCGAAGCCCACTGTTGGCAGCCCTGAAGATGGTTTTCCGTGGTTTGCCATTTTCACACCAGGCAAATGCTGGGGCTGTACCTTAATTAAGGCCGCGGCCGCTTCCTTCCAGTTTCTAGGCCTTTCCTCTCCCATCGTCGCCATAAGACCTATCTGTGTCGGTGCGACGTAAAGCAACTAGCAAAAAAGAATTATTTATATTGTACACTTACTTAAAATTATAAAGGTAAACAGGGATCCGTCCGCATCAGAAATAGTTAGAATAGTAAGCAGCACATATCTACATGCTATTTAACAATAGTTTACAGACCTTAATCTTGACTCTGGCCATGGCTCACCTAGCCGGCACGCACATACTTGGTTGAACATCATCGGTTCGAAAGACATCATGAAAAAATTATCCATCCTTCTTTCCATCATTATATGACTCCTGATGATGCAGTATCTGGAAAAGAGAACACACGCAAGGCCTCTCGACACCTTGCAATTCGCACACGTTTCGCGATGAGTTTATAACGGCTCGCGCCCGCAGTGGATATGAAATTCTCGGTAAATACAGCGTTCGACGGCCTACAGTCATCTTGATAGGCCATTATAAACTTGGTTTACCACATCGTTCGCACGGTAAATATTTGTGAGGATCACGGCCCGCTGTGAACTCGCTGGCCTCACTGAGTTTAGGGGTTATGATTCACAAAGTAATTCTAATTAGTTCTAGTAAAAAGATAGACTTTCACTACTGAATGAGATAATATTCCTTACATGAAAGCAATCTATTATTTTACACTACTCTTCTCCTTATTAAAATCAGAGCTTAAGTTCTCTAATTACTGAACTAGCAGGCTTTTGGACTAAGTCCGAACACAGTTGGGAGACTACGTCCCGGAGAGATTCTAACGCCTGCGCACTGTCCCGCATCTAACAGATGTGTGTTTTGATGAATACTGTCGTTCTTGGTGAGCTGAGCTTCTACGTCCCACCAAAACATTGACGCAAAATCCACAAAAAATGTAGAATCTTCCAAAATTCCAATAAGTGAGTCGAACAATGTATCACATTGTCCACAAAATTAGGGTGATTCCAAATATGGCACTCATTTCCTTGCTTCGGGCCAATTACTGTCTGGAAACTGACATTTTGATCGCACTATTCAGTCCGTCACATTGATGTATCCGTACTCTCTCCTTTTTTACAATACGTGTGCATCTGTTTGTTTGCCCAACCCTTGTCCCGTTTCACTAAGGGGTCGGGTATGTGGTGAGATGAATCTCTCTTGGCGGCATTTTATGACAAGATGCCCATCCTCACGTCAACCTCATCAGAGGAGTTAATGAGATGAAATGAATGAATGTATGCACTAGCCATGCGTCTTGGTAGGTGTGCTATTTGCCAACTGATGAGCCCAACTTAGCACACTGGGGCAAAACGCTAGTAACCAGGAATGAGTTAGCTGGAAAATTTATAATGTCCAATAATGGACCAACTATGTTGGAAGGGATAGGGTGAAATCCGGTGCCGGCACATAGCCTACTCCTGTCGAATAGCACCAAAGGGGTCTGCTCAAGGCTGAACGTCCCCATCCGACGGCCGAATCACCATCAACAGCGCCATATGCCCTCACACCATATGAGCATTGCAGACAGGTTTGGAATTTAATCCAGGCTTTTGGAACGCAATCTCGTAATTAGAAATTGTATACCACCACCTCCCCTACCCTAGTAGCCAACATTCTGATGGTGAAAACTTTTTCGACCAACAGGACTCGAACCGGCGAACCACGGCCTCAGACCGTTTAGACTTCAACGCCTTAATGACCATGGCCACGAGGCGGGTTATAACACATGCGCACCTATATTGGAAAATTTCGGCTTAAATTTACAAACTAAATTAACCATAATGCTAAAAAACTTCCGTTCATCATAATGTCAAAATATGAAATTTAACCATGCCGCAAGAGATTAATTGTAATTGGATGCACATTTGGGTCATTTGCACTCAGCTATGACAGGTGTCAGGCGTGCGAAGGTTACACGTGTCGACAATAATTTAACTCGGCTAAATTTCAACGTGGCAAGTGACTTCAGAACGGCGCGTCCTTTCTGACTCCACAAATGATGGGCTCAGTATGTATGTAATGACGTCCGATTACACTTAAAAACTTCTGGACGAAATTTTCTGCGGTTATCGCTGTTACAAAGAGGATTTACAGAGGAAGGTTTTTGTGTATAAAATATTGAACGGTGTTGAAAGGAAGATGAGGGGTAATGATTTCTGCGATACCACCTTGAAATAATTAAAATTGTATCGGCTTAAACCATTAATGATATCCACAAGTTATGAGACGCACTACAAAAGAGTTCGTGAGAGTAAATACGTATCTTTAAAAGTTTGGCCACAATGACAGCTTTTTACAGAAATCCTGCGCTAAGTATGGAAAGAGCATTGTGGAACTCGAAAACAGCTGAAGATATTTTTTATACATTTTTCCTTGATGTCTAGAGGATCTCATAGAGGAAGTTTTCATGTATTAAATGCTGAACCGTGATGAAGGGAGATGGAGCAATAGCAAATCCTGTGGAACAACATGAAGGAAAGAATGCACTGAGACGCAATTTACTTGACTTACACTGGCTAAACAATTGAAGATATTCGTAAACTATACCCATAAGAACTGAAAGCGTAAACAGTTCTGCATTTAAGTCGTTTATAAATTTTATGTACTATATTTTCTCTTTAAAAGGTCACCCACAATAACAGATTTTATGTGTCTTTTATCGGTAGAAACCCTAGGTTCAAAATGCGGTAAGAATATTTGTGAGACTCTGTTTAGCACTGCCTAAAGCAGGGCCTCTCAGGGTGCATGCGCCTGGTGCATGCACTGTGCACGGTGCAAAAGACGACTTCACTTGGTTGCCCAGAGTGCAGACCCCCACTCCTCGAGCAATAGTGCTGTATCTCTCCTTCCCCACGCTTATCTCTCTCGCTCCCCCTGTATCCCTCTTCCTCACTTGCTCCGCAGCGCTCCAAATCTGAGCCGAGTTGAGCCGAGCTTAGCCGAGTAGCCCAGAGGCGAAGCGTTGGTCCGAGCCGAGCCGAGTGGAACCGATGCACTGTGCACGGAGCTCTAGCTCCTCGATTTGCACGCGTGAGATTTTGGGCGTTTGAGAGGCCCTAGCCTAAAGTAATAAAACTCGAGATTGTTGAACAGATTTGTATGTGGTTTTCATTGTTGCGAAGAAGATATCTCGCGAAGGTTTTTATATATTAAACAGTAAATGTTTATGCGGAAGAACTCATATAATGTGACGACACATGCATCATATCTCGCTTACACTGCCTAAACCATTAAAGATAGTGAGAAATTGCATGCGTAAAATTCGTATAACAAAACGTGTTCTCAAAAAATGTCCCTGGGACTATCCCACAAAGTTCGACAGGTATTATATATTTTGTGTTTGCTAACAGTAGAAATAGCATTATATAATTCGAGAACCACATAGAAGAGTTTTATGTGGTGTAAGCACTTACCTAGATCACTCGAGAAGGCTTCCGTGTCTAAAATATTAGGCCTGAACTGCGATGAAAATAGGCCGAGCAGCAAATGTTTCAGGGAAACAACTCGAAGAAAATGAGGCCGGGCGAAAACATTTAATGGCTTACAGTTCCTAAACAATTAAATCACCGGGCGAGCTGGCCGTGCCGTTAGGGGCGCGCGGCTGTGAGCTTACATCCGGGAGATATTGGGTTCGAATCCCACTGTCGGCAGCCCTGAAGATGGCTTTCCGCGGTTTCCCATTTTCACACCAGGCAAATGCTGGAGCTATACCGTAATTAACGCCACGGCCGCTTCCTTCCAACTCCTAGGCGTTTCCTATCCCATCGTCGCTATAAGACCTATCTGTGTCGGTGCGATGTAAAGCCACTAGCAAAGAAAAAAAAACATTAAAGCAATCCACAAACTAAAACGGCTAGTGTTGTAGAGCATAACACGTTCTACAAAGATGTTCTAGGTACTATGTATCTACGATTAAAGGTTCGACGATAATAGAATTTATGTTTGTTAACGGTAGAAATGATGTGCTAGGTACGGAAAGAACATTCAGTAACTCCAGAACCGCTGGAGATATTTTTAAACTGGTTTTTCGTTTTGTGCATAGGATCTCGTGAAGAAGGTTTCCATGTTCAGTATGAAACATTAAACTGTGATGAAGTGAAGCCCAGCTGAAACGATATCTATGTATCAGCTCGAACAAATAAGAATTGTAGAGCATTACAATTTCTACACAAAATGTCTTTACAAGGTCGCTCACAGAAACAGCTTTTATATTCATTATAAGAGTAGTACAGTAACTTTTGCTAAGTATGGGTGGAGCATTCATGGGATTCGGCTTAACGCTGTTTAAACATTTAAAGATTTCCTGAGACTGTTTATATAAAAAATTATTTAGTATAAGGTGCTCTATGGAAAAACCCTCGAGACCACATGGAAAAAAGCGTAATTGCACCTATCTATAAGCAAGGGAACAGGAAGGATTGCAACAACTATCGAGGTATCCCATTGATTAGTATACCAGGCAAAATATTCACTGGCATCTTTGAAAGGAGGGTGCGATCAGTCGTTGAGAGGAAGTTGGATGAAAACCAGTGTGATTTCAGACCACAGAGGGGCTGTCAGGATCTGATTTTCAGTATGCGCCAGGTAATTGAAAAATGCTACGAATGGAATAGGCAGTTGAGTTTATTTTTCGTAGATCTAGAGAAAGCATATGACAGGGTAACGAGGGAAAAAATGTTCGCCATACTGGAGGACTATGGAATTAAAGGTAGATTAATAAAATCAATCAAAGGCATTTATGTTGACAATTGGGCTTCAGTGAGAATTGATGGTAGAGTGAGTTCTTGGTTCAGGGTACATACAGGGGTTAGACAAGGCCTCTAATCTTTCCCCTCTGCTGTTCGTAGTTTTCATGGATCATCTGCTGAAAGGTATAAAATGGCAGGGAGGGATTCAGTTAGGTGGAAATGTACTAAGCAGTCTGGCCTATGCTGATGACTTGGTCTTAATGGCAGATTGTGCCGAAAGCCTGCAGTCAAATATTTTGGAACTTGAAAATAGGTGGAATGAGTATGGTATGAAAATTAGCCTTTCGAAGACTAAATTGATGTCAGTAGGTAAGAAATTCAATAGAAATGAATGTCAGATTGGTGATACAAAGCTAGAACAGGTCGATAATTTCAAGTATTTAGGTTGTGTGTTCTCCCAGGATGGTAATATAGTAATTGAGATTGAATCAAGGTGTCGTAAAGCTAATGCAGTGAGCTCGCAGTTGCGATCAACAGTATTCTGTAAGAAGGAAGTCAGCTCCCAGACGCAACTATCTCTACATCGGTCTGTTTTTAGACCAACTTTGCTTTACGGGAGTGAAAGCTGGGTGGACTCAGGATATCTTATTCATAAATTAGAAGTAACAGACATGAAAGTAGCGAGAATGAATGCTGGTATACACAGGTGGAGACAGTGGCAGGAGGGTACTCGGAATGAGGAGATAAAGGCTAATTCAGGACTGAACTCGATGGATGAAGCTGTACGCATAAACCGGCTTCGGTGGTGGGGTCATGTGAGGCGAACGGAGGAGGATAGGTTACCTAGGAGAACAATGGACTCTGTTATGGAAGGTAAGAGTAGTAGAGGGAGACCAAGACGACGATGGTTAGACTCAGTTTCTAACGATTTAAAGATAAGAGGTATAGAACGAAATGAGGCCACAACACTAGTTGCAAATAGAGGAATTTGGCGACGTTTAGTAAATTCACAGAGGCTTGCAGACTGAACTCGGAAAGGCATAACAGTCTACAATGATTATGTATGTATGTATGTATGTATGTATGTATGTATGTATGTCTCCATTTTTGATCTGTCGTATGTACAGAAATGACTTAAATCCAAAAGAATAAATTCATTCATTACCTATCTAGAACACATACATTCACAGCATTGTTAAAAAATTAGCTTGATGCTGATTTACAAAGCGACGGTGTATAAAGCTAGAATTGTGAAATAAAGGAAACCATA
Source organism: Anabrus simplex (assembly GCF_040414725.1). Taxonomy (NCBI): domain Eukaryota; kingdom Metazoa; phylum Arthropoda; class Insecta; order Orthoptera; family Tettigoniidae; genus Anabrus; species Anabrus simplex. Next base: position 1,400,283,208 of record NC_090265.1, read on the forward strand.
GCCCATGAATGTTAGCAGTACAAACATACAGCTCAACTGTATGTGTTCAGCCAAATGAATATCTCCGTCTTTGGATCAGTGGTAGGTAGTTGACCTCCGGATCCGAAGATCGCAGTTCACACCCGACAGATGCAATTCGTTTTTTGAAGGGTAGATGAAGTCCATTCGATCCTCCATGTCGTAGGATGACATTACGTAAAAGACGTCTGGAGACACGTGGTTTTTACCAATAACATTAAAACTGAGCCATAGAGAGGTCGAAAATCGAAACTGACAAGCATGTAACCTAGGTAACGTTAAATAAAATAAATAGTTTCACACAGAAGTTGAGGTATTATTATTATTATTATTATTATTATTATTATTATTATTATTATTATTATTATTATTATTATTATTATTATTTAACTTTTATATGATGATACTGGATTTAGAATGTTAAACTAGTAGTGTTTCCTGTAATATTTCCTATCCATGGAATTGCTTGTTGTACTCTTGATGTATTTCTTGGTTAATAATGTTTTAACTTTTATTTATTATCACACTACTGTAACTGACCATTGTTACCGGGGTATTTCCCAATTGCGACTTAAATAGCAAAGCAATGTCATCTCCGTTCTGGCCATGATTGCCCTTTGATGGTTGGCAGGTGAAGGCTTCCACTATCCCTAACCTCGGCACTTGATGGGGTAGAGCGGTTAGATCTACGCCCGGCCGCCTTTGCCCCCGGGAATTGACCTGGTACTCATTTCTTTGCAATTGCGATGTATTTGTTAATAATAAATAACCTCCTTATATGAATTCGTCCAACCACATATAAAAATACTGAAATAATTTCTAATTCAGCACAGAATAACTTGCGCTTTTCGTGGTAATATGGATTACGGGTTACCTGAAGATTACAAGTACTTACAATTTAGTGTCTTAAGTCTCTTATATCTATATTAGGCTTCCTGTAACTTTGAATAACTTGTGCGATAGATCTGCAGCGCAGAGCATTGTACGGATAAACAGAGGTTATTGGAGGGTATTTTAGCAAAAATTGGGCGCATAATATAGAGTTGATCCATGTCTGATTCGTGTAATGTTTTGTTGCCGAGTATTTTAATTTGTAACATTGATTACCTTAACTGTCATGGAAGTAATTAGTTGAAGAGGGCTGAAGAGTGAACCATTTAAGTGGAAACCAACATAAAAATGTCACAAAAGGGATATTGAATTTACAGTACAGTTTAATTAAGCCTTTTGTGCAAAATGAGTTTGCAATCGTGTATTAATTAGTAGTTAGTTAATAACAAGTTTTTCATATCACTCTGTGTAAGCTCAGTGACACTTGAATGGCTGTAGCGGTTCCATTTCTACAACTGGTAGTTATGTTAACCGGAAGCAATTAGAAATCTGTTTTAATACTAATTAGTCTATAACATTCTTAAAGTGGAGCATCGCTTTTAGCTAACAACGAGCATTCTGAAGTTAGTGTGTACAGTCATGTATATAGCCTAAATATAAGTAATTTATTATTTTTGTGGATTACTAACCATTAGTCAAAAATGTTGGCCGGCAGGTTAGGAGAGGGTGGTATACAATTTATAATAACTAGATTGCGTGCCAAAAACCTGGATTCAATTTCAAACCTTCACGCAGTGTACGTATGGAGTGAGAGCATATAACGCTCTTGATGGTATTTCATTCGGTGAACCTTTCATTCGTCGGACGGAGACGTCAAGCCTTGAACAGGCCTCTTGGTGCTACTCGACAAGAGTAGGCTATGTGCCTGCACCGGGTTTTACCCTTCTTCTTCTTCTAACTGTAATATATGATGTCATACATTTCATCTCATTAACTCTTCTGATGAGGTTGAAGTCAGGAAGTGCATCCGATCGCTATGAAGACACATCTCACTTTATTATTATTATTATTATTATTATTATTATTATTATTATTATTATTTAATATTTTTAACTCTCCCTGTGGATCCTCGAAGAGATTCGGTCTCCGGATCCAGGATCGTGGGTTCGAACCCGACAGACGATAAAGGATTTTTGAAGGATGGACAAAAGTCTTTTCCACATTCCATGTCGTACGATGTCGGCGTGTAATGCCGTGTATACACTTGAGCATTCACCCCGAATGAGCATGCGTTTGCCCAGTTTTGCTCAGATGAGTACAGTGAGTGCGAACTGAATGGATCCGCATGCCTCAGCCCGATCCGAATATTGTCGGTACCTCAAAGTGAGCACGTGCTCTGTTCATGCTCAGTGTGGACTGCTGATGACGAGTGGGGTAGCCCGAACAGTATGAGCCGACTGCTTCCGCTATCGCTATGCATATGTGATCTCGCTCGTGCAAGTGAAGTGAAGGAAGATGTGAAAGATAATTTCAAGTTGAAATGGAATTATCCCAGGATAATTCTCTTATCCTTCTGGGGTACTAACACAAGTATCCCGTTCTGTGGAACCCAAGGACGAGTTCTATTACAATACCAGAAAAAGAAAAGGACGATGCTTGGAGTGAAATTGCTGCCCTCATGCAATTTCCAAAAGATAACTGCCGCAAGAAAATTGAAAATTCCTATTCAGCCCAATCTTATTACCAAACTTTTGCTGACTGTGGAAATTAATGTGTCTTATTACCAAACTTTTGCTGACTGTGCAAATTAATATGTAAACACCTACAGTTTCATTAATACTTTAGTATTTTTTCTTTGTATTTGCTATAATAAAATTCTTCTTCATAAATTACTTTTTTATTTAATTATTATTTTGCTTGCCTTCACATAATCCTTTAAGCAGGCTACGACGGCTTGGCACACTTCAGGTATGATTCTGACAATGGCTTGTTTCGAAATTTTGAAGAGGTACTGCAAACTCGCAGTGTCACAGCTGGGCGTTCCTCGGCAGATATAGCTTTCCTAAATGTTACGTCCTCTCTCTCAATCGTAGCCCTGATACTATGCAATATCCATTCAAAATCCTGGGATGACGTTCTCGTAATTTAAAAAAAAATTGTCATCTGTTTCATGTCCGATCGTTTTTAACAATTGAGCATTGCATCTCTCTTCATACAGTTTTCTTTGCCACCACCGCTTTCTCCTTTTTGTTTTCAAGGAATGCAATATAACAATATAACAATAATTGGCGACGATCAATTTTAGATTCACCATTGTAGCCTCAGGTCAGGCAAAACACTACACTGCACCTAAACACAGAGGGTGTTCTCGGTCGGCACGAGGTCCGAACAGAGTGGAAACGTGCTCAACAGACTGGCATGCGGGTCGTGCTTGTGCGCTCCCGTATCGGCAACGTATGCACAAGTGTATACGCGGCTTAATAGATCTTTAGTGACGTATTTGCTATTCGTCCTTACGTCACCCGATATATTTCCTGCTCCACTCCCACCCTGTAGAGAAAAAGAGAATGTCAAAATTGGGATACAGGCAGTGTGATGATATCCTCAACTTACTGCTTGGTTTCCTCGATTAGCTCTGCTTTCAGTTCTGTCACAAGGCTGAGTGATTTTAGTTGAGGCTTGTAATCGCAGGACTGGTCGAGAATAAAAACCGGGGCCTTCCGGTAAGAGGCACGCGCGTTACTCCGAAATCACAGGGCTGATCATTTTCTTATGTTTTTAATTATTATTATTATTATCCGAATTATTTCTAGGGTTGCTGAGGGCACCGTGGCTTGTTATGGAATTTGTTCACGATTTTATGGCTGAATGCTCTTCATGAGAACATTCCAAACTGATATCCATTCCAAAATCAAACCTGGCAATTTTTATGAAAAGTGAGCAGCCTCACCTCGAAATGGTGAATACATATAATAATAGTAATAATAATAATAATAATAATAATAATAATAATAATAATGGGTTTGAGTGGAATCGGAGGTAAGGCTTTTTGCGGATGATGTAATTCTCTATAGAGTGATAAATAAGTTACAAGATTGTGAGCAACTGCAACGTGACCTCGAAAATATTGTGAGATGGACAGCAGGCAATGGTATGTTGATAAACGGGGCTAAAAGTCAGGTTGTGAGTTTTACAAATAGGAAAAGTCCTCTCAGTTTTAATTACTGCGTTGATGGGGTGAAAGTTCCTTTTGGGGATCATTGTAAGTATCTAGGTGTTAATATAAGGAAAGATCTTCACTGGGGTAATCACATAAATGGGATTGTAAATAAAGGGTACCGATCTCTGCACATGGTTATGAGGGTGTTTAGGGGTTGTAGTAAGGATGTAAAGGAGAGTGCATATAAGTCTCTGGTAAGACCCCAACTAGAGTATGGTTCCAGTGTATGGGACCCTCACCAGGATTACCTGATTCAAGAACTGGAAAAAATCCAAAGAAAAGCAGCTCGATTTGTTCTGGGTGATTTCCGACAAAAGAGTAGCGTTACAAAAATGTTGCAATGTTTGGGTTGGGAAGAATTGAGAGAAAGAAGAAGAGCTGCTCGACTAAGTGGTATGTTCCGAGCTGTCAGTGGAGAGATGGCGTGGAATGACATTAGTAGACGAATAGGTTTGAATGGCGTCTATAAAAGTAGGAAAGATCACAATATGAAGATAAAGTTGGAATTCAAGAGGACAAACTGGGGCAAATATTCATTTATAGGAAGGGGAGTTAGGGACTGGAATAACTTACCAAGGGAGATGTTCAATAAATTTCCAATTTCTTTGAAATCATTTTGGAAAAGGCTAGGAAAACAACAAATAGGGAATCTGCCACCTGGGCGACTGCCCTAAATGCAGATCAGTATTGATTGATTGATTTTACACGGCCTGTGTCTTGTGGCTGTAAACCTGCAGTCGGGCGATATTTGGTTTCAACACAATCCTCACGAGTCCAGAAGATATTCTTCCACGGCTTTCCGTTATCACAGGAGGCAAATACCGTGGACCAACCTACTCTGTCATACGCCTTCCCCATACGTTAGTCATCGAAAGGGAACCAAAAATGCAGTAAGCTTGAATTTTGACGTGACTGTTGATATCATGATCATAACCATGGGACTTCCAATTTTACGTGGACTCATACCAGGGACACAGAATACATCTGCAGTTTCGGAACCGTACTTGGGCCCGTGAGCGATACAAAAATATGAATGTTGTAAAATCGAAATAAAATTGTAGGTGACACGTGCGAGGATAGTGTTGATGCAGTGAATTGAGGACCAATGTACATAGTAACAAGAGTCTCACCTTGCTATGATGCCATCGGATGATGCAATAGCGCAGCCATCTTGGGGTACCGAAATTGTGCCACGTGGCGAAAACATTTAATGGCTTACAGTTCCTAAACAATTAAAGCACCGGGCGAGTTGGCCGTGCCGTTAGGGGCGCGCGGCTGTGAGTGATACATCCGGGAGATAGTGGGTTCGAATCCCGCTGTCGGCAGCCCTGAAGATGGTTTTCTATGATTTCCCATTTTCACACCAGGCAAATGCCGGGGCTGTACCTTAATTAAGGCCACGGCCGCTTCCTTCCACTTCCTAGGCCTTTCCTATCCCATCGTCGCCATAAGACATCTGTGTCGGTGCGACGGATGCGAGCCGTCGTTACACTGTGCAGGATATCACGGGATGTTGTAGAGTCTCTAGTACATTTTCGCGGATGGCGGGTGCCGATGCTACGGGATCCCGCAATTCTTGCCGCACTATACGACGGTCCCCCTTCGGTGTGGTGTTTCTTGGTCGACCAGAACCTGCACGACTTGTTTGTGTGCCCTGACATCCCCACTGAGTCCAACATCGGGCCATTGTGTCACCTGAATGAGCCACATGCCCGCCAATTGCACGATACGGCCAACCAGCCTCATGCAGACCCACAATGCGGCCTCTGCCAAAAGTGTGAACTGGTGGATAGACTGTCTAATGCGTCTTCGAGGCATCACGGTTGCTTCGTGCTGTACGTAGTTGTCTCTGCACGTCTTGGTTAACTGTCTGACTTACAGTAGTTAACTGGTAACCACTTATCAATAACAGGATGGTGCCACCACCAATGCGCGGGAAAATGCAGCTACTGATAAGTTGAAAGATTGCTCACACAAAAAGGCATGGTCGCAAGAAACCCAAAATACACTCCCTGACAAAAAAAATGTAAGGATCCAGAAGGAGAGATTGAAAGTGAATGAAACAGCATATGCTGAAAGACCATGTGCCTTTATTGAACGGATTTCATTATGGGATGAAAGAGGCAAGGCCGTTGGCAGTTTCAGGTGGAATGTTGGCGTCAGGTCAGTAGGGTGTCGTACCCCACTCTCACCTGAGGCAAGTTCGTCTACAGTTGTTTCTGTTGACCCTCTACCATATATGGGCCAAGCAGGATCACTGCGACAGCCACTCATGTGATCTACGACCAGTTTTCACCAGTCTCTGAATTGGAGAATTGTATTCCCCTTTCTCTGTAGAGCAATATCTGATCTTTGTCCAGTACATGGTTTGGATTGCAACCTTACGAGAAGAATGGATTGTAAGATTTCGTTGGACTTTTGGGGTCCCATTCCTCTATAATTACTATGCTGCTTTATGATGTAAAGGCAATAGTAAAGGTATGTGGCATAAATGTAACGAGAGTGACACGTAGAAATCAGTTAATATGCACTTTCATTTAACGTTTGTCTTTTTTACTTCTGTTGTGGAACCATGTTGAAATGAAGGCTTTTTTACACTGCCTGAAATAAAAGTTAAGCATCCAGAGAGAAGTGGTCCAATATTATCTCGTTTCGGTGTACATTCATACCATTGATGTGTGTGGGTAAATGATTAGATTTACAAGGATATTTAATGTGTAGAACGCCCCCCGCGTTGGGCCGCCACCTATGTTTAGTGGTATAATTGCTTTTTGTATTATGATTTGATTTATATTTTCCCCTGCATATTACCAATAGTGTGAAATATTTAATATGAGATCTGTATGAATGTGTTTCCTTCTGCGATAGATAGTTTTACGCGCTGGATGATATACGTTTTGAAGGTGCTCGTGTCAGTACGTACCACAGAAGTATGAGGTTTCTTACGAAAAGGTAAGTGTTTTCTCTTGAGGTTTACCTCGAGCCTTGCCTACGCTGCATCGTGCGGGATGTTCTGTATGTGTATGGTTTTATTATTCAAATTATTTGTAGCATTTTCAATTTGGTAATAGTTGTCCTCCATTTTTATCTTTGCATTCTGTGTTCCATTTTTGGTGTTATGTTATTTTATAACGTCAAATTCATGGCGTTTATTCCAGGCTGCCATTCATCTCATTCTCTAATTTCTATGGGAACATTTTACGTCATGTTTTGTCGAGTCCTGTAAATTTTACTCTTGGTAAAAAGGAGGCCTTGCGTGCTTGAGAATATTTGTTCGAGAAACTTGTTGCTGCGTAATTTCTCCTTGCGACTTTCTTGTAACGAAATAATACACGTTTTCACAAGAATGTTCCTCTCTGGGGCTCCAAATATTTATAATCTACTACGAGAAATAGAATAAGCCTTATGCAAGTACAGTATGTTCTGGAGCCATGATGATTAAGGTTTTGTTCTGTTTAGCATCATTGGATGTAACCGAAAAAATTGCAATCATCAACACAAACAGACCTATTATAGAACAAAATACATTATAACGATATATAAACATAAATGTACATATAAATGCAGACGTTGAAAATCAACTTATATTTACAAAATCATATTCAGTACTATTACCACACCTTATTTCAATTCTTCTAATTTTCTGACAAACACTTCTACCACTTTCTCACCTGCAGTCTTTCCAGGAGACCGTTCTCAATTTTCATCAACGTAAGAGCTGAAAGTCTAGCCTGACCTTGTGAGTTACGAACAATTTTTTTATTCTATTCATGCATTAAAATTATATTTTCTTTTTTTAAGGTCTCATATCCACTAATCCAATGGTCTGTTTCATAAAGATTTCTGTGATATGACGAACACACGACTTAACTTGGTAGTTACATTCAGGGTTGTACGCAGTTGTCTTTCATTTATAATTCTGCTTTTCTCCGTAAAAGTGTACTAAATGGTTCTCTTAATATTCGTACGATTACCCTTAAGTTACAGATCAATGCGAATTGCTCTGTAGAAACGCGTGACTCCTGCTTTTCTACATTTATGACTGCTGAACTACTCTCAGATCGGTGTGATGTCATTTCCAAATCGCATCATTTCCGCATTTTCTGTTTGATATTTAACTACAAGCACACGAAACTGAATCACTTACATTATTACAACAGACATTTGCCATATATTGTCATTTATCGTACGAGAAAAGAACCACTCACAAGCAAGAACTCCAGTATTTCACGGAATAGCAAATAAATCCTGGCCACACGTGACAATTTACAGGATTCCACCTTGCACTGCCCTCTTAACGGATGTGGTTGTTCGTTCCGCATTTCAACCTCACGAAAGAGATTAACAACCATCAAGGGTCCAATGCTCATGCTACCAACTCTGGAGTAGTTTGGCAACTAGTAGCAGTCACTAGTCAGCCGAGTTCGTTTCATCCGTCTCTGGCCATCATATTTATGTAAACAACTTCCATTAAAATATGAACAATGAATATTTATTTTTCGTTGAAAATACAGGGGATGTAACGCATCAATGGCATGTATGGTAAATTCGCGACTGTTTAGCATACACCTTCTGGGAATCATCCCCGATTTACATACGTGCATGACTCTCATTGTACTGACTTATTTATCCTTTCATTGTACCGTATTGTTGTTATTTCCTTTCGTCGCCGTGGGTATTTTATTCGTTTGTTAAGCTTCATGTTCAAGCACACCGTCTCAAGTTGCCATTACAACATCAATTGGTACTGTGAAATGTTAAGGTAGATTCACACATCTCCGGGACGTGACGGCGCTTTCCGTGACGTGACGGCATCTTCAGTGAAAAAAAAAATATATCGTCGCCATGTAAACGAAGGGATGAGTTCCAACACTTCCGTTGACGTCATTCGCCGTGACCTTCAGTGCTTCTTCATGATCCGTGTCGGCAATACGTATTCGCTCGCCAACGATATTTTGTTTTCACGGACGTGATTTCTCTCTTCCCTCCTTCCTGCTTCTCTGCTTTCTTGGAGTACTGAGGTTATCTGTGTACGTTTGAACTGTTCATTACCTCCCAAAATGAAGGATGAACTGCTGATTGAATTAGTCAAGGCACACTCTTTTCTATATAATTTAGCTGATTCGAAATATATTGATAGTGGTTTGAAGAAGCGTGTACCGGACGAAATTGGCGAGAAAATTGAAGCTGAAGGTAGGTAACTAATATTTTTTGCTTTTAAGATTAAGAAAATCAGTCTGTCTGTACATAGGCACCGACTTTGGCGCAGCAAGGCACTTTCTTCAACTTAAAAAGTCAGGGGTGTTAAAAATGAATCAACAATTTCATCATTTAAATAATTTTTCAAGTAATTATTATTTAATTTTTCAAGTAATTGAAAGCAAATGTAGTGTATGTGTGAAATTTTACTTCGTCGTCCTTCAAGCACTTATATAGAGTAGAAAACTCTCCTTTCTTACCCCTGCGTTTCCATATAGAATGAAACCACTGTTTCGTCCTCTCTTTCTCCTCTTCATACAAGATTATAGCTACCATTTACAGTTCATCATCACTAAAAAAAATCATCATGGAACACTTGATTGCCGACTTATAACTGCACGGAACTGAAGTGTGAGAACAGACGTGAAATATTCATGTCGGAAAGGACGGATACGGACACGGAGAGCGCCGTCACGTCCCGGAGATGTGTGAATCTACCTTTATGATTCTCTAGTTCTTTGTCCCTTTTACATTTTGATTTATGAAACCTGTGGTTTTTCCTTTATACCGCCTTCTGATTCATAGTAGATTGTTTGCCTCCCTTCCTATGATAAGTTTGACGAGTGTACATTCAAACCGTTCCGCGTTTATCTTGATCAAACGATTACTCCTCCGTAATCCTGCCCTTCCTTGCGTAGGTTAAGTGTCTTAGAGTGCAGGAAGGGAATGGGAAGAATACAGTGGAGACCTACGAGTATATCACTTCCGTTCTAATTGTACAGTGAAGAGTTAAAGTGTTCCAATGTTTTGTGGAATGATAACGTTTCATTCAGAATCAGCAACCAGTCACGGGATAAACTTAATGAGAAAAAGAAAAGCGAAAAGCTTCGTCAGAGAATGGGAACCTCTAAATTGTAAGAAGGTATTTTCTGTAAGTGAAAAGGTATTATGTTCCCCAGGCCTCACGAATATTATATAGCAGGATAAAAAACAGTTCAAGTAGTATAGGTGGGAAATATTCACTGTAAGACTAACGAATTTACCCATTCAATACGCAGGTGTTATTGTTAAAATATTATTTTGTTCGTTAGCCTACACATTAGACGCACACGGTTACTTTCAAGTTTCGTAAGTGATAAACGAAGTTTTCGTATGAAGGGCTAGTGAAATCATAGAAGAAAGATGTCCATGCTTTCGAAAGAAATAGAAAGCACGCTGGTTTAAAAGTTTCAGCTAAACCTATTTTGTTGCATTAAAAAAGCTTACAAAGAGGACATGCTTAATGAGTGGGTGTTATGAAAAACACAGCGTAGTATTTACAAATTGGATACTTTCGAATATTCACACTTCACTTTAAGGAACAGACTACCCGCAAACTAAAGTCAACGGGGGGAAAGTTAGTGTTCTACTTCATGATTGCCTACTTGGACTTTGTGTTAAAACGTAACAACAAGAGTGTGTATCAACACGTCTTGAATGTAATACCTAGCCTTACACTAAAGAATGCTGCGTGATACAACTCGTGTAGAAGCTCTCAAATCGCTTGTTAAAACTTCACCGTTATTTGAAAACATTCACACCTTTGAACATGAAGAACTTCCACATTCGTGCTAGCTATATTAATAATTAGTATAGCTCCATTTAAGAAATCAATTTGGCATCGATATATTTGTTATTAATCATTCCACAGGGTAATGTAGCACAGTCTTTTACAAGCCCCTTACTACCATTTAAGACTTCGAAGATAGTATATGGATACCTTGAACAATTCAGAAGTTGTTGTAACTAACCCTATGTAATGGACAGTTCTCCCGCAGTCGGGGTAATGAAATGAAATGGCGCATGGCTTTTAGTGCCAGGACATATCCGAGGACATCGGCTCGCCAGGTGCAGGTCTTTTGATTTGACACCCGTAGGCGACCTGCGCGTCGTGATGAGAATTAAACGATGACGAAGACGACATATACACCCAGTCGCCGTGCCTGGGGAATTATCCAATTACGGATAAAATTCCCGACCCTGCCGGGAATAGAACCCGGGACCCCTGTGACCAAAGGCCAGCACGCTAACCATTTAGCAATGGAGCCAAACGAAGTCGGAGTGAGTGACCCAGACGTAGGCTCACTGCCTTTCTGATACCTAGTTTGCAGGTTTAATTCCACTTCAGTTCATTGGTACTTGAATGAGCTAAAATACGCCAGCGTTGTGTCTTCTCATGCGAAGAAAATCCCCTACGGGATAAAATTCAGGCACCTCGACGTCTTCAAAATCTGTAGTTCGTAGTACGTAAAACAAATATATTATTTTTGTTGTCCTCAGTCTTGACAAAAGAACTCAAAGGTTTTTATGGGGTTTGTGAAGAACACCATGACGCTATAGTTCCATTTATGGAAGGTTCACTCTATCACTACCAAACTACAAATTAAAATAATTAGGTCTATAGTATTCCCAATATTCTTCTATGGGGAAGAAACGTTGACTCTTTATATTGTAGATTTAATTGATTCCTTTGAAATGTCGCGCTGAAGAAGAATGCTCCGTGCACTTTGGACAGCATTCCGAAAAAAATAATTCTATTCTGGAGTAGCTTAATATAAAAACAGGCTGTGAATAATGTGCAAACACTGGATTCTCCAGTTCCATGCCCTATATAGTATGACGTGGAGTGGAGAGCACAGAGAAGATTATCATAACCGGAAATGTCCCTGGCAAGAGAGAGCGTAGACATGCTCCTGCACGTTGGTCGAACACCATCAAACAAGCAACTGGAACATCCCTTGCGAAGGCTTTACATCTGCCTCAGAACCGGAAACGATAGAAAAATATACAAAGCAGTATCTATGGAGATCACAATCCTCTTTATTGAGGAAATGATTACAGAGAGCGAAGGTAAATTTCTAGTGAATGAATGCATGTATGCCTTTCATACAGTTTTAACGTGAAATCAAGAGGACAAGAGACAAGTGTTGTTAATATGTCCTTTTCATAAGTGTCACGTAACTTAATGAACACAAACTGTTTGTAAGTGTGTTCATCCGTTATCGAAGCATGCAAAAGAAACAAGGTTGACACGAATAACACTAAGGAATGAAAAGGCAATGTACGTGCTCACTACCTTCCTAGCTCTAGCCCTTCTCCATTCCAGCGTCATCGTAAATCAACGTGTTCAACCCGATATGAGAAAGAATATAACCATAGTATATATTTTCTTTGGTTCAAAATCACCTGTACATCCTATGGAAGTATTCGTTTTCGTTTTTATCCTATTTGCTTTACGTCGCACCGACACAGATATATCTTATGGCGACGATGGGATAGGAAAGGCCTAGGAATTGGAAGGAAGCGGCCGTGGCCTTAATTAAGTTACAGCCCCGGCATTTGCCTGGCGTGAAAATGGAAAACCACGGAAAACCATCTTCAGGGCTGCCGACAGTGGAGCTCGAACCCACTATCTCCCGATTACTGGATACTGGCCGCACTTAAGCGACTGCAGCTATCGAGCTCGGTAGGTAGGAAGGAAGTGTTCGAGATATGTATAATGCCCGCTATAAGCTCACCTTTCTTTTCTTCCTGGCCTTCATTCCTAATGTTTATTGGGCTCGGCTTTTAATTTGGATTTGGTCCAGTTTTACGTCTGGATGCCCTTACTGACGTCAACCGGGCTGTGGTGGTTGATAGTGTGTGGTGTTTTTACATAGGCAAAGATAACAGAATAAAGACGAACAACCAAACCTAATCATCGGGCCATAGAAATTGACTATAACCAGTTACAGTCCCCAACCTGTATTGGAATCGAACCAGGCACCCTCTGAACGGAAGACCAGTACACTTGTTATTCAGCTAATGAGTCAAACAATTTTCTTCAGCTTATCTCATTTATTTATGGGCTCGCTGGTGCCATTCAGGCTCAGTTTGGTTTGGACTGGGGATTTACGGTGGCATGCTTTTCATGACACCACATGGGTTTTTGTGTTTAAAATCTTAACCCTAGATCGACCGTGATTCAACCCTCAGCCTTCGTGTGGGGGTATGTGCCGTTTTCATCATCATTCCATCTTCGTCATGACGCGCAGGTTGCCAGCGGACGTCAAATCAAAAGACCTGCATCTGGCGAGCCGAACTTGTCCTCCGGCACTCCCGGCACTAAAAGCCATACACCATTTCATTTTATAAGATCAAATTACAGGCAGATAATATTCATATTGGCTAATACTTTACAGTTTAGGAAGTTGTACCCCCAACCACAGAAAACTAATGTTTTTATTTTAACTTGCGGTTCGTCCTGTATCCTGTACTGTCTACTCTGTCGTTCCCTTTCTGGGACAGCTTGTTCCCCGAACAGACTTTAAACCCACAGAGATGTTTTCCTAGAATTCTAAACATTCGTAACTCGTCCGACAGTCACAAAAAGTCTGCGGTTTGAGAGCTGTTTCCTGTTAAACACAATCGTGGTGAGTTCTAAATCAGTCCGCTTCATTCGCATGGCACTAGATCCTATTTGTATCACTTTATGGATAATCAGTTCTCCAAAATTCAATTAAGGATAAGGTTAAACAATATAGTAAGAGAACATGAAGCACAGCAAATTTACTCTCATGCAATATTTTTCTGGTTTCCAGAACGATTTTTATGTGGAAATTATTAGTCTCTTCCGTATGCTGTAGACTTTAGGGAATATTACGTTGCCCGCCGTAAGATCACCACCACCAGCTCCGTAGTTATCCTCTTCCTCTTCCTCCTCCTCCTCGTCGTCGTTATCATTATCATGAACAACAATATATTTGTCATTTTCATTTTCATCTTCGTCATTGTAAAGAAGCTTTCTTTCTTTGTCTCAGAAGTGCCATTTTATAAAAATATAGCTTTCATAGCTAAAAATGGAGAGATTATTAGAGCTATAGGACTCTGAATAAGGATAAATATTAAACAGAGATAACGATAAATTATGCCTTGTTCCATAGCTGAGTGGTCAGCTTCTTCGTCTTCGGTCCTTGAGGCCCTGGGGCTCGATTCCCGAATGGGTCAAGGGATTTTAATCTTTAAAATGTTAATCCCCGTGGCTAAGGGATTGGTTGTTTGTGGTGGGCTAACGTTCCTCCATGACGCATTCAAAACATAACTCTGCCTTCCACTACACTAGCACGCAGTTTCCCATACACGAAGATGCCTCCCGCTCTCATCGGAGGGTCTGCTTTAAATTGACTGCAACAAGCTAGCGATAACTACATGAGAATATTATTAATTATTATTATTACCCGTTATAAAATGATGAATAACTAATGAATGATATTTAAAGAAACCCGTGACGCGACAGATCATTAAGTGTCTTGGCCTGCCAAGACGTCTTCTACCCGTCTAGATGACTGCAGTTACTGGAGTGTCACGTGGTCACCGCGATGACATCCTTAGTCACATTGCTTGTCTTTCCCGACAGGGTTTGCCACCTTCTTTTATCAGACATTTTCTAAGACGATCTCACTAAGTTGAATGAGTCCTGTTCCAGCTGTCCATCAAACATAAATACTTGGACTGTTCCGGAATCGAACCCAGGGGTTCAAGGTAAGAGAGACGCACGGTAATCCTACACCACGGGGCTAGGTGTCCACCAGGCACCCTAATAAAAATCGACTTTCGAATCGCCTGCGCAGAATAGGCCTACCTGATTTCCCTATTAGAAACATCGAGCATCACACTGAGCGCCGGTTGTATAAACTGTTTGATTATAGATCAGAGACGAAATTGATCTCAGTTCACGCTAAACTCGGAATTTTTTGTTGTATAAACGTTAATCTGAGATCAATTCGCACTGAACTAGGATTAATTTTGACTGGAGAATTTCTCGGATCAAATTGTTTGAACTCAGTTCAAGGAGTTGTTTTCTATTCGAAATAAAAGAACAGCTGATTGTGAACATAATTTTACCTGTGTTGTTACGATAAATCATAAGAAAATACACAAAAGTCTAACTTAATACCTTGCTAGCTATACTTTTATCCATGTATAAGCTACATTACCCTTCTTATAATGCAGTGAAACATAATTCTACATCATAACCTCTATGAATTGATTACGTTATTACATTATCTCGTTCATATTTTAAGATGTCTCATTACTGGGATATAGAGGGTTATTCAGCATATTCTATGGACCGTTCAAGATAAAATGGCGTCAATATCCTCTGAGATAATGTTATTAACTTTAGTTTTAAAATGGAACAACATATTTTTCTACACCTAGCCTTAAATCTATGAACATTATAAGTCCATTGCTCTGATTATTCCGAAAATGGATCCAAGTACTTCTCGAGGGAATGTAATGTATTCAAACGTGCTTCATTTAGCAGCTGGGGACTGCTCTGTTCGATTCGCACTACGTATGAAACATGAACTAGAGTAGCTATTGGCATGCAGATTTGTTTCCTGTTTTCCTGACAGCTTCGCATTCCCTCTGCTGTACTCATAAAAGCACTATGTCCAAATGTATGATTTGACATCTTTAATATCGCCATAGCTAACAGGTACTGTAAAGTAAAACGGTCATGCGATGTGCTCTATGTGACAACAGTTTTATCCCGTTGTGATATTAAACCACACAAGACCGGACGAGCCTAGTGCGACTGGGCAATCACCCGTTCTTAACACTAATCGATTCTTAAAAGAATGAATAAAAAAAGAGAACGGTCACAAAGGCCGAGAAAATGAAAGACTCACTAGGCTTCGCAAATGTAATACCGTCGGGATCAGAAGAAAAAGGGTTGACTGAGCGAAGGCGGAGATCCGCTTTTCCTTCACCTCTGTTCGCTGCAAGAAAAGCATATGCAGAAATTCCAGTGCATGCTGCAAACGATGTTCATTTACCGACAGTCACGATCAGTTCAATTCATCGTGTATTGTCCAAGGAGCAAAGCAATTTTGTATCTGATTTGTTGATAGTCACAGCTAGGTCAATCCCACCATTTAAGTATTATCCAACTGGCAAACCTATTTCGTATTTCATTTGTTTTGCGGTTTGGAACGTCCACTTTTATGAGCTCCGATTGCATTTGAACTACACATGTGTAAACTGAGTTCAGTTTTATACAACGCGACGAAGTCGTAAACTCAGTTCATTTTCAGAACTAGGTTCTAAACTGATCTTCGGTTAGATGTCTTTATACGACCGGGCCTGAGTAGGGTAGTGTGACCTTTAACCAGATCAGAACACCTAGATCGAAGCATTAGTTACCCGGGTTAGTGCAGGGAACCCTGCTCAGTGTGTTGCAAACCCATCCAACTGGAAGGTTAAGTGAGTTTATAGCAAGACTGATTCAGCAGGAAATTCAACCTGTTTTCTTCACTAATAAGGAATTTACACGAGCTGACGGGATCCTAAATCTCGGGACCTTCTCCAGTTAAGGTTGCTCCGAGTCCCTTAAACCGCTCCTGGCTACAGCTCCCAGATGGTTGATGCTGCTGACGCTCTCGAAGGTCTTATCAGCTACGCTAATGCTGCCAGTCGCGGTTGTCTATCCCTGCTAATAAATCAGGTATTGTGCTGCACTGATGTTAAGCCTATCTTTTCTCGCATTCTGTTACATCAACGCCCTGATTCTGGCCACGTCCTCGGCTGTGCCTGATGATAACCTTCAGTCGTACGCCACGTGTCCAACCGATAGCTGAGCTCTTCCAATAGCATAGTCAGCATGTCTGGTGCAATGGATTCTTTGTGTGCTCGAGTCATCAGTTTCTGGTTTGATGCAGCCTTCCATACTACCCTATCCTTGTGCTAAGCTTTTAATTTCTACCTAACTACTACATCCTACATCTCTTCTAATCTGCTACCGGTAGTCATATTCATATCTTGGTCTACCCCTATTGTTCTTACCACCTATGCTTCCCTCAGAAACCAACTGAACAAGTCCTGTGTGTCTTAAGAAGTGTTCTACCATTCCTTCTCTTCTTCCGGTCAAATTTAGCCAAATCGATCTGTTCTCAGCAACTCGGTTTAGTATGTCTTCATTCGATCCACCTAGCTCAACTTCAGCATTCTTCTGTAACACCAAATTTAAAAATCTTCTATTGTTTTTTCTTTCTAAGGTGGTTATAGTTAATGTTGCACTCCATACAATGCCATGCTCCAGATGAAATTAAAAACATCTTTCTAATTCTTACATACATGTTCGAAGTAAGCAAATTTCTTTTCTTAAGAAAGGCCTTTCCTGCATGTGCAAGTGTTCATTTTATGTCCTCATTACTTCTTCGATCGTTAGTTATTTTACTACCCTAGTAACAATATGCATGTACTTCCTTTAAGATGTAATTTACTGATCTAATACTTCCTGCATCACCTAACTCCGATCGACTGCATTCCATTACTTTTATTTGGAACTTATTTAACTTCATCTTGTACTCCTTCTCCAAGACAATGTGCATACTATTCTGCAAAATATCCAGATCTTCTGAAGACTGAAGTAAAATATCATCGGTAAATCTGAGAGTTCTTATTTCCTCTCCTTTGATTTTGATTCCCTTTACAAATTCCTCTTTGATTTCCTTTACCGCATGTTATATATTAATAAACAATTTGATTTTGCTCCTCGGGGGCTCAGCTCCTAAACCCCCAATTGCTGTACATTAGAAGTGGTCATTTGAAAACTTACCGTTGCGAAACGGTATGTCATAGCGCGAAACGGATTTTGCCGCCAGACAGCTCTTTTAGTGGCCTACATGTTTGGTCCTATTACATTTCGTGGTATATTCTCGATTTATAGCATAGATAGAGGTAAATGTTTCGACCTGGGGCAAATTTCGTACGCTTTTCCCAAGATGAGAAATTATTTTCCTCACCTAATGCACAGCTATAGTATTGAAACCTGGGAAGCGTATCGTGGTTGAAATGATTTACATTTTTGTTCCATCATGTTTTGTCGTATATGTATCGGGTACACCTTAGATTGGATTAGAAAGATTATTCTGAAATTTGAGTACTGTTTCCACACATTCCTTCCGTTTTTTTGTACACGGCAGCTAGAATCATACAATTTGGTTTGCATATGACCCATTGACGTACCAATGAGCTATCCATTTTTTTTAAATGGGAAATACCGTTTAGCCACATAATACCTCGAAACGAGGGTCTGCACCGGTATGAAAATTGCTTCAATATTTTGATATTTTTAGGAGGTAAAATGTTAAACATTGAAACTTTTTGAATTACTCCGTCTGTTACAGCGGAAAAGCAATTTTTGCCAAATTTCAATTTCTATCGCACCCGAAATTTGGGTCCAACATTTTGTTGTAGGGGGTGCGGGCGAATTTGAAAATTTGAACTTTTACGAATTTTTCCTTACGTTGCAGCCTAACAGCTATCAGATTGCCGAATATCAAGTTTCTAAGTCATCTGTAAGTGGGTAAACGTTAATGTCAATGAGTGAGTGGGTCAGTCAGTCAGTAAGTTAGCCTTCTGGCTTTGTATAATGGAGATGATTTCTACAGCATCACGTACTCTACGTCTTAATTGAGTTAGGCTGGCAGGTGGCACTGGATTTACACGTGATTATTAACATATCCCCACCCAAGAGAAATCGCATGGACAGACACTGGGGCTCCTAATAGGGCACCAAAGGAAAACAACAATCGATACAACAATCGATTCAACGGTCGGGAACAACTTTATTGAACAGTCAGAAGACAGGGCGAGGAAACAACGATTTGCCACATGGAATGCACACTTTCATCTGATCTAACCTTTAGTCGTAAAGTCCTTTATATACCGTCAGTAAATTCGTGGGACCAGGAATTCTAATTTACAGGAAGATCAGAAGTCGTGAACTGAACTGTGGTATTAGCAATCAGATATAAAATTGCCACGCACATTTTAATTGACACTGAGTGTGAACGTTTAAAGTACACCTCCGGTATTTGTACAGAGTAGAAACAAGGATGCTAGAGAAAGTTGCTAACTGTGGATTTCGAACTCACCACTTCTCGAAGGGAAGCTTGTCACTTCGCGACTCCTACGGCTTAGCCAACTCACTCAATGCACCACAGGCTGTGTGGGAACGGGTCGACCTAGGTAGGGTATGCTGTGATTGCTGCGGTGCGGGAGCTGACATTCCGCTTAGTTCCGTCTCACAGTGACCACAAATTTATACTGCCTTGGTCACAAAGTTATACGCCCCATTACAAGCGAAGGGCGAATTTTACAGTGTGATAGAATTGATCCCTATACTCCTACTGTGCTGTGGAATTGATTTCATTAGACATCGGGCGAACCCATACAATGTTTATGGTAGGCTACACAATCTGAATTTCAAATCTAAAAGCAAACAGTTCTGTTATATTTTCTTGCTAGTGGCTTTACGTCGCACCGACACAGATAGGTCTTATGGCGACGATGGGATAGGAAAGTCCTAGGAGTTGGAAGGAAGCGATCGTGTTCTTAATTAAGGTACAGCCCCAGCATTTGCTTGATGTGAAAATGAGAAACCACGGAAACCATCTTCAGGGCTTCTGACAGTGTGATTCGAACCCACTATCTCCCGGATGCAAGCTCACATCCGCGCGCTCCTAATCACATGGCCAACTCGCCCGGTCTGTTAATTGTACTGTATTGGAAAATTACATGAAAATGTAGGATGCTCTTCCTGTTTTGAGGTATAGTAAACGAACAGAATTTGTAATATTATTTAGACGTTATTTGCTGGCGTAGGCAACGCAGGCAACAGCTCTATTTTCGTAGCCTTGGAGAAACCTTAAAACTGACAAATAAACTGGAAAAATGACGAAGTTGTATCCCAGGGAAAATAATAATAATAATAATAATAATAATACTTCAGCTATTACGATACAGACTTTCCAAAGTGATCTGCATATCAATGTCGACATCTGATTAGGCTGCAGGTTAGCAGCAGAAATAGAACTCACATTGACGATAACATGGGCTGTCAAGACCGATTGATACATCTGTTACTTCTTACCCTGCGTTTTTTCACATAATCCAATGTCGATTTCGAAACTTCCGGTTTACACTCGCACCTAATTTTTAGTACATGGTAACTTCAAGGTTTTTAGAATATATAATTAAAACTATTTTTCCTTGTTAAAAACGCGTCCAATTTGCTTCCATTTTCAAACCATACAAGCCATTCGTATACTTGGAATGTAGAAGTCTCTTGATTTATAATTCTATAGCAACGATGGTAATATTCTAAATGTGTATTTAACTGGTATTGCTGCGTAAGGTATGAGAATAATCTTAACCATTGCATATAGGCCAGTCGTTATATTCTTACCCATCGATTGGAACAAATAGAAGTGTTGGACGAAAAGTTTTGGACGAAAGTGTCTCGCTTCGGTTTCAGTTGCGTAGGACGAACATTAATTTGGTTCGAAAACTCTTTGTGTAATTAATTCCTGGGATTTAAGTGAGGTGGGACGAAAAGTCGAGATACCAGCTCATATAGGGCAAACGCTCGGGCCGTACCTTAGCTAGGTCCACGGTCATTTCCTCCCTTTTTTTTATCCTATAGCCGTCGTGGTAGTCGGCTGGAGAAACAAAAACCAGGAAGTACCATTCGGGTGCACTTCACTTCTCACGAAAGTATGGTCACATTTGTAACCGACATTGCTTTGTTTTCACATGACGTTCTAGTTTGACACAGACATCAATTTTTGAAGCTTAGACCATTGCTTACTACTAATATGACTTTTTCAAGGTACCTGGAAGGAACATCCGGGTTTGTTTGAATAGTTTGAATAGTTGTTTCGAACACTACTGTTCGCAGCCCTGAAGATGGTTTCCCATTTCCACACTATGCTGTACCTTAATGAAGGACATGGCCGCTTCCCTCCCGCCTCTAGTCGCTTTCTATTCCATCGTCGCCATAAGACATATATGTGTCGGTGCGACGTCAAGCAAATTGTAAAATTAATTGAAAAACTTCATTTGAAATGAAGAACCACGTCACTGGAATTCGGGTTCCAAGAAAACTTTAAAGTCCCGTGATTATGATGACAATCTCATCAGCCAGGAAGTATATTATCAGATTAACAGGTTAGTGTTCGTGGTGGTGAAGTAATAATTAAAAACATCCAACAACTCTCCCCGTAACTGCTGCACAGTTAATCCCTTTCTCTCTGGTTTCTCTTTCGAGCATTGAAGCAAAGATTAATTATCAAACATGAACTTCCATATGACGGCCACGTCACCTGCAAACCTAACGTACGACATCCAAAATAGCGATGTATTCTCAATTGAAGGATGGACAAATTAACTAGGAGGACAGAAAGAACTTAATTAATAGACTACAAATGAAATTGTAAATAGTGTAAATGATGAATAAGTTCTAAAATAAGAAGGAGTGCAAAATTGGTATGGAGGATCAGCATCTGACCAACGAATGAGGTGACGTTTTCTCCACGATTGACAACAATTTGAACAGCAGCACAAATGCATGAGTCCGATAAGGAAAGCAACAGATAAGTATGACAAATATCAGAGTAGCAACAACCGCTAGACACTACAACAACGAACATTAGCAGATTTGATGTGCTATCATTTCATCAGAGCCAGCGATTATAAAATTCAACTCTTTATAATAATCTACAAAGATGCACTTCTAAGACAATAATTATACTGTCTGGTGAATGAATGCCTGATTTTCACAAACACTGAAAACTGTACCATGCCACAAAAGTCCATAATAATGTCTGTCTTTGAGGAGGAGATAAGGGACCTGTCTGCCAGGTGTATGCGTGAGTTTTTCCGTTTTTTGGTGAGAAAACACATAATTTTCAAGGGATTTTTTAAATTCAAAGTATTGGCCGTCGGCTTCTACACACAGGTAAGTTATGAATACCATACCAGAGAATCTGATTATCTTTTGCTGCAAACCATTTGTCAAGCCATACTCCAACTTCCTCGAAATTACTGAAGTGCTGCTCTGTGAGCGTGTGCCCCAATGATGCGAACAGGTGATAGTCAGATGGCGCCAGGTCGGGGCAGTACGGCGGGTTCGGAAGGATGTCCCATCCAAGCGATTTCATAGTGACTTTGACTGGTTTTGCTATGTGAGATGGCGCATTGCCGTTTAACAAAATTTAAATGAATCATTTGTTGGCGATAGAAATAATGTTTTTTTGTGGCGTTGAAGCAGCATTTCACAAGTGACTTTGTGATTTTCCATTTGCCGTACATTCAAATCTGCGGGACCCACTTACCGAGTTGACTGATCTTCCCCATTGTTCGAAACGTCAACTGATTGTTTCTTGCGACAAATTTAATGTTTATGTTGAGTCTGAGTAGGGTTATGCAATTGCTCGTCTATGCTCTGTTGCGGTCTACCAGAGTGCGCACTGTCTTTCATATTAAAATCAGTACGTTTATGTTGTCGAAACCATGTCTGATATGTTCTAATCGATGGAGAGTGATCACCGTATGTTTCTACTAGCACACGATGACTTTCCACAGCCTTTTCTTTTTGATTAAATAAGTCAAGCAATACGTGCCGCAATTGTTCTTTTTCAGACACAAACGTCGACATGATCACTGAACGATACAACACAGACGCTAGTATTCGTCGAACTCAACTTGTGCGTGTTGGTAGCTTAATGTCAGGCGAACAAACTGATGTATGTGTCAAATTCATATGCTGCGTATTGTTCGTTGGCGCCATCTCTTAGTTAAAACGGAAAAAACACATGCTTACGCCTGGTATACAGGTATTTCTAACAGCAGGGTAACTTGGGTTTCTCATCCACAACTTCCGTTATTAAAAGAAGAATTTCCATAAATGCCATTTTAAGTTCTTGAATCACAAATGTAATTGACTAGTATGTAGCCTATGGTCTTCTTTGCTTTTGGTTTTGAGATAATTGAATATTTTATGTATTTATTATTTAGTTAGTTAGTTAGTTAGTTAGTTAGGTAGTTAACGTCTGGCAAATAATCATCGATGACAAGAGATTAATGTAAATAATTTGTATCATTTACACAATTAACAATTTGATTTTAAGTTTATAAATTAAGTCTATTATATCTAGACCAGCTTCCACAAAGCCATTGCATTCGCCACTATAGGAGCTTAGAGGAATGATTCAACTATATGGTAGACAGCCTGTTTGGGAGCGCCACAAACTGCATTCCGGGGAGGAAATTGTCCTCGAAAGGAGAGACCAGCACACCTACCTTGACTTGCCGTTATCCTATTTAAGTTGGATCACGTTTTCCTAGGCACATCAAAGACACTTGGTTCAGTTGTGAGCATATTGTATTGTGGTTTATGGGGTGTGCATATTAAAACCCACTTTTATTGAATTAAAAATGTATGCAATATTAGGGAGTGAATACCGAGCTCGAGAGGTGCATTCGCTTAAGTATCCAGTACTCGGGAGATAGTGGATTCGAACCACCCCCTGAAGATGGTTTTCCGTGGTTTCCCATTTTCACACCAGGCAAATGCTGGGGCTGTACCTTAATTAAGGCCATGAACGCTTCCTTCCCATTCCTATCCCTTTCTTATATTCTGTAATTAACAGCAGTTTTTATCCTGTTAGGGGTTGTAGGATAAAAAATAGAGCACGACTAGAGTAGTATTTTAGTGTAGTCGTATATTAAATACCTTATTGATGTGTGATCTTTGAGTTCAATCCCAGACAATATACCCCTCCGTTCATTTATTTTTTGGAAATAAGTTATTTTATTTTAATTTCATTTTCCCCCGTAAAGAATGGCTAAGGAGCGCGAGTGTACGAACTGTGGGTGTGACGAGGAATGGAGGGGTATGAGGGAGGAATTGGAAAGTTTGAGGGAGATAATTAGGATTCCTGCAGAAGACAGGAAGGAAGATAGGACTCCCTCAAATGATGTACAGGTTACAGTAGGTTTACAAGAGGGTGGGGGGAAGGAAGGTGGGGGGGGGGGAGTTGTAGAAGACAGGTGGTCTAATGTTCTAAGGGGAAGGAGATTGCAGGCTAAGGGCTCTATTCAGGATCAGAATTCAGGACAGGTGTCTGTGCGAAATCGGTACGAGTCACTCCAGCTAGAACAACAGAGGGAAGATGAGGGACAGGGAACTGTTGGTGAGATATGTGGAAGTAGGAGGAAGGGAAAAGGTAGGAAAGGAAAATGTAGAGTAGAGGATAGGAAAAGACAGGTGGAACAGTGTCAGGGGAAGGAGAAAAAAGAGGAGGAAGTAGCTTCTGCAGCTATCAGGAAAGATAGGACTGAGCAGGAGGGGAAGGTATCAAATGAGGTGGGTAGGGTTGAGGCTCTGGTCATGGGCGATTCTATCGTTAGACACATGGGAAAAGTGTGTGGAGGAACGGGAACCAGGGTAGAATGTTGTCCAGGAATTAGGTTGAGGCAGATGTTGAGGAAGGTAGAAGAGAGGGAGGATGGAAAGGAAAAGGCGGTAGTGTTTCACGTTGGTACCAACACCGTAAGGCAAGCTGATACAAGTACCAACATAGTTGGAGATGTGTGGGATCTGGTAAATGCAGCACGGGTGAAGTTTACGAAAGCGGAGATTGTTATTAGTGGAATACTGTGTAGGAGAGATACTGACTGGAGGGTGAATGGGGATTTAAATGAGACTATGGAGTGGGTATGAGGGAAACTGGGAGTGAAATTTCTAAATCCTAATGGGTGGGTAGGAGATAGGGATCTGCGCTCGGATGGCCTTCATTTAAACCGCAGTGATACGTATAAGTTAGTAAATTTGTTTGGAAGGGTAATAGGGAGGTACATTCAGGGAAACGGGATGGCCTAGGGAGCGGTGATAAGGGAACAGGGAACTGGTAATCAAGTAGGGATGACATATAATTGTTAGTGTTGAACTGTAGAAGTATTGTAAAGAAAGGAATAGAATTAAGTAATTTAATAGATATACATTTACCAGATATTTTAATAGGAGTTGAATCACGGCTGAGAAATGATATAATGGATGCAGAAATTTTTTCACGGCACTGGAGTGTGTATCGTAGAGATAGGATAGGAATGGTGGGAGAGGGAGTGTTCATTCTGGTGAAAGAAGTATTTGTAAGCTACGAAAATGTTAAAGATGAGACACATGAAATTGTAGGTATTCTAGGTGTAAGGCTCATTTCTAAAGATAATAGGCAACTTGATATATTTGGAGTGTACAGATCGGGAAAGGGTAGCACTGACGCGGATTCTGAATTATTTGATAGGATAGTCAGCTATGTGGGAAACGACATGGAAAGAAATGTGATTGTAGCAGGAGATCTGAATTTGCCAGATGTCAATAGGGAAGGAAATGCGAACGACTGGAAGCATGACCAACAAATGGCAAATAAGTTAATATGAGAAGGACAGCTGATTCAGAAAGTGATGGAACCAACCAGAGGGAAAAATATTCCTGGATGTGGTGCTGATAAAACCAGATGAGCTCTATAGGGAAACTGAAGTAATAGATGGTATTAGTGATCATGAAGCTGTTTTTGTGGTAGTTAAAAAAAGTGATATAAAGGAAGGTCTTAAAAGTAGGACTATTAGGCAGTACCATATGGCTGATAAAGCAGGCATGAGGCAGTTTCTAAAACGTAACTATGATCGGTGGAAATTGGTATAGAAAAATGTAAACAGACTCTGGGATGGGTTTAAAGAAATTGTTGATGAATGCGAAAACAGTTTTGTACCTTTAAGGGTGGTAAGGAATGGTAAATACCCACCTTATTATAATAGAGAAATAAAGAGACTAAGAAGATGCTGCAGACTGGAAGGAAAGAGTTAGAAATGGCTGTGGAAGTAAGGAGAAATTGAAGGAACTTACTAGAAAATTGAATCTAGCAAAGAAGGCAGCTAAGGATAACATGATGGGAAGCATAATTGGTGGTCATACAAATTTTAGTGAAAAATGGAAAGGTATGTATAGGTATTTTAAGGCAGAAACAGGTTCCAAGAAGGACATTCCAGGAATAATTAATGATGAAGGGGAGTGTGTATGTGAGGATCTTCAAAAGGCAGAAGTATTCAGTCAACAGTATGTAAAGATTGTTGGTTACAAGGATAATGTCGAGATAGAGGAGGAGACTAAGGCCAAAGAAGTAATATAATTTGCAAATGAAAACAATGACATTTACAATAAGATACAAAAGTTGAAAACTAGAAAAGCGGCTGGAATTGATCAGATTTCTGGGGATATACTAAAGACAATGGGTTGGGATATAGTACCATATCTGTCCCATCGCCGCCATAAGACCTATCTGTGTCGGTGCGAGGTAAAGCAATTTGCACTACTACTAAAGAGTGTATTAGTCTCAGTGACAAATTCTAACTAATAAATTAAAATTAAAATGCATACCATTAGTCCATGTCTGTTTCTACATTGATCAAATGTACTTCTGTTATTATATCTCATTGTAGTGGATTTTATCTACCTCCTCCCAGGTTCTAGCTTCATTAGGATTCATGACCATGTAGATATTCATCCACAGATAATTAGAGTGTTTCCCAGCGCGAAAATTAGGAATTCAAATTTAATAGGTTAATATTAGCGGCGAATAAGTGCCGTATTGTTAATTAGTATGAGTACTGTGATAATTTTCCACATTCCGTAGTGATAATGAACTAGAATACCGCGCGAGTAATCATGCGTAACCACTGTTTGATGGGCATGGAATTGCAAAACCTTCCACAGCTGCAAGCATACATGCTAGACAGAGATGAAGTTAATAGCTGAAGGAATTTGCGATGCTAGTGTGTGAGGTTATTAAAATATATTTCTCTCAGGATTTCCAGTTAGAAGAACGGGACACCATCTCAGAATTCTGAATTACCTTTATGAAATGATTTCTCTTATGAAATGTTTTTAGATTCACTAATTTTAAAATGTTTATTAGTTCTATTAAATGTGAAACTTTAAAAGTTTTCAATCTAACTAAAACACTAATTATAACACATTTGTAACACCTTCGACATGGAAAACCATCTTCAGGGCTGCCGACACTATCTCCCGAATGCTAGCTAACAGGTACAAGACTCAGCCACTCGCTCGGTGTAATTGTTTTTTAATAGATGGAAATGAATTTTTCAAATCATTGATCCTGATGGCCCAAAGAAATTTCGACGTGTATCACTGTTGACTCATACCTATAAGTTACCGGAGAGAGTGCTTGTCAACGGAATATTTGATTGTATATATAGCAAGCTAATTCGAATTAATTATTGAAATAAATATCTATCTATCTTATTTCCATTATGAAGAAAGTCTCACAAGAAAACATACCAAGGATGTATCTCTTTCAGATAAGTACTTAACTTGTACGAGTCGGAGTCTTTCTTCGAGGAAACAGTGGATGCTGGGCAAGGACTGACGTCAGCTCTCAGAAACATCACTCAGAGAGATGGAAAAACATTGTCAGTAATATCAATATGAAACAGAAAAGTCGACAAGCATGGCGTCTTTTTAAGAACCTCAGTGGAGATCCAACTAGTTCACCTGTCAACTTTACTCAAGTAACGGGTGATCAGATAGCAAAATAATTAATCTTCAATGAAATTATTTAAATATAAGTCGAATGGGAAAAATTGGACAGTGAATTGAGGAAATTGATTTATTTAAACACCTTTTATACAATGGAAGAGATTTAGAAAGCAGTCGAATCTAAAATTAAACAAGGTGACCTCAGAGTGGAACAAATAAAGAAATTTTGACGAGCTACACACCAGTGGTTACTTTCATTGATGAATGTACATCCAAGCTGAGTATTACTAGGTTATGGGGAATAGATTCCTGATGACCCAAAGAAATGTCGACGTGTATCACTGTTGACTCATACCTATAAGTTACCGGAGAGAGTGCTTCTCAACGGAATATTTGATTGTATATATAGCAAGCTAATTCTTTAACATACAGGCTCTAAAACAAGACAAGTCGTGCTGTGACCAACATTCTGAATCTTACTCAGTACATAGAGGAAGGCTTTGAGGGAAAATGCGTTAATGATGTAGCTTACGTAGATCGTACTGCCGCTTACGGCATTTCTAGTCATAACACAGTACTGCATAAGGTTGATAGACTGACTAAGGATTTCAGGCTGAATTCACTGATAAGTTCTTCCCTCGAGAATAGAAGGTCGTTGGCGCTTCTAGAAGAATGGACAAAGCAGTGTCATAGCACTAATTCTTTACAATATATTCTGTATACCAATGATCAGCCCAGAACAGAAGGTCCGGCGACTGGTCGATGCCAATAATACTGCTGTAGCCGCAAAAGGAAGTAGCTTTGCAGAAGTAGAACATTCTTTATCAATTGCTTTGGAGGAACTTGGAAAATTCTGTCACAGAAATAATTTGAAGACAAATACAACCAAACCCCACATTTCTTCTTTCTATCTGCGCAATAAATAAGCCAAAGGGGTACTAAGGAATAAATGCCAAGGCGAAAATTCCCTCATTGCTTTACATTAAAACATCTTTGTGGACCCTCGACCGGACTCTGTACTTCAATGGGTATCGCCTGGACGCCAAGAGCGAATGATCTTGACGCAATTACATATTAGGATACTAACAGGAAACACAGGGGGAGTATTACCTGACCACTCTTACAACTTCAGCTCTTGGACTGTACTTCGCAGATGCTGAATATTCAGCACTAGTTAGGCTTTCGCATTACAAAGAGGTGGATATAGCTCTGAATGAGACTTTATCCAGAGTCTCATTCAGAGCTATAAGTTATCCACCTCGTAGACCATAGATCATCACCTCAGAATGTATACTCTATTATTTGAATTATCCACCTTGTGTCCGAAGAATAGCAGCTGTGGAATCTCAGGAGAAACACCAAGACACTGACCCATGACATACACATTTTGGCCATCAATCAGCCCGACAGAGTCTTAAGTCCGTATAGCAGCTTTTTGAGGGAAGTAGCAGCTCAGCCTTAATTATTATATTCACAACAGCTATCTCTTCTGTTTAATACAAAATAATTTAACGTCTCTGATAGTACCACTGAAGGTAAACAAGTAAAATATGAACAGTACTGCATTATTATGCAGTATTTATAGTGATGTTTCAGTAGGTTATCCAACTTCAAATAGACTGAGTCATTATGACTTCCGGTAAAAAGACGTAAGTCCAGGACAGTCACCACTTTAACATAGATCATTAAATTCTGTAGATGTGTACTGGATTTTTGGAAGTCTTTCTAGAATAAAATTATGTGAATTTTGTAAGAGAACACATTTCAATAGTTAATTATATGAAAAACATGACTTACGCCCATTTTATCAAACACTAATTCAATTATCACGTTAATCCTAAACTCAACAAGCAATACCAAACGTTGATATTCTAACCAGGGGCTGCCATCCTTTTAATTAATGATGGTAGTGGTGGTGGTGACGAATGTTGTCTTAAGGAGTGAAACAAGATGATTATAGGACCCTCGTAGTTATTGAACTAGGATTTGTATAAGTAACAAAGTGAATCTCATTAATGTTCATTTCAGGAATTCTGGAATCATTGCCTTGAACTTTTTTATAGTATGCCCTCCAGAGCCTACCTGAAATTTATTGCAAAGCCTCAATCATCCATAAATTCAAGGAAGAGGTGGAGGTCGAACAATGGCCCTCCTGTTAAATAGCTTCCAAAAATAACCTTTAAATCAAGCACCACTTTTAAAATATTTCACGATCATCCGTATGCCCGTTGGTGTAAAAAGATCCTTCTGGATAAGATCGAAGGGATATATTCTCCTAGAAAATAGTTTTCAGAATCTCCTTGATTCGTTAAATTTCTCAAAATAGTTTCAATGTAGAAGGAGAGAAGTGCATTAACGTGGATCTTGGAGTGTTAGAAGATTGTTGTTGTAGATGAGAGAAACTGCAAGGGGAGGTAATCAGAATGGAGTTCTTAAGAGGTAGCGTCTTGGCAGGAAGAACAGTACGTCTTTTCTGGTGAATATGAATTAACAAAATTATTATTAGGATTGCAAGTATAATCTAGTAATTATTAAATTATCTTTGTATTATAATTGTATTGAACTGGGATTTGTATGAATAACAAGATGCATCTCATTACTGTTCATTTCAGGAGTTAGTAAACTGGACTCGTTATAATTAGACCAACAGATCATCGTCATCGGTCGTATTACTGATTACTGAGTGTCGTGAACCCATTGTTTGTCTGAAGAGAGTTACATGGTTCACAAAGTGTCGCCATCCAACTCGATCTTCAGTTTTTATTAGGGCGTTCTGAAGAGGAAGGCCAGTTATCTTCCTAACCAGATCTAGCCACCTGCTTGCTGTCCTTCCACGTGGTCTTCAGCCTTCTATTTTGCCTTCTGTGAGACCTTTCCAGGTTGTCTCCATCCCCCCTTCAGGTATGTCCAAGGAACTGAAGTATTCTTTCACTGACACATGTAGAGATACATTTCACTATCTTCAGCTTTTTAATGATGGATTCATTCGTTCTCCTTTCGGTCCAGGCTACACGCCACATTCAAAGGCATGGATGTGGTCTTTGTCCTTAGCCTTGACAGTCCATGTCTCACAACCGTAGTAGAACACGGAAAATACTAGAGCTTCAACCAATCGATTCTTCGTGATTTTGGATATTGCCCTGTTCTGCCAGTTCTTAGTCAGTTTATTCATGGCTGCACGTCCCACGAGAATACGCCTCTTTATCTTTCCATCACTTGTACATGACCCAAGGTATCATAAACCAACGACCTGTGAGGTGCACTTGATTTCCACGACCATTGATCATGATCATGAGTTTGGTCTTCTTCAAATTAATTCCTAATCCGTAAATGAGACTTGCACCCTTTTCTGTTGCAAGTAAATCGGCAAGCTCATCTTCACTACTGTCAATGATGTGGTGTCGTCAGCAAAACGCAAGTTGTTGATTTTTCATCCAGCAATTGAGACGCCACCAGACCAGCCATCATGCGTTCTCCTCATGATGTGCTCGGCATAGCTATTGTATAGCTGGGGAGAAAATACACAGCCTTGTTTCACGCCTTTGGATACATTGAAAAAGTTTGAGGTATCACCATCCACCCTTATGGTCGTCATGTTACTGTCATAAAGGCCTTTCAGCAGTGATGTGAGGTGTGCTGGAACACAGAATTCATCTAATACTTTCCATAATTTGTCCCACCGAACACACTCAAAAGCCTTTTTATGATCTACAAAGCAGATAAGAACAGAAACACAAAGCTCACGACATTCTTCAGTTATTTGCCTCATGTTCAGAATTTGCTGTCATGTACCTTTACCTTCCACAAAATCTGCTTGTTCCAGGAATATCTGAGATTATAAGAAGGGCTTCAAGCGTTGATTCAGTATGTATAATAGGACTTTGTTTGCATGGGATACAAGTGGTATGGTTCGGTAGTTATAGCAATCCCTAACGGACTCTTTCATGTGCAGGGGAATTAAGATAGAACTTGTCCAGTCTTTTTGCCACTCCCTGTTCTCCAAACCTTATTACGTACTGAGTGCAATACGTGGGTGCCTTCCTCTCCCATTTCTTTAAGCGTTTCTTCTGAAATACAATCGATACCTGGGGATTTGCTGTTCTTGAAATGTTTAATTGCATTCTCTATTTCACTGAACAAAATATCAGGTTCCAGTTGAGGTTTTCATTATTTCTTGATTTAATATGTTATTTTCTTGAGAATATAGTTTTTTCAGTATTGTTTACACATTTTTACGGCTTCATTTTCATCACGTATTACCCATGTGCATGGTTTAAACTCTCGGGTAAAGCTTTGCAGTTTTTTTTGTAGAGGTCATATACCTGGTTCTGGTTTTGATGTTCTTCTATTTCCTCACATACGCTGTTGAGAAAGTGTGTCCTGTCAGATCTCCAATTACGCTGTACTTCGCGGCAAAGTGTCTTGTATTTATCGCTGTCTATTCATGGTATGTATACCACTCTTCTTCACATTACTTCTCTCTTCAATTAGCAATAATATGGTGGGTAAAATCCAGGGATGTTTCGCATTTGAAGGTATAGTATCTGGTTTAGGAATAGATGAGAAAATGATATATTTCATGTTTGCGAGACTGATTCATTCTCATTTTATTAAATTCATGTAGCTTTGGTCTTACGTTTTCTCCAAATTCTTGGAAGGTTTTCTGATCAGTAATACTAACCCTTCCAATTGTTAACTTCTTGGTCAGTTTGAGTTTGATTCTCATTTTCATGGCGATCATAATATGATCACACCCAGAGTCTGCTCCAGGGAAGGTCTTACAGGTCCAACAGATAAACAACTCTAATTATGTTCAAATGAAATAAATCAGTGCCGGGGGTTTTTAATTGTAAATATTAATATCCGTGGCCTGGGGACTGCGTGTTTGTGACGTCCTTAATCTTTCTTTCCTCACACACAACATTCCACACTACCGCCATTCCACTTACACGCAGGTTCATACAATATTGTGCTAGAAGGGGCAAAAAATCTACATGGATCGTCGCCCCGAACAAACAGCATTTTAAAAGAAAAAATGAAAGAAGAAAAGAAGTTTGAAACCTTCCCCTCAAATTAACTGTCTGGAGCTATTACATGTTAAGAGATGTTTGCCATTACCTTGAGTTGTTGGACCTTCCGACGACGGGTTGTTGTTGGTTCAGATTTTCTAAGTACCAAATTTAAAAAACAAAGGGAAAGAATTGAAATTTCAAAATTCAATGTTTTAAATTATGCTCTTATCTTTTTTCTGTCCACCTATTCACACCAGCACCTTCTTACACCTCTGCAAACCACGGAAATCCGTAACTACTATTATTATTATTATTATTATTATTATTATTATTTATTTGAGCGTGAAAAAACAAATTTGTTGACTGTTGATATCGTGATCATAGCTACGGGACGTCTAGTATTAATCTCAAAAATGTATTGGGCGGGACACGAACCATGGCCATGTAATTGAGAATCCAGAAATGATATCACTAGTTTAAGAAGTGGGCGGCCTTTGCGATAACTGAAACAGTTATTTCAAAGCTTCTTTCACAGCCATGCGAGGAAGTGAACCTTAAATGAATCAGGGAACTAGTTTTGGCGACTGTCCTGATCTGTCGAGCGTCGTCCCCGGGCTTCGATTATTTTATTTTAGATACATTACAGTAATCATCCTCCACGTAGGTCGAGTTCGTCCACGTCTTCTTGCGACTTTCTTGTTTGGGTGGGAAATGAAGTATGTGTTGTGGCTCGTTTATTTTAATGCGTCAGTAATACCGCGGGGGGGTTTTCATGAAGATTTCCCATGATTGGTCTTACTTTGACAGTCCCACGCACATATTCATTCATAGTCTCTTCTATCACAGTTATAAATCCAGACCAGTGCAAAATAATCATTTCTGCATCATGCAGCCTTCCTTCTTGTTCATTCAGTGACAAAAATTCCAAGCCGTATGCCATTATGAATCTAACTGCAGCGCTGTATATTTTTATTTTGATACACATTGGTCTGTATCACAACATTTCTGTTAGTGTTCTCCACTTAAGCCATCCAGTGTTTATACGATTTGTTGCAAATACGTCGATATCTGCATTGTCTGAGAGTACATATCAAAGACATCCTTCCAAGACCTAGGGGCGTTTACATGGATACACATCAGTATGCATAACACGCCGACAGAATCATCAGACAAGGTAGCCGAATGAAAAATGAAATGGCGTATGGCTTTTAGTGCCGGGAGTGTCCGAGGACATGTTCGGCTCGCCAGGTGCAGGTCTTTCGATTTGACACCCGTAGGTGACCTGCGCGTCGTGATGAGGATGAAATGATGATGAAGACGACACATACACCCAGCCCCAGTGCCAGCGAAATTAACCAATTATGGTTAAAATTCCCGACCCTGCCGGTAATCGAACCCAGGACCCCTGTGACCAAAGGCCAGCACGCTAACCATTTAGCCATGGAGCCGGACAGGTAGCCGAATATTTTACATGAAAGAACAATAACAACTGTACACAGTAAAGAAACACCCTCGGATACTCGCGCGGGCTACAGGTGTAGCCCAGTCATTTATTTCGTTGTAGTACAGAGTATATTCGTTGCTAGGAATGATGATACTTTCTATAGCTGCCTGTCAGTGTTGCAATTATCTGGCGAGTGTGTTTCCGGCTTGACCAGGCACGCCATTTAGACGCCAGACAGATTAGAAGTGATCTGGGCTACAACAGTAGCCCTCGCGAGCATTTCTGATTCAGTGCTGACAATGACCGGGCAAAGGAAACGTCGCTGCGCAGGCGGCCAACTAGATGAATTTCAGATCAGTCAGTGGTTAGATGAAAGTAGTGATAGTATTGTTAGCGGTGAAGTGACGATAGTGAACAAGGTATAGTTACACACGAAATATACCAGACTGAATCTGAAGAAGGTACAAGCAGTGAGGAAGATACACCGCTCGAGTGTCCAGAGACAAACGGTGATGTAGGTACCGACGGCAATAATTCCAGATGGTTCATTGCAAAGGACAATTTCAAGTGGCTAAGGGACCATCTACGATCCGTTGTGCTTACAAGAGCCCATAATATAATCGTGCACTTTCCTGGCCCTAAGGGAATTGCTCGTACTGTGAAAAGTGAACTTTAATGTTTAGAACATTTTATAGAGCCGCCTCTGTGGTGTAGTGGTTAGCGTGATTAGCTGCCACCCCCGGAGGTCCGGGTTCGATTTCCGGCTCTGCCACGAAATTTGAAAAGTGGTACGAGGGCTGGAACGGGGTCCACTCAGCCTCGGGAGGTCAGCTGAGTAGAGGTGGGTTCGATTCCCACCTCAGCCATCCTGGAAGTGGTTTTCCGTGGTTTCCACTTCTCCTCCAGGATGGTACCTAACTTGAGGCCACGGCCGCTTCCTTCCCTCTTCCTTGCCTATCCCTTCCAATCTTCCCATCCCTCCACAAGGCCCCTGTTCAGCATAGCAGGTGAGGCCGCCTGGGCGAGGTACTGGTCATACTCCCCAGTTGTATCCCCGACCAAGAGTCTGAAGCTCCAGGACACTGCCCTGAGGTGGTAGAGGTGGGATCCCTCGCGAAGTCCGAGGGAAAAACCGAACCTGGAGGGTAAACAGATGATGATGATGATGACATTTTATAGATAGCAGTATAATACAAATGATAATCACAGCGACAAATATTTATATAGGTAAATTAAGAGACAAGTTTGAATGTGATCGTGATGCAACATTTACCGATACTACAGAAATACGTGTTTTGATAGAGTGCTGAAATTCCCTATAAAGCTCACAGAAACCCTAAGGCAGTTTTTTAAGCTGGTATTGTTTTATTTATTTACCATGTAAATATGTTCTTATGTAGCTATATGGGTATATTATATAAATAAATTGAAGGTGCAATTCTTTTATTTCTGGTTTCATGGTAGATTTCCCTTAGTGTGAGAGGCAATTAAATTTTTAAAATCACAGGAATAGAAACCACTTTTGGGTGGTTAGGCCGTGTGCATTATGCAGAGTTTCGTCCAGACGTGCCATTTGGACTCATCAGCTGGAATGGCACGCCCCTCCAGGACTCTGCTTAGCAGTGGCAGACCAAACTGTGTGGCCCCGCCGTGTTAGCAAATCAAGTTTGTTAACCTGCTAAAGGAGAAATGACTTCTCCGTTTAAAAAATGCTCCCCCATTGGAGATACAATTTCAAAAAAGGCTTTCACAGCCGCAGATCTTAAAATCACAGGAATAGAAACCACTTTTGGGTGGTTAGGCCGTCTGGACGAAACTCTGCATAATGCACACGGCCTAACCACCCAAAAGTGGTTTCTATTCCTGTGATTTTAAGATCTGCGGCTGTGAAAGCCTTTTTTGAAATTGTATCTCCAATGGGGGAGCATTTTTTAAACGGAGAAGTCATTTCTCCTTTAGCAGGTTAGCAAACTTGATTTGTTAACACGGCGGGGCCACACAGTTTGGTCTGCCACTGCTAAGCAGAATCCTGGAGGGGCGTGCCATTCCAGCTGATGAGTCCAAATGGCACGTCTGGACGAAACTCTGCATAATGCACACGGCCTAACCACCCAAAAGTGGTTTCTATTCCTGTGATTTTAAGATCTGCGGCTGTGAAAGCCTTTTTTGAAATTAAATTTTTATTTAATGGTTTTTATTTCCTCTTCTCAACAAAAGAAAAACCTACATATGGTCTTCAAATTTGGCTTAGAATATTTATATATACTACTATTTAAAGATATTATTGCCAATGACACCTAAAAGTAGCGCGTACGAGTCATTCAGACTGAATTTCAGTTTGGGCTGCTGCGTCTATTCCTAGCGTGAGTGTCCGAGGGTAAATCTACTTACGCACTTAAAATAACAGTTTAAGCCAACGGTGCCCAAACGCTGCACAGTTCACCGTGTGTACAGTTACCGCACACTGATTTCGCACGCGTGAAGAGCTTGCCAGGCGTGTCCGCTCTCGGGAAAGGAGAGCCTGATCGTAGAGTTGGCCAGGTGTATTGTATGAGTTTGAGCGCTGGGGAACATAGCATACACGTTTGAGGACGCCGGTTCGTTTGAAGTGCTGTTTCAAACGCATTGCATTATGGAAAGCGCATTAATAAAGAGAAGAAGTGGCGAAAATTTACAATCATTTAAAACGGACTAGGAATTGCAGTTCTTTTCCACGACCGACGGAAAGAATTCTAAATGCTTATTATGCCATCGGACTATCAGCGGACACCGGGAATTTACTGCCCAGTGTCACTATAACGCTGTCTACAAAGAAGAATATGACACGTTAGTAGGCGAAGAACGTGAAGCAAGGCTTAGGGATTTGAAAACACGTGATCGCATTCAGCAGGCAGATTCCGACGTGAGTTAAACATTTGAAAACATATTTTAAGATACAATCCTCTATGGCTTACAACTGCAGTATGTTCAATAGTTTCGGTGCGACGTAAAGCCAATAGCAAAAAAATAAAAATGTATTATATACGATGCTCATACTCGAATTATACGCGTAGCTCATTTATTACTGCAGATAAAGAACTGATTGGAATTTTTCTATGCTGTACCGGGCTGAGTAGTTCCGACGTTAGAGCGCTGGCCTTCTGAGCTCAAGTTTGCGGTTTCAATTGCAACTTTGCACGGTGGTACTTGAAGGTGCTCAAATACGACATCCTCATGTCGGCAGGTTTACGGGCACATTAAAGAACTCCTATGGGACAACATTCCGCCACCTCGACGTCAGAGAAGACCACAGAAGTGGTTAGTGGAACGTACAATAATAATAATAATAATAATAATAATAATAATAATAATAATAATAATAATAATAATAATAATAATAATAATAATTCTTTCCGTTTACCCTCCAGGGTTGGATTTTCCTTCGGACTCAGCGAGGGTTCCCACCTCTACCGCCTCAAGGGCAGTGTCCTGGAGCGTGTGAAATTGGATCGGGGTTCCTTTTTTTTTTTTTACAACTTGTTTTACGTCGCACTGACACAGTTATGTCTTATGGCGACGATGGGATAGGAAAGGCCTGGGACTGCAAAGGAAGCGGCCGTGGCCTTTCATTAGGTACAGTCCCGGTATTTGCTTGGAGGAGAAGTGGGGAACCAAGGAAAACCACTTCGAGAATGGCTGAGGAGGGAATCGAACCCATCTCTACTCAGTTGACCTCCTGAGGCTGAACGGACCCCGCTCCATCCCTCATAACACTTTTCAAATTTCGTGGCAGAGCCGTGCATGGAACCCGGGCCTCAGTGGTAGGCAGCTAATCACCACTACACCACGGAGGTGGACAATAATAATAATGATGATTATATTATATTATATTATATTATATTATATTATATTATATTATATTATATTATATTATATTATATTATATTATATTATATTATATTATATTATATTATATTATATTATATTATATTATATTTTATTTTATTTTATTATATTATCATTATTAAACACTAACGATAATGAGAATGTATATATTTCATATATTCGCCTTCGTCATGTTTATAAAGCAGTATTTATACGTCGCTAGCACAACCGTTGCGCACCACTAATGGAACTGCAAGCGAGCGCACTTTCAGTACCGTCCCTCTGTCCTTCGCTCGCCCTCTGTTCGCTCTCCGAAACACTGATTGGTTTCTAAGCAACGGTTTACTACCGGAGAATACCGGATGGAGCGCTGCACTCGCATTACCGATTGCAATCATAGGAGCAACTGCTCCGTTCCCAGTTCTAGCTCTACGCACAGCATATCCGTGCGTTACACAGGTGCGACATTCCTGACCACTGCTGGTTTAAACTCTCAAATGAACAGAAGTTTTACAGGCTGGTACACCATGATCTTATTCGATTTTTAGGACACAACGTCTACCGGATTCTGCCTCCAATATTTTCTGGGGTCCACGCTACGAATGTCAGAAATGATATAGAGCACGTTTCCATTCAGGAGATGGTGGGTTCAAACCCAATTATCTGTAGCCCTGAAGACGGTATTCCATGGTTTCCCAATTTCACACCAGTCCAACTTTAGTAAAATGCACGGGCGGGAAATTAAATCCAAACACTAAGAATGAGTTGTGCTAAACAGACGAAATTCGGGAGGCGTGTTTGCAGAACTGAAAGGTGACGGCTGTTCAAATTTGCGCACTAGTTGACGAAGAGTGACCTTGCGAATTAAGTTTGCCTTAAATACGAGCTGTACACTTTGTTAGCATTTGCCGTCACCTGGTGTTGACATCGTACGGTGGGTGTGAGTCAAACTTGCCTTTAAGTAGATGAAGAAAGCGGTATTAGGAGCTTACTGAGTTCGGAGAGGCCGAGTAATAGGGCTACGAGAAGTTGGATGTACTTTCCGCGATATTGTAGAAAGACCTGGGAGGGTTGTATCCCCAGTGAAACAATGGTCACGGGAAGGCGTTGTTAACTATACAGTAGGTTACTTAATAATACAGTGTAGGCATCTTAATGCGGCCGTACAGGGAAATGTATGTCTGCGACCTTTAAAAGTGAATACCCTGCCTAAACAGTTAATCCTTTTAAATAAACTCAGCGACTGTAATTAATATTATATTTTCTAGAGTAAATTTCGTCTTTACCTCGAAGGAATAAAATAAGCCACAAAATAGTGGAAGCTCCACTATTTAATTCGAGAACAGTTACACATTCATGTGTGATCACGGCGTCCACTCACACTCTCGCCTTTTCTTTTATTTTGGCATTAATCAAGTACAAACCATATACACCTAACTCGGCTTCAATCTGAGTGCACTGCATTAGTGATCTGTGTGAGTTTATCTTAGCTTGAATGGCTTTGATTGGCAAGGAGCATGAATGGATGGACCAAATGAAAAACAAAAACAGAAAAAATAACTCGGTTACCTATCAAGGCATGATGATTCACTGTAAGATACCTGCACAAATATAACATAACAGAGGTCATTTTACCTCTCACTCAGTCACAGTCTTCCTGGTTCTAAACAGGCTGCTAGGTTTTATGATAAATTTTAACGATATGACTTGGAAAAATCCTGTTCTTTATATATATCCCAATAATAAAACATTAATATTCATCAACAATAATTTTTCCTCTGAATTTGAACACATGCAGGTAGGTATATAAAATAGGTTTATTGCATTAATATTGCTGTCATGTTGTTACTTCGCCCATTGGCAGATCCTTTATGACGTTCGGAAAACTACAGGGATCAGTCTTTGTGAGGATTTTCTGAGAATGAGTGTCTGCTATTATAATGAAAACTGTCCAACTCGATTGTGACTGGCAGTAGGCAAGAGGCTTGCCTTCATAATGAAAACTCCCCATCTCCATTTTGACTGCCAGTAGACAAGGGGGCCTACCATTACAATGTAAACTCCCTAACCCGGTCTTCACATGAGAAACGACGTATGTAGGCTAAGATCTATGCAATTTAATAAAATCTTACTCACAACGTGTACGCTACTTCATTTAGACTTCTTTATACTGTGTAGAATTCATTTGCAAAGCACGGGTACATCAACTAGTGCACAATAACTTAAAAGAAATACTGCTTACATTTACTGGAAAGTATGTGACGCTAATAATAATATTGCAGATAATGGATTTTATCCCGATTCCCATTGTAGTGAAATATCAATTACAAGTTTTCGATTCCTTTCGAGACACGATTGTTCAGAAGCTATTCTAAGAACTGCAATAGATGGTAACGACGTCGGTAATGAATATTATACAGATTTAAAAGGATCACAACTGCAGTCTGTTAAATGTGCAACATAACTCATTAGAGTAATGCCAAGCGGACGGTAACTCAGCATTACAGTCTAACCACTGTATCCACCAGTATTTACTGCATTAATCGTTTTAACAAATCCAGTAGCGTACTAGCTTTTAAACGAGCTTGGATATCGCCTGGAATGTAATCGTATTTTTCTGCACGTACTGTAAAAGACAGTAAAAAAAGAAACCCAGCGTGATTCCAACATCAGGCTTCTTTCTACTTGAAAATCAGAGTGTTATCGCAGCTCGCATTTGAATGATAAACATAGCCTTGGCCACTGCGATTGTCTGCTTTACAATTTTGCTGGCGGTGTCCGTACAGTGTAATGGGGGGACTTCGTGTTTGATTCTCTGATCAGTAATCTATACACGATTCTACACTCTGACTCTCTCTTTATTCCCACCCTCTAGCAGCAATAGAATACGTTCTTTTCTCTTTCTCTCTTTCCCCGTAAAATGAATCGGCCATTCTTCGCAAACAATTCCCTATTCGAATACAGTACTTGAGCACTGGAGAATAAATAACTTTTAATTGAAATTTAACTGCAATCGAACTAAACGACCAATTCTTCGCCTTCCTCTTCTTCTCCTTTCTTCTTTCCTCTTCATCTTCTTCATACCCGTCCTTATAATGGTGTTGCGGTTGCTAGTTATGTGAACGTGTGAACTTGTCACAGCACCTTTTCTTGCGTCACAGTCACGCAGATATGGGTGATGAATGGGTTAGGAATGGAAACTAAGCAGTCATGTGCATGGCCTTAAGGCACAGCCCCAGGTCTGAAAATGGGAAACCACAGGAAGCAATGTTCAAGGCTCTCGACAGTGGGATTCGAACCCAGTATCTCCAGAGCCATGCAGTTACGATCGCGCAGCTGTGATCTTGCATTCGGGAGGTAATAGGTTCAAGGCCCACAATCGGAAGCCCTGAAATATGGTTTTCCGTGGTTTCCGCTTCGTTCCCTTTCCTATCCTGTCATCGCTATAAGACCTATCAGTGTCGGTGCGAGTAAAAATAGACTTATCTCCCGAATGCAAGCTGACAGCTACGTGACTGAAACCGCGAAGCCACTTCCTCGGTTGTTACAGTTTTAAGGCTGGATTTCCTTTCTGACGCCAACCACACATGGAGAGGTACATTCAATAACTATGCGGTTTTGTGTACTGTAGTGTAGTGAGTAATGTGTAAATGATGAGGAGTTTAAAAGACATTTAGTCCTATGACAGGGAAATTCCAGGACCTGTTGAGTATCGAACACGGAACTCTCTGAACTGCTACGCTGTTCGATCAGCCAAGAAGCTGAAGATCAATACTGATAGGAGTTGGTTGTAGTAAACATTGTCTTAAAGAGATGTACAACAATGCAACCATCCCTATTAACAACAAACTGCAGGAAGATGAAGTAATTAGACATTTCGAAGATCTAATGTGATGGCAAAAGAAACGGAAGGACCACGAAAAGCGTGAAAATGAAAGTCTCCATAGACTCCACAAGGCATATAAATTACAACAATATTTATGAAGATGGCCAAAAATAATAATAACAATAATAATTAGCGTATAGCTTAAGCTATCGTGTGTAAGCGTTTTGCTTCAACGCCACCTGAGCAGGCTGAAAAAATTCGATGTTACTACCAGGTGGCAGAGGAAGGGATTTCTGTTGGACGATAAATGGCTGAGTCTTAATTAATTTTATGGATAAACTCCTGATTTGTCACCATAAACATTTTCCATGACAAAATCGTACGACATGGAGTATCGAATGGGCATCATTAACACGTCAAAAATCCAACCAATTCTTCCCGTTTTGAACCAGCGAACTTGGGATCTCTTACTCTTACTCGACCCTGGAGGCTGGTCTCCGGGAATTACTTTTTCACACCCAGGATTTTACGGGCTCCGTGGACGTCTTTGGAGCATGTGAAAAGTGGGTTTGTCGGTGATCGGATGGAAAATTTCAACGATAAGTCCGACAGGGGGTGGGGATACTGTGTTTAAAATTCTTCCCTACATACTGGTAAGTTATGAATAATAGGCATTCAAAACGTGCTAATTTTGTCCGTGGTACAGAAGGCCGTGGGTTTTGTACCGGGCGGTACACCTCCACGCCGCTAATTCAAACCTTGCGCCAGTTGAAACCCCCCTACTGGAAGAAGTCTGAACTTTGTCTTATGTGTTAATTTTCAAGTTATCCTGAAGATGTCACTACTTGGAAATTTTGAAGTTTCTGAACTGTGTTGTTTTCGACGTATTTTTGTTTTGCTTGTAGTAAGAAGTGTGAACATTCTCTTCTAGAGGACACTACTGAAGAACTACAACGGTGCACCCTAGTGCGAAGTGAAAGAACTGTTTTTTTGGGAGAAAATTTAATTTCAAAAGTTTGTTCTTTGCTAAATTTCTTTCAGTCATTGTTTAAGTTGGCAATGTTAACCCTTTCTTTCCCCTTGTTTTGAATTTAGCCAATCCCGAATTTCTTTAATTAATTTTCCACCAATAATGTGTTTCTTCTTCATCTTGTGTAGGGGTTTTCTTTATCCACCAATAACATGTTTGTGGGCGGGTGTTTTCCTTCCTGAAACGTCTCGAACTT
Source organism: Anabrus simplex (assembly GCF_040414725.1). Lineage (NCBI taxonomy): Eukaryota > Metazoa > Arthropoda > Insecta > Orthoptera > Tettigoniidae > Anabrus > Anabrus simplex. The sequence continues at coordinate 1,400,326,272 of NC_090265.1, forward strand.
TCTGCGAGAGTATATAAACTGCTGATTTTAGGGTCTCTGCGCCACTTCAGTAACATCTTTCAGTGTGTAAAGTACATAGCAGGGGGCGGGAAGCGCCTCTTCCTTCGGGCAGCAGTTCAACAACAAGGTAATGGCCGATTAATAACTTCTTTTCTTGCTAGCTCAGCAGTTTAACTCTCGGGGCGGGTCCGAAGCGTTTCCACCATGTAACTTTCCCTAAAATGTAAAGAATCTTGGTATTTATTCTATCTTTTAAGCTTCATATTGGGATAGAGAGTGCTTAACCCTCTCGATCTCCCTCTCATATTGCATTGAGGTGAACTTATTTTCACAACCGTTTCTTCCTTAACGTAATGTAAATTGTTTCCTTCTAAAGTCACCTCTTTAGTATGGGATTAGCCCTTGCATTAACGGCCTAGTGCCAAGTAGGTTTTAAACAAAGTGTATTAGGAGCGCAAGTTCGCCTCCTCTCAAATTGGTATTTTAGAGGCCAGGTAATTAAATTTTCTCACTTAATAGGCCTCAGTAGGTTGGGTATCTTTACCCCTGTGTTTATGTCCTTAGAGGACAACTTGAAGGTGGAGTTTGGTGTGGCCTTTGATAGGCTTAACCTTTGAGAGCAGATCGCTCTTTTGAAGTTTGTTTCTGCGCGCCTCGAGGAGGCTTTATGATGTAATTGGGAGCAAGTGCTCCTGGGCTTGATTGGGGTCTTCTGCCCCTTTGTTGAATTCTGTATATCGTAAAGTTGGGCTAATTGCTCAAGAATTGTGTGTCTGGCTCTCGGAGCCCCAAATCCTGTAATTGTACATTCTCGATTAGTGGTTTTGCTACTCTGTACCTGCCATTATTGTTATTTCTTGTTTTTTGCTAAGAAAATATAACCTTGTTAAATTTTAAATTCACTTTAATTTCGTAGCCTGAGACCTGTTCACCCCCCGCACCTTCTTTCACCTCTAACTATCACGGAAAACTCCGTAACAAGTGGTAGCAGAGCGTGGTTGAATGGGTCTCAATTTAGCCCCTTTTGACGGCTAAACATTGTTTTGATTCGAACTCTAACAATTTTCTCTGTTGCTGGAAATTTTGATTTTTTCTTTTTCAAAATTGGTCTGTCATCATGCCCGGCCCTCGCGATGTTCTCCATCTCAACTATTTGCGCAAGGAGGAGTTGATCTATGAATTGACTATTAGAAACGTGCAATCTGGAGGCACGGTTGCAGTAGACACAAACAAGCTTAGAGAGTCCCTTGATTTGCCCATTTCCATCCCCACTTTGGGAGAGAAAGAAATTGACGACTCTCTTTCCACGATCACCGAGAATACTACTGGGCTAGCATCTGTAGTTAATTTTTTTGACGAAAATGATCCTTCTCCTAATCAAATTAAGCGTGTGCAAGCCAGGCTATTTCATTTTTCAAATAGAGTTAACGATCTGTTGTCTCTGAAGTTGAATTACGTTCAGAGGAAGGAAGCTAGTACGTTGCTTGAAAGTATTTCTGAATTATCCAGTAAGGTTACCCAATTGTTAACTGGGGAAGTTCCTCCCAAAATCGATCAACCCATCACGGTGAATGTAGGTAGCGAGGAAGAGCCTCCTAAGGGAGAAGTCAATAGGATAACCGTTGGAGCTCAAACGATCTCTGCCCCATTGGACAACGAGTCTGAACGCCGTGCATCGTTGAATAATGTACGTTCTGAATTAACTTCTTTGCCACTGAAAACTTTACCTACTATGTCACCTGGGTTCAGCAGCTTGCCTCATCCATTGGCAATGTTGCTCAGAGGTATCTCGAAGTTTTCGGTTAACACTACCAGTGAAGTTATTTCTTTCTTAAGGTTTCTAGTTGAATTTCAGGATCATGCCCTTGTTTTTTCTCTTTCTCCATGTCAGATTTTGCAAATCATCTATCCCTATGCAATAGGTATTCTCTCAGACAAAATAGTAAGAGCCATTGCTGAACAGTCATCTATTGAAGATTTTCACGCATACTTGCTTGCAAATTTTATTCCTGCTCGCGCGAGGTCATCTCTGATTCAGAAGTACTATTATCGAGTACAGAGATTGGATGAAAATCTGGCTGATTTCATACAAGACATTAAGTTTTATACTAGGGTGTTTGCTCTTCATTTTCCTGAAGATCAGATTGTACAGGCTATTGTAGAAGGAATTTCACCATCCTATAGGTCATATTTGTGTTTCGCGGCGTGCCCGCAAACCTTCTCTGAACTTGAAGCATTGTCCGTCTCAGCGGAAGGAGTTAGATACGCCGATTCTTTGCGTGTCGCGAAAGAACCCCCGCCTTCTTTTAGTAATACTCGGCCTCCACCTCGCCGATCAGTCACACCTCGTAAATGTTACGCTTGCGGGTCGCCTGACCATCTTCGGAACAAGTGTCCATTGATCAAATCTAGTAGGGCAAATAATGGAGCTGGCTCATCACAAGGCTGTTTTAAATGTGGGGCTTTCTCACATATCGCCAAGAATTGCCCAAATTCAAATAGCACCCCCTCCTGCTCAACTTCTGGTGCAACTTCCACCAATGTCACTAATAATAAGTGACTAGCGGCTTCGGCTGAGTCGACTAATTCTGCTTCCCAAGGCTCAGCCACTGGCAAACAGGTCGTAAATTCAGGGAACGTTCAGTCTTCAAATTCATCTTTTGAATGCCCCAAAGAGTGTCTTAGGATTGCGGCGGACACCCCCGCACCTGTTCCTTTTCTTAAAATTGAGTTAAATAATGAGCCTATAACAGCTCTATTAGATTCAGGCAGTGTTTGTTCAATTATTTCGGATCAATGGTATTCAAAATTGAAATCGGTTTGTAAACTACCTGACTATGGTTCATGTCCTGTTCAATATGTTTCGGCTAATTCACCTCCATTAGAAATTCTCGGTTCTGTAAATGTCAAAATTCGTATTTTTAAATTTACATGGAAAATCAAATTGTTTGTGGCTAAGCACTTGTCTTGCCCCATCATATTGGGAGCCGACTTTATTTCTCACAAGGGGCTTGTGCTCGATCTTCAGAGTAAGTCGTGCACATTCAAATTTGCTTCCAATTGTAAAATCCCCTTGTTAAAATGTAATTCTGCGTCATGTTCATCTATTTCGCCTACCCAGGATGAGATGTTGTTAGACCTTAGACATCTACCTGAGGAGCAGGCTGATAGTATTCGTAAGTTGTGTCAGTCGTTCCCAGAGGTGTTCTCTGATACTCTTGGTGTTACTGACCTTATCGAATACAAAATTGAGGTCACGGATTCGATTCCTGTCTCTTTTCCACCTTATAGGCTATCTCCACCTAAAATGAAGGCTCTGAAAGAAATAATCGATCAGATGTTGAAGGATGGTATTATTAGGCCCTCTAAGTCGGCGTATTCTTCGCCTATTTTTCTAGTCCCTAAACCCCAAGGGGGCTTCAGGCCTGTCATTGATGATAGGGCTCTCAATCGGAAGGTGGTGTTACAATCTCTGCCCCTTCCCGACCTTCACTCTTGTTTTTCAAGGTTCCGTAAGGCCAAGTTCTTCACCATCATGGATTTGAATCAGGCCTACAATCAAAATCCCCTAGCGGAAGAGTCTAAACATCTTACAGCGTTTGCCACGGATTGAAATTTGTATGAATACAACCGCGTGCCTTTCTGGCTCCCCACGGGAGCAGCTGTACTCACTAGGCTGCTAGATAGGGTCTTCTCCGACATCAAATTTGAGTACTTGTATCACTACTTGGATGATGTCGTCGTATTTTCGGAGACTTTTGCAGAACATCTAGATCATCTGCGAAAAGTTCTTAATCGCCTTCGTAAGGCTGGGTTAACTGTTAAGTTGTCCAAGGTTGCCTTTGCGAAGCCATCTATGTCATTCCTAGGGCATATTGTGTCACCTGATGGTATTGCCGTCGATCATTCTAGAACACAGGCCATCCGTGATTTTAAACCTCCCAAGGACATTAAAGGTATCGCCAGGTTCATTGGTATGGTGAATTTCTTCAGGAAGTTTATTCCTAACTTCGCTAATAGAGCGGCGCCCTTAAACCTTCTTCGTAGGAAAGGCATCAAATTCGAGTGGGGACCTTCTCAACAAGCCGCTTTTGAAGATGTTAAATTAGCTCTCTGCAATGCCCCTGTCCTTGCTATGCCTGATTTCTCAAAGAAATTCATCGTCCAAACTGACGCGTCGTCGTCAGCAGTAGCTGCAGTCCTTCTTCAAGAGACTGAACTAGGGAGGCGACCCATCGCCTATGCATCTAGGACTCTATCGGCTCAAGAAGCCAAGTATTCCATCTATGAGCTCGAAGGTTTGGCAGTCTTATTTGCCTTAGAAAAGTTCCGTCTCTATCTGGAACATGTCAAATTCGACCTGGAGACAGATAATCAAGCCTTAAGCTGGGTCTTAGGTAGGCCGCGTCGTACTGGTCGTATAGCCCGTTGGGCCATCCGTATTTCTGCCTTCCAATTCGATGTCAGGCATATCCGAGGTACCGAAAATATTGTTGCAGATGGACTCAGCCGTATGTTTTCCAACGAGGTCGAGACCCATGATCCGGTCGATAATTCTTCACCTCCTGAGTCCATGCTATCTGATGTTAATGCCATCTTAACAGATGCTCCCATGCTCTTTAGGGATATCGAGAAATACCAACGTGAAGATCGACGCGGGCTCCGATAATGGAAACCCTTTCTTCTAGGGAACATGCCGTCCCTTATGTTCTGAGGAATGGTGTTTTATGTTGCCCATCAAGGCATGATAAGATGATGAAGGTTGTTGTTCCAGCTGTTCTTGTACCTATGATCTTCAAGTACTATCATGAGACCCCATTAGGGGGGCATCTTGGAATCATTAAAACCCGTGAAAAGATTCGTGAAAGGTTCATCTGGAAGGGTATGGACGGTGAAATCCGTGAACTAGTAAAAGCTTGTAAACCTTGTTTGCTTAGTAAACCAACCATGTCTACCAAGGTAGGCCTTCTGTCTTCGCATCAAGCGTCGCGCCCCATGGAACGCCTGTATATTGATTATGTAGGACCCTTCCCCCAGTCAAAGGGAAATGCCAACAAGTTCATCTTTGTATGCGTAGATGGTTTTACAAGATTTTCCTGGTTATTTCCGACTAAGCTGGCTACTGCTCAGTCCACCATTACTTGTCTAAATTCTATCTTTGCTTCTTTTGGTCCATGCCAATATATTGTGTCTGATAATGCTAAGGCGTTTACATCAAATCTTTTTCGTAAATTCTGTTTTGACTTGTCCATCTCTCATGTGACGACTTCTGCTTATTACCCTCAACCATCTCTGGCTGAACGGGTTAATCGTAATCTCAGGTCCGCGCTTATTGCCTATCATCATGAAGATCATTCTAGGTGGGACACGTCCCTGCATTGGTTAGATTTTGCTTTGAATTCGGCGGTTCATGAATCTCACAAGTTTACTCCAGCTTCTTTGATGTTTAAGTTCGTTCCCAACACGCCGCTCTCTAACCTCTGGTCTCTGAGTGACATTCTACCCGAGACAATAGATCCGGATAATATCAAAGATCTTTGGAAGAAAGCTAAAGCCAATCTTAAGGTGTCTCATGAAAAGGTTAGGGAAAGATATGATCGTGGACGGAGACCCACCAATTTGAAGATAGGTGACCAGGTGATGGTCAAGAACTTTGTTCCCGCGGGCAAGCTTGCCCCCAGATTTCATGGGCCGTGTATCATTCTCGATTTCCTTACGCCGGTTACGTTTTTATTAATTAATCCAGCCACCGAGAGGATATTTAGGGTTCACCTGTCACAGGTGAAACCGGTGTAATTTCTGTGTTAACTTGCTTCATATTATTTTGAAAGAAATAGGAAGGTTATATTTTTTTTTCTCTGAGAGGTTTCACGTTTAGGCCTTCTGCCCTTGCAATCTGTTTCCTTTAAGCGTAATTATTTTTTGTAAACCTCCCCCGATCAGTTGAACTGCCATCCTGTCCTTGCCACGGCCATTACCACGCTCCCGTCTCCTGCTCCACACACACAGTGGCTTATAAAATGCCATGGATATCTGCACGCCACAGGCCCCTCAACCTCTCCACAAAGCCTGTGCCCTCAAAAAATGATGATGGTCCAACAAAATTCTGCCGCCTAGCTTTAATGTTTCAGTGCCCCCGCAGCCGCGCGGCGCCGTGCCGCGACTGGGATAGAGGAAGGGCCCCCTCTTCTCCAGCGAGGACGACAGGTGCACGGCGAGCCGGAGCCCTCCTCCCGGCCAAGGCTGATGTGCGGCGCACAACCTGTAACTGGCCCGCGACCTGCATGTTCACCGCGGGCGCGGCGTGCTTCAACACCACTGCTCCTCTCATAGTGCGGGCGAGCGGTATCTCAGGGTACTTGAGGGGTCCGAGCGGCCGCCTTTGGACACAAGCTGCAACGGCCGGTCTGGCCATCCAACTTAATCAACATCGAAATATTTAATCAACTACATGGACATTTACTATCAGCAATTACTACACTTGGGAATTCAACAGCAATATCTGGTGGACTTAGAAGATTTTCTTTCCTCAACTTCAAAAACTAAAATTTTCCTTCTGAATTCAACTTCTACAAACATAAAGACATTATTTCAACAGTTACTACAAGAATTTTGAAACTGGATCAGAATAAATTTAGAAAATTTTTATACTTCTGCAATTAATCTCCATATCAACATCATAACTTGGACCTTGTTTTTAACGAATTTCATGTGTCACCCCTGGAGGGACTTTTGGTGGGGGGGTGAGGTCTGTACCGGGCGGTACACCTCCACGCCGCTAATTCAAACCTTGCGCCAGTTGAAACCCCCCTACTGGAAGAAGTCTGAACTTTGTCTTATGTGTTAATTTTCAAGTTATCCTGAAGATGTCACTACTTGGAAATTTTGAAGTTTCTGAACTGTGTTGTTTTCGACGTATTTTTGTTTTGCTTGTAGTAAGAAGTGTGAACATTCTCTTCTAGAGGACACTACTGAAGAACTACAACGGTGCACCCTAGTGCGAAGTGAAAGAACTGTTTTTTTTGGGAGAAAATTTAATTTCAAAAGTTTGTTCTTTGCTAAATTTCTTTCAGTCATTGTTTAAGTTGGCAATGTTAACCCTTTCTTTCCCCTTGTTTTGAATTTAGCCAATCCCGAATTTCTTTAATTAATTTTCCACCAATAATGTGTTTCTTCTTCATCTTGTGTAGGGGTTTTCTTTATCCACCAATAACATGTTTGTGGACGGGTGTTTTCCTTCCTGAAACGCCTCGAACTTTCTGCGAGAGTATATAAACTGCTGATTTTAGGGTCTCTGCGCCACTTCAGTAACATCTTTCAGTGTGTAAAGTACATAGCAGGGGGCGGGAAGCGCCTCTTCCTTCGGGCAGCAGTTCAACAACAAGGTAATGGCCGATTAATAACTTCTTTTCTTGCTAGCTCAGCAGTTTAACTCTAGGGGCGGGTCCGAAGCGTTTCCACCATGTAACTTTCCCTAAAATGTAAAGAATCTTGGTATTTATTCTATCTTTTAAGCTTCATATTGGGATAGAGAGTGCTTAACCCTCTCGATCTCCCTCTCATATTGCATTGAGGTGAACTTATTTTCACAACCGTTTCTTCCTTAACGTAATGTAAATTGTTTCCTTCTAAAGTCACCTCTTTAGTATGGGATTAGCCCTTGCATTAACGGCCTAGTGCCAAGTAGGTTTTAAACAAAGTGTATTAGGAGCGCAAGTTCGCCTCCTCTCAAATTGGTATTTTAGAGGCCAGGTAATTAAATTTTCTCACTTAATAAGCCTCAGTAGGTTGGGTATCTTTACCCCTGTGTTTATGTCCTTAGAGGACAACTTGAAGGTGGAGTTTGGTGTGGCCTTTGATAGGCTTAACCTTTGAGAGCAGATCGCTCTTTTGAAGTTTGTTTCTGCGCGCCTCGAGGAGGCTTTATGATGTAATTGGGAGCAAGTGCTCCTGGGCTTGATTGGGGTCTTCTGCCCCTTTGTTGAATTCTGTATATCGTAAAGTTGGGCTAATTGCTCAAGAATTGTGTGTCTGGCTCTCGGAGCCCCAAATCCTGTAATTGTACATTCTCGATTAGTGGTTTTGCTACTCTGTACCTGCCATTATTGTTATTTCTTGTTTTTTGCTAAGAAAATATAACCTTGTTAAATTTTAAATTCACTTTAATTTCGTAGCCTGAGACCTGTTCACCCCCCGCACCTTCTTTCACCTCTAACTACCACGGAAAACTCCGTAACAGGTTTGATCCCCGGTGGGCCGATATTTCAACAGCGTATTGCCGAATATGAAATCCCAACAGCAAGAATACATTAGTTTAGAGGAATGATATTTACAAGTACGCAATTGGATAGGTAATATATTTACTTGATTAAAGTTTCCAGGCCACAGGTTCAAGTATGCGCGAGAAGGCATGTGGCATGGTTGTATATCGACTATTATTTGTAGTGATTCTTCTTCTCGCTGCCACTCATCTCCGATAGATGGTATTACTATGCGTGCCCACTACAGCAGTCTGCCTGAATATTGGCGAGAAGTTGTATGGGACTATCTTATTTTTATTATGTCATTCTTCAAGATCATTTATGTTCTGATAACTAATGGTACGTGACACACTTGTTCATCGTAGTATTCCAGCTATGTGATCCCTGCTGTGACGCTCTGATAGGAATGAGAATTGCGCACCCTTAACGGGGAACTGAACAGCAATGTTCACCACTGTCTGGCATTCCAACTTTGGAACTTGGCAATGTTATAATTCTTTGTACATCTGTCAGGTTGTTTTTTGAATATTAACCCGATTCTTGGCTTTCATTACACGGGAAGGAACTCTGTCGTTTCTTATTTGATGGAGCAATTCTTTGTTTGCATTGTGACAAGCATACCCACGTCACTGTAATGACCTACGTCGAGTTCAATTTAATATTTGTCTGTGTCTCTTACAGCATCACAGGAAAATGTGTGGGTGTGGTTTTAATGACACCGTAAGCCGATTTAGAATAAGATCCAGCGCAATCGTAGCTATAAGTTGTTCAAATAATTTCGGTAGTTTGGGATGCTTTAAAAGAGGCCAAAATTATAAAATTAGATGTCTTCCACTTACGGTTAATTTTACATGAAAATAGCTCATGGATACATTTTTGTATACTTCTTTCTGATATGGCCAAAAATAAGCAAAATATCAGTGGTAGTCGTGCGAAGGTTTGCATCCAGGAACCGGTAAGTAGACGGTAAAGAGACTTGCTGTGAAAATCGTTTCGGCAACGCTTTAAAGTTTTTGTACATCTGTCAGGATATTTTTGAATACTAACCCGATTTCTGGCTTTCTTTTGCATGATCATCAATAATGCAAAGAATATGAGAGTAGAAAGGGCCACATAGAGCAAGGAAGCGAGAATGTCACGACAAGCCGTTGACGGGGAGGTATGCCCAGTAATATGCCTCAAAATATGGGGCAGACAAAAATATTATCATTGACATGCTAAATGATTGTACCACCAAGGATGGGTACGACAGATCGTGTGATATATTCTTTAAATATTTCACTGATGCACACGAGACATCTCTGATGTAGGAAAATGGTTACGCCTTTGCTACACAATGACTTAAAAATTCTGAATGCAAAAGAAATAGCCTAGGCATTCATGTTTGGTAAATACCAAACTTTATCCTATTAGAAGCTTAATAATCTATATATATAAAATAGCTTGTCCTGACTGACTGACTGACTGACTGACTGATTCATCATCGCCGAGCCAAAACTACTGGACATAATGAAATGAAATTTTGAAGATACATTCATATTAAGATGTAGGTGCTCGCTAAGAGAGGATTTTTGGATATTCCGTCGCTAAGGGGGTGAAAAGGGGGGTGAAATTTTAAAATGAGTGTATCTATATCTCAAAACTTTTAAAGTTTACAAATGTAAAAATTGGTATTTAGACTCTTCATTAAAAATAAGGAAACACATATTTTTTTGTTTTCAGAAAATCCCAATAGGAGGGGCGAAAAAGGGTGAAAAAGAGGTTGAATGCCTTTAATCAGGATACCGGTACATATATCTCAGAAACTAAACGTTTTACAGACCTAAAAATTAGTACTTTTGATCTCTTTTAAAAATAAAGATACACTTTTTTTTTGGTAAATCCAGTTAATGGGAGGGTGAAAAGGGGGGGGGGGATTTTTAAAATCAGTGTATCTATATCTCAAAAGTTTTAAAGTTTAGAGATGTAAAAATTAGTATTTAGAATCTTCATTAAAAATAAAGGAACACGGATTGTTTGGTTTTTGGAAAATCCCAATAGGAGGGGTGAAAAGGGGTGAAAAATGTGTTGAATGCCTTTAAAGAGAATACATATATCTCAGAAACTGAAGATATTACAGTCCTCAAAATTGGTACTTTTGATCGCTTTCAAAAATAAAGAAACACATATTTTGTTTTGTTTTTGGAAAATCCAATTAATGCGAGGGTGAAAAGGGGGGTGAATTTTTAAAATGAGTGCATCTATATCCCAAAAATTTTAAAGTTTAGAGATGTAAAAATTGGTATTTAGAATCTTCATTAAAAATAAAGGAACACGTATTTTTTTGTTTTCGGAAAATCCAAATAGGAGGGGTGAAAAGGGGTGAAAAATGGGTTGAATGCCTTTAAAGAGAATACTTATATCTTAGAAACTGAATATATTACAGACCTGAAAATTGGTATATGGGATCTACTTTAAAAATAAAGAAACAGGTATTTTTTCGTTTCGGGAAAATCCAAATAATGGGGGGTGAAAAGGGAGATGAAATTTTTAAAATGAGTGTATCTATATCTCAAAACTTTTAAAGTTTATAGATGTAAAATTTGGTATTTAGAAATCTCCTTTAAAAATAAAGAAACACGTACTTTTTTGTTTTCGGAAAATCGTAATAGGAAGGGTGAAAAAGGGTGAAAAATAGGTTGAATGCCTTTAATGAGGCTACTTATATTTCAGAACCTGAAGATATTACAGACCTGAAAATTGGTATTTGGGATCTACTTTAAAAATATAGAAACACGTATATTTTTGCTTTTGGAAAATTCAATTAATGGCGGTTAAACAGGAGTGGCAAATTGGGGTGAATTTTTTGAAAGACTATATCTAGAGAATAGCTGAGAAGCGTAAAATGTTACAGACTTAAATAGTGTACCCACTATATCTCCTGTAAGTGTAAAGAATCATAGGTGATTTGTCTTTTGAAACTCCACTTAAGGGGAACAAAAATGGGGTGAAATTTTAAAATGAGAATTTCTACAGTATATCTCAAAAAACTTAACATTTACAGAAGTGAAAATGGTCATTTTTTTATCCTATTAAAAATAAAGAAAAGTGTATTTTTAGTTTTCGGAAATACAACTTGGTTAGTGGGGGGTGGGGGGGGGTAAAAGTGACTGAAAATGGTGTTGAATTCTTTTAATTAGGCTACTGATATCTCAAAAATGAAGATGTTACACACGTGAAATTTTATTTTTGGAATCTGCTTTAAAAGTAAACAAACACGTATTCTCGGAAAATCCAATGAAGGGGATTTGGAGTGTTAAAGGATAGAAAAAATTAATTGACTTAATTGTATGAGAATACATACTCTAATAAAAACTAAATTTGTTACAGACGTGAAAATTGGTATCTTGATCTCCTTTATAAACAAAGAAAAGCGCGTCTTGGGGGGTAAACAATTTGGGGGGGGGGCGGGAGTGAAAAGGAGTTGAATTCCTTTCATGAGGACACATGAATCAAAAACTGAAGAGGTTAGAGTGGTGATAATTGGTATTTAGAAGATCCTTTACTATTAAAGGAACAAGTATTTTTTGCTTTAATATCACTTTGTGAGGGAGGGGGGGGGGGGGGAGTGTGGAAGGAATTTAAAAACGTGAATTATTTTTAAGGGGATACTTATATCTCAAAACTGAAGGTAATAAACGTGAACATTGGTATTTGGAATCTCCTTTAAACATAAAGAAACACGCCTTCTTTTAATTTTTTGGAGGGTGGGGGTAAATAAACTTAACGGCGGTGGGGTGTAAAAGGAGGTGAGACCAATTGATTTTACTGTTCGTAATGTACTTATAAGGAGCCTCCGTTGCTCAGTCGGCAGCGCGCCGGCCTCTCACAGCTGGGTTCCGTGTTTCAAATCCCGGTCACTCCATGTGACATTCGTGCTGGACAAAATGGAGGCGGGACAGGTTTTTCTCAGGATACTCCGGCTTTCCCTGTCATCATTCATTCCAGCAACACTGTCCAATATTTCATTTCATTTGTCACTCATCGATCATTGCCCCAGAGGGGAGCTTCGGCAGCCGGCACAATTCCTATTGTCGCCGCTAGATGGGGCTTTATTCATTCCATCACTGATCCTGTCGAATGATAGGAAACAGGCTGTAGACTTGCGATGTACTTATTCTGATCATAAACCGATCATTTTTAATCTTTCCTGGGTTCTTTTTCAACAGCCAAATTTTCCTTCGGAGAACGTTCTTAGATTAGAGTAGATTCTCTTGGTATATAAATAAAAATTTAAACACATTTGAAATAAACGATAGGAATGAGATTGACCGTCAAATTGTTCACCTCTATAATAAGGTCAATAATACACGGAGGTATGTCATTCGTATCGCCAGAAATTCCGCACACTTGCCTACGCGCAACAATGGTGCTGGTCACATTGTTAGCAATGACAATGGCAGCAAATGTATTTTACCGCCAAGTAGCGGTCTTGCATATTGCTTTGGGGTCCAGAACATCAATAATAATAATAATAATAATAATAATAATAATAATAATAATAATAATAATAATAATAATAATAATAATAATAATAATAATACCTAAATTCAATTAATTTCAACCACCCTAATAATAATAATAATAATAATAATAATAATAATAATAATAATAATAATAATAATAATAATAATATCCTGGACCGTCGTCAACATGTGCGGACCGTGCTGGAAACGGGTCCTGGACGGGTAATGACTACGATTGCAGTCCGGCCGCCGGTTTAGTACCGCCAAGGCACCTAAGAGGACACCACGCAGGATCTCCTCAAGGATTTGATCCACATTAAAAATGCTTATAGGAAAGCATGGCTAAGATTTAGGAACCCAACTGACCGGGTGGAATACCTGGACCTAGCAATAGTATAATTGGATGGTTCTGCGGCACCTCCGCCGCCGCACGCCTCCTCCTCCTCCGCCGCCGCCGCCGCCGCCCGCGGGAAATTTGAATTTTGGCGGGAAATTTGAATTTTGGCGCGAGATTTGAATTTGTAAACAAAGCCACGTGCTTTTTGACAGCTGTCATCGACAACAACGCATCGCTAACCACACTGCTGCCATCTTGACGGGCCTAAACCTCACTAGTGCCAACTTAACCTCACTAGCATGAGGTAAACAAAGCCACGTGCTTTTTGACAGCCACGTGCTTTTTGACACACAACAACGCATCGCTAACCTCAGTACTGCCATCTTGACGGGCCTAAACCTCAGTAGTGCCAACTTAACCTCACTAGCATGAGGTAAACAAAGCCACGTGCTTTCTGACAGCCACGTGCTTTTTGACAGATTTGTAAACAAAGCCACGTGCTTTTTGACAGACAACAACGCATCGCTAACCTCAGTACTGCCATCTTGACGGGCCTAAACCTTAGTGGTACCAACTTAACCTCACTAGCGCGAGGTAAACAAAGCCACGTGCTTTTTGACAGCCACGTGCTTTTGAGAGATTTGTAAACAAAGCCACGTGCTTTTTGACAAACAACAACGCATCGCTAACCTCAGTACTGCCATCTTGACGGGCCTAAACCTTAGTGGTACCAACTTAACCTCACTAGCGCGAGGTAAACAAAGCCACGTGCTTTTTGACAGCCACGTGCTTTTGAGAGATTTGTAAACAAAGCCACGTGCTTTCTGACAGACAACAACGCATCGCTAACCTCAGTACTGCCATCTTGACAGGCCTAAACCTTAGTGGTACCAACTTAACCTAACTAGCGCGTGGTAAACAAAGCCACGTGCTTTTTGACAGCTGTCATCCGCCATCTTTAAACTACAGAGCACAGTGCTGCCCTCTTTCATCACCTGTCATCGGCAGTGCCGCCATCTTGGCGGGCCTAAACCTTAGTGCTACCAACTTAACCTCAAGATACCTTTGAAATGTGGTGGCGGCAAATTCCACGTGCTCTTGTTTGGAAACAAAGCCATGTGCTTTTTTTGACAGCTGTCATCCGCCATCTTTAATCAACAGAGCACCGTGCTGCTATCATGCGGGCAATTTCGTCAGCTGTCATCCGCCATCTTTAATCCACAGAACACCGTGCTGCCCTCTTTATGGCTACTACCTTAAGCACGTAGTAGCGGGCAATTTGAAAAGTTCAGTTAGCTATCACCCGCCATCTTTAATCAAGAGAGCACCGTGCTGCCATCTTTAGTTGAAATGTGGTGGCGGCAAATTGAAAAATTCCGCGTGCTCTTGTTTGGAAACAAACTCACGTGCTTTTTGGACAGCTACCATCCGCCATCTTTAATCAACAGAGCATAGTGCTGCCCTCTATGTGGTGGCGGCAAATTCTACGTGCTCTTGTTTGGTAAACATAGCCACGTGCTTTTTTGACAGCTACCATCCGCCATCTTTAATCAACAGAGCATAGTGCTGCCCTCTATGTGGTGGCGGCAAATTCTACGTGCTCTTGTTTGGTAAACATAGCCACGTGCTTTTTTGACAGCTACCATCCACCATCTTTAATCACCGTGCTGCCCTCTTTGTGGTGGCGGCAAATTCCACGTGCTCTTGTTTGGTAAACACAGCCACGTGCTTTTTTGACAGCTGTCATCCGCCATCTTGAATCCAGAGAGCACCGTGCTGCTATCATGCGGGTAATTTCGTCAGCTGTCATACGCCATCTTTAATCTACAGAGCACCGTGCTGCACTCTATGTCGTGGCGACAAATTCTACGTACTCATGTTTGGAAACAAATTCTATGTGCTCTTCAGCTGTCATCCACCATCTTTAATCAAGAGAGCACCGTGCTGCCCTCTTTGTGGTGGCGGATAATTTGAAAAAATTCAGTAGCCATCTTTAATCCAGAGAGAACAGTGCTGCCCTCTTTAGCTACTTACCTTTGAGGCGGTTAATTTGAAAAATTCAGCAGCCATCTTTAATCCAGAGAGAACAGTGCTGCCCTCTTTAGCTACTTACCTTCGAGGCGGTTAATTTGAAAAATTCTAGCTGCCATCTTTAATGAAAAGAGCATCGTGGTGCTATCTTGCGAGTAATATTTTACGTCACAGCTGTCATCCACCATCTTGCAATGCTAACCTTAGTGCTGCCCTCTTTAGCTACTTATCTTTGACAAGCTGTCACCCGCCATCTTGCATCGCAAACCTCAGTGCTGCACTCTATGTGGTGGCGGATAATTTGAAAAAAAATCTTTTTGACAAGCAGCCATCTTTGTGCACCATGCTGCCATCTTTAGCTACCGCCATCTTACCTCGCTGCTGCACTCTTTGTGGTGGCGGCTAATTCGAACACGCATCGGGCAAGCTAGAGTAAGCACGTGCTGCAGTGATGACGTCATCATGCATGCTTAGTCTTGTCCGTTTTCTTAAGAGTAAGTCGGTGTAAAGGGATGTGGTAGCGGTAAATTCGAACAAGTTTAAACATGCATCGGGAAAGCTAGAGTAAGCACAGGCTGTTGTGATGGCGTCATTGTGCATGTTTAGACCTGATCGTTTTTCTTAAGAGTAAGTCGGAGTAAAGCAATGCAATAAGTACAACATTTTTTGAATGCGATCAAATATTTATTTACAAATGTACTACAACAGTGTTCGTTTTTTTGCTGCTGACAAGGTTGGTGTGCTTCTTAACAACGTATGCTTCTGAAATGCCTCCTGCAACATTCAAATTAAACAAAGCATTTAGAAATATATATTATACTAAGTATGTTGTGCTTTACAGAGAAGATCATATACTTCTTACCTTGCTGTTATTCCTTTTCGGAATCATCATCATCATCATCATCATGAAGTACTAGAGAAAGTTCATTCATACACTGTGTACAGTGTTCAATCCTCGGATTTGGTCCATCCCAATCATCATCACCATTTTCTTCTCGATGCTTGTAATGTCGTTCACAAGTTCTGCATAAAGCTACTTCGATTGACATCTTACTGTGTGGAGGAAGGATGTCCCAAAAATTATGCACGTAAGAGGCAGCGTACGTATATAAAAATCCTAGTGGTAAGTATTGAATAAGATGTTTCGGCATCGATGATCTACGTTTATAGAACATCTTAATAGCCTCACTCACTCGTGAAACATAAATAAGATGTTGCGTATGAGCATGCAAACAGCATGCACATTTACAGTTTTGTTCCATAGCGTACGATGTCGAAGCACACACTAATGAAAATGATAAAGATCTATTCTTATTTATAGTCTCGTAACAATATTCGTTAGCGGATGGTAAGTAACATCACTCATATGAATAATAAGACAATAGGCTGCTGTGTTAGCAGGAATGTTTTCAGATGTTTCAAATTCTAAACGAATATCAACTGGAGATTCTTTTATAGATTCTTCATGATAAGAGCAGTCTATAACTACAATCGGTGCTTTATTTTTAAATTCTTGAGGTGTAAATAGCGGACGATCTTCTTTCTGATAATACGATGATTGAAATTTACAAAACATGTCATAGAGCATCCCAAACTTATTTTTCTCAAAGTTAATGTCGATGTTTTCGTAGGGATACGTAATTCCGTTGAGATATAGTCTAACGTGTCTTAATTTGCAGTGATCAAACAGTGAGCTATCTTTTTCGTGATTGAATTTACGATTAGTTTGAAATCCAAAAATAATGTACAAGGGCTTCTCAGTAAAACGTGATGTTTTAACAGCCCAGCTATGCTTGTTTGTAGGTGGTAACACAGGATATTCATGCAGCTCCCAACTTCTAAAACGTATAGGTAATGGTGTATCATTTTCTACAATCTTGAGCAATCGAAGTTTTTCACGATCAGATAAGGTTACATGTGGAATCCGCCACAGTATACGATGCAGTGTTATTTTCGATTCTACAGGTGTTTCTACTGCTTTAAGAGAATGGTAATCACTTCGATCACGGATTAGAATAAGCTCTTGTTTTGCGTTGATTATAATACGTGTAAAGTCTTCTGCGAATCCAAAAATATGTTTCAGTGATAACATACCCGTAAAAGTTCCATCCTCATTAATCATCCAGTTGTTAGTAGCTTTTGGACACCATCCAGCCATCCGCAAAAGATTACTTTCTTCATCACAGAAAGAAGGGTAGAGTTTCATTGCACTTGTAATACCAACATTCTTCGTTCGATCTATTTCAACATTATTTACTTCATATCGCGCTTCAGAAAAGAGAAAAGCTAGAGCATGGTTGTTTAGTTGTGAAGTGCTTGGTCCACTTCCATCAGACTTTCTTATCGTCCTTCAATATAGAGGTAGCTTTCGTGTGGTAAGGTGTAAACATCTTGTTGATTAATAATAAAATGAATTTCATCATTGTTATTTAATCCAAACGTAAAAGGTTGATAGGAATGAAGCTCACTTCGTACTACACCTTCACGACTTTCTACTGTATTCGTAATGTCTAGCATTTCTTCCATTCTGTTGTAGTAGTGTATATCCTAAATCTTGGAGTATCTGCTTATGGGTATCTGTTAACTCGATGAGTCTCTGCACACATGTAGTATGTCTTCGGAATGTACACCGTGTTTTATAGATGGTTTTCATACTGGTTTAAGATGTAGTCTGTAAGCTACGTTCGCGTGCTGATCTAAATGAATAAGCTGATTATGTTTATTTACAAGTCTAAGAGTAATGTTGCTAATGTGTTTTACAGACACAGGATGATAAAGAACTACTGCTGGTTTCTCACAAATAGTATATCCACGTTCCTCTGTAACAATAAAGTCGTGCAGGACGTCGAAGGTTGTAGATTACTATTCAAGTCTGTAATAATATTACAAGTAATGTTCACATTATAATCATCGAAGAGTTTTACAGGTTGATCAGACTCGTAACGTACGTTCGGTAGGAGCTCCCTCGATGAAAATCCAAGCAGTGGTCCAATCGAATCAGGTTGTGATTTGAAGTCAATCTTAAATGATGATTCAATAACACATTTATGTGTAATGTTGCTTATAGTGATTGAGAACTTGTAATTATGATTACTAAAACTATCTTCCCCAAACTGATCAATTAACGTACTTTCAATATAGTCGTGAATATCGTCTACTGTATAACTACCTGAGGGTAGTGTTAGCACATACTCATCGTAATAGAACTTGTTTAAACCATCAGGCACATTATAGATTTTATTATAGCTTTCAAACGATACTAGTCCAAGACTATGCGGCTGATAACCAAGTTCGATTGGTTGATTAAAATAGACTGTTGTTTCAGGTCCTTCTCCACGTACAGCAAACGTTCTTTCACTGTTCGTCATCACGTAGACACTAATGCACTTTCTCTACTGTCTGGGTTTGATATAAGAACATAAGATATAATCGTCCGCACATGCGTGTATTAAAGTTTTGCACACGGTTTTTATTGTAAACAATGTCTGCACTGCTTCCGAAATAACGTATGAGCTCAAAAGGAGGAGGTAAATCTCCATAGCTATCAAAATACCATACTTTAGATTTACGTTTTACATAAGCAACATAATGAGTTCCAGGTCCACGACTGTCGTCCAAGTTAATTACGGCACTTTCACGTTCACGTGGGCGTGCTGGTAGTTGATCGCGCATATACACTCCTCGAAAATAATGAATTCCTAGTTGTTTAGCAAACGTAAAAATTTCATCATGCGTTAGAACTCGATATGGCAGTGCATTCAGTAGACGTTTTTTTGGAGAAATGTAGATACCAAGCCCTTTCTTGTATGGCGCTAGCTTCATGTTCACACCTTTGCCTCGTAACGCAATTGCCTCCATCGTCTTGTTATGACGTTCACTCTCTTTCAACTGTTGTTTCGCTTCTTCTACAGCTTTGACAGTTCTCGCTACAGCACTAGCACCACCTAGCAATGACCCTAAAGCTGCTAAGCCAGCAAACAGCGCAGGAAGAAATCCACCTCGTTTTGGTACAGGAATAATTCGCGCACGTTTACTAAATATTGCTCTACACTTTGGAGAAATTCTCGCTCTTGCTGCGCGTAACGCCTTAGTAATAGCTACACGAGGATTGTATTCCCCTCGAATAGCTTTTTGTGCAGCCTTTATAACATCTTTCCATCCAACAGTTTTTACTTTCTTCTTCTTCTTCATGTCGTTTGGATATCGTTGTTTCACCATGCTGGACACGACTTTACTAGTCAAGAGCAAATCATGAACTAACCGTTGCCTCTTGTTTCGTTTAATATATATATTACTATTACGTACTTTATGATTCAGTTATCATGAAGATTATAAAGCAGCAAGACACGCTACCTGTTACCGACATTGTACCACATCTCTTACCTAGTTCTAGTACAACTACAAGAAAACGTCATGGAACGTTGTTTCCTTTTACTGTTCGATGTATTATATCAAGTCCGTCGGGATGCGGTAAAACAAATCTTTTACTCACACTTATTACTTCTGTAAATGGTGTACGCTTCGAGAATATTTACGTTTTCGCAAAGTCACTCTATCAGCCGCTATATACTATTCTACAAACTGTAATGCACGATCTAGTTAAAGATGGAATAAGATATTTTAAATTTAATTCACATGAGCAAGTACCATCACCAGACGATGTGCTTCCTAATTCTCTAATGATCTTTGATGATGTCGCAACAGAACAGCAAAACGTTATTCGTGCATTCTTTAGTATGGGTCGACATAAATATGTTGATTGCATCTATTTGTGCCAAACCTATTCTCGTGTGCCTAAGCAGTTGATACGCGACAACGCAAATGTTATTGTGCTTTTTCGGCAAGATGAGCGCAACATGCGACATGTGTATAACGATCATGTTAACACTGATATGACATTCGATGACTTTAAACGTATGTGTGCTAAATGTTGGTCATTACACCGTTACAGCTTTTTAGTTATTGATAAAGAAAGTGATGTACAGCATGGACGATATCGCATGGGTTTCGATCATTTTATATGCATTAACACAGAATTACAGTAACTACTTGATTAAAAACCACCATCATGTTAACATCTAGCAAGGAGATCACAAAACATATCATCCAAGCTCGAAACAATATTCGACGGAAATTTAAAGAGCTTAAATGTATTCAAGCAGATACGGATTTATTTTTAAAAACACAACTAAGTACACCTCTCAAACAAATTTTTAATTCTACCTCATTACCGCAGTCTACTTCAAGTTTTGCTTCTATGCAAACATCATATCATAAAGAGAAGCATGAAGAAGAAAAGCATGAAGAAGATACGGAAGAGAAGAAGCAGGATGTAGATCAAGAAGAGGAAGATAAGGAAGAAGAAGAAGAAGAACTTAATGATACATCACCATCTAAGCGTGTTGAGTTTTTAACTACAGATGTTATTGCAGAAACACCTACTACATCGACGCAAAATCTACCATCTTTGTCTGAGGTTATGATTACACCAGAGTATCGCAATCAGTTTAGAACTTTTATTCAAGATACCTATGGATCTCTCTTCGCACCTTATATAGAAAAACTTTTTACAGGACAAACTGACACTACCTATGGTATTCGCTACGAAGATGACTGTTTCCGGATAGGAAATTCAAATGTTAAGATTAATAGCAACAAACTCATTGTAAAAGGTGTTACCTATAAACCTACGAAAGGACTCTTAGAACTTCTTTTCTCACGAATACCTGACAAGGATATAATTTTACAGGATGATCTTAAAAAGTATAAAGCAATACTTTTTGCTACTGATGCAACACGACGTAATTACAAGAGAACAGAAGCTGTAAATGCGAATAAGAGTTACAAGTATCGTGAGTTTATTTCTAAGCTGTTTCCGACTGCGCGTAGTCTAGACGTTATCTACAAGCCTTTGTTGCCGTATGTGGATGTAAGATACTGGAATGACCCAAACTTACTCGTTGAACGATTACAACTTTTAAGAGCATCGCAAGAGGCTGGTCACATTGGTCACGGATCAGAAATTCTAGAAATAGAAAGAGAACTACGTTATGCCGGTATTATTTTGTAATGGCTCGTCAAGAGAAGATCTCACCTGTAAAGGTAAACATCGCACATGAGTTACATAAACCAGCACGTCGCACCTACTGTCGCAGACGCGTTATTACACGAGGAAAAGATGATCTCTGGCAAGCAGACTTAGTAGAAATGATTCCATATGCTTCTAGTAATAAGGGCTATAAGTATCTACTTACTGTTATCGATGTGTACTCAAAGTTTGCTTTTGCACAACCCGTGCGTTCCAAAACAGCAGCTCAAGTTAAAGAAGCATTTAAACATATTGTTGAAGAATCGAAACGCTGCCCAAGGCTTCTTCAAACTGATCAAGGTAAAGAGTTTTACAACAAGGATTTTTCTTCTTACCTCAAGTTACTTGGCATTCAACACTACTCTACGTTCAGCAATCTCAAGGCAAGTGTTGTAGAACGCTTTAATCGTACACTCAAAACAATGATGTGGCGAGAATTTACAGCGCAAGGTTCATATCGTTGGATTGATCTGCTACCTAGACTTTTATCTACCTACAACGATACACCTCATCGCACTATCGGAACAAAGCCACGTCTTGTTACAAAGAATACACCTCGTCTAGATGCTATTCATCTTGTAATCAAAACAGCTGATCCACGTCGCTATCGCTTTAAAGAAGGTGATTTCGTTCGCATCAGCAAACACAAGTCTATCTTTGCAAAAGGATACACACCTAACTGGAGCACTGAAATTTTTCAAATCAGAAGTGTTAAGCTTACTAATCCAGTTACGTATTTACTTCGCGATCTCAGAGGACAGCCTATTGAAGGAGGATTCTACATCGAAGAACTGCAGAAAACAAAATATCCTGATCACTATTTAGTTGAACGTGTTATTCGACGTCGTGGTAATAAACTGTATGTTAAATGGCTTGGTTTTAATAACAGCTTTAATTCATGGATTAATAAAGAGGATGTACTTTAAATCTTATGTGTGTTTTCTTTTAATCCTCTACGTTTCCTTTCTTCTAAGTCACTAGGACATGCTGTAGGATTAAACAACACCTGTAATATGTTTTGACAATTCATATTTATTTTAGACTATATACATACATTTTTATCCTTTGTTTATGTTACGGTCTTTGGCACTCAGTTTTCGTTTTATTGCACCAACAACGACAAGTGCTGCTATATTCAGATAAAGTACTAGGTAATAACACACACAGCATACCTTTACGAAGCAGATTTTAACGGCTACACGACATACAGGCAGCATGTAACTACGTATCAGGCGAATGTGTTCTAGGGCCGCAGGGGAGATGAAGCACGAAGAAAAGAAGATCAATCACTCTATTGATGAGTCCACGCCCAACATGCTTCCTCATCTTTCTCCCAGCACGTTTCTTCACCTTTTCCTTGTTTACTCTCTCCACAGCCATGATAAGTGTTTATAAGCGAAGACAACTCGTTAGTTTTAGGTCCGTGATACAGTTTAATTAGTTGACATGTACGACACTGTCTCACAGAAGGTCTTCTAGCTAAACTCACGTGTTCATGATGTAAACTACACGTTTGAAGCTCTGACAAAACAGGATCTTGAGTCCACTCACGAGGCACCTTTTCCCAAATCTTCTTTACAGCATTCGCGGCTACATTAACCAAAAATGCCTTTGGTAATGCATTTAACTCTTCTTCAGTAAAAGTGTTTAGTTTCTTTTTGCATGCATAAAACTTTACGATCGCCTTTTCAACTGCGTTACACTTAGTATCTGTTAGAAATGACATGATGTCTTTACTCTACAAATGTTTCTTTTACACTAAGGTTATTTCGACACTGCACTTTACATATGTTGTTCACTTCCCGGCATGCACTGCGACACAACCAATCAAAGAGCATACCTACATGTTGTAAAGACTGTTTACTTGTTTCTCTGCTATGCTCTTTCGGAAGAGATTTAAATGATGGGGACCCCAATTCATGCATGTCGATAACTTCACATGATGATGGTAGAAAATCACGCAACCATTCTTTCTTTTCACAACCCTTTAAAAGAACAAGATCCGCTCTTGACAAATGTGCATTCATCATTAAAGGTAGAAAACGATAAGGTATTCCTTTTTCTTCCCACTTCAAACCTAAATTGTTTTCAATCCACTGAGTCTGCTTTTTATCTTCATCTGTTTGCAAACAGTAAGGGAACGGTGGACTAAATACTAAACTAACAAGTTTTGGAGCCCACAACACACTGCAATCTAACACAGCCACCTCTTTAAACACAAATTTGTTTCCGTTTACTTTAAAGCCTTGCACATCAACTATTAATGTTTTCGTCATGTTTGCACTCTACACTCTATCACTGTTTCTCGAAGACTAAAGCTTTTAGTCAACGAACGGGTTTAAACATGCACAATGACGTCATCACTGCAGCACGTGCTTACTCTAGCTTGCCCGATGCGTGTTCGAATTAGCCGCCACCACAAAGAGTGCAGCAGCGAGGTAAGATGGCGGTAGCTAAAGATGGCAGCATGGTGCACAAAGATGGCTGCTTGTCAAAAAGATTTTTTTTCAAATTATCCGCCACCACATAGAGTGCAGCACTGAGGTTTGCGATGCAAGATGGCGGGTGACAGCTTGTCAAAGGTAAGTAGCTAAAGAGGGCAGCACTAAGGTTAGCATTGCAAGATGGTGGATGACAGCTGTGACGTAAAATATTACTCGCAAGATAGCACCACGATGCTCTTTTCATTAAAGATGGCAGCTAGAATTTTTCAAATTAACCGCCTCGAAGGTAAGTAGCTAAAGAGGGCAGCACTGTTCTCTCTGGATTAAAGATGGCTGCTGAATTTTTCAAATTAACCGCCTCAAAGGTAATTAGCTAAAGAGGGCAGCACTGTTCTCTCTGGATTAAAGATGGCTACTGAATTTTTTTCAAATTATCCGCCACCACAAAGAGGGCAGCACGGTGCTCTCTTGATTAAAGATGGTGGATGACAGCTGAAGAGCACATAGAATTTGTCTCCAAACATGAGTACGTAGAATTTGTCGCCACGACATAGAGTGCAGCACGGTGCTCTGTAGATTAAAGATGGCGTATGACAGCTGACGAAATTACCCGCATGATAGCAGCACGGTGCTCTCTGGATTCAAGATGGCGGATGACAGCTGTCAAAAAAGCACGTGGCTATGTTTACCAAACAAGAGCACGTGGAATTTGCCGCCACCACAAAGAGGGCAGCACGGTGATTAAAGATGGTGGATGGTAGCTGTCAAAAAAGCACGTGGCTATGTTTACCAAACAAGAGCACGTAGAATTTGCCGCCACCACATAGAGGGCAGCACTATGCTCTGTTGATTAAAGATGGCGGATGGTAGCTGTCAAAAAAGCACGTGGCTATGTTTACCAAACAAGAGCACGTAGAATTTGCCGCCACCACATAGAGGGCAGCACTATGCTCTGTTGATTAAAGATGGCGGATGGTAGCTGTCAAAAAAGCACGTGAGTTTGTTTCCAAACAAGAGCACGCGGAATTTTTCAATTTGCCGCCACCACATTTCAACTAAAGATGGCAGCACGGTGCTCTCTTGATTAAAGATGGCGGGTGATAGCTAACTGAACTTTTCAAATTGCCCGCTACTACGTGCTTAAGGTAGTAGCCATGAAGAGGGCAGCACGGTGTTCTGTGGATTAAAGATGGCGGATGACAGCTGACGAAATTGCCCGCATGATAGCAGCACGGTGCTCTGTTGATTAAAGATGGCGGATGACAGCTGTCAAAAAAAGCACATGGCTTTGTTTCCAAACAAGAGCACGTGGAATTTGCCGCCACCACATTTCAAGGGTATCTTGAGGTTAAGTTGGTAGCACTAAGGTTTAGGCCCGCCAAGATGGCGGCACTGCCGATGACAGGTGATGAAAGAGGGCAGCACTGTGCTCTGTAGTTTAAAGATGGCGGATGACAGCTGTCAAAAAGCACGTGGCTTTGTTTACCACGCGCTAGTTAGGTTAAGCTGGTACCACTAAGGTTTAGGCCTGTCAAGATGGCAGTACTGAGGTTAGCGATGCGTTGTTGTCTGTCAGAAAGCACGTGGCTTTGTTTACAAATCTCTCAAAAGCACGTGGCTGTCAAAAAGCACGTGGCTTTGTTTACCTCGCGCTAGTGAGGTTAAGTTGGTACCACTAAGGTTTAGGCCCGTCAAGATGGCAGTACTGAGGTTAGCGATGCGTTGTTGTTTGTCAAAAAGCACGTGGCTTTGTTTACAAATCTCTCAAAAGCACGTGGCTGTCAAAAAGCACGTGGCTTTGTTTACCTCGCGCTAGTGAGGTTAAGTTGGTACCACTAAGGTTTAGGCCCGTCAAGATGGCAGTACTGAGGTTAGCGATGCGTTGTTGTCTGTCAAAAAGCACGTGGCTTTGTTTACAAATCTGTCAAAAAGCACGTGGATTTGTTTACCTCATGCTAGTGAGGTTAAGTTGGCACTACTGAGGTTTAGGCCCGTCAAGATGGCAGTACTGAGGTTAGCGATGCGTTGTTGTCTGTCAAAAAGCACGTGGCTGTCAAAACGCACGTGGCTTTGTTTACCTCATGCTAGTGAGGTTAAGTTGGCACTAGTGATGTTTAGGCCCGTCAAGATGGCAGCAGTGAGGTTAGCGATGCGTTGTTGTCGATGACAGCTGTCAAAAAGCACGTGGCTTTGTTTACAAATTCAAATCTCGCGCCAAAATTCAAATTTCCCGCCAAAATTCAAATTTCCCGCGGGCGGCGGCGGCGGCGGCGGAGGAGGAGGAGGCGTGCGGCGGCGGAGGTGCCGCAGAACCATCCAATTATACTACTCCTAGCCCGGGAAATACGAAATCGATTGCTGGAAATAAAGATTGAAAAATGGGAGGAACGTTGCCGTAATCTCTCAGTAAACGAGTCAGATCACGAATATCGGCGGGTTGTATATAAAACGATAAGCATTCAATTATAAATTTCAGTATATTACCGTAGCGAAGCACGGGTATCTTGCTAGTATATTTATAAAATCATATTGACTATGTGTCTGTACATTGACTATTTTGGCGAAATTTTCATTCAGCTATCCGTTTCTGGTGTAATAATGACCATCTGCTACACTTTTCAGTTTTAGTGTCTGTCTGTTCTTATAACTTGAAAACTACTGGATATATTTCTACTAAACTTCAAATTTAGAATCCACCTGTCCTTGGGTAGGTTTCAGGGCCAGTATTGTTTCTGAAGTGACTGGGGCTTTATACGAAACCGAAACCGTGATTTTGCACTCCCACAAAATAACCACAACCAAATGTATTGGAGGTATACCTGTCTTAATGGAAATCAACTTCTAAACATTTTTCACTTGTGCATCATTTCGATACAAAGATTAATAAGGGAGATATCATTAACGGACCGTTGTTCACTATAAGTTCGAGCAGACATTTTTTAGCTTTTATGTCGATTTGTCTGTTCGTCCGTTTGTTAAGTTTTGATAACTGAAAAACTAACTCTATATGTTATATCAAACTTTATATCTGTTCTTGGGTAGGCATCAGGGTCAATATTATTTATAAATCCTGGATTGGTTAGGGGGTTTATTGGAAGTCGAAACAGTGATTTTACCCTCCCACAAAATATACATGACCAACCTTAATGGAAAACTAGTTAATGAAAATCAATTTCTAAAAATATTTTCCTCGTGTGCACCTTTTCGATAGGAGGCTAACAAGTGAGTTATCATTAACGGACTGCTTTACAGGCTGTAATGTAATTTCAAGTTTGGTTAAGTGGTTTAACTAAAGAGCCATTTTACTCTTTTCCGTAGATAGGTTGTCGTCAACGTTTGGTTTTATGAGACTTCAGCCACAGTGCCACTCCCTGTTTCAGATGAACAACAATATGTAACAGAGAAATAAAAAGAATTACGCACAACTTCGGACCAGGAACTGTATCGTTCAATAAACTCTGTAATCTACCCAATTCTGTTTCTACATTGTTTAACTTTATCGTACTTAACGTTACTGCCACTTGCTTCGTAGAAGCGTATCGGTCTAACATGCTGTATTCAACGTTTGAATACAGGCATGTAACTTCGCATAAATTCATGGAGGAATCATGAAATCGACTACCAAATCCCGTGCGAAGTACGGGTACATATGCTAGTAATAATAATAATAATAATAATAATAATAAAATATGGCTTGAGATGTAGAAATGCATGTCTTCTCAATCAATATCTCGCAGCTTCCACATCAATTTTGACGTTTCATTCTGAATGACAGGTCGCTTCACTATAACTAACAATAATCAAAGTTGCTATTTTGTTTATGCCGTTGGCTCTCAGATCATTGTCACATTCTTGGAAGCGCTGAACTATGTTACTTTTGTTTTTATGAAATCCAAGATTATTTTAGCCAGTAAATCATTTAGTCTAGTGAAAGTTTGATAGTCTAATTGATTTTATCTTGCTGTAATGTTCTTCACTGGACCTCAAACGTACCTGCCCATCAACCCATCAGTTGCTCAGAATCTTTCGAAATATCTTTCCTTCCCCGTTGGCTAACTGATCATCTTGTCACTCTCTGCTCATAGTGTCCGAGGCATGCAGTTATTCTGGTTTAATAGCTGTTCTGTAGTGTCTAAGCTTTCCTCCTATACTCGGCAGTCGTATTGTAGGTGGTTTCCGTCAGTTGGTGTTCCCGGTCCTCTTTGTCCGATGGATTTTAAATACGTCTTTCGACATCTTTTACTAAAGGATATGTTGTTCATATTATTAAAATCCTTCATTTTATCAATTTCTTGAAAAATGATGAGGGTTCATAGGGCACTGGGGTCGGCATCTCTATCTATGATTGACAGGTCCTCGTATTCACCAATCTCGTGTCAATATATTTGCTAACCCGTAAAGGAACTACCGTTGAACAAAACATCGACACCTCACCGTCTACAAAAACCGTAAGAGAAGTTAGTGGGGCGTAAAATTATTATTATTATTATTATTATTTTGAAATTATTTGATCGGAAATGATGTAAAGTGTTATACTGTATATTATGTTTATAATCACATCTCTTTTTCCATATTATCCTACATGTATTTTCTGAAATTAAGATGCCATGTGTCTTGAAGGCAGCTGGATTTACTGAGGTACAAAACACAATAGATGTTTATGGTATGAGAAGCGTAACATCCCTGCGTTTGAAGTTAATTTTTGCGTCGTATTATAATTCAACGTGGATGATACTATTTGCAGAATTCAGGCGTGATGTACTCTCACATCATGATGCATGAGCGGGATAATTTAAATTAATGTTCCCTTGCGAATTTGGTACACGTAATCGGTACATTGCTATTTGTACTACGCCTGGAATTTCCATTGTATCATCAATGTATTAATTGTCTAAAAGGTTTCATATACTTCCTTCAACACCTTTCGTATTAGGGAGGGGAATTACAGATTGCATTATTACTATGTTCTTATGAAGATCACTTTCATGATTCCTGTTTATTAAGAGAGTACAGGTTTTTTTTTTTTTTGCTATTTGCTTTACGTCGCACTGACACAGATAGGTCTTTTGGCGACGATAGGATAGGAAAGGCCTAGGAATGTGAAGGAAGAGGCCGTGGCCTTAATTAAGGTACAGCCCCAGCATTTGCCCGGTGGGAAAATGGGAAACCACGGAAAACCACCTTCAAGACTGCCGAGTGTGGGGTTCGAACCCACTAATGTTAAAGTGGGTTACTTCTCAAATCTACAAACTGTAGTGTTATGTAAATCAGAATCAAAATGGTGGTCTCTTAACTCACTGATTGTCATTGTAGTATGAAAACTTCCTAGTGTTGTGATGTATTTTTAGCTCTTCGGGAATTTTAACCATAATTGGTTAATTTCACTGGCACGGGGACTGGGTGTACATGTCGTCTTCATCATCATTTCTTCCTCATCATGACGCGCAGGTCACCTACGGGTGTCAAATAAAATGACCTGCACCTGGCGAGCCGAACTTGTCCTCGGACACTCCCGGCACTAAAAGCCATTCGCCATTTCATTTCATTGTATAGTCTCTAAATACATGGAAAGCTGTGTTTGCAATGAAATCTGTACTCGATTGAAATTCAATACTCAACAACTGAAAATGTATATTTTATAGAAAAGTGCCTGTTAATAATATATGTTATTTATATCACACACATTCCATATATGAAATGCGCGTATGTGGGAAGAATTATAACAGAAATATACCACCTAATTTTAGACTACGATTATTTAATGAATGGTATCCATTGAATTACTGAGCTTCTGTATCGTCAGCAGACCTGAGCATTTCTACGTGGAGAAATCGAAAGTATAATTTTAGATTTTGTGGCACCTTGTAGAAGTACTTTTATATAAGATGATAATGGTCACCCTCGGACAACTTGTCACTTTTTAATAGCATTCACAGCTTTGCATGCGTCTTTTGATAACTGTATAAGGTGCGTGAAAAATGCATTTTTCATAGCCGATATGAAAATTTAAAAAAGGAATCACTCTAAGATTTTGCAACTGAAGTTTCAGCTCATTCCTGTCAATTTGGCTGTTTCCCAGATGTTCCTTATTGTGGCCTAACTTCTCGTCTCTGTTGTTATTGTTTCCTGTAAACTGCGTAGGACAGTGTGTTTCACAGCACCGCGAACCCAGTAGGCCTTTGTATTGAGCTAGTTTGATAATATGGAAGTAGTGTAATTGCCTACGGCAGTGGGAGACATATTCGTATCACGACATTAGCTACATCATTATATAAGACTGTGTCCTGTTATGAAAAGTTTTATGGTGATCCCCATACGGATGGTGGAAGGGTAAGATAATACGATAAACGTGATGAAGATCAGGGTGGAAAGGAGGAACAATAGTTAAAGCGGACAAGGAAGAGCATAAAATCTCAGAAGGACAAAGACTGTCTACATGCACACACATCTTCATATACCTTTCTCCTCATCAAGCGTAGTTTTACATACAGCACCTGACGAACTTTTTTGCTTTTGGATTTCATTGGGAGGATGGGCACCAATACTCATTGAGGGCCCAATTTTAACAGAACTTTATTCTTGTTATGGGAAATGTATAATAATAAGAAGAAGAGGGGAACTGAATAGGCGACAAAGGGAAGAGACAAAACAAAAAATTGAATACAGGCCTGGGGGAAGATTCGGAACACAGGAGAAACAATGGAGTAGAAGAAAAGCTAAGCTTGTCAACGTTACTAATAATATAAAGGAGTAAATAAATTTCTAAGGGCCGGTATTATAATGAGGGTTTAAACTGAAGATTGAGTTAAACTATAACTTGAGTTTAAATCAATGTTGAGTCTTATAATGGCCGGCCTAAGTTAAACTGAGGTGAAGAAGGAAATATACGATCTTGGTAGCAGTGACTTATGAGAAAAGATGACTGTCGATGTTTTACAGTGATTTACAAGAAAAGATGACTATCGATAATGTTTTGTTTATTTTTTGTAGGTAAAATTGCGGATAAAAGCAATAAACGTTGTCCTAATTTTACTTGTAAGGAAATAGAATTGCTTGTGCAATTAGTACAGAAATATTTATATAGTACGTGAAACAGGGGCCTTATGAATTCCTCCGAAATCTCCCATTTTAATAAACATGCTACGGGAGCCATAAAACCGCAATGCTATTAGTAGCTGACTGAGGGGTTCTACAGCATGATTTCTGAAATAGAAGGAAGTTACTTTACACTTTTGACATTCAAACAGTTCAAAAAGTCATTTTTACATTCTTACCTTTTTTTTTTACTAGGGGCTTTACGTCGCACTGACACAGATAGGTCTTATGGCGACGATGGGATAGGAAAGGCCTAGGAGTTGGAAGGAAGCGGCCGTGGCCTTAATTAAGGTACAGCCCCAGCATTTGCCTGGTGTGAAAATGGGAAACCACGGAAAACCATCTTCAGGGCTGCCGATAGTGGGATTCGAACCTACTATCTCCCGGATGCAAGCTCACAGCCGTGCGCCTCTACGCGCACGGCCAACTCGCCCGGTTCTTACCTTTTAGCTGCAAGTTTAATTCTAGCACCAATTTGCTGAAATATGGTTATGACAGTCTGTTTTGTAAGCCTAAACCTATTTAAAACTACTTTTTATTCCATATAAGAAAGTGACGTCCCCTTGGTCGAAAAACCGGTAGTGCCCGTGGTCGTTAAATAATTTGAACCACTTCTTTGTCATCGCTTAGTATTTCTTCAAACACCTCAAAAAATCTTTAAGATCCATTCTTTTTGCCATGTTGTAAGGATATGTATTTTTAAACTTCAGTTTAAACGGTAAATGAGTGGCGATAAAATTAATCTCTAGTTAAACTTAAGATTAAGTTTTATAATACACGACTAACAGATAAACTGAATTTTAAATTGAACCCACAGTTTAAACCTTTATTATAATACCGGCCCTTAGTCCTGCGATAGAAATATAGGAATGGTGAATACGAACAAATAACAGAATAAGTGCAATGACTGCTTAGTGTAGCAAAGAAGAGGAACAGGAGTGAAAACAAGGACATGCGTGAAAAAAATAAAGGACAACACCATTACTACATCTTCGTACATCGTGCTAGAGAATAAGAGGATGTGGAATTAGTGGGGTTATTGGAGGGAGAACACCCATCAGCCTGAAAATAGTAGTAATGCATATATTTCTATACAAAAGGTTACTCAGCTAAGGTGTCCACCATAACTGCTGTAACTCTTGAACCGTTGAAAGATATCCATATTTTTGTTTTCCATTTAATTAAGAGTAATAAACCAACTTGCAGTACGTTTCCAGGTTGTCATCATCTGCTGAGATAACGGTACTAATTGTGTTCCTTTAAATATAACTACCCTATCTTTTACACAATTTGCTATACTCATCAGCACAGGAAAATGAACACAACGAACGTTGTTCTGATGGACTGACTTAACGACGATAAAGGATTGGAACACCATTGTGGGATACGAGGTATTGCTCTCGCTGCGAAGATATATTCCCAAATACATTTGAAATCATTTAAAAAACTAGGCGAACTATTTATAGGGATCTGCCACCTGGCAAAAGTCCTAAATGCCGATACATGATTGATTGATTGATTGATTGATTGATTGATTGATTGATTGATTGATTGATTGATTGATTGATTGATTGATTGATTGATTGATTGATTGATTGTGTGGCCTAAATATTGCCTATTGTTGGCAGAATAATTGCAATGACTGGCATTGTGGTAAAGAAGAGGAACAGCAAGAGGAGGTGAGGACAAGGATGAAAACTCAGTACAAGAACTGATAATGCATGATATTGCATCATGATGATGATGATGCTTCTTAGCGCGACATCTAGGTCATCGGCTCCAGGTAAAGAACTATTTCTACATCTTCATTCATTGTGGTGGAGAATAAAGGGATGAGGAATCAGTGACACTGCTGCTGGTAGAGGTTATTATTATATTCTCAAGAAAAACAATAGAAAAACATGTCATCTTGTCTAGTCAGAGGAGAAAATGGAAGACATCCATTCAATCAATAACTACTGATCTGCATTTAGGGCAGTCGCCCAAGTGACAGATTCCCTATCTGTTGTTTTCCTAGCCTTTTCTTAAATGATCGCGAAGGAATTGGAAAATAATTTAACATTTCCCTTGGTAAGTTATTCCAATCCCTAACTCCCCTTCCTATAAACGAATATTTGCCCCAAGTTGTCCTCTTGAATTCCTTATCCTCATATTGTGATCTTTCCTACTTTTAAAGATACCATTCAAACTTATTCGTATTTTAGTATCATTATTGGTAGCGTCTGAGAATTAGAATTGTGCATTCTAGGAAATATGGAGTAGCGTCGGCGAGGAGGTATGAGTGTA
The DNA here is from genome assembly GCF_040414725.1 of Anabrus simplex. Classification (NCBI taxonomy): domain Eukaryota; kingdom Metazoa; phylum Arthropoda; class Insecta; order Orthoptera; family Tettigoniidae; genus Anabrus; species Anabrus simplex. Next base: position 1,400,359,319 of record NC_090265.1, read on the forward strand.
ACCCATTCACTCTGAATGACGCGTGTTTGGTTCTCTATATAAAAGTCGAAAAATATATAAATGCTATTGTTTTCTGGAGAAGTAATAATGGCTTTTGGATTCAGTCAGCCCATACCAGAAATTGATGCCAAATTAATATATAGGAAGGAGGTAACTGGCCGTAGGCTAACACTCCTCTCTTGTTAGAGCTGAAGTTATTGATAGTGGATTTATTTATATTCCAATACTCCAGGGGCCTTCATATCCTTACCGAAGGGAACTTAGCATATTTTTAGTGTAACATATTATATCGTCTATCTGCCGTTGTTCAGGAGGAATATTATGCAATAATTGAGGAGATAGACTCTGAATCCCTTCCATATCATACAACTTCTTTGAACCTGAGCAATTAATTGCCGGCTTCATCGCGTTGTTTAGAGGAAGTATTACGGTCGCCACGATCGTTTTAGTAGCTTAGCCACTGCTTTCCTCCAGGAAGGCCTCAGAAACCGCAGAAATAATGAGATAATCTGAAAACAGTTTAGAGTAATGATTACTGATTAATCATGAAGATGCACTATGATTTCCTCCGTTATCATGCAAATTCTTATAATCCTGAACAATTTACTGCTTATTCTATCGGAAAGGAAAATCATGCTTTTAAAAGTGAACATAATAATAATAATAATAATAATAATAATAATAATAATAATAATAATAATAATAATAATAATAATAATAATTTCGTGTGGTTATTTCTAGCCGGGTGCAGCCCTTGTAAGGCAGACCCTCCGATGAAGATGGGCGGCATCTGCCACGTGTAGGCAACTGCGTATTATTGTGGTGGAAAATAGTGTTATTTGTGGTGTGTGAGTTGCCGGGATGTTGGGGACAGCACAAATACCCAGCCCCCGAGCCATTGGAATTAACCAATGAAGGTTAAAATCCCGGCCGGGATTCGAACCCGGAAACCTCTGAACCGAAGGCCAGTACACTGACCATTCAGCCAACGAGTCGGACAAAGTGAACATTGAACTCAATGTTTCTGGCTCTGACTGCATTATTTTATGCCATATAGAACCTTCGTTAGCTGATTACAATCTGGATAAACCACTAAAACCATAGATAGTGTGCTCCATTGGATGCGATCTTATCCCTATGATTAAATGTATAACGTCTGTGGAAAGAGCTGTTGAAAACTATTATTAAAGCAGCCCCAGCGAGCAAGTCGATCCTCCATTCAATGGAGGGTGGCGAAATTGAACACACCCTATAAGCCTTGAATCGCCCCAAGCGAACAGTAAGACTCCATATTTTATTGCAGAAGGGACACAGTTCGTTCTAAACCAGCCACTTCCATTGTTTTAAAGATCTCAGAGTGAGAGAGTGAGTCGGCTAGTTTATACGGTATGTTGCAGAATCAGATATAAGCTCTATATGGGATGTTACCTGTGTTTATTTACATATTGACACATGATTATCGTTATTATTATTATTATTATTATTATTATTATTATTATTATTATTATTATTATTATTATTAGCTACGATTATTATAGTTCATATATATCTCGGTATCAATGTCCCGTCACAGTAGCATAACAACTGACATCTCTGCGCATGTACAACTCAACGACTGTCTGTATGTCCTCATTTACACATATAATGTATGTATTGTGCCCGTAACATGTTTAATAAGAGTAAAACTCGTAGACAACACTTACACCAGCTCATTGCAGCGAGACATAAGAAATCTCAGCTAGTGCTCAGTCCTTAAAAAATTGGTGCAAATAAAGTGTTGTCGTAGCACATGGAGCATATGGAGGATGTAGGAACTGGCGTTGATAAAGGCCTATGAATTTCAAAGAAAAACCTTTCATTTTCATGTATATATTAATTTTTAAGGCCATATTAAAAAATCTATGATCGTGAGTAATGATCACTATTCTACTCGACTGAAGCTTCTACATATCCATCATAAGCAAGCAAATCATGTGGTTCATCAGGTAGAAATTCCCTATCCTCACAAGAGATTTTTAATGTCGTCTTCTGAGTCTTTTAAATTTAACAATTATTCTCAATTGTGGAAAAGACTCATTCAAAACGACTTTATCGAAAATTTTCATGTTCCAAAAATAGTATGTAAATTAAAACAGTAAAATACTTCAATTAACATCTGCTGTTGCCGTAATTAGCCGACCCCGTGGTGTAGGGGTAGCGTGCCTGCTTCTCGCCCGGAGGCCTCGGGTTCGATTCCCGACTAGGTCAGGGATTTTTCTGTCGACCTGAGGGCTGGTTCGAGGTCCACTCACCCTACGTGATTAGAATTGAGGAGCTATCTGACGGTGAGATGGCAGCCCCGGTCTCGAAAGCCCAGAATAACGACCGAGAGGATGCGTCTTGCTGACCACACGACCCCTCGTAATCTGCAGGCCTTCGGGCTTAGCAGCGGTTGCTGAGCAGGCCAAGGCCTTTTCAATGGCATTAAGTTCCCTGGGAGGGGGGTTGTCATAATTCAATTACAGAAAATCTCACTTGATGAAGAAATTGAGATATTCTTTTTCAAAAGAATTGCGTTATCTGATTGAATTTTATGCACTTCTTCAAGAAAGTATGAATTTCGCAAAATAACTCGAATCATCGCCGAGATCTGATCATTGCACGTTCAGTCAAGAATAGAATTAATCCAAAAAAATAATTATGTACGTTCTTTACCATTTAGTAACAGAGTGGGGAAGACAAAGTTGATCTCAAGAAAATACACAACGGTAAATCACTTATAAGTAAGACAAAATCGCATAGTCGAATACTGAAAAATACCAAAGAAACAAATAAAACCGTAACTAGCTACAACCACACCATCTAACTACAAATCATGCAATTATACGAAATCTACGAATACACAAGGCATTCGCATCTTTATTCCTCCTTTTAGTTCAAATCGTCAGACTTATTCGGTTTATTGTCATTATATATAAATAAACACTAGCAAATGTACCCGTGCTTCGCTACGGCATTCTACATTGTATTCGAATATCGAAGTAAATACTGTACATGCAGTAAATAAGATTGTTTTAAAATTGCATGTCCCTTAGCGTTATCAGAGAAACAGCATGGGTTGGTCCCCATACGCTCTTTCCAATGCAAAGTGTTTGTTACGGATTTGTGATATAACGGCAGGCTCACTTGCCTATTGCCATTCACAATCGAGTTGGGAAGTTTATATTATAATTGCAGGCCCTATTGCCTACTGCGTGGTTACAATCGATTTGGAGAGTTTTCGTTACAATGGCAGTCCCTCTTTGCTACTTCCAGACAGATAACAGTTGAGGAGTTTCTATTATAATGACAGGCAACTACCCTACTATCAGGCCCCTTTTCCTACTGCCAGCCAGCTTACTGCCAGTCACACCAAGTTGGTGAGTTTCCATCAAAACAGTAGGCCACTCTGCCTAATGCCAGTCACATTTTACATGATGATATTTGTTTATAATTGCGGGCACCCTTGCCTACTGCCAAACACAATTGGGTAAGGGGGTTTTAAACAAAACTGCATACTCCCTTGCCTTCTGCAAGTCAAGTCGAGAAGTGAACTATTCATTACAATGGTAAGCCTTCCTTACTAATGCCAGTTACACAGGAGTTGGAGAAGGACCCCATTCCTACTGCCAGTCAAAATCGGTGTGGGGAGTACTGATTACAATACCGGTAGCAGACACACCCTGTCTCGATCGTTACAAATCGACATCAGTGAATATATATATATAGATCGACAAACAAAAATATATGCGTGTTTACAATTTTGCAGACCTTCATTTACAGATTGACTGCTGCTAAGCGTACGTCATATCGACAAGGGATTGTACCATAAGACGTCGGATTTAGTGGCCTAAATGGCTGGTCCTATGATATCTCATCTATTCTTGGGTCAGATTTAGAAACGTTGAACAGGTTACATTTTTTGTCAGATTATCTCACATCGCATTACTTTTCGGATATTTATATGACAGCTACATAAATAGCATTTGACTCGCATATGGCTACTGGGTGGGCCAATTTTCGTGAAGAGTTTGTTGATTCTATATTTCCTATAAGTGATTGAAATTATGATTTATTCATGTGAAAAGTCCAAATTTACTTAACATCGATTAATAAAGAAAAATCAAACCTAAAAGAGATACGACAAAAAGTCATAAGACGAAGGTTGTAGATCATTCCAAATTGAACGGAGATTGTGCAATCCGTTATGTGATAGTACTTCCTGAAGGTCTGCACCATCATGCCTCCATATTTCGATATTCTTCGGGGATAAAAAATGGAAAATTTAAAGATCTTGGAAGTTTTCCATTCGTTACAGGCTCAAACGTATAATTTTGTCAAATTTCCATTTTCTTTTTCGTCTGGCAGATTATGCCACAATCTGGATTTTGGGCGAGGAGGGTAAAAATTAGGACTTACAGGAAATTAAAGCAAAAATGTATGCAGATGGTCATTATTACCCCTTAAACGGGTAGTTGTGCGAAAATTTCGCCAAAATAGTCAATGCAGAGGCCCAGAGTCATTAAGATTTTTATATAGATAGATAAGGAATCTGCTCCACGTAGAACACCTTTTGGTCTATGTCCGCTGGACTTAACCTGCAAAACTGACCATTCAAGATATCTCCCTCCTGACGAAAAAATGCACACGAAAAAAGTTTTAGATTTGGAATTCCATCACGTTTGGTCCATTTCCAGTCAGGTTGTTCTTGTACTGTATATATTGTGGGAGAGTCAAGACACCATTTCGGTTCCCTTTAAACCACCAGTCCATTCCGGGAACATGAAATGTTATTGACATTTAAAACCTACCTTTGGACAGGTGGGTGCTAAATATAAAGGTTAGTTCGAATACCTTCAGTAGTTTTCAAGTTGTAAGAAATACGCTTTACACGCACCCGCTCTTGAGTTAAGTCCGATGGGACTTGTACCGAAAAACGGTCCGTTAATGATATCTCCCTTATTAATAATAATTATTATAATATTATAATTATATTATAATTATTATAATTATTAATAATAATATTAATATTAATAATTAATTATTATCGAGATGATGCACATGAGAAAAAAGGTTTAGAAATTAATTTCCATTAAGGCAGGTAGATTTCCATTAAGTTTAGTTTTGTATATTTTGTGGGAGTGCAAAATCACGGTTTCGGTTTCTTATAAACCCCCAGTCAGTTCAGGGATTTAAAAACAATATTTGCCCTAAACCTACCCAAGGGCAGGTGGATTCTAAATATGAAGTTTGGGGGAAATATATCCAGTAGATTCTAGCGTTCGCGTACATACGGAGTAATTAAGGAAGAACATAATGCACTTAAGAAAATTGAAATTAATAGAAAATGGATTATAAATGAGGACAGCCGGATAACAACAAATATGTGAATGTGAAGTGAATGTATTGGAAAATAAAATGCCCCTCAATAAAGTATGGTGGTGTGAGTTATGGATATAAGAAAGCGGTAACAGACGAGAAATGTAGGCCCAGTGATTCTTACGTAAACGGATAAGAATATGACTAATGGTGTTATTAATTAATCTATTCGACGGCGGTCATAACCTCCAACGATATTCCACCAATATCCCGCAGATAGGCCGATTGACGCTTCTCTTTCCTTCTACCCAAGGAACAACCACGAATTTAAAATCATGTTGAGGAAAAATGCAATACGGTACTTCCCTGTTGGCAAGCAGTCGGAGACGTTGCCATGGTAACCTGTAGGTTCGTTGTCGGTCTGTCGCACACTCAATGAAGAGCATGATACTCGCAGAAAATAGTAAATTTCTCCGTCATGTGAAGAGTAGGGTAAATTACGAAAATAACAAAAGTTGTTTATAATGAAGAGACTTTTCACGTACTGTCCACGGAGTTTACAGAAAATCAATAGTATAAGAGAAAATGGAGGAAAACCGTTCTGGTTTTCCTACAAACCCCCTGTCTATTCAAAGTTTTTAAAATGATATGCATATCGAAACCTTCCCCAGGATGAGTATACTCTACATATGAAGTTTGGTTGAGATCTATCCAGGCGTTTCGACGTCATGGTGGAATAAACAGACAAACAGACACGAAAAGTGAAAACCACCGAGTCGGTATTGAGTTGACCTAAAATGGATAAAAATCTGAAAAGTTGGCAAAATAAAAAAAAACGTACAGACAGCGGACCCCTTACAACTTTATTTATATAGATAACATGTCCCGACTGACTGACAGATTCATCATCGCCGAACCAGAACTAGTAACATAGACATAAAGAAATGAAATTTTGGGGATACATTTATATTGCAATGTAGGTGCTCTCTAAGGGAGAATTTTCAGATATTCCGTCGCTAAGGGGGTGAGAAGAGGGGTCGATTTACAAAATGTATCTATATCTCAAAAACTTACCAATTTAAGGACGTGGAAATTGGTATATGGAATCTCCTTTAAAATAAGGAAACACGTTTTCTTGTTTTAGGAAAATTCTCTTAAGGTGGGTATGAAAAGGTGAAAAGGAGGTTGAATGCCTTTTGTGAGGATACTTATAACTCGAAAATTGATGATGTTCCAGACATGAAAATTGGTATTTGGAATTTCTTTTTAAAAATGAAACACGTATTTTTTTGTTTTTGGAGTGACAAAGTGGGTGAATTTTTAAAATGAGTGTATCTACAGTACATCTCAAAAACGTAGCATGTCACAGATGTGAAAATTGGTATTTGGAGCCTCCAGTAAAGGGAACACGTATAATTTGTTTCCTGGTAATCTGCTTAAGGGGAAGTGTTAAAGAGGGTAAATATTTAAAATGAGCATATCTACAAACTTAACATGTTACAGGCGTGAGAAAATGTAATCTCCTTTAAAAATAAAGTACTATAACACGTATTCTCTGTTTCCAAAAAAAAAAACACTTATAGAGGTGGTTATAATGGACTCAAATTGGTGTTGAATTATTCTTATTAGGATAGAGGTATCTCAGAAATTGGAGATGTTACAGACTCGAAAATTGGTATTTGGAATCTGCTTTAAAAATTCAGAAACGCGTATTATTTTGGAAAATGCACTTAAGGGTGGGTTGTGAAAAGAACTGAAAGAAGGATGAATTATTTTTATGAGGATACTTATATATAAAAGAATTGTATTTCAAATCTTCCTTAAAATAAATAACACGTATTCTTTGTTTTCGCAAAATCCCCTTAAGGGGTTGGGGTGGGTGGAAAGAATTGAAGAAAGTGTTGAATTCTTTTTATGAGGATATATATCAAATACTGAAGACGTTACAGACGTGAAAACTCGTCCTTGAAATCCCCTTCAAAAATAAAGGAACACGTATTCTTTTGTTTTAGCAAAGACCACTTAAATGAGACTGTAGAAAGGACTGAAAAAGAGGTTGAATTATTTTTATGAGGGCACATATGCCAAAAACAGAAAATCATACGGCATAAAAATTTGTATTTCGTATCTTCTTTAAAAATAAAGACATTTATTTTTTTGTTTCCGGAAAATCCACTCAAGCGGGCAGGGTGGGTGAAAGGAATTGAAGTAAATGATGAATTCTTTTTATGAGGATGTAATTATTTCAAATACTGAAGATGAAAGGAAATGGTGTATGGCTTTTAGTGCCGGGAGTGTCCGAGGATATGCTCGGCTCGCCAGGTGCATGTCTCTCTATTTGACTCCCTTAGGCGACCTGCGTGTCATGATGAGGACGAAATGATGATGAAGACGACACATACACACAAGTCCCCGTGCCAGAGAAATTAACCAATGATGGATAAAATTCCAGACCCTGCCGGGAATCGAACCCGGGACCCCTGTGACCAAAGACCAGCACGCTAACCATTTAGCCATGGAGCCGGACTACCGAAGATGTTACAGCCGTGAAAATTCGCGTTTGAAATTTCCTCTACAAATAAAGAAACACGCATTCCCTTCTTTTTTCGGGAAATCCAATTTTGGGGATGGGTTAAATGAATTGATAAATGGGTTGAAATCTTTGTTTGAGGATAGGCCTACTTATATCTCAGAAACGAAGGATGTTTCGGATGTAAAAATTGTGATGTTGAATCTCCTTTAAAAAATAAAGTAACGCGTAATTTGAAGCGGGTGTAAAAGAATTGAAGTAATTTTAAAAGGATACAAATAAGAAGTGGAATTAAAACCATACACCCCTAAGAGGTTTTGACTGGGGGCTGTGGAATGATGACAAAAATATGCATTTATATAAAGCCGTTTAAAAATACGAAGTTAAAATTTCAAATGATATCCTAGGTGTTAAACAACAGAACGACCGAGTTCGATAGCTGCAGTCGCTTAAGTGCGGCCAGTATCCAGTATTCGGGGGATAGTAGGTTCGAACCCCACTATCGGCAGCCCTGAAAATGGTTTTCCGTGGTTTCCCATTTTCACACCAGGCAAATGCTGGGGCTGTACCTAAATTAAAGCCACGGCCGCTTTCTTCCCACTCCTAGCCCTTCCCTGTCCCATCGTCGCCATCAGACCTATCTGTGTCGGTGCGACGTAAAGCAACTAGCCAAAAAAAAAAAAAAAAAAAAACAAACAACAGAACGTTTGAAATAATTTATACCCTTAGAAAGTCAAATGGGGGTTATGATCCGAAAACAAATACATTAATTCCTTCCTCCGAAACGGTTTAACGTACGTAGATAAAATTTCAAATAGCGGTATATATTTTAAATCCTATGTCTGAAATGGGATATATTTCTAAACGTTCCACCCCTAAATGAGGTTAGCTCCGTAAATGAAATTAATCATCCCTCCACAACCGTTTGACATACAAGCTTGTAATTTTGCGAGTAGGGTCTTCCTTTATGTCCTAGCTGTAAAATATCGTATACTTCAAAATGTTTCTCCTCTAAGGGGTTTAGATGGTAGTTGAATCTCAAAAACACAATACCCATTCTTCCAAAACTGTTCCAGGCACGAACTTAATTTTGTTAATGAAGGGTGGTCGTCTATATCCTAGATGTTAATGAAAACTTACAACCTGTTTCCCAGTTTTTGACCGGGTCAGGGATGTAATGAATGAACCAGATATAGGCTATTATTGCAATGGGGTCGCCACTCCCAAGGTGATATTAATGACTGATAAATGATATGAAATGATAATAGAGTGTGTTGCTGGAATGAAAGATGACAGGGAAACCCGGAGTACCCGGAGAAAAACCTGTCCCGCCTCCGCTTTGTCCAGCACAAATCTCACATGGAGTAACCGGAATTTGAACCACGATATCCAGCAGTGCGAAGCCGACGCGCTGCTGTCTGAGCCACGAAGGCTCCATAGATGTTAATGAATATTTAAAATCATTCACCCCTTGAAAAAGTATTCATTCCTCCATTACTGTTCAACGTACACAATCAAAATTTCACAGGTCGATCGCTTTTACATCCTAGATGTTAAAGACAAAAAAATATACGTTATAACCAATCATGAAAAGTTAAATTCACATCATTAGTTCTTATTAAGAAGACCTTGCATATTTGAATGCATAATTACTTATACATGGGAAATTATACTGACGAATTGGATTAACTTTCAATTCATTGCAAAAATCCACGTGAAATTCACGTGATAATAATTTCGTATGGCTATTTTTAAACATTCAAATTCTTCCGTATAGGGTTCAAATGTGTGTTAGATCAGAAAATAAATTATCATTCCTCCAAAATCGTTTGACTTACGAACTGAGGGCGTATTTTACAGGTTCAGCTGACAGTGAACTCTCCAAAATGTGAAGTTTGAATAACTTTTAGTTTGAAACCGTAGCGAAGCACGGGTATCTTGCTTGTCTGGTGTAAAAGTCGTGAATGACATATTTGGGGTTATCTTTACTGAAAAGAAGTGCGATCCATTCTTCCTAATTTTCTTGTATCATTCTGCATTAATAAATAATGGCCGACATAATTGGAGGTCATTCATCTGAAATGTCACTCATATGTAACCTGATTTAGACATATGAGGACTTACTCCACACACGGCGTACATGACAAAGAAATATACGTTATAACCAATCATGAAAAGTTAAATTCACATCATTAGATCTTATTAAGAAGACCTTGCATATTTGAATGCATAATTACTTATACATGGGCAATTATACTGACGAATTGGATTAACTTTCAATTCATCGCAAAAATCCACGTGAAATTCACGTGATAATAATTTCGTATGGCTATTTCTAGCCGAGTGCAGCCCTTGTAAGGCAGACCCTCCGATGAGGGTGGGCGGCATCTGCCATGTGTAGGTAACTGCGTGTTATTGTGGTGGAGGATAGTGTTATGTGTAGTGTGTGAGTTGTAGGGATGTTGGGGACAGCACAAACACCCAGCCCCCGGGCCATTGGAATTAACCAATGAAGGTTAAAATTCCCGACCCGGGCGGGAATCGAACCCGTGACCCTCTGAACCGAAGGCCAGTACGCTGACCATTCAGCCAACGAGTAATTCACGTGATGTAATTCCACAAAGTCCTTATACTCAAGGGCATAGTGCAGAACTCCTCTTATGCCCTAAAACTGGGCTAAATCCATACAGACCGGGCGAGTTGGCGAGGGGCACGCGGCTGTGAGCTTGCATCTGGGAGATAGTGGGTTCGAATCCTACTGTCGACAGCCATGAAGATGGTTTTCCGTTGTTTCCCAGTTTCACACCAGGCAAATGCTGGGGCTGTACCTTAGTTAAGGCCACGGCCGCTTCTTTACAATTCCTAGGCCTTTCCTATCCCATCGTCGCCGTAAGACCTATCTGTGTCGATACGACGTAAAGCAACAAGCAAAAAAAAAGTCCATACAGAGTGCCGACCCCAGACAATCAGGAAACGAAAGAAGAGTGACAAGGAAAAATGACAATTCTGAGTGATAGCTGCTTAATCTCTTCTTTATGTAGCACTATATTTCGAAGTAGCCAACGAGATATTCACCAGATACGTGTGCAGATATAAGCTTACTTTCGGAATATTGTGCGTTTCAAACCAGAATCTAAACATTTCGAAATGTGTTTTCTCCGGTTTCCCATTTACTTCACAATGGCGGCACTGTACCTTAATCAAAACCGTGGCTTCTTCCCTTGCACTCCTAGCCCTTTCCCACTCCACTGTCACCGATGTTAAATCACCACCAAGAAAGGAAATTAAACAGACGGGAAATGATGAATTGCTGACATTTAAATTTCATGGGCATGGAAGATTTCACCGTCATCTCCCACACAGCTACAGTCTTTTGAAATCGTATGTTACAAGCGTATAAATCTCCGCCTGCTGTCATTTCTTGATGGATGCAGTACTTTTGTATCCATCTCTTGGCACAGGCCAGAGCAAAGTGTAGCTTCCACTGAAGTCCCAGTCCCATCTATGGCTGTGACAATATGGAAGCTGCTGGTTTATGGGTGGTGCTGAGTAATGACACTCGGAGCACAAATAGTGTCCGAGTGTTATGAAAGGTGTTGCTCGTAGGGTCAGTCGTGCTGCAGTGGCACATTCTGGCCCAGTGAGGAAGGCAGTGGCAAAGTACCTCACTCCTCATCTGGCCTAGTACGCCTTATTTGGGCTCTGCCATTGGTTTTTGCAGTTTCCCTTGTAACCGTACAACAGGGTTACAGATTCCATTCAGTATTTATTATTATTATTATTATTATTATTATTATTATTATTATTATTATTATTATTACAATTATTATTATTATTAACCCGATTCATTAGATTTTATATATTCTGTTTCTCATCATTTAGACTGTAATAATTAGGTATCACGTATATTATTGTATTTAATCATAGGTTAAGTGAAATTTGTTTGTAATTATTCTGTATTGTAGTAAGTGAGATTTGTTGGTTTCATATTGTCATGCTGTGGCTTGTAACTCGGGCTAGATGAGCTGGCATAGTATTTTGCAATCGAGGCTATGTTTAACTGAGAATGTTATGTGCAAGTAGATTTCCCGGTGACGCATTCAGCATAGTCATCCTCAATCCGCTTGGGCACGCTTAGACAACACTTGACTTGACAGAGCGTGGGCACGTCATTGCGACCAAGTGTCAGTATTCGCCAGCTACTGTATGTTGAAGTGGAAGGGATGAACAGAGAGTAGGGAGATGAGTAGTCATCGCGAGGTTATAAAAGTCGATGCAACGGTGGTGAGAGATATTCAGATCATATCGTTCAGATCATATGTAACAGTCAGATGTATCAAATGGAAGAAGTGGTCTTAGTGTGATGGTCAGAGCTAAGAGTTGTGTTTTCAAGAGGTCTTCTAATAATCGAGGAGGTCTACAAATGGTGGTTGTATCCGAGTAGAGACGGGTACTATGCTGATAAAGAAACATCATCTTCTTGTGAGGATGGACTTCACAAGATGTTTCAATAATATTTTCAAATTTCTGATAATATGTTGAGTGGACCTAATTACATTGGAGCTCCCTACACGCGTACATGGTATGTAGGCCAACTCCTTGTTATATAAGAAGATAACAGCAGACGGCTCCCGACTTCAGCTCATAGGTTTTCCCAAGAATTTCAAGTTCAACAGCGGTGTATGCAGACATCAGGTAATTAAAGCATCAGACATGTTATGCATTCATAACATGAAGAAGAATGTAATCAGCGGCGATATCACATCTCACTTCAAGTTCATGACAATAGCTTTTTTTGTTTAGATTAAATTTTCCTTTTATTAGTACCGCAAATCTCACTATATATTTTTTTTGTTAAATTAAAAGACGTCAATGATTGTTCATTGTGACGTAAATTATAGTCATAAACTCCGTTTTATTTTAATTATAATAAGTGATTCCAGCTCCATGTACAATCCTCAATTGTGGAAATGCAACAGTAATTTAATATTGTCCTGATCCATATCCCTGTATACTGCTAAATATGTGAGTTTATCACCTCACGCCTTGAGATAATTGATATAAGAGGTTTGCTCTACCAAATTTTGTTGTTTTTCTTAAAAAGCAACTGGCGCTCAAACAAATGTTATGTATATTGTGTGAAGGAGATGAAGGTATAAGAGTAGTGGTTGGAGTAGCCACACCCTATAACTGTATAGCCTTTAGTGGTGCTATTTGAGGATCCAACCAGCCTCTGAGCTGATGACCTAACAGACCTAACAGACGTATAAATCGTATCTCCTGGACCAAACATAAATACAATTTAGAAAAAGAAAATGCTTTGACGATAGAAAGAATGAAAGGAACACGTGAGATTCTTTTCCTTCAAGTTTCTGAAACTTGGTCAAATCTTGAAGGGAGTAAAGTATGATCTGCTAGTTGCTTTACGTCGCATCGACACAGGTAGGTCTTATGGCGACGATGGTACAGAAAAGGGCTAGGAGAGGGAAGGAAGCGGCCGTGGCCTTAATTAAGGTACAAACCCAGCATTTGCCTGGTGTGGAAATGGGAAACCACGGAAAACCATTTTCAGGGCTGCCGACAGTGGGGTTCGAACCTACTATCTCCCGAATACTTAGTATGATCTGCAGTTGATACTCTATGGTATGATTGCAGGTAAATGTCGAACTTGGATAAGTCCAATATAATGGCTAGGAAGTATGTGCGTATGTACAAAATTACATTGTAAAAATTACATTGTATATACATGAAGTGGTTAAGTGTAAGAAAGGGCCGGGAGCCCTAACTTCGCCACAATAAAGACGGTTTAATAATAATAATAATAATAATAATAATAATAATAATAATAATAATAATAATAATAATAATAATAATATACGAATTCACTCATAAACGTTGCTAAATCTTAAGTTCAATATGCTAGAATGACCGCCGACCTTTTGGAGAAGACAGCACCTTAAACAAAATATTTCAGAAGTTGAGTACATGGCACCACAGTAAAGTTGAACTGCATAAGTTATAGATAACCCTTTGACTGAGTGCCAAAGTGTAGGACTGTTGTTGTTGAATAGCTAGCTTGTGTGTGTTTAAATTCTTAGAGTCCATGTTCAGTACCAGATACCGACATTTTTATGTTGCCGGGCTGATTAGTTCAGGTGATAGGGTGCTGGTCTTCTATGCTCAAGTTGATTGGTTCAATTCCGGCTCAGTTCGGTGTTATTTGAGGGTGCTCAGATACTTAGGCCTCGTGTCGGAAGAGTTACCGCCAGGTTACAGAAATCCTGCGGTACAAAATGTAGGCACATAGGCGCCTCCGAAAAACGTAAGAGTAGTTAGCGGGACGTTAAAGTCTTCCTCGTGAACAGTCGAGATTTTCTTCTGAAAACGCAGAGCAAATTTCTCTGCGAAACGTAAAGAATTTCACCTTATTTTCTTGCCACGGTACAAGCCCAAATCCTATATCATGTCTATTTATTCCTGAGCCTTGTGATTTTTCTACCTGGCACAGTAGCAAAGTCAACAGTAACTTAGAAAACAAAATACCGTGCAGTCGACATACTTTGTCCTTGTGGCAGCCTCCGCATGGGGGAAGTTTGTAATAATATTAATACGGGCCGTGAAAGCATCAATGGTATTTTTTCTTTGCGTTTAGGCCATCTGCGGACTACGGTGCTTTTGTTCTAGCTGTGTTTTTGTCGTCGTCTGCCCATTTTGGCGTATTGGATTGTGTTCATAGCGGCTTCTTGAGCCTTCCTGTTGGCCCAGTATTCTTTCATTTCCTCGCTGAATTCTTTCCTGCGCTCCGACCAATTCCCGGCACTGTTGTGGCTAACCGATGTAAGGGATGTTAGGAAAGGTTTAATTTCAACAGCATGGGTATTATTATTATTATTATTATTATTATTATTATTATTATTATTATTATTATTATTATTATTACAATTTGCTTTACGTCACACCAGCACAGATAGGTCTTTCGGCGATGATGGGACAAGTGAGGGCTGGGAGTGGGAAGGAAGTGGCCGTGGCCTTCATTAAGGCACAGCCCTAGCAATTGCCTGGTGTGAAATTGGGAGACCACGGAAAACCATCTTCAGGGCTGCCGACAGTGGCGTTCGAACCCACTATCTCCCGAATGCAAGCTCACATCTGAGCACCCCTAACTGCACGACCAACTCGCTCGGTTTTATTATTTAATATTATCATTGTTATCATTAGAATTAAACATATATCATTGTAGATCGTTACGCCTTTCAGCGTTCAGTCTGCAAGCCTCTGTGAATTTTCTAAACGTCGCCATATTCCCCTAATTGCAACTAGTGCTGTGGCCTCATTTACTTCAATACATCATACCTTTAAATCGTTAGGAAATAAGTCTAACATCGTCATCTTAATCCCCCTCTACTTCTCTTACCCTCCATAACAGAGTCCATTATTCTCCTGGGGAAACATCCTCCTCCATTCGCCTCAAAAGTAATTATTATTATTATTATTATTATTATTATTATTATTATTATTATTATTATTATTATTATTATTATTATTATTTTATGTAGAGTCTTCATCTGTAATTAATGTACAAACTGCTTGAACTAAATATCAAATTAAAAACTTTAGTATTATGAAGAAAATTTCGATTAATGATATGCAATATTATAAAATACATATCGATAATTCAGTTGCATTAAACATGTGTGAGGGAACAAACATTACTTTATTTATTTATTTATTTATTTATTTATTTATTTATTTATTTATTTATTTATTTATTTATTTATTTATTTATTTGAGCAGTGCACGGGCTTTCCACCGCTGGATTCTGTGGGTCACTCAATGTGAAATTTGTGCTCGATAAAGCAGAAGCAGGACAGGATCTTTCCCCGGGTACTCCATTTTCCCCCGTAATCTTTCATTCCAGTAACACTATCCAGTATTCTTTAATTTTATCTGTCGGCCTTTAAATGCCCGAGAGGAGTGTGGCAGGCTTCCGTAGCCGACACATTTCCTATCCTCGCCGCTAGATAGGGGTCTTCATTCCAATCTTGACCCGGTCGAATAAATGGAAACAGGCCATGTATTTTCACTTTCAGAGTGAGTGAGTGAGTGAGTGCGTGCGTGCGTGCGTGCGTGCGTGCGTGCGTGCGTGAGTGAGTGAGTGAGTGAGTGAGTGAGTGAGTGAGTGAGTGAGTGAGTGAGTGAGTGAGTGAGTGAGTGAGTGAGTGAGTGAGTGAGTGAGTGAGTGAGTGAGTGAGTGAGTGAGTGAGTGAGTGAGTGAGTGAGTGAGTGAGTGAGTGAGTGAGTGAGTGAGTGAGTGAGTGAGTGAGTGAGTGAGTGAGTGAGTGAGTGAGTGAGTGAGTGAGTGAGTGAGTGAGTGAGTGAGTGAGTGAGTGAGTGAGTGAGTGAGTGAGTGAGTGAGTGAGTGAGTGAGTGAGTGAGTGAGTGAGTGAGTGAGTGAGTGAGTGAGTGAGTGAGTGAGTGAGTGAGTGAGTGAGTGAGTGAGTGAGTGAGTGAGTGAGTGAGTGAGTGAGTGAGTGAGTGAGTGAGTGAGTGAGTGAGTGAGTGAGTGAGTGAGTGAGTGAGTGAGTGAGTGAGTGAGTGAGTGAGTGAGTGAGTGAGTGAGTGAGTGAGTGAGTGAGTGAGTGAGTGAGTGAGTGAGTGAGTGAGTGAGTGAGTGAGTGAGTGAGTGAGTGAGTGAGTGAGTGAGTGAGTGAGTGAGTGAGTGAGTGAGTGAGTGAGTGAGTGAGTGAGTGAGTGAGTGAGTGAGTGAGTGAGTGAGTGAGTGAGTGAGTGAGTGAGTGAGTGAGTGAGTGAGTGAGTGAGTGAGTGAGTGAGTGAGTGAGTGAGTGAGTGAGTGAGTGAGTGAGTGAGTGAGTGAGTGAGTGAGTGAGTGAGTGAGTGAGTGAGTGAGTGAGTGAGTGAGTGAGTGAGTGAGTGAGTGAGTGAGTGAGTGAGTGAGTGAGTGAGTGAGTGAGTGAGTGAGTGAGTGAGTGAGTGAGTGAGTGAGTGAGTGAGTGAGTGAGTGAGTGAGTGAGTGAGTGAGTGAGTGAGTGAGTGAGTGAGTGAGTGAGTGAGTGAGTGAGTGAGTGAGTGAGTGAGTGAGTGAGTGAGTGAGTGAGTGAGTGAGTGAGTGAGTGAGTGAGTGAGTGAGTGAGTGAGTGAGTGAGTGAGTGAGTGAGTGAGTGAGTGAGTGAGTGAGTGAGTGAGTGAGTGAGTGAGTGAGTGAGTGAGTGAGTGAGTGAGTGAGTGAGTGAGTGAGTGAGTGAGTGAGTGAGTGAGTGAGTGAGTGAGTGAGTGAGTGAGTGAGTGAGTGAGTGAGTGAGTGAGTGAGTGAGTGAGTGAGTGAGTGAGTGAGTGAGTGAGTGAGTGAGTGAGTGAGTGAGTGAGTGAGTGAGTGAGTGAGTGAGTGAGTGAGTGAGTGAGTGAGTGAGTGAGTGAGTGAGTGAGTGAGTGAGTGAGTGAGTGAGTGAGTGAGTGAGTGAGTGAGTGAGTGAGTGAGTGAGTGAGTGAGTGAGTGAGTGAGTGAGTGAGTGAGTGAGTGAGTGAGTGAGTGAGTGAGTGAGTGAGTGAGTGAGTGAGTGAGTGAGTGAGTGAGTGAGTGAGTGAGTGAGTGAGTGAGTGAGTGAGTGAGTGAGTGAGTGAGTGAGTGAGTGAGTGAGTGAGTGAGTGAGTGAGTGAGTGAGTGAGTGAGTGAGTGAGTGAGTGAGTGAGTGAGTGAGTGAGTGAGTGAGTGAGTGAGTGAGTGAGTGAGTGAGTGAGTGAGTGAGTGAGTGAGTGAGTGAGTGAGTGAGTGAGTGAGTGAGTGAGTGAGTGAGTGAGTGAGTGAGTGAGTGAGTGAGTGAGTGAGTGAGTGAGTGAGTGAGTGAGTGAGTGAGTGAGTGAGTGAGTGAGTGAGTGAGTGAGTGAGTGAGTGAGTGAGTGAGTCTGTCTGTCTGTCTGTCTGTCTACCAAGTATTATGGTTGCCCTGGTAGGCATACATAAGCGTTGGTACCTAAAAATAAAACTATATTTTTGAATTATTGAAACCTAAAGCCTTATTTCTGAACACGACCTCATTAAGATCTACTGTAGGGGCCTGCATCGAAACGGTTATCCGATAACTGAAGTATGTAGGAAACGCTTATCCTTAATGGTACAAGTGTTGTCTGATGGTGGTTATGGAACCCTTCAAGGTGCTGGTCCCAGCGTCCTGTTTAAGCTTTTTATATAGACCAACCTATTTTCTATCGAAATATCATCGAATCCAATATAAATTACAAATCAGTAATATGAATCTTCTTCTTCTGCCGCTTTTCCCACCCCTGTGTGGTCTCTCTCTTTCTCACACACATGTACGTGGGTTTGGCCATGTTTTATGACCGATGCTCTACCTGACGCTAACCCTATATGGAGAGATGTAATCACTATTGAGAGTTTCTGTTGTGTGTGTTGTCTGAAGATGAAGCGGAGAGTGTTGGGATAAACACAAACGTAAAGTTCCCGAGCCAGAAGAATTAATCAAATGCGATTTAAATCTCCGACCCGACCGGGAATCGAACCCGGGACCGTATGAACTGAAGGCCTCAACGCTGACCATTCAGCCAAGGAGTCGGACCAGTATTTTAAGTGAATGACCTCACATTATCATTCATGATCAAAATAACCAATGGCAGCGCTCTGAAACAAAATTAATTTTATCATCGCACATTCACAACTACAAAAATACAAACCATTGATCACCCTAAAGGACATGTTTAAAGTGATCGATCATCCAGTACGAGGGAAGTTTCCAGGGACGCATTGCTTACACCTTAATGCAACGTGTATAGCTCGCAGAATATTCACTTGCGAACAACGGAGGATAATACCATAATACCATTTGATTAATAGAACAATACGGATGGAAAGGTTTGTTATGCATCAGAATTAACGTGGAAATACAGGACAATAATCTAGATTAACTTCGAAATATTCATTATTTCTTTGACGTTTATTTTCATGGAGTGCACTGCTTGCCTACACATGGGAGCAAACGAAAACAAAAGAAACAACAGCCTAGTAGGTTCTTGACCTGTGAAGACAACTGCTGTCCTGACAGATGTCTTACGGACACTTTAAAGTGTTAACATACATTCCAGTTCTGACTTCTATAACTCGCAAATCAGATAACATTACTTCGAATTTATGTGGAATCCCGAAGTGTTGTCCTTGTCCGCAAAGTTTTCTTAACCCTGTGTGTCACTACTGTGATGAAGTTGACATTCTTATATTCAGAGTGAATTTTTACTCCTTCTCTTCCTTCGTCATCTTACCTGACCTTTCTGCCAATTACTGTGCTTAAGCCCAGTTTTACGGCCGGGTGCCGTTCGTGACACCAGACCTATGTGGAGGAACGTGTTCAAACTTGTGTATTTCTGTCGCGATTTGTAGGCGCATGTGTTGTATGCAAATGAAAAATGAAGTGGAAATGAAATGACGTATGGGTTTTAGTACCGGGAGTGTCCGAGTACAAGTTCGGCTCACCAGGTGCAGGTCTTTTGACACCCGTAGGCGACCTGTGCTTCCTGATGAGGATGAAATGGTGATGAAGACGACACATACACTCAGTCCCCGTGACAACGAAGTTAACCAATGATGGTTAAAATTGCCAACCCTGCCGGGAATCTAACCCGAGCCCCTGTGACCAAGAGGCCAGCACCTAACCATTTAGCCATGGAGCCGGACATATGAAAATGAAGAGATGTATTGCGGAGATCACTATCACCCAGTTCTTGACCTAGGAAATTTTAATGTCATGGCCGAGAAACGCAGCCTAGCCGGAAATCCAGCCCATGGTCCTATGATACGGAGGCCACAACATCAACCACTGGGCCAAGGACACGGACGTCCTCTCTGAACTACAGGGTAATATTTTACTATATTCTTCGTACTCTACAGTGAATTTTGGATACGGTCTTCGTGTTTAAATCACAAGTGTGGTAACACTTATTCATGATTTACTCCAAGGTTACTTTCTCCCATTCACTAAACCAATTTTGAATCAATTCCGTTGTAATGCTATTCACATTCACTCATGATTATTCGAGTGAGCTTGAAACTCGAAGTGGAAATGATTTGCATACTTACATTGCTTGATAATGGATGGAACGGTACAGTCTCCTTCTGTGAAAATTGTCACAATACTCTATTTTATCTCATCAAAGTACATCATTCACTAGGTTTTCAACAAGCATTAATATTCATATAGATATGCAGTGTCTACGTTAGTGGATTAAAATATGAAATTTAATAAGATGTAGCCTATTTCTTTATATTAATATTTCAACATATGTTCTTAAATTCTTCTTAGGTATATTGAAATACATGTGAGCCAAGAACTCTGCCGTTATAATATATTTCATGGAGAATATATTTCATTAACACAAATATTTTGGGATTTTTCAGTCGTTGATGCGTGATGAATGATAAGCTATTTGCTTTGCGTCGCATCGACACAGATAGGTCTTATGGCGACGATGGGATAGGAAAGGCCTAGAAATGGGAAGGAAGCAGCCGTGGCCTTAATTAAGGAACAGCCCCAGCATTTGCCTGATGTTAAAATAGGAAACCACGGAAAACCATCTTTAGAGCTGCCGACAGTAGGGTTCGAACCCACTATTTCCCGGATGGGAGCTCACAGCTGCTCGCTCCTAACTGCACGTCCAACTCGCCCGGTGAATGATTTGCCAAAGAAAAAAAAAGAAATGAAGTCCGCCTCTGCGGTGTAGTGGTTAGTGTGATTAGCTGGCTCCCGCGGAGGCCCGGGTTCGATTCCCGGCTCTGCCACGAAAATTTGAAAAGTGGTACGAGGGCTGGAACGGGGTCCGCTCAGCCTCGGGAGGTCAACTGAGTAGAGGTGGATTCGATTCCCACCACAACCATCCTCGAAGTGGTTTTACGTGGTTTCCCCACTTCTGACTTAAGGCCACGGGCGCTTCCTTCCATCTTTCTTGTCTACCCTTCACCTGGCCCCTGTTCGGCATAGCAGGTGAGGCCACCTGGGCGAGGTACTGTTCATCCTCCACAGTTGTATCCCTCGACCCAATTTTTCACGCTCCAGGACACTGCCCTTGAGGAGGTAGATGTGGGGTCCCTCACTAGGTCCGAGGGGAAAACCAACCCTGGAGGGTAAGCAGATTAAGAGAGAAAGAAAAAAGAAATGAAAGCACTTAGAAGTAAACCCAATTCACATCAGTTGTTTAGACTGTTGATGTGAACTTGAAAGGATGGATATACGTAAATAACATAAAGTAACAACATGACTAGCACCTTCGAGAAAAATGTGTGCATTACAATATCTACACTGTAATCTTACATTATAGGGAGAAACAGAAAAAAGCTATGACATCAAAATATGGCTCATATCTATCTCGCTGTGGTATGGCAGCCGAGACACTAGTTACTAACTTCTTATCAAGGTAGCCGTGCATTGAATCCGGGCCATGTCGGATTTTCAAAATCGAACGTCATATCCATATTCATATTCTGTGTAAAACTGGAGTCCCGTAACCTGATCATATAACTGGTGAAGGAAGAAAAAGAAGAAAATACTGTGAAATATGCAAATACATAATACTTTTGAAGGTGATATGAGTATATCAGCCAAAAATGGAAAGGTAACGAAGCTGGAGAACAATTCCACGAAATTTGACTAAAGGAGGAGAGAAATGGATAGGACACATTTTGAGGCATTCAGTACTTCATTTTTGAGACTGGGCGAGTTGACCGTGTGGTTAGGGGCGCGCAGCTGTGATCTAGCATCCAGTAGATTGTGGGTTCGAGCCCCACGGTTGGCAGCCCTAATGATGGTTTTCCGTAGTTTTCTATTTTCACATCAAACGAATGCTGGGTTTGTGCCTTAATTAAGGCCACGGTCACTTCCTTCCACTTCTGGGCCTTTCCTATCCAATTGTCGTCATAAAACCTATCTGTGCCAGTGCGACGTAAAACAAATTCCATAAAAAAAAGAGTTTGAGATCGTATTTTTTTAAAATGGAGGGAGGTGTGAATAGTAAGGGTGAGGAAACAAGACCTGTCTAGACATGAATATGACAAATAATTTAACGTAGTTGTAAGATGTCGTAGTTACACAGAGATGAAGAATATAGCACCGAACCGAGCGACGGTAGGGAATGCTTCGTTAAGCCAATCGATGGACTGATAACTCAAATAATAACAACAACAACAGCAGCAGCATCAACAACAACAGCCATAACAACAACATAATTCAGCTCCTTTACTATTATTACAAAAACGACAACAACAAAGATATTTTACGAAGGACTTGTAAGAAGAAAAATGTTTAGCTGTCATCGTAAAGGCCAAAAAAATCCTTGAATATATATAGCCTATATTGACCGATACGTGGGATCGAGTTATTAGCTCTATATCCAGCCACCGTTTTACCCAAGGAATTAACCTGTTCATTTCTGGAATAACTTGAGGGAAAACCAAGGTCATGTTTCCAATAATTTCGGCTTCCTGGCTTTCACGTCCTTCCGGGTAAACCGAGTACGACTTCATTGCAGCCCCCTACCAACAAAGGCATGTGCAGACATCGTCAGCGATGGTAGGTCCATGTTAACAAACGTTATAAGGGTGGGGTCACTACAGCGTATTCTCTTCCTCGTTCAGTGGTGGACAAGTTATTCCGCACTAACATGGTTTCGCAGGTCAGCAGGGGTCGAATTGAAAGGCCAAATAGGAATAATGGCTAAGTCCTATGTTTGAGCTTTTCTTGTGTTACACCTGATGTAAGATATTCATAGTGATCTTTCTGAGATTGTTTTCAGTCCATATATCCGTAAACCTGTAACACACATGCAATATTATTGTTCAAAAAATACATAAGTCAGTCTCAGGAAAAACAATGCGTAAGTCTAATTCTGCGTTTGTATCAAGATCCCAATGAAGTAATTGTATGTTTAGATGACTAAACTGAGCTCACAAAAGGTGGTTTTAAAGTATTAGGACTCTTCGGGGACAGGTCTACAACCAAAACAAGAATCGTTTTCTTTATGTCTGTCTTCATGGTTTTGATAAGATAAGTGTGAATTATACAGTTCCAACATAATGATGGCCATTGTCAAGCATTTTGACACTATTGAGCGCTTCTGAAAGAAAAGAAATAAAGCACAGCACATAATTCTGACATACAGTGAGGGGGGGGGGGTTCGGAAACAAAATGGAGCGGGTATATGAGGGATTGAGGGTTGGTCATACTGGCACGTAAAAGAACTCCTGCGGTACTAATTTTCGGCTCCTCGGCGTCTCCGGAAACCGTAAAAGTAGTTAGTGAAATGTAAAGTCAATAACAATATTATTATTATTATTAATAATTTGAAAATAGTAATTCCGTATATCGCGCCGTCGTGATTATATCAGCTGCTGAATTTAGCCAAACAGTGAACCGAAAAGGGCTTTGCAGGGCGGCGTTGTTAAATCTGCACGTGGCGATGTCGACACTGACTAGGCTTGCGTTCCAATGAGACTTTAAACCCCCTGTAGACGTGCCACATGGTCGCCTAACCCTAGAACACTAACGCTTCATAATTTTTACGTCGGTAGGTATAGTTTACTACTTTCCGCGTATGGGCACCTTCCGCCGTTTAGTGTAGCTTAATTCCTTGAGAAGTTGTTGAATGTGGCATGTGCACTCGGTGCTATCTTTTGTTCATACCTGTGGTAATTGGGTGGGTGTCGTCATATTGACGAACGGTTCGTGATAGTGCAATATAGAATGTATTTATGGGATCTCACAGGGAGTTATTATTTCGATGTAAACAGTCACCTAATGTTCCTTAAGTTTACACATATTGTTTTCATGTCACTGTGAACTCTGTTATCATAGGGTTTTGCAGAACAGAAATCCAAAAAAATGCAAATGGCTACCAGAATACCATATAAAATTGTTGGCGATTAATCTACGAATGAAGGTGAAGAAGATGAGGCGGGGAGTGCAGAAGACGACATCGTGGAAGGTGATAGTGTTCATGATACTAGCAATGGTGACGAATATTTGAATTACAATAATGAGAATGAGCATTTAAGTCCTAAGGAAGGAAACGAAAATAGTATTTGTAATACATTACTTTACCCGTAATATTCAGACCCTAGTCTGATTCCTCTGAAGTTGATGAACCAGAAAATCGTGATTTTCATCGCAATACGATATTTATCGAAATACCAATTTGTAGAGTTTGTTATATTTAATAAAAAGTTGCATTAAATGACTTAATATGGACTTATTTTGATTCATGTTAAGTTTATGACTCTACAAGAATCCTAATATTTTACCAAATATTAGCTGTTACGTACAAAATATAACAAATGTAAATTGGAACAGTCAAATATACGGAAGGTTAGTAATAATCTGTAGTAAAAGAGAGTTAGTGTTCCAGGTTTAGCGAACAATTCTGTAAATGACCGATCGCGCAGCAGCTACCGATGCCGAGAAATCAGCACCAAACACAAACACACTGCGGATTTTTGCCGGTGTCACCGTCCTATGGTACGATCATGTCAGTTCTGAGGTCCCTGTGTCCGGCTCCATGGCTAAATGGTTAGCGTTCTGGTCTTTGGTCACAGGGATGCCGCGTTCGATTCTCGGCAGGGTCGGGAATTTTAACGATCATTGGTTAACTTCGCTATCACGGGGACCGAGTGTATGTGTCGACTTCATCATCATCAGTTCATTAATGTGCCAGTAAACCTGCCGACATGAGGATGTCGTATTTGGGCACCTTGAAATACCACCGAGCAAAGTATGAATTGAAACCGAAAACTTGAGCTCAGGAGGCCAGCGCTCTACCGTCTGAATTACTCAGCCCGGTACAGCATATAAAAAATTCCAATCAGTTCTTTCTCTGCAGTAATAAATGAGCTACGCGTATAATTCGTGTAAGAGTATCGTATATAATACACGTTTACATGCAATGGAATATAATTATTACTTAAACATATTTACTATTTATGATATTGTAAACGCATTTGCAAAGGTATAAAATATGGCAATATTCAATCCACATTATTCTATCCACCAGCACCTATTGCAAACTGAATTTAAACACATCAAAATCTGTTATTCATAGCGTAACAAGTAACAAATAACAAACGTAGGAAAACACGTGCATTACAACATTGCCCACATTCAAGCATTTGAATTTTCCGTCAGTGAATTCAATCGGAAAACTACCGGAGGGCTCCGGGGGAAGAGCAAAAACAACTGCTCCGCTCCGCTCCTACTGTTCCCAGCTCTAATTTAGAACTGAACCTCACCGGGCGAGTTGGCCGTGTGGTTAGGGGCGCGCAGCTGTGAACTTGCATTCGAGAGATAGTGGGTTCAAACGCCAAAGTCGGCAGCCCTGAAGATGCTTTCCGCAGTTTCCCATTTTCACACCAGGCAAATGCTGCGGCTGTACCTTAATTAAGGCCATGGCCGTTTCCTTCCCACTCATAGGCTTCTCCTATCCCATCGTCGCCATAAGACCTGTCTGTGTCGGTATGACGGAAAACAAGTTGTAAAAAAAAAGATAGAACCACATGCTTAATAAGGTAGCTGATTGCTCTATACTACCCAGATACTTGAAGTGTGGGATTGTTGGGTCATGGATCCTTGAATGACGCCGCGTGTTCAATAACTTTCTAAGCCAGGTGTTGGGTATCCTGGTGTGCTTAAGTGGGTACAATAATTTCCTGTGAACTGAAATCCTCTAGAAGGCTATACTCTATCATAAAAGTAGTAACATTCAACTTATATCTGAGTATAAACCCGATCAAAAATGGCATTTATTCACAAACATAAGTGAGTGCTTTCAACCATGTAATGGGGACAGGGTATATTTACTCATAAGACCTCACCCTTTACTTCTCCCAGTTTTTGGCTGAATAGACGGCGTTGAACTCTCTGTTTTAGAAGGTCCAGGGTTCGACTTCCGGCCGAATGTTGATTTTAACCCTAATTGTTTAATGCATCTGGATCGAGGGCTGGGTAAATGGGATGTCTTCAACATTAAAATTCATCTTAGGTAAGGCCCCATGCTCACAGACATACAGGTAGCCTATAAGCTGTCTGCTAGGAAAAGTCACGCATCAGGCCTCTCCGGAGAACATACGCCATAATTATACCTTTTACTTATTGATAAAGCGGAAAAGTATACTCATGTTTGTCCGTAAACGCAGTACTTACAAGGCGTCTTATGAAGACAAAGTGATAGGAGTAGGAGGTAGCGGCCATGGCCTTGATGTACAGCCTCAGGATTTGACTGGTGTGAAAATTGGAAACCATGGAAAACCAACTTCAAGGCTGCCGACAGTGGGATTCGAACACACTATATGCCGAATGCACGCTCACAGCTGCGCGATTCTCACCACACGAAAACTCGCTCGGTAACGCAGTACTAATCATGGTGATGGGTTGTGGACATCCTTTCCGAATAATGTTTATAAGATAAACGTGGTAAATATGTGTCTTCCTGGAAAGCGACGGAGTTGTATACCATGAAACAGCTCCTTGATGGGGGGAAAGGCAGCCGCTGAAGTTCCGCAGAAAGTTGATCCCTTGTTACCGGGCGAGTTGGCCGTGCGGTTAGGGGCGCGCAGCTGTGAGCTCGCATCCGGGAGATAGTGGGTTCGAACCCCACTGTCGGCAGCCCTAAAGATGGTTTTCCGTGGTTTCTCATTTTCACACCAGGCAAATGCTGGGGCTGTGCCTTAATTAAGGCCACGGTCGCTTCCTTCCGATCCCTACGCTTTTCTTGTCCCATCGTCGCCATAAAACGGTGTGACGTAAAGCAAATAGAAAAAAATATATCCTTGTTAATATGATATACAAGTTAGAAAGTTCTTCATACTGCTATCAGAGAGAATGGCAAAAGGTCATGCATAACTCATCACGAAGTACACGGAGGTCACTGAAGAGAAAAAAGGACAGGGGGCAGTTACTGTAGAATCAGTTTAGAGAACTGCAATAAATCTGAGAGTGGTTATGATCTCTGACACTGTGTTAACTTCAAAATGCCAGTTAAGCTTTTTGTCCCACGAACGAGAATACTTTACATAAGATTATCGTATGGCTTGTGCAATTTCTTCATGATTGTAAATCAACACGGTTAAGATATATATTTTTCTGAACAAGGACATTAAAATAAGAAAGTTGCCCCTGATAGAAACTTATGTTTCACTTACGTTAAAGGAATCGTACTTCCGCTCTTCCTTAAAATGATTCTTCTTCTGACGTATCCACAGCATTACAGAATATGTTTACTCAAGTTATAAAATCAGCAATCAACTTAGAGTTCGTTACACGGGTGAATGTAGATGTGTTTTATTGGATCAAAGTATTCTCCTTCTTGCGCCATCTCATTACAGCAGGTTGGTGACCACCATGCACTAATTTCCTATATTCTGCACTTTCCGTATCACGGTGGCTGTATCGTGGCTGTCCAACCACTGTCGGTGGTTACTCCACCCAGGATGAACTCTCTTAAAGATTTCCTTCTCTCCTGTCTTCTACGATCTGCTGTGTCAATCTAGATTTGTTATTCCACAAGATGTGACCGAAATAGGCTGCTTTCCTGCAAATTGCGAAGGTAAAGACTCTATATGATTTCCCGGCATAACGGAATACCAATTCGTTGGTGGCATGGTGTATCCAAGCGATCTACATTCTAAGATACATCCACATTTTCAAATCGATTTTCGGTTCTTCCACGGAGCCTCTAGTATCAATTTTTCGAGACCGTAGTTAATTAAACTCCTCTCTTTATCCCGAGGTGCCAACGGCCATAGCCGTGTTGAAACACCGGATGCCGTGAGATATCCGAAGTTAAGCAACATTGGGCGTGCTCAAGGTTTGGATGGGTTGCCACGCGCTGTTGGTGGGAGTTAAGGGAATGGAAAAGCGGAAGGGAACTGTCCAACCGACTGTACGTAAACTCCGGCTCAGGCACACATCTGCGGAGGTTCGGACATGCCTTCGGGCGGAATACACCCTTACCTTTTATACCGAGGTGGTGCAGCTCTTTCCAGACACACCCCCAATGGAAGTGAGCCGCTTGTACCATTATAACCACATACCAGCTCTCCTACCATTGTCAAATTTATGGCAGTAACAGGAATCAAATTCGGCCATCCGAGGATGGTGGCTAATAGCACTAACCGATACTCTTCGCAGGTGGAAAATGCAGGGCTGCTAATACGCAGCATTTCACCTGCCAACGAATTTCGATTGGAGGTCACATTTGCTCACAAGTATATTATTAGAGTAGTGTTCAGTCCTGCTCTGCCATAAAGATTCGACTCCAAGAGGTTCCTTCTGTAGGCCTACATAAACTTCAAGGTATGACAGTCTGAGACTGGAAAAGTGCTCGAAAAAAATTAAACGGGCTGATTTACTGTTACCTAAGGAATGTTTTATTAATTACTATTACAAATTACTTTCACAAGAACTAATCGATAAAATGACAGTTATTTCACAGAACACCACTCTTCAGGAAGTCGTCATAATTTTTCCGTATTATAATATATTTGATTTTCTACATTTTAGCGTTCAACCATTAAGTGGCTTAAGTGGTTTTTGCTTCCATACGATGAATATCGATTATTAGAATTTAACGATTACAACTTCATTTCAAGGAATAAATTGCGAGTAAGAACTGCATTTCTTAAAATTACAAGGAAAGTACTCGTTGCAAATAATGCGATTACTTTTACTCATTTACTTCCCAACTTTGAGTCTAATGGTTCATTAACTATTGGTAGAAATTTAATTTAACGCCATTTCCTCGGCAGTTTCGCCTGGAAGATGCAATGAGAACTTTCGAAATGATCTTTTTCCATCATTTGTATTTTAGTAAGTGAATTTTAGACTTTCAAATAATTTCACATTGTTTCATCCTTTCTTAATCCGTTTACCCTCCAGGGTTGGCTTTTCCCACGGACTCGGCGAGGAATCGCACCTCTACCGCCTCAAGGGCAGTGTCCTGGACGTGAGGTTTTGGGTCGGGGGATACAATTGGAGAGGAGGATCAGTATCTCGCCCAGGCGGCCTCACCTACTGTGCCTTATCGTCGGATGGGAAGACCGGGAGGGACAGGCAAGTAAGAGGGAAGGAATCGGCTATGGCTTTAAGTTAGGTACCATCCCGGCGATTGCCTGAAGGAGAAGTGGGGAAAACACGGTTGGGGAGAGAATTGAACACCCCTCTACCCAGTTGACCACGCGAAGCTGAGTGGACCCAGTTCCAGCCCTCGTACCATGTTTCAAATTTAGTGGCAGAGCCGGGAATCGAACCCGGGCCTCTACTACACTGCAGAGGCGGACAATTTCCCATTTACTTTACAAAATAATTAGTTCTTGAAATTCTTATTGGTAAGCGTCTACTGCTATGGGTGAATGTACATCTTTGCATTTACTGAAAAGTTGCCCTACAGAGCCACATGAAGCAATGTGTGTGTGCCGTTTTGTCGATTCCGACTCTCCGTGACCGCGTAGACCAGAAACCGCCTTTTCCTTCTTGTTTAATTTTAAGAATATCTCTAGCAGGGGATGGAGAATAATTATGATGCCTTTGGAAGAAGTGGAGAGGTATGACTGTACCTCGCCCAGCAATCGTGAAGCTACTGGTTCTACTGTAGTAGAACTGAACGAGTTACCTTCATCACGAATTACTTTTCTTCCCGTTTCTGATTCCATGCGATGAATATCAATTATTACGATTAAAGGATTACAATTTTATTTCAAGAGGTAAATTGCGAGTAAAAAAATCGATTTTTAAAAAGTAGCGAATATAATTAAAAATTAAGTATTCATTAAAAATAATGAGATCAATTTTACTCAATTCCCAAATTTCCCATTAAGTACTGGTAGAAATTGAATTTACGGTCGTTTACGCGCAATATTTTCTTTCTGTAGATGCCATGAGGACTTGCGTTGATGACCTACGATAATTATGTGTATTTGGTATATATTTTGAAAAAATGAAAGGTTTCAAAAGAGCATTAATTATATGTTTCTTTTTTTCCTTTCAGGTGAGTTTTGGTGTTGCCTGATCCACAATTAAAGAGGATTTCTTTCTCTGTGAGTTATTCATATGCAATTATTTATGTTTTCATGTTATTACTGACTGATTCATGGTGGTTTCTAATGATATTTCACCACTATGATTGCTGGTATATCATAATTTGGGACCTAAATGTTTTATGATCCATGAGTCCTATGAGCATATGACTCGATTTGGTTATTGTAATTTTCATGAAGGTGACAATGTAATTTCATTGTTTGGTACAATTATTATAACCAATGTATGTGGATTATTATTCGTACGTCAAATTGTAATCTTTGGTAGTTAGTTAAAGTGGGTATTAATATGAATTAATCTTATTTTACTTATTCTGGCATAAATTACATTCTATGAACAATCTTCGAACTTCGTGGTATTTCTGATTCCTCCACCATTATGCTAAGGAATGTGTATTTCCAACGATTGATCAAACACATTTTAATGACATTATTTACGCTAAAGAACGTCTCCTTTGAATATTATATATTTTTTATATGTACAAACTAGCATGATACCCGTGCTTCGCTACGGTATTATACTGAAATTTATATTTTAATGCTTATTGTTTTATATATAATCCGCCGAAATTCGCGATCTGACTCTTTTTCTGAGAGAATCAGCCAAAATTCTCGATCTGACTCGTTTTCTAATAGATTACTGGAAGTTTCCTTCCACTTTTCAATCATTCCTTCCAGCTATCGATTTCGTACTTCCCGGGCTAGTTCCAGGTACCGGTATACCACCCGGTCACTTGGGTCCCTAAATCTTTGCCATCTTTTCCTAAAAGCATTTTTAATATGGAACAAATCCTTCAGATCAGGCGTGGTGTCGTCTTGGGTGTCTTGGCGGTACTGAACCCGCGACCGGACTGCATTCTTAGTCATTAGGGCCTGCCCGTCCAGGACCCGTTTCCAGCGCGGTCCGAACATTATTATTATTATTATTATTATTATTATTATTATTATTATTATTATTATTATTATTATTATTATTATTATTATTATATATGTTCTGGACCCCACAGCAATATGCAAGACCGCTACTTGGCGGTAAAATACATCTGCTGCCATTGTCATTGCTAACAATGTGACCAGCACCATTGTTGCGCGTAGGCAAGTGTGCGGAATTTCTGGCGATACGAATGACATACCTCCGTGTATTATTGACCTTATTATAGAGGTGAACAATTTGGCGGCCAATCTCATTCCTATCGTTTATTTCAAATGTGTTTAAATTTTAATTTATATGCCAGGAGAATCTACTCTAATCTAAGAACGTTCTCCGAAGGAAAATATGGCTGTTGAAAAAGAACCCAGGAAAGATTAAAAATGATCGGTTTATGATCAGAATAAGTACATCGCAAGTCTACAGCCTGTTTCCTATCATTCGACAGGATCAGGAATGGAATGAATAAAGCCCCATCTAGCGGCGACAATAGGAATTTTGCCGGCTGCCGAAGCTCCCCTCTGGGGCAATGATCGATGAGTGACAAATGAAATGAAATATTGGACAGTGTTGCTGGAATGAATGATGACAGGGAAAATTTGAGTATCCGGACAAAAACCTGTCTCGCCTCCATTTTGTCCAGCACGAATGTCACATGGAGTGACCGGGATTTGAAACACGGAACCCAGCTGTGAGAGGCCGGCGCGCTGCCGACTGAGCAACGGAGGCTCCTTATAAGTACATTACGAACAGTAAAATCAATTGGTCTCACCACCATTTACACCCCACAGCCGTTAAGTTTATTTACCCCCACCCTCCAAAAAATTAAAAGAAGGCGTGTTTGTTTATGTTTAAAGGAGATTCCAAATACCAATGTTCACGTTTATTACCTTCAGTTTTGAGATATAAGTATCCCCTTAGAAATAATTCATGTTTTTAACTTCCTTCCACACTCCCCCCCCCCCCTCCCTCACAAAGTGATATTAAAGCAAAAAATACTTGTTCCTTTAATAGTAAAGGATCTTCTAAATACCAATTATCACCACTCTAACCTCTTCAGTTTTTGATTTATGTGTCCTCATGAAAGGAATTCAACTCCTTTTCACTCCAGCTCCCCCCCCCCAAGATTGTTTCCCCCCCAAAATGCGCTTTTCTTTGTTTTTAAAGGAGATCAAAATACCAATTTTCACGTCTGTAACAACTTTAGTTTTTATTAGATGTATGTATTCTCATACAATTAAGTCAATTAATTTTTTCTCTCCTTTAACACTCCAAATCCCCTTCATTGGATTTTCCGAGAATACGTGTTTGTTTACTTTTAAAGCAGATTCCAAAAATAAAATTTCACGTGTGTAACATCTTCATTTTTGAGATATCAGTAGCTTAATTAAAAGAATTCAACACCATTTTCAGTCACTTTTAACCCCCCACCCCCCACTACCCAAGTTGTATTTCCGAAAACTAAAAATACACTTTTCTTTATTTTTAATATGATAAAAAATGACCATTTTTCACTTCTGTGCATGTTAAGTTTTTTGAGATATTCTGTAGAAATTCTCATTTTAAAATTAAATTTCACCCCATTTTAGTTCCCCTTAAGTGGAGTTTCCAAAGACAAATCACCTATGTTTCTTTACACTTACAGGAGATTCCAAATACCCACTATTTACGACTGTAACATTTTAAGCTTCTCAGATATTCTGTAGATATAGTCTTTCAAAAAATTCACCCCAATTTGCCACTCCTGTTTAACCGCCATTAATTGAATTTTCCAAAAGCAAAAATATACGTGTTTCTATATTTTTAAAGGAGATCCCATTTACAAATTTTCAGTTCTGTAATATCTTCAGTTTCTGGGATATATGTATCCTCATTAAAGGCATTCAACCCATTATTCACCCTTTTACACCCCTCCTATTGGGATTTAGAGAAAACAAAGAAATACGTGTTCCTTAATTTTTAAGGGAGATTCTAAACGCCAATTTTTGTATCTGTAAACGTTTAAAGTTTTAAGATGTAGACACACTCATTTTAAGAATTCACCCCCCTTTTCACCCCCCATTATTTGGATTTTCCAAAAACGAAAAAAAAAACCTGTTTCTTTATTTTTAAAGTAGATCCCAAATACCAATTTTCAGGTCTGTAATATCTTCAGGTTCTGAAATATAAGTAGCCTCATTAAAGGCATTCAACCTATTTTTCACCCTTTTTCACCGTTCCTATTAGGATTTTCCGAAAACAAAAAAAAATACGTGTTTCTTTATTTTTAAAGGAGATTTCTAAATACCAAATTTTACATCTATAAACTTTAAAAGTTTTTAGATATAGATACACTCATTTTAAAAATTTCATCCCCCTGTTCACCCCCCATTATTTGGATTTTCCCAAAACGAAAAAATACCAATTTCTTTATTTTTAAAGTAGATCCCAAATACCAATTTTCAGCTTCTAAGATATAACTATTCTCTTTAAAGGCATTCAACCCATTTTTCACCCCTTTTCACCCCTCCTATTGGGATTTTCCGAAAACAAAAAATACGTGTTCCTTTATTTTTAATGAAGATTCTAAATACCAATTTTTACATCTCTAAACTTTAAAACTTTTGAGATATAGATGCACTCATTTTAAAAATTCACCCCCCCCCTTTCACCCTCGCATTAATTGGATTTTCCAAAAACAAAAAATACGTGTTTATTTTTGAAAGCGATCAAAAGTACCAATTTTGGGGTCTGTAATATCTTCAGTTTCTGAGATATATGTATTCTCTTTAAAGGCATTCAACACATTTTTCACCCCTTTTCACCCCTCCTATTGGATTTTCCGAAAACAAAAAAATACGTGTTCCTTTATTTTTAATGATAATTCTAAATACTAATTTTCACATCTCTAAACTTTAAAACTTTTGAGATATAGATGCACTGATTTTAAAAATTCACCCCCCCTTTCACCCTCGCATTAATTGGATTTTCCAAAAACAAAAAAATATGTGTTTCTTTATTTTTCACAGTGATCAAAAGTACCAATTTTGAGGTCTGTAATATCTTCAGTTTCTGAGATATAAGTAGCGTATCCGGATTAAAGGCATTCAACCCCTTTTTCACCCTTTTTCACCCCTCCTATTGGGATTGTCTGTAAACAAAAAAATACGTGTTTCCTTATTTTTAAAGAAGATTCTAAATACCAATTTTCACATCTGTAAACTTTTAAAGTTTTGAGATATAGACACACTCATTTTAAAATTTCACCCCCCTTTTCACCCCCTTAGCGACGGAATATCCAAAAATCCTCTCTTGGCGAGCACCTACATCTTAATATGAATATATCCCCAAAATTTCATTTCTTTATGTCCAGTAGTTTTGGCTCGGCGATGATGAATCAGTCAGTCAGTCAGTCAGTCAGTCAGTCAGTCAGTCAGTCAGTCAGGACAAGCTACTTTATATATATAGATGGCTCACCATTTTCGCTATACCTTCCATATATCTGTACAGAATTTTGGTAGATAAAATAATACTAATTATTAGTAATGTTATTATTGTTATTATTATTGTTATTATTATTAACTTTATTGGCAACATTGTTCCAATTGAGTCCTCCATGTACACGGTTCCTTTGAAGGTTGTAGTGTTTGATTCTTCTGCCCAGTAACTCTTCATTCGTTCTAATCGCAGTGTCCTTACTTCGTTTAAAATATCTACAGGCCTTCTGTGATTCTTAAAAGGGTGGTAATTTAATTCTTATTTTCGGCATCTGTAATTTCGAGTCCAAATATTTTGAGAACATTTTTAATTTCTTTCATCTAATGTCCTCCTGTCTTCTTTCCCAGATATCTCATCACTAGTTGTAAAATACTGTTTTCTGGTAATCGTAAGATGTGAAAGAAATAAGAGGTTGTTTCCTTCTTCATCGTGCTGGTAACTGGGTCAATCTCTCGATAGACAGTTTCAGTTTTTCCAGACTCCTAAAACTTGGTATTTTTATTTATGCAAGTTCTAAAATTTCTTCTTTCAGTTTTGAGGAGCTAAGTTCTTCTTTCACTCTTAATTTGGAACAAGGTTTCGCAAGCGTAAGTGGCTTTGGACAAAGTTACAGTTTTGTAGTGTTAGATCTTAGTGTCTGTTGACAAGCATTTTTTGTTATAAGTTAACCAGGTTAGAAATTGTGCTTTTTTTATTTTGTTGGTTCGATTTATCCATGTTGCTTTCTCGCTTAAGTTGTGCATAATGATTCTTCCAAGGTTTTTAAATTATATGATGTTAATTCTTTGATCGTTGTGATGACTTCGTTTGTGTTTGGCGTGATCTCAGTTTTCTCAAAGGATCCTAGTTTTTAATCCAATTTTCTGGAGACTGAGTATATGAGCATGGAATGCTTCCATCGAAGGGCTACAAGAGTTAAGTAATTTGCAAACACTAGGAAGATTGTCTTTATTGAGGCCTTTGCTCCAGTTCTGATTTTAGGTGGGTTTTCGTTTTGCTAAATTTTCATGATATAATAAAGAGCCACATTGAAGAGCAGTGTGCATATTCCGTCACCTTGTCTGAGGACTGTATTTATTGTAAAAACATTTTACATTTTTCCCCTGAACTTCACCTTTGAAATTGTGTTGGTTAAAATTAGTTCAATATGTTTTTATAATTTAGGATGAAGGCCATATGATCTGAGGACTTTAAAGAGAGTGGGTCCGTGTATACTATAATGCGCTTTTTTGAAATCTATGAATGAAATAAACGTCTGTTTATTTCTGTATTTGTAAGATTCCATTGTTAGTTTCAGGCTCAGAATTTGGTCGGGGCAAGTTCTGTATGGGAGAAATCCTCCTTGCTATTCTCCAAGTTGTGGTTCCAGAATGTTTTTTATCCTATTGTAAATTATGCGGGAGAAAATTTTGTAAGTGCAGTCCAAAAGGGTTATTCCTCTGTAATTGTATGGATTAGTTTTATCTCATTTTTTTAATAATTGATGGATTACGCCTAAGGTCCAATGTTCAGGATTTTCTCTGTGATCGACATTTTGACTAGATGCTGTTGTAAATTTATTATTGCCGGTTTCTCCGCGTTTTTCTAGATTTCTGGAAAGACTAGATCTTTACCACATGCCTTATATTTTTTTAGTTCCTTAATTGCGAATTCTACCTTATTGACAATTGGAGGATCTATTAGATCTGGGGTGGTTAAAACGGGTATACCAATATTTTCTCCCAACGTTTCCAGTGGGTCATCGCAATTTAAAAGTTTGTTGAATGTAATACCACTAATACTACTACTAAATTCAGAATTGTAAATTATTCTAGTGATAGAGCAATGTATGTTCTAAAACAATGGGTGCTGAGTCAGCATTTTAACACGAGGTCATAGACGCCTCGTTGTGTAGTAAGGCTATGCCGATCCTGCTACGAGGTCATTAACCCCTAGTTGAGTAGTAAGGTAATGCAGGTTCTAAACCATTGATCGCGGAACCTTGCGTATGAGAGCAAGTCTTGCATCAGAGACTCAATTGGAAGGGCCTAATTGGTCAGGGAATGATCCGGGATGCATTTCACGCCCCTAGGTGAGGTTATGACGTCATACCATATCATACGAGGGCAATGCTAACCAGACGGGCTACTTTGGAGGAGCCGAGTCGGAAAGGTCACGGGCCCCTTAAGTACGAGGGCAATGCTAACCTAAGGGCGACTTTGGAGGAGCCGAATCGGACGCCCCCAGTCACCAAGAGGAGCCGAGTCGGAAAGGTCACGGAACCCTTACGTACGAGGGCAATGCTAACTTCATGGACCCCTTTGGAGGAGCGGAATCGGTTGGGTGCCCATGGAGGAGCCGCAAATCGGTTAGGTGACATGCAGATGAAGTTAAGACGTCATTATGACGTGTTAAACTAGCCTTGCGCACGGACACTAACCTAACCTCACACACAGGCTTCCCATGGAGGAGATCAATCGGTTAGGTGAGTGGTAGTTGAGGTTATGCCATATTAACCTAACCTCGCTACGAGGAACGCCAACCTATCCTCAGAAGGGTTCCCCTTGGAGGAGCCGAACCAGTGAGGTGACTTGTAGGTGCGGTCAACACGTGTGTTAACCAACCTTAGCTACGAACGGTAACCTAACCTCACACACGCTCTTTGTCTTCTCCCCCTTGGAGTAGTGACGGAGCTGTGACGTAATAAGTGCGGGCGATTTAAAATGGATGCTTATCTTCACATACCCGAACGCGCAGGACTTCTCCTAACAGAGCAGTGACGTTACAGCATCACAATGACTATCAGATCCCGTTACACACACTTTCCGATTTTGAAAACTTAACAAATACCGTACATCCAGTGGCGAGATTAGGTTTTGTTGTACAAGAGGCCTAATACGCCACTCGCAACTACAGAAATGAATGAAGCATTTATCAGATATACTACATTTAAGTTTACAAGTCTTCTTTATTAATGCTCATAAAAACCGTTGTGGAAAGCTAATATGACTTATCATAAATTATATTACTGTCCGTGGACTACTTTGTAAATATTCCTTGTTTCGGAAGTGGGACGTAGACGTAGTGGGATATTCTCGACCAGCAGCAAGTAAGCAGTTAACTTGTTAATGATATTCGCGGATTTACGTGCTTCATAGTTGGTAAGGGAAACGGGTAGGTGGAGTGCGAAGTTATGGAGCGAGCTTCAGCCATTATGGGTAATACATTGTTTCAGTTCACGGCACTGCTTCATGTGTGAAATATTTCATTAAAATCCTTCACGGAAAAACACGAAAAAACGAATGGACGGTGACTTTAAACATTATTCATGTTACATGATCTTTAGTCATAAAAGGGGTACGGAGTGAGTTGCTGCATGGTTTCGGTCATTTAGCTGTCAACTTCCATTCGAGAGGTAGTGGGTCTGAACCCTACTGTTGGCATCCCTGAATATGGTTTTCCGTCGTTCCCCGCTTTCTTACCAGACTGTTCCTTAATTAAGGGCATGGTCACTTCCTTCCCACTCTTAGCCATTTCCTATCCGATCGTCACCATAAGACCGATGTGTGTCGGTGCATGGTAAAAGAAAATGAAAATCCAGAGTTGGTTTCCAGTCATATGACTGGGTCAGGAATGGAATGAATGAAGCCCCCATCCAGCGGCGAGGACAGGAAATGTACCGGCTGCCAATCCTCTGGGGCAATGATTAATGATTGACAGATGAAATGAAATGTTACTGTAATGGAGAGTGTTGCTGGAATGAAAGATGACAGAGAAAACCGGAGTACCCGGAGAAAATCATCACATGGAGTGACCGGGATTTGAACCACGGTATCCAGCGATGAGAGGCCGGCGCCCTGTCGCCTGAGTCACGGAGGCTCCCGCATTGTAAACCAAGTTATTAAGAAAAGGAAAACATTCAAAATGAACATTTCAAAGAATTTTCTTTTCCAAGGGATAACAGTTCTCAACTTCACTTTAACTTTATATAGGCATAATGAGAATATCGTAAAACAAAATATAGCAAACTCTATAACCTAAAACTGGGAAAATAACCACCGTCAAATACTATTCATCAAGCAAGCGATTTTACATATGGATGGGACACCTCAATAGTATCCCAATTAAAAATTAGTCCAGTAGAAGAGTTTTAAGATTGCAGACGCAATGAAACGAATATATATAAATATCTAGAAATATAAGTATCTATAAAATAGCAAGTTTAGATTTGTAGCAATAATGAACTCAACCTATGATCCTATTTGGTCTAGGTTTAAGATTAATTAGTTTATATACTGAAACTATCTGATGTTGAGTACACGTTAAGTTATAAAGAAGTGATTTATATTACATTGCTTATAATACATATTGAGCCCTAAGAACATTATGCATAAATTAACAATTAAATTAAAAGTTGGATTCTTGATGCATGGATTTGACCCGTGACGAGGAGGTGATTACCTTCGGTCCCACGCTCTGGGGTACGTGACGTCAGTCACACGTGTCGACGGCGGAAGAATCTCAAGTCATTTTTGTGAACTATTTCAAAGCGCGTGTACATGGCGTGACCCAAGCCAAGTCAAAAAAAATATAGTGCCTATCAAAGGGGGTCAATCATCTCACAAATCGAACCCGTAAAAATTTTAAATGTCCATGAACACTACCGCCAGAAATGTAGCAAGCATGTAGTCACTTTCAAAACACTTGAAATTACAGTTTAGTTAAGTCAGAAAATTTATAGAAATTTTCTTGGCGGCAAAGGGAGATATCCGAAGAGGTAACTGCTATAAATATGAAGGGGCGCCATGACGAAGTCTCCTTCTCCGGCATTTGTGATACGAAGCGGACGAAAAATTGTTGAGCTGCTCTGCGAAATCAAACAACGAAAGTAGACTGAGTTCAACTGCAGATTTTAGCCATTGTGGCTAGGTCTTGTCTCCATGAGGAGATAGTTTTCTTGAGTGAAATAATTGTACCAGATAGGACGGTCAAAGTACTGAATAAATTCTAATGTGATTAAGTAATTCGTGTGCGGAAATAATTATAGTCCATCGTGTGCGCTCAGCAAACAAGTGAAGGGTATTTTCTATTTTTAATGCTTTATTCCAGGAAACCTGAAGAAACGTAATGATCTGTACAGCCATGAATGTAAAAATGGCTAAATAAAATGCCAGGGTCGCAGGTGAGCCCTATGACGAACAATGGTGTGACTACATGAGGTAGGTGACTTTCCATCTTACTACCTCTTATATCTTGTCTCATGATCTCTAAAAG
This sequence comes from Anabrus simplex, assembly GCF_040414725.1. NCBI lineage: Eukaryota > Metazoa > Arthropoda > Insecta > Orthoptera > Tettigoniidae > Anabrus > Anabrus simplex. The sequence goes on from NC_090265.1 coordinate 1,400,398,937, forward strand.
TGTATTTGAATGGGGATATACGACGCAGTGGTCACCCCTAAGTTTTGTAAATGTGAGAATACGACTAAAAGAGTCATTTGTTTCATTTTCCACTTGGATAAATTTTTGAAGTCTTGCGAGTGCCGTATAATTGTAAAAAGTTATTGAATAGGGTTTCGAAGTGATATCACGTCCAATGTAGATCGTCATCCGTGTGAGTGTACTGCCTATATTTTGTGATGTCAAATTAAGATGTTCATTCGACGTAAATTTTTCCTGTCTGCAATTTGACGTTAATAATGTAGAAATCCATGGTTACTCATTTTCAATCGAGTGGAAGCGCGCTGTCGGGTGAGAATCTAGGGTGATGAATTTGGTCACGGAGAGAAACGTTTTTCTATGCCCATTTTAAACTGTGTCTGACTGACAATAAAAAGATCTAGTAGAATGTTTGTCATTTTCTCGTAAAAATCAAGTTATTAAATACGATATCTTTTATGCGAAGTTATTCATGATTAATGCATTGTGCGATATTAGACGTCGAGATTTCTAGTGAGGATTTTATTCCAGTTCTTTGTCGATGATAATTGTGGAGCTGGGAAACAGAGGTTAGTTTTGTTGATATGAGATTTGTGAATCAGGTTGGACCTGTCATTGAAGCCGGGACATGGAAGCCCGAGGAATGTTTTATATGAGTTGAGATGAGATGTGCGAATCAGGTTAGAGTCCTGTCATTGAAGCCGGGACACGATAGCCCGAGGTATATTTTATAATGTTGGGAATGGAAAGAAATACATAGAAATCCATAGCAGTGTTAAATTTGTTTAATTGGCGACGCGTATAATTAGTGTGGGCATCTTGAAGCTTAATCTGTGCATTTTGTTGGTTAGAATATCGTATTTGTTTAATTATGTCGGCAGAGTTTAAAGGGAGCGTTTTGAGAAGTCAGTCAGGTAGAACGAACCGGGTGTTTCATGTAACTGCCAAGCGAACTTGGGGGGTGAGAGGCCTCAACTGTGATAACGGGACAGGCGTGGAATTGAGATTGTATTTCTCGGCCAGGGAAAACGTTAAAATGCTGGATTTAGTTGAAATTCATAGCCGGTAATGATCCGAGTATTGTGAAATACTGTAAAATTTGTTTAATTGGGGACGTAATGAACATTTGAAATCACGAACTTTTTGAGTATAAGGAACAGAGTAACCAAATTCATGGTTGTCCAAAATATAGAGCGATGGTTGTGATGATCGGTTTGTCTGTGAGGGGTGTGCAAAATTCATAAATGGTATGACGAGAGATGACATCGTAATTATATGGCGAGTTGTTTGGTTTGTACGTAGATTATTAGGATATCCAAGTGTTAATAACGGTTAGGACTAGATTAGATTTTAAAAGTGTGAGATCAGGAGATAAGATATATAGCTGGACATGAATTATGTAACAAATTCTTTTCCAGCCAGATAAACATCGCAATATTGAATTTACATCACAGCTGCGTAGGAATTTGTGAAGAAACCAGAGTCCGCGGAGATAAAATTTACTGATCTTTAACATTTCGTTAAATCATTTAAATTTATTTAATTATTAAATTCAGTGAAACCGCATTTTGAAATAACTTTAATCAAGCGAATAACTTGGAGATGCATTCTGGAAATTTTAGTTTGTTTTTCTGGGGGAATGTTTAAATGTAAAGTAACGATTAAAGGGACATATCCGAAGGAAATGGATTTTACTGCCACAAAGTTTGTGAGCATTGCTATTGTTGTAATTATTGAACTTTGATTGATTGAGCAGTGAATGTGCTGGGGATAGTAAAGTGGAAACTTTGGTCATCAAACGATGTAACTTAATTGTGTTTAGCCTTCAGCCTAGAAACTTGGAGGGTCAGGGGGTCATCAACCTCAGTGACTTAGATTAGGGCCATATGCCATTGTAGCCTCATTTCCTTGCGGTCATCATCCACAATGACTTTAAAGTAACTTAGAAGATTAGATGTCGGTCCATGACATAGGCGCAGGTCGCATCGATTCAATTAAGGGTCCATGCCGTAGACCCACTGTGTGGCACACACCGATTGGACGGCCTTAATTATACCCAGAGTCCAGAGTTCGTGTTACGAGGGCTGGACCATAACGAATCACTATGATGGTACATGTGGTCACACATGGAAGCCGAATTTAAGGATTTCCAGACTTTCCTTTCTTAAATGATTAATAATTGAGACAATGGTTTGTAGTATTGAACCCTTGAACTTACCATTCCATCGTTGGTCGGCCATGGCTGCTACAGTTGAACAATCTAGAACTCTTAAATCATGGGTCGTTGCGGGAATAAATTCGGTCACGATCTTAACCAAACGATGGGGTTCAGAAGAGAGCCTAACTACTTGAAATGAGGAGCCAAATGTGCTTACTAACTTTTATTAAATTGAAATAGCACGATAACATTATTAATTTAATATGCATTCTTGAAATAAAAAAAATTATGAATTATTGATTTTTGAATGTTTCAAACACAGTCACATTACATAGCGTTGATTTGTTTCTTACAATATCGAAGAGTTGCTTCGGAGAAGTTAATATATTAGTGGACAGCGAAACTGAAAAACTGAAAAAGGGAAGACCTGAAAACCGGGCACCTATTATTCCAAACGAGAACTGAGAGTTAATCCACACGATCCGTGGAAAATCTGACTTTCAACAAGTAGAACGCCTAATTTCCGCTCAATTAAGGTTATCCACCAGTCGAATACCCTTTACGGATACGGAACACCCGCCGAATGGACCCTTAATCGAACCAAACTGACTATCAGTTGCTTTGGATAGGTTGCGAAATATTATGGGAAAGCATGGTGTTCACTACGAGTTAACAGCATCATTCACAATTGAAATAAAATCCCACCATGTACTTGTCATTCATGACACCCTTAAGTGATAAGGTAATCCCGATGCTAAATGTGCATCACCCAAAACAGCTGTTCAGAGGGAACCAACAACAACATGATCCATGAGGATCTTACGTTATGTCGTTCTAAAGGAACAAAACTGCGAAATGCAGGAAACACTTATTCATCATGTATTTAGAAGAAATGCCAAACACTGAAGTTAATTAAAAAGTGGAAAGTCACTTGAAAAGTATTATTATCGAACCGATTTTCAGGTTAGAAATGGTTTTGTTACGCTAAATAAAATTACCAGTCCACGTTAAAAAATATTACAACTTTAAGGAATTCTTTCCCTTGAAAAAACAATGCTACCAGTACAGATCTATTTATTTATTGTCTGTCCCAACACACTACTGTAAAGTGATTACTTAATTACTTCAACTATGAATAAAAAAGAAAGTACGACAAGATTGAAAATAAAATAATGTTACTGGCTGACGAATCGAAACCGCATTCGCAACTCAAGTCTCACACTAATACACTGAGTGTCAATATGCACACTATCAAACGAAACGGACGTCAAAACGATAAAACAATAAAGTCCGTAAAATAAATTAACATATCGAAGTCATTAAAGCTCAACACGCGCGGAGAATTACAGTAAAATATAATTAATCTAGATCAGGTTGACATCCAATATTTGGGCAACCCTCACTCACTAGCGGTCTCGTTATCTCAAGGAGAGCTACGCACTAACCCTCTTCATAATTTATATTTACTGTAGATGCTACCTTCGTCCAGGCCACTTCAACAAAAAAAAAGAAACATCTAAACTGAGACTTGAGTGTGTACAGCTACCATCCCAGACCTATCGTCGGGCTCACTTGAAATCTGTACATCCTAACACTAATCACTATGTACATGATACCTTCCAAATTGTATCGTCGGGCGTGAACTAGGACGTCTCATCATCAGTGACTCCAAGGATAACATGTGACGTCCTAAATCTATCGTCGGGCGTCAAAGTGGGTCGTACTACGCCTCCCATATCAGGCGAACTAGCAATTTCAAACAACTCCGACATTCAATACTAAACCTGGTCAGACAAATAACGCACGACGGAACCACTTCTCTTACTATCAAACGAATGCAAGTCAAAAATACAGTAAGTCTCTACCTCGTTACAATACGTGAACTCAAAAATAAATATACGTGACGAACGATTCTCCACCCCAAACACAATCTCAGCCTGTGCACTGAAGTTTTAGGGAAGCAATGACAATTCCCAACACATGTTTACCATTGTGGATGCCTTCAAAATAATAATCATCACTACCGCATTCGAAACTCTCAAATCGCCTATCGTCAATTCCAACTATTTATATCAATGACATATCCAGTGGACAAAATTCTATACACCTCAACCATGGGTCCAAAATGCTCTTTTATCCTTGAGGTCGCATTATCTTACTATTCATACGGGCTTTAAGTAACAAAATTGCTGGACGTTTACTACCAAGGTTTTTAACATTTTACTAGGGTCGTTTTCACTTGGGATCTTACTAGAAATCTACGGTGCTTCACACAGTAGTCGTCTCAAATTTCGGATTGGTAGCGGAAAACAATACAGCCTGCCTCAACACAGCCTGTTTCCTAAATACTTCCTCTTCAAAAATATAGCCTGTCTCAAACTCATTCTCCTCGCTTTATTCCAGCGGTATCACTTAAAATCCAGGCTTCGTTTCATCCATCTCTCTCATCTCTACATACATATAAATTCGTCGCTCTCAATCCCTTTTTCTTATATTTCCAAGACCCTTTTTCATAATTCAATCCCCTGGTGAAAACAACAACCACCGTAAAACACAGCTCTTACTGTTATTACGACTTTCGGACCTCAAGAATCCAAGAACACACCGCGACTTTTCGTATCATTGATATACATGATGTCTCAAAATTTTTCTTCCCATGAATAACTGTAACTCTACTAAATTTCACTGAAATTATCTAAATGTGCCTGCGATCCTTGTAAAAATATACTGGTTAAATGCACTTTTAACATAGAAAAATTTCTTTATCCCGCGGTAGACATTATTATTATTATTATTATTATTATTATTATTATTATTATTATTATTATTATTATTATTATTATTATTATTATTATTATTATTATTATCATTTCCGAATTCAACTGATATTTGAAATTTAGGTATTCGCCACGACTAATTTATAACTCATAACTTCCCAAAATTCCACGCTTTGGACAATATCTCATCGAACATTAACACCAAATTTTTAAGCGTCGCATTTTACCGTTTCTTGACATGAAATTTACACACTGAAAGTTTCACACGCTGACCAAAAATTACAACACCTTTCGCCTGATAATTACGAATATCAACCCGACAATCATCTTTAAAAATTTGTTGGGACAGAACAAATAAAACTAACTACAACATAATATAAATATAGACAGACCTGCACATGGCACCATTCTCAGCATTCTGGTTACATCGTCACCAGCTGATCTCGCTCCTTAGCCGTACATTTTCACAAAGAACATTATCATTTCCAACATCTCACTCGTACAAACACTACCCTTCTCACACACGATATTAAAATTACCACATAAATCACGCACTTTTCCCTGTAATTGGCACCACGAACTTCCCTCGTTCTGCAGTCGGCGACGACTGTCTCGTTCGTTCCCAGAGTTGTCTCTCTCCGTTACTCCAATAAAACAGGTGTTCAACAGACAAAGGGAGCAGAACTACTCTGAATAGCTTCCCCAACCCTCTTCACTTCCAAACGTACATGAGATGATATAAATAAAATCTGCTGTGTATATTTTAACCAACGCCTACACTTTCCTAGTTCGTCGGCAAACGTTCAGAACTTTTCCAATCACTTTCTCTTCTTAACCGAGTATGTGGACCTTAGCCACGGACATGTATTTAGTTATTTGTCGATTAATCTGGCGCGAATTTCCTATGACGACAGGCACAAGCTCCCGCGGCTTCAAGTTCCAGATCGACACTGAAAAATATACGGTGGGGGTTTTCTTTTATAATCTCAGAAGGGACGCTATCCCCACTATTAAGCTTGATTTTGTAATCTGCCAATTTTGCGTCCAATAGACCGATTTTGATGAGACTTGTCCCAGACTTCCGGACAGGCTTGGAATTATTTTAGATGTTAATCTTATAATTTTACCACACTCACAACAGGGGAAATAAATTATTTCTGCCCGTGCGTTTCGCGCGTTTTCTTCATCCCCTGACCTTGGCACGTGTAGCTGGTTCACTGATCTGACGCTAACATGTACTTAGGCTTAACTACATTTATGTTTTTCCCTGGGGGCTCTGTCTTCACGTAGGGTTTACGAATAATTTAACTTATTTATTACTGTATTGCCAAAATCCCTCGTTGTATAGAATTCCATGAATTTAAAGAATTGTCGGGCACTCGAGTTCCGCCGAGGTGTCCCGGTATTTCACTAGCTTGCCGTGAGTGAGATCCTTCCCACGCGACATCGGGGCTCTTAGGAGCGCAACATGGCTGCCCTCAAACATAAAAGTAGCTTCTTGATACCAAATAAATATTGAGAAAAAAAAAAATTTTCTCACCGTAGAATTATGGGTTCAGTATGAATGCCCGTCAGGCATTTACGTTAAAGTCTCACACCAGTGTTCTGACGTTATGTAAAAATGATTGTGGTGTCCAGTGGACACAATTGACTTCTATGATACCGTTGACATATCAGATTGCTTCAGAATTTTCCTGAATAAATATGAATCTTTTAAACAGACCTTTCATTCCAGTAGATAGATTAGAATTACTGAACCCTACCGTTACCTTAGCAAGTGACGAAGAACCCGATACGACCCAAGAGACAGATCTCATGAACTTTGCTGATAGGTAAGAAAGGTAGGTATCCCTCTAAATGGACCAAAGGGTTCAATATTATACCAAGAACCTTAAGCGTTTCTACAATACTCACTACCGTCTACATGACCGGTATTTTCTCTCTCTCTCTCCGTACTTCCTACACTCTGAGTTCTCCGGAATCTATGCATCTCCAGAAAGTGCAGAAGAGTTACTTTGTAGAGAAACAGACTGATCATTGACTGATTTAGATGACAAATAGGACAGGTGTGAAATATCAATCTAAGTCGACTCGTTGAGGTCATGAAGATGTCTTCAACGAGGGGTACGAAATGTTTCATCAACAGCTAATTTTTCACTTTGCTGCTACGTAAGTGTGAAATACAAATAATTGTTAACGGGGCTTAGAAAAGCAATAATAAGTATAATACACAGTTGACAGTTGGAGAAGTGGAGATATAATAATGCTAAAACTCAGATATGTAATGTTCATTCCGCACTCCGTTCCGTAAAGTTTGGTATCTCATTTATTATATTCTGTGTTCTTTTTCTTCTGGTGCCATCTCCTTGCTAAAGGGTGGTGACCATAATGGAGTATGTTTTCTATTTTAAATTTTCAGTACTGTAGTAGTCAACATTGAACCACTGCCGATGATACCTTACCTGTATTTCTTTTCTATCTTAGCTTCTCTGATCTGTTTTATCAGGCTGATGGTATTTCTGATGACCTGGCCGAAATAGGTCGCATTCTTGCATTTCCTATTTAAAATTTTTCTATTCTTAATTTTCCGTACTGTAGTAGCGTCAATGTTCAGCCACCGCTGGAGGTACACTATCTGCATTTCCTTTCTATCTTACCTTGTGTGAGGCTGATGTTATTTCCGAAGATGTGGCCGAAATAGGCTGCATTCCTTCATTTTCTTAGACATATGACTTCACACGATCTACCAATGGAATTATGAATATTCTGCAATACACTTATGCTTCAAAGCTCTGCAGTCGGTTCGCTGACGAAGGCTTTACTGTCCTTCAACACAGTAAAACAGCACCGGCTACACGTAACTTCACGACACGACAACGACTGGTGGACCGCAGGTCACGCATTTTCGCGAGAGCACATCTTGTAGTGCGGATTCTTATCTTGTTTTCTACTTCCCGGCTACACTCATTCCACTCTGGTGTTAGCCAGCATCCCAGGTACTTCAAATGTGATGCTGTATCAATGGGGTTGCCGACCAGATTTTCTACTTGTTGGTTACCATGAATGTAGTTTTCTAAATATTTATTTCATGTCCAAATTCCATACTTATTACTTACTTACTTACTTACTTACTTACTTACTTACTTACTTACTTACTTACTCCGTTGATGCTCGTCAAAAGGAGTTCGATGCGTTTTAGATTGTCAGAGTTCACTCTAGCATTCACCATTGATCAGCATTTACTGTAGGTTAGTCGTGCGGGTGACAGATACGTTATCAGTTGTATACCTAGCCTTTTCTTAAATGATTTCAAAGAACTTGAAGTAAATTATTTCAACCCCTAATTTTTCTTTCTATAAATACACATTTGACCCAGTTCGTCCTCTTGAATTCCTACTTTACTTTAATATTATGATCATTTCTTTGCTAGGGGCTTTACGTCGCACCGACACAGATAGGTCTTATGGCGACGATGGGATAGGAAAGGCTTTGGAGTTGGAAGGAAGCGGCCGTGGCCTTAATTAAGGTACAGCCCCAGAATTTGCCTGGTGTGAAAATGGGAAACCACGGAAAACCATTTTCAGGGCTGCCGATAGTGGGATTCGAACCTACTATCTCCCGGGTGCAAGCTCACAGCCGCGCGCCTCTACGCGCACGGCCAACTCGCCCGGTATTATGATCCTTACTATCTGTAAAAGCTTCATTCAAGCTTATTCGCCTACTAATGTCATTCAACGCCATCTCTCCGTTGACAGCACAATAGGGCAGCTCATCACTTTACTCCCGAATCTTCCCAGCCAAAAGCTTGCGACATTCTCGTGACACTGAATTGTTGTCGGAAAACCCCAGAAAAAGTCGTGATGATTTCCTTTGGACCTTTTCCAGTTCTCATATCAAGTAATCCTGGTGTGTGCTCCATGCATTGCAAGCATACTCTAATTGAGATCTTACTAGTAATTTATACGCCTTCCCCGTTCAATCCTTACTGAAACCCTACGTATTCTCGTAACCATTTGAAGAGAACTGTAACTTCTATTTATAACCTCGTTACTGTGATTATTCCAAAGAATATCTTTCCTTATATCAACACCAAAGTACTTACAGTGATCCCAGTGAGGTATTCTCACCCCATCAACCCCAGAACTGAGAGAACATTACCTCCTGGGTGAAACCTACAGCCTGAATTTTCATCCCTTTTACCATCATACAATTGTCTGCTGTCCATCTCACAACTGTCGAGATCTTTTTCCAGTCTCATACTATCCTGTAACTTATTCACTAGCACCAGATAATGCTCACCTACTCTAATATTTGAATTCGTGAATTTTGTCAGGTAAGCACCAAATTTATTACCAGAGATAATTTACAGACCGACATCATCAAACAAAGAATGACTTTTTTCTGTCCTTCGAAAATTCGACAACGTATTTTGTGTTCGAAACTGTGGTTAATAATTCTCTGAGTTCTGGGTTCTCAGTGGATTCATCCTTTAGCTTCAGTGGTATATTCCTTCCTCCAGTGCCTCGATTATTATTCTCCAGCATTTCCAGTATCACAATGCATTTTTCACGCTCTGCAATGAGATTCTCGCTAATTTCAATTCCCATTTGAAGGGCTGTGTTTCATCTGCAGCATGTTTTTGATGTCTGTTCAATATTACATTTCTGTCAGATACACTATAGTATCCGCCGTATGATAGGTATAGGTATTAGTATCTATTGATCATTTTTGATGAAAATGGCTCTGTGAACGCATGTAACATTCCCGTATGTCGAGACTTTCGCGAGCTGTTTATCCACACACTCTTCATTGCATATAGATATGGCGGTAGGAGTCATTTCTTCGTCTTCTCTCTCTCTCTCTCTCTCTCTCTCTCTCTCTTTCCAAAGTAACCAGTTCAGATTTTCCTTAATTATGTGTACAAAGATAATATATCGTAGTTTATACACTACTTCTACGATGAGTATAAATATTACCATCAACATTTCTAGATTCAAATTCATCAATTTTGTTTACGTATTTTTTAGTTATTCAATTGTACTGATTATAGCTCGATGGTTATCTTCATTTTCTAGAATTGGTCCTACAATCGAAAGTGTTGCTAGCAAATGAGGGCCGATGACCTTAGATGTTAGGCCCCTATAAAAAACAAGCATCATCATCAAGCAAGTAAGGGAAACTGAAGTTCACGCAGTTTGGAGTTAATCTTTGTTAATGAGTACCTCTTATTTCCAGTACACTGATCATGGAATGGACGTTGATTAACCGATGCTTTGTAGAGATTTGTATGATTTCAGTAATTCGTTTCAAAGAACGATGTATATTTTACTACATGATACATGTATTACCTTGGCCGTACTCTATATCGCCATTGGAAGTTTTAGCGTGGTTACGTGAGAGTGTCAATCTCCGGAATCCAAGATCTTGGGTTCAAAGATAACAGCGGTAGTCGAATTTTTAGTGGACAGGAACAAGTCCTTTAGGCATTTCATGTTTTATGATGCCACTCTGAAAGATATCTTGTGACATGTTAACCCTACAAGATTAATAAAAACCACAGATTGCTCAACAGAGACCCGTTTCTCTGCCAACTTGTAGAGTGAAACGGTACGTCGAAATAACCTCAGGCAGTCTAAAAGGCTTCTAATCAAAATTCATGGAGATAGTACGGTATCTGATGCCGTAAGATTATTATTAATATTTTTATTAGAAGCTAATCATGTCCGGCTGCTTTGCTGATGGTCAGCGTCGTGGCTATCGGTTCAGAAGGACCTGGTTTTGATTTCTAGCCGGATCGCGATTTTAACTACGTATCGTAAATTTCCTGCCTCGGGAAGTGACTGTTTGTGTTCGTCTTAATACATTTCTCCGTATCTACATGCAACACAACACATTACTAACCACCACAGAAACACGCAGTAGCTTTGGCCATATTCGCACCAACACACATATCGTTGCTCCTATGCTAAAACAGCGAATGTGAAAATGCTCTCCCTGTTCATTATTTCCCTTAAGACTGGTCACGCCTCCCAGCACCATATTGATACACAGTCCATCGGAACAAATTTTGTAGATCTAATAGATCTAATATTTTAATTCAAAACAATTCTTGAATTTCTCTAATAGAAAATTTGCATCAGGTACGTTAGATGATATATGAAAGCAATTTTTCCTCCTTTCAATAAAACCAATATTTAAAATTGAGGGAACAAAGTTTGAAGTTCATTATTTTCAGTAAATATATTCATGAAAATTTTAAATTTACTTTCAGTTTTTAATAATTTTATGATAAAAGGTGGCAAACTAAACGAAGCCACAGAACTAGTTGCAAATAGAAAATTGTATATGTATGTATGTATGTATGTATGTATGTATGTATGTATGTATGTATGTATGTATGTATGTGTGTGTGTGTATGTATGTATGTATGGATGTATGTATGTATGTATGTATGTATGTATGTAGACTATGTATGTCTATTCTGTACTGTGACTTATTGACACACTTGACTGGTTACAACGAGAGTTTATTGCATTTAATATCCGTATACTATTATTGAAATTTGCACCCAAATAATCGAAATTAACTTCATAATATATAGCAGAGTGCTTTGAATAAATTATGCTGGTAATAAATAATAAATATAAATACACTTCGAAATTATTTAAAAAATTATTTCAATTTTTGTGATTTATTTACAGCCCCTTAGATTATTTTCCGTTGCTCATTTTTTTATTTTATTTTTAAATATTTTTTGAGGCTCGTTCGGAATAAGCGATAGTCATATTTTCAGGTTAAATATTCTAATCTTCTCGCCAGAAACTGTCTAATGTCTGATGTTTAAGAGTAACATTACTAAATTGATACATAGTACAAGTTCCCCGGCACGCGTTTGTCTAAAGGCAAACGAGATTTACGAATAAAAAGTTTTGGTATTCTCTTTCTCAACAGCAATGATACTAAGCTTTTATTTATGATGAAAAAAAGCATGACATGGTTTCTTCCGTCCTCTAGAAGCAACAGTAAGACTTGGTGAGGCACGAGAAAGGAGGAAATCGTGTTGGCGCTTCGTTTGAAGGGCTCACAATTCTCCTTTTTTATTCCATCTTACAACAGCGTAAGAAAGAGAATGATGTCTTGAGGTTATATCAGATGTTAGTAGTATCACTTTACAACATCTGGATGAAAATAAACAATAATATCAACTGCCGTTTATTCATAACCGAACACAAACTAACTATGTCTTCTTTTTCTTTTCTTTTGATAAATTTACAAACCTCAAACATGTCACTTCTGTTTAATAGCCGTACATCGTGTACACAAGCTAAGAGTTTATTGATTTTTAGATGCTCTGTACGTAAGGTTGTCAATATGAGACGCAGAGTTAATAGTAAAATAAGGTTGTTAAGCAAAGCATGCAATGAAGGCCTTTTTCGGGGTTCAAGTAAAGGTCCATGTGAAATATGGGTGTACAGCCTCAGCTGGGCATCCTATCTTGATCATATTCAAACACCATTGGACTGAGTCCGGATCGAACCCGTTAACCAGGGCTCACTGAGCGCTCTACCCTCTGCGGTACCTCGCCCGGCAGATAAAGCGTTAAATGCTCCACCCTCTCTTGTCCTTTCGTGGAATAAATTCAGAGCCAAGCATCGACTACCCTTTTCCGTAGTAAATTCTCCTGCATGCATTCCTTTATAATTTTTTACTACTAAATTACTGATGTTTTTTTATTTTTCTCATTCTCTTCCTTGTATTCCTTTTATTTCATATCTAAGGACGACTACGCAGTCCTCGAGCCAGTGGAAATATCCCATTAAGGTTAAAATCCCCGACCCGGCCGGGAATCGAAACCACGCCCCCTGACACAAAGGCCAGCACGCTAACTATTTAGCCATAAAGCCGTACATGCATTAGTACAACTGGTTAAGATATACCAATGGAGCGTGTTCGACCCTTACCCACGGAGACAAATTTTGAAGGAAAAAATAGGTATTGCCACTCTGTGTCACTTCAGTTCAGACTTCTAAAAAGTCTAGACTAACAATATTTGAACAGTACAGTAGTCCACGATAATCCGGCAGGTATCGGACCAGAGCACCACCGGATTACCGAAAACGCAAAACTGCAAATTTATATTAAAAACGCAATTAAATAGCAAAAGCTATGACTGTACTATATTATTGTATGAAATACAGTGCAGAACGCAATGATGAAAGTGTCATACGTACAGTAATACTGTACTGTATTTTATATTAAAATAACTACAACTCCAATAAAGAAAAATAATTAAACTTACAGTACAGTACTGCTTTTTTTTATTGATAGCCTGCATTACTCCATCGAAGAAGAAAATAATTTTCAGATTTTTAAATGGTGTACTGTGACTAATACACTTGATTGGTTGCATCGAGAGTTTACTTCACTTAATATCCGTATACTATTATTAAAATTTGTGCCTAAATAATCGAAATTAACTCCATATTTTTTAGCAGAGTGTTCTGAGTAAATTAAGTCGGTGAAATAATAATTAATGTAATTACACATGAAAATATTTTTCGTTTTTAGTAATTTATTTACAGCCCTTTAGATTATTTTCCATTGCCCTTTAGTAGGCACAATCATAATAAGCGATAGACATATTTTCAGGTTAAATATTCTAATCTTCTCTCCATAAACGGTCTAATGTCTAATGTTTAAAAGTAACCTTTTTATATATGGCACATGGTACAAGTTCACTTAAACAAAATTAAATGACATTTACGACACTTGTTCATAAAGACGCTTCAGTACTAGAATATCACTCGCGGAGACCCCAATTTCTGTTGCCCAGGCATTAGATGTAGAAAGGTGAATCAATGGCGGCTTCATGAGGCATTGTTTGAAAAGCTGGTATTACTTCCCTTCCCCCATTCCTCTTTTCATCTTCTTCCAATGTGGTCACATCCTCCATTATGTCATCATCTGTCAAGAACTGGTTGGTTTCCTCTTCGTCACTGGTCAGCCACTTGCTTACATTATCTGCTGTCAAACATTATCGGCTGTATTCATGATCATTAACCACATCTCGTAGCTGATATGAGCAATGGCGGTTTTGTTTTGCTTCTTTTCTTGTATTGTTCTAACAATATTTCATGTTAGGCCACAAATTTCCCCGCGAACAAATTATCAATTTTTATTTGAGGTTTGCCGTCTTTAGACAAAATCGTGTCCATAGGCTGCTAAAGTGGCGTTACGTTGGGAGGTCGCAACATAACACGGATGAAACTGTCTTTCGAATTCAAATTCCCTTCATCAGTCTGACCAGAGCAGTTGTACAAAACAAGCAAAGCTTTTGGTGCAGTTCCTCTTCCTTAAGAAATTTCCTACCTAGCGGTACAAACAGTTCATGAAACCATTCGGCAAATACAAAATTCATCACCCACCCTTTGCTTTGGTTTTTGTGATCAACCGGAAGTTTAACATTCTTAAAGACTAAATGTAACAAAGGCTTTTCAGTCTGTCAAACACACAGCAAATACAATCTGTGTTTTTTACAGGTATGTTTATAGTGTTATAAATTACATTGTATTTTCTGTGTGTTTGACAGACTGAAAAGCCTTTGTTACATTGAACTAACAAGGGAACATCCACAATGGTGAAGTCGCCGATCGCGATGAAACTTAGCAAACACATTGAGGTACATGTAAAAACAATGCCAGCATCAATTTTAGGCGCCAACATTCATTAGCGCGTTAACTAAGGGGCCTAACATTTGCGACCTTTCAAGTTCCGCGCAATCAGCGATGAATACCTGCTGGCCAATGCTAAGCCGGCACACACACTTCCCGTCTGGAGACACACCCTCTGCACCGCCTTTTACCCTCCAACTGGTTCTCCCCGGCACGTTCCCCTCCCTTCTCCTCGCGCTTGCGAGGAGAAATAAAACAAATAACAAAAATACATGTTGTTATGTGTATATGTATTGACAGGAACAACGGAGAACACAACTGTTCGTTTAAAAACAACGAGAGTGTTATCGGTAATGAAATGAAATGTCGTATGGCTTTTAGTGCCGGGATATCCCAGGACGGGTTCGGCTCGCCAAGTGCAGGTCTTTCTATTTGACACCCGTAGGCGACCTGCGCATCGTGATGAGGATGAAATGATGATGAAGACAACACATACGCCCAGCCCCCGTGCCGTAGGAATCAACCAATGAAGGTTACAATCCCCGACCCGCCCGGGAATCGAACCCGGGAACCTCTGAACCGAAGGCCAGTACACTGACCGTTCAGCCAGCGAGTCGGACAGAGTTATCGGTATCAACATATCATAAACCTACAATTTCACATGCAGCGCAAAAGACCACGCTTCAATCTATGTACGTTATTACGGCCTATGTCCGCAGTGTGACATCTCCCCGTGAGCGTCAAAACCTATTTGACAATAGCTGACTGCTTAACACTCACCCTCAATCGTGTCATAAAGCTGCAGCTCCCGAAAGTTCAGCGGACCTTCTTCACCGTGACTTCCGTGCTTTGCTTGAAGATGAAAAATAATTTTTGACACGCTCAGTGACATTGCCCTTAAGGACTCGTCGCAAACGTTTTCATAAATATTTCATAAAATGTAAACTGCCTATACAATGTGGAAATTCCAAGGGAGAGCTATGAGGAAGGCTGATAGCGCACGCAGTGTAGCACAGGTTCTGTTCGACAGCTAAGCAGACGGCAGCGCGGGGAGAGGGAAACGAGTGGTGCTGAACCAGGCGGGGCGGAGGGGAGGAGGAGCAGAGGTGTGGCACAAAGCAGTGTTCCGGCTAAGCATTGGTCAGGAGGAATTCATCGCTGTTCGCGCGGAACTTGAAATGTCGCAACTTTTAGGCACCTTAGTTAACGCGCTAATGAATGTTGGCGCCTAAAATTGATGCTGGCATTGTTTTTACATGTACCTCAATGTGTTTGCTAAGTTTCATCGCGATCGGCGACTTCACCATTGTGGATGTTCCCTTGTAAGTCAACACTGGAAAACATGGCTTCATTCTTAACACCAAAAAAAAAATTCTTAAAGACCCTATGTTTTTTAGCATAGCATCGTAGTCAGCTGGACTAATATGGTCATCATCTTATGTGTACCATTGGCAATTGAACAAGGCATAAATGAGACCCTGTCCGGCTTTCGCACAGGAGTACAAGCTTCAGCTCGATGAATATTAGTTTCTTTGGTAACAGCCGTCAAAACAAACCACTTCCGTAAGTTACGCATTGCCAACTTGACCAACGAGTTCTTGAGTTACGTTTTGAAACGTTTCATCAAATTAACATCACATGACAGTTTTTCACCCATCGTTCTCTACAGTCAAATACCAAAACGTCTTTTGACATTTTCCAACAACCCTCATTAGCCAGAAAGTCATATTTATTCATAATTTTACGGTAGAAAAATCTGCCTTTATCCTTGAGTATTTCTCCAGAAATAGGTGTATGCCTGCTAGGTTCATTGCTATTTCCTTTACGTCGCACCGACTCAGATAGGTCTTATGGCGACGATGGGAGAGGAAAGGCCTAGGAGTGGGAAGGAAGCGGCCGTGGCCTTAATTAAGGTACAGCGCCAGCATTTGCCTGGTGTGGTGCAGTTCCTCTTCCTTAAGAAATTTTCTCACTAGCGGTACAAACAATTCCTGAAACCATTCGGCAAATACAGAATTCATCATCCACCCTTTGCTTTGGTTTTTGTGATCAACAGGAAGTTTAACATTCTTAAAGACCCTATGTTTTTTAGCATAGCATCGTAGTCCTCTTCAGGGCTGCCGACAGTGGGGATCGAACCCACTATCTCCCGCATGCAAGCGCTCACAGCTGCGCGCCTCTAACCGCACGGCAAACTCGCCCGGTCCTGCTAGGTTCTTGCGAAACCAAAACTAAAGGCTATCTTCAACTTGAGGAAAATCGCCCGTTTTTAATGCTTTCAGCGCACTTTTCACATTTTCATTTGTGTTAAAGAAAGACTTTTTCTTGTCATTGTTCTTCCTTACAGCGTGAACTGTAGCTCGACCAAAACCATATTCTTTACTGAGACGAACTATCGTGTCACTTTTTTCAAGTCGTTTTAAAATCTATCCACAAGAGATATATGTTTACGTTTACACTGTGCAGACATTTTAACTCGCGGCGCTGCACACACAAACAAAAAACTACACATGAAATACAGCAAATGTGGACTCGTAGATTCAATATTCTGACACAGAACAGACTGACGGAGAGCGAGCAAAGCATAATCACTCCGCTACTACGGTCATTAAACTAGCAGCAACTAACAAAGATGTCTTTAATTCACGCTCAGTATCTGACTGCGTAGAAATGACGGATTATTGGGAGGGTCGGATAGGTGAAATGCCTGATTATAGAGATAATACTGCATTTTACGAAAGGGTCATTAATTTAACCTTCGTTACAGGTATACAGTTGTACTGTTGGTTAGTCGTTAATGCACGTTTACATTAGGCTAATACCTGGGTTAGTCACTAGAACTAGAAGGAAGCCCATTGTATGCAGGCCTACTAACGCGCAAAAAGTATAACAGCTGTTTTCACACAAAGGACATAGCATCAAATGAAGCTTCTAGTCTAGCGAATAATATGAAGCCATTTGTGTCTCGTGGGTGTACCTTCTCAGAACAACAGAATGAAATGCAGAAAATAACATATTTTACTCGTATTTGTGCGGAGTTTTGTAGACTGAATTGAAAGCTATGACCGAGGACGTAATGTGCTTACGAAAATGTGAGTGGACAGGAAGAACAAACCTGCACTACTCACGAATTAGCTGTAAAGGACCCAACGTAATACGGACACTTCTTGAGACTGACACCGGAAAATTTTGAGAAAGTATTGCAACTTGCTTCTTCTGTCTTACAGCAGTAGGACGTAGTGTGTAGAGATTTATTCATCTCTCATAGTGATTGGATTATCTTTCGATTTCCTCGCAACTGGAAACAGCTACAAGACCGTCAGTGAGAACTTTCGAGTACCCAAATCAACTGTCTGCAAGCTGTTGTCCGAAGTACTTGATGCAATTTATTAAAGTCTTCAAGAACTCGAGATTCTATTAATAATATTGTAATATTAATTGCAATCTTCTTCTTCTTTCTTCGATTTTGGCCTACTTTGGACCACGGCAAACAATTGACTTGCTGGTGAGTCCTTTTTCCTTCTCCCAGAACTTTTCCATCATTTCGCTATGGTTCCCATTCCTTTACTCTGACCATATCTTCTTGGACTTTTCATTTTGCTTTCCCTGGAACCCCTTGAATTTATTAATTTTAGCTCGAAAGATTTCTTTTGGATTGATGGCGACTTCCTTCGTGTATTTTCTTGTTTCTTCTACCCATTTAGTCGTTGCTTTCAATTTGTTGAAGATTTTCTTTGTTAGTCGACTCTCCTTCATTCTTGTGAGGTTCCCTTAAAAATTCACTCTCCTCTTACGTATGGTGTCTCTAATCTTCTCTGGTCTGTCCGTACAGATCTTCATTTCTCCTCTTCCTCCATGTGCAATCCCTTCTTTTTACGGGTCCTAAGATCTTTCTCAAGATTTATCTTTTGTTTCATCCATTTCCTATTTCTTATTCAGTATCAGACATTCTGAGCTGTAACCGTGGTATAGTGTCTGATGTTTGCTCTGTAAGATACCGTTCTTTTATTATATATATTCTTTACTAATCTATAGGCCAACTCCATCTTTCTGGCTCTTCCCTTATTTGCTTCTTTATCAAGCCCATTGGGCTAGATCCATTCACCAGAATATTTAAATGTATCCGACCTCTTGAGTATCCAATACTTTGTTTCCAGTTGCTTTTCTTTATAATGTTTGTATTCTATGTACTCTGTCTTAATTTCAATCCGTAAAATCAGTATTAGGTTTAGATATTAGTTAAGTTGCACTAGAGAAGATGCTGTATAAGGGGTAAGAAATTAGCCATTCATGAAAAAGTGACCTAACTTGTCAGAGATAAAATATTTCAAATACTAGGAAGCACAAGGTAATACAACTTCCCTACTTGTATTACTAGTCCATAATTCACGTCACATCCCATTTGCATTGATTAGTATGCGAGTGGGTGAGCAGCACACTGAAAAGGTGGTTGGTTGTCGGAGCCCGCCTTCTAATCCGTTATCTTGGCTCAAACGCTAAGGCTGGTACTGCGGCCGAGGGATGTGCCTACGCATAGTAGCTACCTTTGTTACTAGCCACTACATCCTGATACTATCCTAATATGAACTTGGTTTTAGCCTCCTGTTCTTGAGACAGCAGATTCAGTCCCGACTGCGATTGGTGCCATTTGAAAGTATCCAAAAGGCTACAGCAACGGAACATCAGTTTTCGACAAATTAAAGAATGTATGTGGGGTAGCATTGGGACACCATCCTTTCAGGCCTCAAACATTAAAAACAATTACTATAATGATTTCATGTTTTACGTTATCAAAACAGAGAGCAACTGAATTTTCCTTAAAGGTATATTGGATGTATAAGCTATTTTACAACCATCCATACTTCTATCCTAATGTATTCGATCAGTTTAAGGTAAACTGAATGTCAAAGAATGAGAGTTAAAGAGGAATTAAAAACGATTCAGATATGAACTTCATAACAATAATAAGTTGTTATCAAATATATTCATAAGTTAAAATGGTTCAGAATTTGGAGTGGCTAATCACTACCTTATAATTATATGAGAGTTTAATTCGTTAAACTGATCTCTTTGTCTAGGAACAGAATTACCTGTAAGATTGCCTTCGTATTCACATTCATGTACAACTTCAACGTTCTGTCTTAGTAATATTATCCACTGCGGGGAAAGAAAATGATTCACAATATGAAATAAAGAGATTTCATTTTAGATTTCCCCTTATTCTACTTGCGTGTAGTTAAACTAAGCGACTTAAACAATCAGAGGAGGTGAACGCTCTTAGACTTGACACCAGCTTGTCGCTTGGTCGAGGAATCTTGTATCCCATTACAAGCTAGAGGTCAGGGTTCAATACATTCCCAGGAACCGAGAGTGTCGCTCCCTCTTTTAACCCTCCTACTTAATCTAATTTGATGCTGTTGCCCTTACACGTAGCAGAGGTCACATGTTTAAGAAAAGGAGAATGTCTCCATTACAATTCATGAGCTAAGACAATAAAATCTTGTTAACCTTTTTGTTCCCCTTTGGTAGTCCCTTGAAATTAAATGTGGATTTGGTTGTCGTAGCAGAGAGCACGAGTCCTCGTAAATGTTTTAATCAGTGTAACGAATAACACCAGAAAAATCTCCAGATTTCTGGTGATAATAATAATAATAATAATAATAATAATAATAATAATAATAATAATAATAATTTTACCAGGGTACACCTTCTCCGTCCAGTTAAACTGCAAGTCTTTCATAAGGCCATCTACTGTATGTAATTAAGCTTGAAGTAATGTTATGCAAGATACTTGGGTTTACAACTGTTATATGTCTCTACCATCGGCCTAAGTGCCTCTTCTGGCGGGATTTAGAAAAATTCATTCTTAAGGTAAAGTTGATTTTTTCTAATATATAACCTTAATTTTAAAAATTGTTTGTTCTTGTGTCTAAGTTGTCAACACTTCTGCCCCCTCAGTCTCCTGTACCTACCAACCAATCAGAAATTTTGTGAATACTTTCTCCAGCCAATTTAAATTGGGGGTGTGTACAGGCATCCCACCTATCTGTAAAGGGTTCTGGCAACTTCCCCTCGAGATGCTATATAAACTGGGTGCTGTAAGGCCGTACTGTCATCTTCATAGCTCCGGTTTAGTGTGTGCGGCGTCTCCTAAGGGGGCAGGGGCCAGAGGTCGGCGTTCAGAAGGCCCAGCAACTCAAAGTAATGGCAGAATTTTCTTAATATGTGATAGCTCCAGCAGATAGTTTGGGAGGAAGGTTTCAAAGCTTTTTATGTTATGTAAATTTCTTAAACTGGTGGTTTAAATGTAAAATTATCAGTCAGTCTAAGTAGTATGTTTCATTCCCAACTGGGCCGATCATTATCAACCTTTTTCTCTTTACATTTTGGCCATTTAGTATGGGCACCCATTGTCCTTGCTTATGTTTCTGGAAGAGAAAGTGAAAAACTGTTGAGCAGAATTGACTGTAAATACCTCATTTGAACATTGTCAGGTATATTCTTGTGCGCTGAAGATATGTGTGCCTCTGAGAGGCTATGGATGTTAGTGGAGCAATCATGCTCTTATAAAATAGTGTACCTGTTTCGGTGCTATAATGCTCATCCCTCGTATATTATCGTGTTAATAATTCTCTCTCGTTTTGTACCTGATTTTTCGACTTTAAATAATTGTTGTTGTAGCTGACGAGCTCATTATTATATTATTGTTCATTCAGATTTTTGGTCTCCCAATTTAAAAGAAAAGAAGGAAGGAAAGAAAGAAAGGAATAACATTTCAAAATGTAGTGCTTTAACTTATGCTCTGGTCATATCCTTGTCCGCCCATTCACCCCGCAACCTTCCTACACCTCTGTGATCCTTGATATTCCCGGAAAATTGTAATAATAGACGCATGTATTCGCGATATTGTTGACATCACTCCAAATGAATATGGTTTTGTGAAAGGTAGAGGAATGGTGGACATAATACATGCCGCACGCCTCCTGATGGAACGCCACCAAGAGAAACGGAAACCACACCATACGGCATTCCCGGATCTGGAAAAGGCATTTGATAGAATGCCGCGTGATCTTTTTTGGTGCACACTCAGATTGCACAGTGTACCAGAAGTTTACGTTCGATGGATCCAGCTCCGGCATAGAAATGTCTCCAGCTATGTCCGACGTGCTTCAGGAACTTCTGCATCATTTAATATTCAAGTTGGCGTGCATTAGCGATCGGCTTTATCTCCTCTTTCGTTCATTATTTTTCAGGAAACCATCGCTGCAGAGTAGCAGACAACACATGCTTGTACTCTGCTTTATGGTCTATTGCGAGTCTCGGTAAAATCTGTAAGAGCTTGTCGAACACTGGAAAAGTCACTTGGGTAAATACGGACGGCGACTTAACGTCAGGCAAACGGAATGTTTAGAGCATGGAGAGCAAAGAAATTGGTTCATTAACATAGACGGCGTTGATATTCCTACAACCAGATCAAACATTTGGAAGACTCATTGCTTCAGATTGCGATACACTGCCGGATTCAGGTAACAGAGTAAACGCTGCACGGATTAAGATACACCAAGTTACGGAAGTCCTTTTCGACTGGAAGATCTCGTTCTACTTAATATCAAAAATGTATCGAACGATTATTCGTCCAGTAGTTATATACGGGACGGAGTGTTGACAAGTCACAGAGCCATCAACAACATCTGCATGTCAGGGGAATGAAGATGCTTCGATGGCCACTGTGACTCATCAAATTGGACCATGTAAGAAACCACGATGCCAGAGTGACATTTGGAGTGGCACCAATTACTGAAAAATACAGGAGACTTGCCTGAGATATTAATGTAACGTACTTATAAGCAGTAATACCTCAAATGCGAAGACGGAACTAGATTTTGAACCCTGAGGGCCATCGACCACGGGGACGGCCGAGGAAGAGATTGCTTGATGAACTACTAAAATACATGTGCTTGGTGGGCATGATTCCTGTTGACGCCAAAGATAGAAAGCCGTGAAAAGCGAAGTGCAGAAAATCGGGCCCTACAATTGCGCGGGATAAACGCTAGGAATAATAATAATAATAACAATAATAATAGCTCCTTTAACAGAGGCCCTTCCCGAAAAAAGATACTGAGGAATGGGCTAAACCGAGACGAAGACCGAAAAGAAGACACGCTGCCCCTTGGACAGAGGAACGCAAGCAGGCCCGCTCAGAAAGAATCAGGGAATTCTGGGCTCGAAAGAAAGAAGAGTTCATTGCCAAATGCAACAAGACATTGTGGCTACTCCGACCACTACTCTTATACTTACATCTCCTTCACACATAATATAAATAACATTTGTTTGAGCGCCAGTTGCTTTTTTTAAGAAAAACAACAAAATTCGGTAGAGCATACCTCTTATATCAATTATCTCAAGGCGTGAGGTGATAAACTCACATATCTGGCAATATACAGGGATATGGATCAGGACAATATTAAATTACTGTTGCATTTCCACAATTGAGGATTGTACATGGAACTGGAATCACTTATTATAATTAAAAATAAAACTGAGTTTATGACTAAATTTACGTCACAATGAACAATCATTTACGTCTTTTAATTTAACAAAAGAAATATATCGTGAGATTTGCGGTACAAAGAAAAGGAAAATTTAATCTAAACAAAAAAAACTATTGGCATGAACTTGAAGTGAGATGTGATATCGCCGCTGATTACACTCTTCTTCATGTTATGAATGCATAACATGTCTGATGCTTTAATTACCTGTTGTCTGCATACACCGCTGTTGAACTTGAAATTCTTGGGAAAACCTGTGAGCTGAAGTCGGGAGCCGTCTGTTGTAATCTTCTTATATAACTAGGAGTTGGCCTACATACCATGTACGCGGGTAGGGAGCTCCAATGTAATTACGTCCACTCAATATATTTTAAATAATTGGAAAATATTATTGAAACATCTTGTGAAGTCCATCCTCACAAGAAGATGATGTTTCTTTATCAGCATAGTACCCGTCTCTGTTCGGATACAAGCACCACTTGTAGACTTCCTCGACGATTACCTCTTCAAACACAACTCTTAGCTCTGACCATCACACTAAGACCACTTCTTCCATTTGATACATCTGACTGTTACTTATGATCTGCACGATCTCAACTGCTTATGAACTGAGTACTATCAACTGAATGATATCATCTGAATCTCTCACTACCGTTGCCTCGACTTTATATAACCTCGCGATGACGACTCATCTCCCCACTCACTGTTCATCCCTTCCACTTCCACATACAGTAGCTGGCGAATACTGACACTTGGTCGCAATCACGTGTCCACGCACTGATGTCATCAGTCATGTGTCGTCTAAGCGTACCCAAGCGGTCCAAGAATGACTATACCGAATGCGTCACCGGGAAATCTCCTTGTACACAACATTCCCAGTTAAACATAGCCTCGATTGCAAAATACTATGCCAGCTCATCTAGCCAAAGTTACAAGCCACAGCATGACAATATGAAACCAACAAATCTCACTTACTACAATACAGAATAATTACAAACATATTCACTTAACCTATGATTAAATACAATAATATACGCGATACCTAATTATTACAGTCTAAATGATGAGAAACAGAATATATAAAATCTAATGAGTCGGGTTAATAATGATAATAATAATAATAATAATAATAATGATAATAATAATAATAATGATAATAATAATAATAATAAATACTGAATGGAATCTGTAACCTAGTTGTACGGTTACAGAACGCCTCCCTCATGAAATAATCGATTAAATGAATCGATTGATTCATGAAATATATACCTAATCACATGAAATCGAGTACACCATAGATACATGTATAAAATTGCCCTTTACAAATTGGGTACATCGTATCATCCATCTGGATGTTCGTTGTTACACATATAAAACATTTATCAATTATCATTTTCACTTTGATTATACAGTATTATTTACATACAGATTACATTTCTTTCTCACTTCTGTCGTTTCAAACGTTCATTGAGTGTTCAAAAGTAATTCTCGAAGACATTTCATTATATACACTGTCTCCAAGCACTGGAGTTTATTGCACTGCCGTGCTTCACTTATTATCACATCACACGCTAATTTCACTGAAGTCCTGTTCGCAATGCCAGCTTCATAAAATATGGTGAATTAACATAATAATGAAAATTAATCAACAAACTCACATGATATATTTCTTAAGATTTCTTATATTGTATGTGCCTACGATATTTCCTTCCTTGTCTTCTAATGAATAAGCACATTTCCCAATCCGTTTCACTACGGTGAAGTATCCCTGATATAACAAGAAAAACTTAGAAAATTGACCAGCTTCTGCTGATGACGGGAGTGGCACTCTGAGTAAAACCTTGTCACCAAGCTCAAATTCATCCAATGTAGTCCTACAAAAGTTATCATGCACAATCTTACCGTGTTACCCTTCTTAAGTATAATAACAAGTGGATTCAAATTAGGACTACATGATGGTTCGATTATATTATAATCTAGCATAATGTCAATCTGCTCTTCAACAGCGCTAGCGTATTTTAACGGAATGGGATATTTCGGTCCTACAAAAGTTGAGTTATCAATAACATTAAATTTGTGTTCGTAAAGATGTGTTCTACCAGGCCGATCGCTAAAAACATCACTATGTGATATCAATAATTCACACAATTCGTCCTTCTGACTTTCCGCTAAATTACATTTCTCCACTGTCTCATACAATTCATCTCTAGAATCTCTCTGTATAGACACATGGCAGACATCAATATTTTTCCTCATATTAGGAATTTCACAAGATCCTTCCGTACTAGAACACACTTTATTCGCACTAATTTCTAACAAAACATCATATGGTAAACTGACTTCCCTGCTACTCTTTCCCCAAATAAGATTGACATTACATAGATCAAAATTTAATTTAGCCTTGTGACACGTTAACCAGTCGGTACCTAAAATAACGGCATAAACTAAATTAGGCACAACTAAGCATGGTTGGAAAATACATTCTCCGCTTATGCTAATGGGGACAGCTATTTGTTTATTCACTCTTTGAGACTTGTTTCCAACAGCTGTTACGATGAACGTATTCCTCACTGGAATTTCCGCTACCTCATACTTCTCTCTCAAAACTTCCTCATACAGCTTGGAATTAACACATGACTTCTCACTACCAGAGTCCAACAAAATCTGAACTTTTCTGCCCCATATCAGCAGTTCAATCGTCGGTGTAACAGTAACACTACTTAAATTATCCTCATTACATAATATAAGATCACTTAACAAATCTTGCCTTATATCTAAATTTAAATTACACTTATAAAATTTATTGTCTACGATTAAGTCGTCACTTAAAACATTTGAATTATTGCTACTTAGGTCACAATCATGTTCACTTACAACTATAGGCTGGTCGACATTAACATGCTTATCTACCTTATACGTGAACTCACCATTTACGGACTGTCTCAGTGACCTGTTTATACAGTCCGTTGCGCGTTTAAAGTACTTGGTTCGGTGACGACTTGTTGGTTACACACCTCAGTCGGCCTCCCCTGTTGCCTAGTTCCTCTAGCTTCATTATTATTATTATAATGGCCTGTATTCTCCCGCCTCCCAGCTTCTGGTTGATTACCATAATCACGCCTCCCAGTCCTGAAATTTTCCGAACTATTTTGATAATTTCTCTCCCTGTGGAAATTATTATTAGGTCTCTCCTGATATTCTCTTCTGTAGTTACGATTATTCATAGGCCTGTCCTGATTATTAGATTGGTTACCCCTTCCTTCTACATTCCTATTTAGTGTCCTATTATTATTCAAGCTACTACCTAAAGCATCAAAACTTTCCAACAAAATCTCCATTTCCTTAATAGTCTCCACTCTTTGCATACAAACAGCTTCTCTTATTCTATCGGGATAGTGCTTAGCCATAAGTCTAACTATATCAGCCTCAGGTCCAATACATTCTAAATTTCTCCACACCAAAACATGAGCCAAAAAGTATTCAGTCATTCTAACACCCTCGTTAGAATTATACCTGCCAAACATTACTCTCTCTCTCTCTCTACTCTGAACACCTTCACTCCAAAATTTAGCCACGAATTTCTCCTTAAATTCAGTTAGACTAGACATCGAGCTTTTATATACTTGAAACCAAGACTTAGTCTCTCCTACGAAAGCATTAGATAAGATCTCCAATACAGTTTCCCAGCTAATAATATTGTCTCTTAATTGAACAGAAAATTTCTTCTCTACTACTCTCATAAATTCCATCGGGTTAAATTCTTTCCCAGAAAACTTAGGTAAGTCATGATCTCTAGTGATTAAACCATTATTTACAATTATTTCACGTACATTTCTACTATCACGCACTTCTTTCTGGAGTACTCTCTGGCAACTCAGAAATTTTTCTTCCAATGTTTCCTCAGCCTTTTCTTCAATTTTTCTTAGCTTCTCCTGTAATTTTTCTTCCGATTCTCTCACCTTCTGTGATAATGATTTTTGTTCACTCTCTAGATCACCTACTTCTCCAAGTTTTCTTTCCACATGTTCTACCCTACTAATACATTTCCTAGTTTCTTGCCCCACTGTATTGGTTATCTTTTCAAACCTTTCTTCTACTAACTCATTGATTTCTCCTTTATTAGACTCGATCTTGGCACTTAATTCATCAATCTTATGCCCTTGTTTGATGCATGTCTCACTAACTTGCTCTATTTCCGTATGGAGATTGCTCCGACCCAATTCCATCTCAGCTCTGATGTCACTACACTCCCTATTTACCTTACTTTCTAAATTATTAATTTGCTTACTTATTTCTAACACCTTATGATCTATCTTATTACTAACATCATCGATCTTCTTATTAATACTAATACCCTGAGCTTCAATTTTCTCACTAATGACCGCTTCAATTTTCTCACTCATAATATTATTTTGAGATTCAATTTTCTCACTAATAACCGTTTCAATTTTCTCACTCATAATATTATTCTGAGATTCAATTTTCTCACTAATAACCGTTTCAATTTTCTCACTCATAATATTATTCTGAGATTCAATTTTCTCACTAATAACCGTTTCAATTTTCTCACTCATAATATTATTCTGAGATTCAATTTTCTCACTAATGATATTATTCTGCTCAGCCATTTTGGACATCAGCAAATTAAATAAACCCAGGTCAATCACCCCTTTACTTTGATCTTGCGTGACAGCGTTTTCCTCAGTTTCTACTATTTTCTGACTTTCAGTAGGTCCCACCTTAGTCACCAACTTCCTATTTATGTTACCACCTTGGATTTCCTTGGACACAATAACCTCAGCCTCATCACCTGACTGCATATTGCTATCCTTGTCCATCTTCGGTTTCCTACTAATTTTTCGCGATCTCAAAGCTATTTCCCCTTGCACTTCCTCTGACATTACCCCTTAAATACAAACTTCAACAAAATGACCTTCCTAACATTACTCGGTGACTTTAACATGTGCGTACTCATTAAAAGAACTGATCCATGTATATTGCCATTCAGAAACACTTTTTCTGAACCTTTCGAGTCCCACGTTGCTGGCGACACGTTGTGGCTACTCCGACCACTACTCTTATACTTACATCTCCTTCACACATAATATAAATAACATTTGTTTGAGCGCCAGTTGCTTTTTTTAAGAAAAACAACAAAATTCGGTAGAGCATACCTCTTATATCAATTATCTCAAGGCGTGAGGTGATAAACTCACATATCTGGCAATATACAGGGATATGGATCAGCACAATATTAAATTACTGTTGCATTTCCACAATTGAGGATTGTACATGGAACTGGAATCACTTATTATAATTAAAAATAAAACTGAGTTTATGACTAAATTTACGTCACAATGAACAATCATTTACGTCTTTTAATTTAACAAAAGAAATATATCGTGAGATTTGCGGTACAAAGAAAAGGAAAATTTAATCTAAACAAAAAAAACTATTGGCATGAACTTGAAGTGAGATGTGATATCGCCGCTGATTACACTCTTCTTCATGTTATGAATGCATAACATGTCTGATGCTTTAATTACCTGTTGTCTGCATACACCGCTGTTGAACTTGAAATTCTTGGGAAAACCTGTGAGCTGAAGTCGGGAGCCGTCTGTTGTAATCTTCTTATATAACTAGGAGTTGGCCTACATACCATGTACGCGGGTAGGGAGCTCCAATGTAATTACGTCCACTCAATATATTTTAAATAATTGGAAAATATTATTGAAACATCTTGTGAAGTCCATCCTCACAAGAAGATGATGTTTCTTTATCAGCATAGTACCCGTCTCTGTTCGGATACAAGCACCACTTGTAGACTTCCTCGACGATTACCTCTTCAAACACAACTCTTAGCTCTGACCATCACACTAAGACCACTTCTTCCATTTGATACATCTGACTGTTACTTATGATCTGCACGATCTCAACTGCTTATGAACTGAGTACTATCAACTGAATGATATCATCTGAATCTCTCACTACCGTTGCCTCGACTTTATATAACCTCGCGATGACGACTCATCTCCCCACTCACTGTTCATCCCTTCCACTTCCACATACAGTAGCTGGCGAATACTGACACTTGGTCGCAATCACGTGTCCACGCACTGATGTCATCAGTCATGTGTCGTCTAAGCGTACCCAAGCGGTCCAAGAATGACTATACCGAATGCGTCACCGGGAAATCTCCTTGTACACAACATTCCCAGTTAAACATAGCCTCGATTGCAAAATACTATGCCAGCTCATCTAGCCAAAGTTACAAGCCACAGCATGACAATATGAAACCAACAAATCTCACTTACTACAATACAGAATAATTACAAACATATTCACTTAACCTATGATTAAATACAATAATATACGCGATACCTAATTATTACAGTCTAAATGATGAGAAACAGAATATATAAAATCTAATGAGTCGGGTTAATAATGATAATAATAATAATAATAATAATAATAATAATGATAATAATAATAATAATAATGATAATAATAATAATAATAAATACTGAATGGAATCTGTAACCTAGTTGTACGGTTACAACATAACGTAGTCCTCGTTGGCCCCACACAATCTACCTCCCTTTATTCAATAAAATATTATTATTAGTATTATTATTATTATTATTATTATTATTATTATTATTATTATTGTTGTTGTTACGGAGTTATCCGTGGAAGGCAGAGGTGAAAGAAGGTGCGGGCTGGAATGGGTCTAACTACAAGTCCGAAAGATGAATTAAAATTTCAATAAAGGTTATATTTTCAACAGAAAACAATATTTAACAATTTTCACTAAGTGAAATAACAATGAAAATTCAGGTACAATAATGATTTTACAAACAACAACAGCAAGAGTTTCGGGTATTAACAAGTTCTGGGTTTCGTGCCCCAAGTTACAATTCCTGAGCCCTCAGCTCATAACCACAAATTACCAAAGGGCAGAAAACCCTTAATTACATGGAGCA
Source organism: Anabrus simplex (assembly GCF_040414725.1). Classification (NCBI taxonomy): domain Eukaryota; kingdom Metazoa; phylum Arthropoda; class Insecta; order Orthoptera; family Tettigoniidae; genus Anabrus; species Anabrus simplex. The sequence goes on from NC_090265.1 coordinate 1,400,429,093, forward strand.
TTTGCTCCCATCTCGTAATGTCAAGCCTCTTAGAGGCACCTTTCAAAATACCAGACAGAGCAGACCCGCTCTCAATCGTCCAAGCCTATTAAAGGCAATAACAGCTTATTACACTTAACTGCCATCAAGGCACCACTTCCAATGTCACAGGGGTACCTCGTACCCAATCTACTGGGCCTTCTCAGGAAGGAAAACAAAAACGGGTTAAGTTAATGGCCCAAAATACAAGATTGAATGGAGGCGAGTACTTGCACTCCTAAATACACCTTTAAAACCTAAGTGGCGCTAGGCCGATTACACAGGGGCTAATCCCAAGCTAGGGAGGTGACTCGCATGAGAAAACTTTAACACATTAAGAAAGAGTAGAAACGGTCACGAAAACGTAGTCACCTCAATTTCAAAATGAAGGGGAGCTCGAGAGGGTAAAGTACTCTCTATCCCCGAATTACAGTTCAAGTTATGTGAAGTTTTTACAAGAATTAAAAAGGCTTACATATTTAAAGATATAGATTACATATTAAAGGTTTCGAACCTTCCCCGCGAGTTAAACTGCTGAGCTAGCAAGAAATAAAGATGTTAAAAGGCCATTACCTTGTTGAAGAGCTGCTGCCTGAAGAACTAGGCGCTTCCTGCCCCCTGCTTCATATCCACACACTGAGAAAGATGTTATATGAATGGTCCGGAGACAAGAAAATCAGCAGTTTTTATACCCTCGTGGAAAGTTCGAGACCTTTCATGAATGAACACAACTCGCCCTCAAACTTTTATTGGCTAGAGTACACAGTTACATACAAAATTGAAGAAGAAAGCCCCGATTGGCCGAAAATTAATTACAGAAATTCCTGATTGGCTACATTCAAATCAGGCGGAAAGAAAGGATTAATATTGCCAACCCACAAATGACAGAACAATATTTAGTAAAGACAAAACTTATGAATACAAAATTTCTCCAAGAAAGTTCATTCCTTCACACCAGAGCGCATTATCATAGTTTTTGGTAGAGACATCTGTTAGAGAATGTCCACACTTCTTGATCAATGAAAAACAAAAGCAAATCAAAAACACACAGTGACATCTTCTGATAAACAGTAGAGTTAGTTCAGTTGTTAAAGTTCAGGGTTTCTCCAGTAGAGAGGTAAGTTAAGGCGGAACATTCAAATATGCGGCGTATAGGTGTACCAACCGGTACAATTATTATTATTATTATTATTGTTATTATTATTATTATTATTATTATTGCTATTATTATTGTTATTATTATTATTATTTAGTTTATTTATTTTGTACAAATTTCATTGACGCATTTCCCTTGTTTTGTGATAAAATAGGCTAATACTCGTGGAAAATATGGAGACAAGCATTTCCTTTTAATAATCAAAATATTTGAAGAATATCAAACCTGCCCTTCACCTAAGAACATAGGATGGCAAGATTGAAAGGGCACACAGTTTAGGTTTCTCTGTGAGATTGTCCAGTTTAAAGTTAGTCAAAGGGGAGCTAAAATCAGAGTGAGAGAAAAGATCGCCACTGCTTTTCGTACAACATACAACATATAAGAAGAAGGCGATTTCAAGGCAAGCTAAGCTCAGACACTACAACTCCGTGATTAAAAGCGAATGTTTAAATGCAAATGAGTGCCATCCAATGACTGGAAAAACTGAGCTAAGAGAAAGTGATAAATTTGTAAGAATGATCCTTCTTAAGACCTTGGTCCTAAGATCGTACATTGTCAGTATAGATTAAGAGGAAGCGAAGAATTACTGTATATCAAGAAAACGAGCGAGTGATCGGATCGGTAAGAAACAAGACTAAAATTCTATAGACATGTGTTCAGAATGGACGAAAAGCGGTTGACAACAACCTAAAGTTTCGTATAGCGGTTTCAGGAGGTTAGAAATAATTTGGACAGGGTTGGATTAAAGCAGGAAGACATCTGAGATTGAGCACTGCTAATTAACAACTTCATGGAATTCCATAAAGAACGAAAGCAGAACACCGGGATAAAGAAGACAGAGCGCCAAGAAAGAATGCAGCGGTTCTGGGCGCTAAGAAAGGCTTCTAGAAATGTATTACCAGTTACTTGACGAGGTCTCTAACGGCCCCAAACGAATTTTTTTTTTAACCTTACGGCTTCAGCTTCCATGCGCAGGCGTTTGAATTTGACGGAATTTAGGCTACCTGCGTGTCAGTTCTGACTATTTACTCTGTCATGTGGAAGGCAAAAGGATCTCCATAGGTTAACATCAGGCTATGTGTTATTTTTTTCGGGTAGACACCAAATGTATGAGATGTTTCACATCCTGATATACTGTAGTACGATATGGATCAGCGAATGGACTTCTGTCATCCTTTCAAGAATCCGATGACCTCTACTGGGTTTGAACTTTCAATCCTGGGATCCAGAGGGTAATACTATACTACTGATTCACATACGCAGATTAATCCTCAGATAATATAAATGTTATTTTCGATATTAATATGATACTTTCTGGCTTATTCAACATCCTGTGTTTTTACACTTACATAATATGAAGAACACATGTGAAAGCGAAACAGTTTTTGTCATTGTTTCTGACAGATTAGTATCAAAAATGTAAATGAGGAACATGCAGAATATTGGTATTACAAACCACTGAAGATCACTCAGTGCCAAAAATTGGACCCTATTACCAATCACATAGCCTCGAGATATTTTACTCAGTGGAATTCGTAATGTTTTATTATTATATATCTGTCTGATATGTCTGATAAATTTCTTTATATTTCCCCCTGGGAAAAGCTGAAACACATGGCACATCACAGAACCAGATGGCGAAACCTTGTCTCGGCCCTATGCTCCTCAACAGGAGTTTAAGGAATTACGTCAAGTAAGTAACCCATTTCTTTATATAAATAATGTGTATACTTGAAAATCGTACGGATGTGTAGGCATGCATATGAGCCAATAACCCTAGCTCCTATTTCTGTTATATGGGCGTTATCTTTTCAAATACATTTAACATCTTAGAGAGCGCTCGAAACTTAAGAATATTGGCGTCGGTTTTCTAATCGCTGCGATGTTTGTTACTGCACACTAAATCCCTTTCCGGACAAAAGCTATAAATATATCTGAATAAGAGCTAAAAGTGCTCTTCCGGGAACAGCGTATGCAGTAAGATATTTTTATGTCGTTAATGAAGTACACTCACGGCACACTCTTCTCCATACTGACCCATGAACTCATTATAATATATTCCAGTGCAATTTAAATCAACAGAAGTAACTCAGGGTGTGTCCATCTCCTTGACTGAATTGTCATCATTCAGAGGGCACCGGATTCGATGCCCAGTCGGGAAGAATATTTCAGCCACGTTCGGTTAATTCCTCTAGCTCGGGAACCGGGTGTTTGTGTTAGTCTTATTATAAAAATTAATTTTTATACAACACATCACACTACTAACCATCACAGATACAGTACACGAAAAGGTGAATACATCCTTCCACGTAGGGTTAACGTCCGGAAGGGTATCCGGCCTTAAATTGTGCTTAATCTACATTACTACCGACCCCAGGTAAATCGAGGAAAAGGCCAGGAAGTAATAACTAGCTCAGTATGTTTAAATGCTCAATGTCTGTGCCACAATTTGATGCTATCTAGTTTTGTTTGTGAAACTGTTCAGCTTTCCTCTAGGTATTTCTGTCGTGGAATGATAACTATGAATGAAAATGAAATGGCGTATGGCTTTTAGTGCCGGGAGTGTCCGAGGACATGTTCGGCTCGCCAGGTGCAGGTCTTTCGATTTGATTCCCTTAGGCGACCTGCGCGTCATGATGAAGATGAAATGATGATGAAGACGACCCATATACCCAGCCCCCATGCCAGAGAAATTAACCAATGATGGTTAAAATTCCCGACCTTGTCGTGAATCGAACCCGGGACCCCTTGAATTATTTTAGTATATGAAAATATTTTCCATTCTTGAGAACATTCCGTGAATTGCCAATAAGAAATTAAGAATTTATGTATGGACACAACGAGGCCTGGCAATTTTTATTTTTTAAATTCATCGTTGCCATTAGGTTTTCCTCGATATTTTCTAACACGCAGTCATTTGGCAAAAGGCGTTACTCTTACTTAACACTTTCTATCTTTGTTCTTTGGTACTAACTGGGCTACTTAAATTATTTACAATAATATGCTACATACCAATATATATAAAATAGGCGTGAATGTCGGTATATTTCACCTTGCAACCACAACTACTCACCGCAGACCACTGGTGTTCATGTATCGTAGTAGGCTCGAGTCTTCCATCGTGCACTATGGTGGTTGCGCGCCAGTAGCTGTGATGGTGTGTGAGATGTGAGGATTGAAAGTGACCGACTATATATAAAAATAGACGTGTGGCCGTTCGAATATTTTACCTTGAAGCCACAACTGACCATCGCAGGCCACTGGTTTTTGTGTGTGGTAGGTAGCATCAAACCTCTCATCGTGCACTATAAAGGTTGCGTGTCAGTAGCTGTGGTAGTGTGCGAGATGTGAGGATTGAAATGTGGCCGACTATATATAAAAATAGGCGTGTGTGTTCGTATATTTTACCTTGCTCCCACAAATACCCACTGTACACCACTGGTGATTTTGTGTGGTAGTAACCTCAAGTCTCCCATAGTGCACTATGGTGGTTGCGTGTCGGTAGCTGTGGTCGTGTGGTAGATTATGGGGTTTGAAATGGGCCAAATACATATAAAAACAGACGTGTATGTTCGTCTATTTCACCTCGCAGCCACAACTACTCACCGTAGACCACTGGTGTTTGTGTGTGTTAGTAGCCTCGAGTCTCCCATCGTGCACTATAGTGGTTGTGTGTCAGTAGCTGAGGTCGTGTGGGAGATGTGGGGGTTGGAAGTGGACGACTTCGTCATTGAATGTATTAAAATGAGAGAGGGTGTAATGGAAGGCTCGGAGTGACAATGTACTCTAGAAGGCTGTGATGTGTACTTCTTGGTTTTATATACCATTTATAATTCATCTGGAAGGAGTATGATGATCTCGAGTACATCTGTGAGTATTTTCTGTAATTTATTCTTGAATATAAAATATATACTTACAGTACTTAAATAGCTCCTTAACAGTGTCGTCGAGGCAGTAATCCTAACTACGGAGCTCGATAGCTGTAGTCACTTAAGTGCGGCCAGTATCCAGTATTCGGGAGATAGTGGGTTCAAACCCACTGTCGGCAGTCCTGAAGATGGTTTTCCGTGGTTTCACATTTCCACACCAGGCAAATGCTGGGGAAGTACCTTAATTAACGCCACGGACGCTTCCTTCCCACTCCTAGCCATCCTTGTCCCATCATCGCCATAAGACCTATCTGTGTGAGTGCGACGTAAAGCCAATTGTACAAAAAAAAAAATCCTAACCGGCAAGGAAAAAGGAAAATCGGTTTCCATACCTTCCATTGACCTCAAATGATTTGTCATTTTCTTTCAAACGCTTACAATTCCCAATGAGATTATCTTATAGTATGGCTATCAGTAAGGTTCAGGGTCAAACATTTCGCTATTACGGTACAAATTTGAATTATTCTTGTTTCTCACATTGCTCTCTCACGTGTTGGGTAAGCAGAAAATCTATTTTTGCATATGGTGGACTGCAAGACATCCAATGTAGTGTATAAGAATATACTTTTATGAAATTACTTAATATATAAGATATTTACGTAATCCGCAAAAATAATAAAAATAAAAGAAGAAACAGGTAAAACGTGGTCTTTTTATGCACGTTTTCTGTATTATAAAGACTTGTCGGAAACAACGTGCTGAATTAACAACATCGCCTCACAAAACCCATTTCAATCCGCCCGTGAAGCAATCTGATTGGCTAATTTCATCAGCTGATTAAACGACAACGGCGCGAGATATCAAATTATTTCTTCCATTTTTTTATCAGTATGACCAACTCTATAATGCCCATATATCCATTTCACGTGGTTTCCGATCATCGCGTATACAGAAAACCGCCAAAGCGGGTTGTCTTCAGCTAGTTACACATAAAAATGATTGTTATGAAATAATCAAGGTCTTGGTATTACATGCAATTACAGATATTGAATATACGGTTATTACAACGTGTATTGTAATATTGTCCGCCTCTGTGGTGTAATGGTTAGTGTGATTAACTTCCAACTCCGGAAGTCCGGGTTCGATTCCCGAATTTGCCATGAAATTTGGAAAGCAGTACGAGGGCTGGAACGGCGTCCACTCGGCCTCGAGAGGTCAACTGAGTAGAGTGGTGTGGGGTTCGATTCCCACTTCTGCCATTCTCGGGGTTGTTCTCCTCAAGGCAAATGCCGGGATGGTACCTAACTTAAGGCGACGACCGCTTCCTTCCCTCTTCCTTGTCTATCCCTTCCAATCTTCCCATCCCCACAAAGCCCCCGTTCAGCGTAGCAGGTGAGGCCGCCTGGGCGAGTTACTGGTCCTTCTTCCCATTTGTATCCCCCCGACCAGAAGTCTCATGCTCCAGTACACTGCCACTGAGGCAGTGGAGGTGGGATCCCTTGCTGAGACCGCGGAAGAATCCAGAAAGGATTAAGAAAGAAAGAAGGAAAGAAAGAAAGGAAGAAGTAATGTAACATTGCTCCGTGATTAGAGTTGCTTATATCATTTTTAAAGTTTATCTATTCATATATACGGTTTAAGAATTTCGACATTCGACATTCCATTTCACAATGCATGAGCGTATATTCCAGAGTTTATTTCCCCATTTAAAGCCTGTGTCATAAAGCTCTGTCGGCCCGGTGAATCCTATCCCTTCGATAATACTGAATAAACGGCTCACATCGTAACTCTCTTCTTTCTTGATCTTAAAAGATTCTGAGAATTCTTCGTACGTACACAATACTGTCATAATTCCTGACTGGAATTTAAATGACTTCATAAGCACAGCATTTGGACGAGTGTAGTCGAGCCCCAAGCAGGCTGAAGCTCTCTTACCACATATGTTTTATTTGTATTCACAATTGCGTTCAGTTCCTTACCATTTCAGCACACAGTAAATTATTCATTAAAATAGTTTAGTTTCCTCATAACAATGAAAATTTGTATTTTACTAAACAAAAACTTCAAGACTATCATTTCTCTGCTGCTGCCAGAAAAAAATGTTGGTCTTAACGTTTTGATCCACTGACCGTCGTAGTCTATATATGGATGGCTGATCAATGGAATCAAGTGCTGTCTATCCGAGGCGATTTAATTATAATCGGTTTATCTGAAAGAACATGAATTCCATTCCCCGTCTGGAAATCAGAAAATTTGGAGAGGAGACCTCTACTTTTAGAGACACACATATCTCCAGAGTTCACTAAATCTCTTCCAGAAATGAGTACCAGGTGAACTCCTAGGGGCAAGGTGGCCGGGCTAGAGCGCTATCCTGCTTAGGTGCAATGTTACTGATAGTGGAAGCCTTTGCTTTCATTTCCTTCCACTGTGGTAGACAGTGTTAAGGAAGTTTGGTACACTCCTTAACGATGTAATTCCGAGGACAAAAAATAAACAATAGTCATATTATAGACTGCGTGAATGTGTCAACTCAAGGGTATGGCCTAGTCCACTACTGACCTCCGCAGATAGCGGATCCTTTGTAAATAAATGCCTGGCATATATACCAGTGAAATGTTAGGAGCTAGGAAACTAATTGTACCACGACCTGCAAGCTCTGAAAAGTTCTTCTATATTCAACAAGTTGGCAGCCGTGATAGCATAAACAGTTACGCATAGACTTCATGCCAGATGCAGTAGCACCTGCGTTCCATAAAATGCCTAAGTAATCTGGTAGGGTTTCCTTGCTCCACATGACGGAGGATTGTTTTACAGGATTTTACCTCATGTTCTGCTGACTAAAGCTCAATAAGTCGTCTTGGGCACTTAAAGGTCTATTCAGAGATATTTTCTTCATTTCAAATCCTTTGGTAAGAGTCATTTGTCTCCACGATTCATCTCCGGAGAAAAAATGTCAAAGTTTGCTACAATGGAGTGTCGTGTTATAGCCATTGGTCAATTTGTTTACAGCGTTAACTAAATTTAACAAAGAGATATTCGAAGTAGGTGCAAATCGTTTGCGGATGATTTCTTTTAAAGGAAGATACATAAACGCAAATATAGATCATAGAATTACTTAGTAAATAATCTAAAGGTGGCTTTCAATATTGTATTGGATAATGCACTGGTGGGGGTGAGTACATATCTAGAAGTCCACAAATAACTAGCCTACAGAGTCATAAAGCATAAGTTACTGAAGTAAAATTATTGTATTTTTGGTGATGATTCTGAAGAAGAGTGGTATCAAAGTGAAGGAAATTATTCGTGTCAACCACCGTAAATGATTAGGGCTCTCTGACTCCTGTTCATAGACTCTTTAGTTTAAATAAACCCAGAGGAAAAATTCTAGAGGAGTTAGCCGGCCATGTGACAGGACCCCTCGTCTTATCCAGGATATGTTCTATGCAAGTTGTTCTGTACTACCAACAACCAGAGTGGAAGAGCTCTATCCTGCTTAACCGTATAATACGGGGCACGTCCTACAATAAGAGCGGGAGGTATTCACGAAGAAACTGTAGATAGCGCAGTCCCGTGAGATTTCCTTCGAAAAAATGTGATCAAATTATCTTGTTACCTGTTATCCCGCACCAAACGTTCACACTCCATTGTATCTGAAACCGGGTTCTCCTCATCTAATGATGATTTTTAACACTCCATTAATGGAAGTTGTGACGTTTAAAAAATACGTTGCTATGAAGTATGGATCCGTCACTAAAGAGAATGACCATTAAGAAATCCGCATCAGCTTCAACTCCTTGCAATATCCATTGCGAAAATTCTATCCGTTTATGAAAGTCATCTCCATGAAGTTCCTGGTTTGTTTTTTGATGGCGGTGTAATATGCGCAATACAGATATATAATTGATGTTCACTTTATTTCCAATGGTTCGTGAGCATGTATGCGGGTTTGAACAGGTTCTTCATTATTTCGAGACGTCACTGGAGCATCCATCTTTCAACATTTCGAAATGTATCTGCTGTTGGCAGCCTTCGTCCACATAATCGTTTTTGATACGAGCGTCTGGTTTCCCGTGAATTTTGTCTTATTTTCCATAAAGTAGTATCATATTAGCATTATTATCCCATGAATACATAATGTTTGCTATTGCGCTAACGTACAGTACGTATTGGCACCTTGCTGCAAAGATTACGATGTGCTGTTTCATTCGCCCTACGTAAGATGTCCAGAGCGCTGTCAGTCGTTCTTCGATTCAAACGTGCACAGTTGCATGGTTGAATGGGTGTGCCATAACGTTGACAATAAGTGTAGTGCGCTTCATTCGTTGTAGGCATTTACCATATGAAAGTCGCATGCTATTATTCCATTTTATGTATCCTTTCTCAGTGAAAGTTTAAAATGACTTTTCAGACGCTAGGAAGTTAAACCCAACCTTAATTACGAATGCTTTTACGAGTATAACACCCCCGCCCCCATGGCGCAACAGCCCCGAAGGGCCATAACCCACCAAGCCATAGCTGCTCAGCCCGAAGTCCTGCAGATTACGAGGTGTCGTGTGTTAGCACGACGAATCCTCTCGGCCGTTATTCTTAGCTTTCTAGACCGGGGCCGGCATCTCACCATCAGATAGCTCCTCAATTGTAATCACTTCGGCTTAGTGGACCTCGAATCAGCCCACAGATGCAGATAAAAATTCCTGACCTGGCCGGGAATCGAAACCCCGGACCTCGGGGCAAGAGGCAGGTACACTACCCCTACATCACCGGGCCGGCCTACGAGTACAACATCATAACAAGTTGAAAACTCGTAACTAGACTCGAACTCTGAATCATTGGCAAAGATCACATGTTGGCTGTGATTAGTACCATGTAGCCTTACCAGACGACAAAGAGTAAGCCTCATAACTCTATACTAATGGAATAATCTAGTCTATCGCTTAGAAACTGATCTTGTATGTCAGAAGTTATGAACTCGAATGTGCAGACAGGTTGATGTTGCAGTAAATACCACAGTGTACTAAACCATCATGTCTCTTTAAGCACAGATAGTTTAAACCATTCCCTACGCGTCGAGTGTGTAACTATTACTTGGTTGCTTGAGTCCAGAATCATGTTTCAGGCGGTATTCTCAATGTATTTATCCGCAGTCGGCGATATATCTTACGCCTATTTATTATAACTTCCTTAGAAGAATATTTGAGGCTTCAGAGACGTTAAGTCTTCGTAAAGGTTGCCTAGGAGAGTACGAAATTAAAATTAAAATTGAAAAAGTCATGACTCAAGAAGGGTTTGAACCCTCAGTGCTCCAAGGAGCTTATCCAAGTACATCTTGCATGCATAATTCTACACAGCTACTTCTAGCGTGAAAGTTTATCGTTATAACTATGTATTCACGAGGAGAGCGAAGGCCTCGCTACGAAAAGTTACTAATGTGTAACAGCCTTATGGCCCGACCTTAGGACGTTACTGAACGCTCCAACGGTAGTAATTACATAGCGTAAGCTATCACATCTGCTGTACAGCATTTGCGTGCCATAGATTATAAAATACTGTGAACACGCGTTTCTATCAATTTCAATATGATAAGACTGCACAAAATGGCGGTAAATTGACATATCTCTAATTGGTCTTGACCAGGGCCCCTCAGGGTGCATGCGCCTGGTGCATGCACTGTGCACGCTCCGTAGAGCTCAAAATCCGAGCCGAATCGAGCCGAACTGAGCCGAGCTTAGCCGAGTAGCCCAGAGACGAAGCGTTGGTCCGAGCCGAGCCAAGTGGAACCGATGCACAGTGCACGGACCTCTTGCGCCTCGATTTGCACGCGTGAGTTTTTGGACGTTTGAGAGGCCCTGGTCTTGACTATCACGTTTTCTATCATACAGGGACTACCCTTTTCTATCAAAAGAAAAAAGCATCTTGGATAAATCGGGTGCGCAATTCTCTACCGACCGCTATAGGAGTGGCTACGATTTGTACAGCACAGTAACATTTCGTAAAAGTGACTGGAGTATTCGACTCCTTTCTACATGAAAGAGTACAGTGTTTTTGAGATGTGCCGGGCTGAGTGGCTCAGACGGTTGAGGCACTGGCCTTCTGACCCCAACTTGGCAGGTTCGATCCTGACTCAGTCCGCGGTATTTGAAGGTGCTCAAATACGTCAGCCTCGTGTCGGTAGATTTACTGGCACGTAAAAGAACTCTTGCGGGACTAAATTCCGGCACCTCGGCGTCTCCGAAAACCATAAAAGTAGTTAGTGAGACGTAAAGCCAATAACATTATTGTTATTTTTGAGGTGGCCTTACTTATTGCCGCTTGTACCGTTTTTGCATTGTGCGGGGAAGTGTATATCGGGCTAACTGCAGATGAAATTGCTGTAAGATGTTGAGCAAGATAGGACTAGGAGACATTTAATTCCTAGCTGATTGCACATGTTCGGGGAAACATAGGGGCTGCTCTACCGTCTGGTATATTGTTTTCATCCTATTATTTACATATTTTGAATATTTTGAAGACATCATTTTTGTAAAATTTCCTATGTAATTGCATTAGTTATCACTTATAGGACAGTTTCTATTCCATTATAAGGAAATATAGCATCCTGTATATATACTTTGTAAAAAAAAAAGAAAAGGAAGTCATCTTCGTATAGGCCATGAAGGTCCTTGGAGGAGTGGAAGGTAAAGGCTTCCTTTATCCGTAACCTCGGAACTTGATGGGGTAGAGTGGTTAGCTCTAAGCCCGGCCGCCTTTGCCCCCAGGAATTAACCTGGTGCTCATTTTTGTGTAGGCTGAGTGAATCTCAAGGCCATGTGCAACTCCGGAAGTGGAAATCTCTCTTAAATTTTACGACTTCCTGACGGGGAATCGAACCCACGTCCTTCCGGGCGAGCCAAGCACGCCTTTACCGCCTCGGACAGGCAGCCCCTATATGTAATTTGTAGTGACATTAATACAAACAAGCACGTGCTGCATTAGCCCATTAGGGCTTTAGCTAGTCTAGACTACTACTGCCTAATCAGATGATGTTCAGCGTATTGGTTGTATTTCGTGACTGGGTTTACTGCCTCTCTTGGAGGGCACCTCGCCAGTCTCGCGAGTCTGAGTAAACCTCTTTCCAGATCTCAGTCTGGAATTAAAATCCCAAGAACCCGATCCTGTGAGGAAGAAACAGACACGATTATTAAGAATTGGAATACGCTTTAAATCCGTACCAAGCCAGGCAGAATGGATCGGATTGTAGAAGGGCTGGTCTTCTAGCTCAATTTGACGGTGGTCAAGTACACCGGCACGTTAAAGTATTCCGGCAGAAAAACATACCGACACCTTGACGTCTCCGAATACCGTAAAAGTAGTTAGTGGGGAAAGCCTCCTTGGCTCAGGCGGCAGCGCGCCAACCTCTCGCCGCTGGGTTCCATAGTTCAAATCCTGGTTATTCCATGTGAGATTTGTGCTGGACAAAACGGAGGCGAGACAGGTTTTCCTCCGGGTACTCCGGTTTTCCCTGTCATATTTCATTCCAGCAACACTTTCCAATATCATTTCACTTCATCTGTCATACATTACGCATTGCCCCAAGGGAGTGCGACAGGCTTCGACAGCCGGCATAATTTCTACCCCGCCGCTAGATGGGGGCTTCATTATTTCAATTCCTCACTAAAACAGGCCGTGGATTTTTATTCACTTTTTCAGTTAGTGGGGCGTAAAATCAGTAAAATTATTACAATGAATCCATAAAGTAGCGATTTGTTCGTTCGTTCGTTCGTTCGTTCGTTCGTAATCTGTTTACTCTCCAGGGTCGATTTTTCCCTCGGACTCAACGAGGGATCCCACCTCTACCGCCTCAAGGGCAGTGTCCTGGAGATTCAGACTTTGGGTCAGGGGTACAACTGGGGAGAATGACCAGTACCTCGCCCAGGCGGCCTCGCCTGCTATGCTGAACAAGGGCCTTGTGGAGGTATGGGAAGATTGGATGGGAACAGGCAAGGAAGAGGGAAGGAAGCGGCCGTGGCCTTATGTTAGGTACCATCCCGGCATTCGCCTGGAGGAGAAGTGGGAAACCACGGAAAACCACTTCCAGGATGGCTGAGGTGGGAATCGAACCCACCTCTACTCAGTTGACCTCCCGAGGCTGAGTGGATCCCGTTCTAGCCATCGTACCACTTTTCAGATTTCGTGGCAGAGCCGGGAATCGAACCTGGACCTCCGGGGTTGGCAGCTAATCACGCTAACTACTACACCACAGAGGCGGACAGCGATTTTTAACGATTGAAAGAAATTGAGTTAAATGTATATCGACATAAACTACAGAGAAGGAACTTTTAAAAGGAATTTTATACTTATCTCTTTGAAATGGTTAAGGAACGCAAACATATCTACGACATGTGACTGTAATATTTGTCCTAAATGGAACATAATAATTGCTTTTATACAAATGAAGTCTAAAATCTGCGACAAATTAAGAAATAGTACCGTACGAAGTATTTTACTTGCAGAGAATAATATGGATACATACTTTACTACCTTACAACTATTTTTTTCTGCTACGTCGCAGCGCTTCCGTACTTGTTTTGTTTGTCCAAGACTTTCGCGTGTGATGTTTTGGCTCACTGAAGTTGTTTGAATTAATTTTTTTTTTTTTTGCTAGGGGCTTTACGTCGCACCGACACAGATAGGTCTTATGGCGACGATGGGATAGGAACGGCCTAGGAGTTGGAAGGAAGCGGCCGTGGCCTTAATTAAGGTACAGCCCCAGCATTTGCCTGGTGTGAAAATGGGAAACCACGGAAAACCATTTTCAGGGCTGCCGATAGTGGGATTCGAACCTACTATCTCCCGGATTTTGAATTAATTAGGTGTCATTTTCTTCGTGTTTCTCATTCATTTTGTGCCCTCATCCATTAAATGGTATATTTATTGGTCCAGGGATCATGCTATTTTCCTTTCAACAAAAAAGTAATATATTTATTGGTCCAGAGATCATGATATTTTGCTCTTTGAACTGCCCGCGTTAGTCATATGGACAAATATAATGAGAATTCACAGACATAGCCCTCCCACTCGTCGATGCTAGTCCTGGACCTCACGAAAGAAAGAAAAGACGACACGAGCAGCGGAATACAACATAAGGGAGTCTTGTCTACAGCCCGTATGTACGAATATATATTTGTCTAGTAACAAGGGTATTTATTAATTTACCGCAGATTTTTCGCTTCATTTCTGCTAAAGCAATTATTATGTTCCATTTGGGACAAATATTACAGTGACATTTCGTAGATATGTTTGCGCTACATAACCCTTTGGAATAAATCCAATTGAAGTGCTAATAATACAACTACACCAAGTCACATTATTCTCATTTCAAGAAATGTGGACGTAACAGTTTCTGCACAATAAATAAACAAACTGTTATGATAACTATGAATACCTTGTTTATTTTTAATCCTCAGATCGTTCTTCTTCCTGGCATTTTCCCCAATTTATTGAGGCCAGCACTTAATGTTAATTTAACCGTGTTTTACGATCGGATGCCTTTCCTGACGCCAATCTTGTAAAAGCCTGTGGTGAGGGTTCTCAGGAACGTACTGGATGAGATTCCTTGAGTTACTATTTTTTATAGTATGATCATTTGGATAGAGTCCGGCTCCATGGCTAAATGGACAGCGCGCTGGCCTTTGGTCACAGGGGTCCCAGGTTCGATTCCCGGTAGGGTCAGGAATTTTAACCACAATTGGTTAATTTCGCTGGCACGGGGACTGGGTGTATGTGTCCTCTTCATCACCATTTAATCCTCATCCTGACGCGCAGGTCGCCGACGGGTGTCAAATGAAAAGACCTGCATTTGGCGAGCCGAACATATCCTCGGATATTCCCGGCACTAAAAGCCATACGCCATTTCATTTTGTTTGGATATAGATAATTTAACGCTACCATGATGCTGCCTTTGCTCCAGAAAAAAACTTCAAAATGGTCCTTCTTCACTACCATTGTACAGACTCTCCAGCAGCAAAGGATAACTTTTTCGGAAATAGATTTTCCTCATTTCCAGCGATTTTTCAACTATGTAATTGTTTTCATTCCTACGGGAGTCAAATATAAACACCTGCACCTGGCGAGCCGAACTTGTCCTCGGACACTCCCGGCACTACAAGCCATACGCCATTACATTTTTTTTTACCGGGTCAGGGAGGATAGGAATTGTGCCGGCTGCCGAGGCCTGTCGTACTCTTCTGGGGGACTGATTAATGACTCACAGATGAAATGAAATGAAATGAAATGATAGTGGAGAGTGTTGCTGGAATGAAGGAAGACAGGAAAAACCGAAGTACCCGGAGAGAACCCTGTCCTGCCTCCGCTTTGTCCAGCACAAATCTCACATGGAGTGACCGGGATTTGAACCACGGTATCCAGTGGTGAGAGGCCGGCGCGCTGCCGCCTGAGCCACTGAGGCTTCATAATTAAGTATGCTACTGGGTGTAAGTATTCAGTACATCCAGGCACCACCCAAACAGTCATTTTGCATCATACTCGTGGACAGGGTGATACATTTCTTTATAATGAGTTCACGGTAGTTGAGACCAGCGCACCATTTTCAGTTTTACGTCTCAGTGCACTTGGCACCGTAAATTCAACTCAGAACGCTCTCGTTCGACGTTTGCTTCGCTGATTTCATTCACGCTACGCTGGTGGAGGCTAGATCAAAGTGAAGTTTACATTATATTGCAGATAGTATTAAGCTGCCTCTGCAGTACTATACGTGTTTGCTGTGCATACACGGTACTCAATATTTCATGACCAATAAACTCTACTTTCAGGAAGACTGGAATACCACCAGTATCCTCATATTATACTATGTGGGCATTCTAGATCCACGTCTGATGCTAAGTTCTTTATTAGGTAAAGACTACAGAGCAAAAAGCAGCATCATATCTTCCAGTTAGCTGTCAAAGTAAAATACTATTTTTTTTGTTCTTCTATCCTTAATGCCATGTAATAACAGTAATATTTTTAACAAACATGAATAACCATGCTGCTCTCTATAGTATGCCATACGGCGTCTCCGAAAAGCCTTAGAAGTAGTTAGTGGGACGTAAAGCAAATAACATTATTATTAATATACCATACGATCACCTTTACCATATTAATCTGCATTTGGACCCCTTGTTAGACAGATTTATTGACGTTTAATGCAGTAAATTCGAATACTCTTATATTTAGTTTGCATTTAAAGGGATTCATTGTGAAATATCCATGTATGGTTGATTCACTGGCACGAATGGCGTGGTGAATGATAAATGTTCAAGACTTAGACATTTCCTTTTTTTTTTTGCTAGGGGCTTTACGTCGCACCGACACAGATAGGTCTTATGGCGACGATGGGATAGGAAAGGCCCAGGAGTTGGAAGGAAGCGGCCGTGGCTTTAATTAAGGTACAGCCCCAGCATTTGCCTGGTGTGAAAATGGGAAACCACGGAAAACCATCTTCAGGGCTGCCGATAGTGGGATTCGAACCTACTATCTCCCGGATGCAAGCTCACAGCCGCGCGCCTCTACGCGCACGGCCAACTCGCTCGGTAGGCATTTCCTTAAGATGTATAGAGTTTGAAGATGAAATAACAATGAAAACCTGCAACCTGTTTTCCAGTCAATGACCGGGTAGGGAGTGGATTGAATGAAGCCCCCATCTTGCGGCGAGGATGGGAACGGTGCCGGCTGCCGAAGCTTGTCGCTCTCCTCTGGGACAATGATTAATGACTGACAGATGAAATGAAATGACAGTGGAAACAATTGCTGGAATGAAAGATGACAGGAACAACCGGAATACCCGGAGAAAAACCTGTCCCGCCTCCGTTTTGTCCAGCACAAATCTCACATGAAGTGACCGGGATTTGAACCACGGAACCCAGCGGTGAGAGGCCGACGCGCTGCCGTCTGAGCCACGGAGGCTTTGAAGATACAATAAAAACATAATTTACCGGGCGAGTTGGCCATGCGGTTAGTGGCGCGCAGCTGTGAGCTTGCACCCGGGAGATAGTGGGTTCGAACCCCACTGTCAGCAGCCCTGAAGATGGATTTCCGTGGTTTTCCATTTTCACACTAGGCAAATGCTGGGGCTGTACCTTAATTAAGACCATGCCCGCTTCCTTCCCACTCCTAGTCCTTTCCTCGCCCATCGTCGCCATGAGACCTATCTGTATCGGCGACATAAAGCAACTAGAAAAATATTATTTTTATCGTTACACACCAACGATTATGAGAGATCAGTTGAGCTCCCAGTTCATTTCCAAAATATCGAACATAATATTGTAATAATAATGCTAATATAATAATAATAATAATAATAATAATAATAATAATAATAATAATAATAATAATAATAATAATAATAATAATAATTGTTACGGAGTTATCCGTGGTAGTTAGAGGTGAAAGAAGGTGCTGGGATGAATAGGTCTCAATCTACGAAATTAAACAAGGTTATATTTTCTTTTCAAGATCAAGAAGTAACAAATATAACAGGTACTCAGTAGCCTAACAACAAATCGAGAATGTACAATTACAGTGTTACAGGATTTGGGCTCCGAGAGCCAGACACACAATTCTTGAGCAGTAAGCCCGACTTTACTCGTATACAAGATTCAACCAAGGGGCATAAGACCCCAATCATGCTCAAGAGCACTTGCTCCCAATTACATAGCAAAAGCCTCCTCGAGGCACACAGAAACAAATTTCTTTGGAAGAGCAACCCGCTCTCAAAGTTCCAGCCTATCAAAGGCCACACCAAACTCCACCTTCAAGTTGTCCTCTAAGGACATAAACACAGGGGTAATAATACCCAACCTACTGAGGCCGATTTAGTAAGTAAACAGGAAAATTACAAGGCCCCAAAATACAAACTTGAGTGGAGGCGAAACTTGCACTCCGAATATACTTTATTAAAACCTAATTTGGCCCTAGGCCGCTTATGCAAGGGCTAATCCCATACTAAAGAGGTGACTTATATAAGGAAACGATTTACATTACATTAGAAGGGAAGAAACGGCTGTGAAAATAAATTCACCTCAAAGCAATATGAATGGGAGCTTGAGAGGGTTAAGCACTCTCTATCCCCATATGTAGTTACAGGGGCAGAATTTAAATCAAGAGTCTTTTACATTTTAGAGGAAGGTTACATGGTAACAGGTATCGAACCTGCCCCGAGAGTTAAACTGCTGAGCTAGCAAGAAAAGAAATTATTAAAAGGCCATTAACTTATTGATGAATCGCTGCCCGAAGAAAGAGGCGCTTCCCGCCCCCTGCTACATAATTTACACAATGATAGATGTTACTGAAGTGGCGCAGAGACCCGAAAATCAGCAGTTTATATACCCTCGCGGAACATTCGAGACCTTTCAAGAATAAGAACCCCCGCCCACAAGCATTTTATTCGACGGCCAAAAGATTACATGTCAAAACTGAAGAAGAAAACCAGGAATGGTGGAAAATTAATTACAAAAATTACACATTGGTCGAATTCAAAACTGGCGGAAAGTGAAGGGTTATACAGCCAACCTGAACAATGACTGAAAGAAATTTAACAAAGAACAAACTTATGAACACAAAATTTCTCCAAAAACACAGTTCTTTCACTTCGCACTAGGGTGCATAATTGTAGTCCTTCAGTAGTGCCATCTAGAAGAGAATGTTCACACTTCTTACTACAGGCAAAACAAAAATACATCGGAAACGACACAGTTCAGAATACTTCAAAATTTACAAGTAGGGACATCTTCTGAGAAACTTGAGAATTAACACTGTAGTTAAAGTTCAGGCTTCCTCCCGTAGAGGAGTTTCAACTGGCGCAATGTTTGAATTAGCGGAGCGGAGGTGTACCGCCCGGTACAGACCTCCCACCCCTCCAAAAGTCCCTCCAAGGGGTAACACAGAAGAACATAAACTTTTGCTTTAAAATAAGGTCCAAGTTATGATGTTGATATAGAAGTTAATTGCAGAAGTATTTACAACCAAATTTTCTTAAATGATTGGATCCAGTTTAAAAATTCTTTGTGGTTACTTTTGATGTAATGTCTTTATGCTTGTAGAAGTTGAATTCAGAAGGAAAAACTTTTAATACTTGAAAGTGAAGAAAAATTTTCTAAGTCCACCAAATATTGCAGTTGAATTAAAAAATGTAGTAATTGTTGATATTAAATGTCCATGTGGCTGATTAAGTACATTCAATGTTGATTAAGCTTGACGGCCAGACCAGCCGCCGCTGCTTGTGTCCAGAGGAGGACCTCTCGGACCCCTCGAGTACCCTGAGATACCGCTCGCCCGCACTATGAGAGGAGCCGTGGAGTTGAAGCACGCCGCGCCCGCGGCGAACATACAGGTCGCGGGCAAGTTGCAGGTTGTGCGCCGCACATCAGCCTTGGCCGGGAGGAGGGCTCCGGCTCGCCGTACACTGGTTGGCCCCACTGAAGAGGGGCGGGCTCATACCCCACCTCAGTGGCGGTACGGCGCCGCGCTGCTGCGGGGGCACTGAAACATTAAGATCTCGGCGGCAGAATTTGTTGGACCATAATGATTTTAGGGTACAGGCTTTGTAGTAGAACTGAGGGGCCAGCGGCGTGGAAATATTTATTTCATTCCAATTAGCCACAGTTTTATGTGAGCAGGAGACGGGAGCATGGTAATGGCCATGGCGAGGACAGGATGGCAGTTTAACTGGTCGGGGAAGGTGTACAATAAATGCTTAAATACAAAAAACCTAACTCCAAGGGCAAAAGGCCTCAAAATGCAACCAAAAAAAATATATAACCTTCCGAATTCTTACAAAAATGTTAAAGCAAATATAAAATCAGCTACGTTAGCGCGGAAGCTACACAGGGTTCACCTGCGACAGGTGAACCCTAAATATCCTCTCGGTGGCTGGATTGCTTAGCAATAAGGTAACGGGTGTAAGGAAATCAAGAATAATACACGGCCCATGAAATCTGGGGGCAAGCTTGCCCGCTGGAACAAAATATTTTACCATCACCTGGTCACCTACCTTCAAATTGGTGGGTCTCCGTCCACGATCATATCTTTCCCTAACCTTTTCATGAGACACTTTAAGATTGGCTTTAGCCTTCTTCCAAAGATTTTAATATTATCAGAATCTATTGTCTCAGGTAGAATGTCACTGAGAGACCAAAGGTTAGAGAGCGGCGTGTTTGGAACAAACTTGAACATCAAAGAAGCTGGAGTAAATTTATGTGATTCGTGAACAGCCGAATTCAAGGCGAAAGCTAACCAATGTAGGGACGTGTCCCACCTAGAATGATCTTCATGATGATAGGCAATCAGCGCGGACCTCAGATTACGATTAACCCGTTCAGCCAGAGATGGTTGAGGATAATAAGCAGAAGTTGTCACATGAGAGATGGACAGATGAAAACCAAATTTACGAAAGAGATTGGACGTGAATGCTTTAGCATTGTCGGACACGATACATTGACAAGGTCCAAAAGATGCAAAGATAGAATTTAAACAAGTAATGGTGGACTGAGCGGTAGCCAGCTTAGTCGGGAATAACCAAGAAAATCTAGTAAAACCATCCACACATACATGGATGAACTTGTTGGCATTCCCTTTGACTGGAGGAAGGGTCCTACGTAATCGACGTAGAGACGTTCCATGGGGCGCGACGCTTGATGAGAAGACAAAAGGCCTACCTTGGTGGACATGGTTGGTTTACTAAGCAAACAAGATTTACAAGCTTTAACTAGTTCACGAATTTCACCGTCCATACCCTTCCAGATAAACATTTCACGTATCTTTTCCCGGGTTTTGAAGATGCCTAAATGCCCCCCTAATGGGGTCTCATGATAGTACTTGAAGATCATTGGCACAAGTACAGCTGGAACTACAACTTTCATTTTTTGATCATGCCTCGACGGGCAACATAAAACACCATTCCTCAATACATAAGGGACAACATGTTCCCCAGAAGAAAGGGTTTCCATGATCGGAGCCAGCGTTGGATCTTCACGTTGATATTTCTCAATATCCCTAAAGAGCATGGGAGCATCTGTTAAGATGGCATTAACCTCAGATAGCATGGACTCGGGAGGTGATGAACTATCGACCGATTCATGGGTCGCGACGTCATTGGAAAACATACGGCTGAGTCCGTCTGCGACAACATTTTCAGTACCTCTGATATGCCTAACGTCAAATTGGAAGGCAGAAATTCGGAAGGCCCAACGGGCTATACGACTAGTACGACGCTGCCTACCTAAGACCCAGCTTAAGGCTTGATTATCAGTCTCCAGGTCGAATTTGACATGCTCCAGATAGAGACGGAACTTTTCTAAGGCAAATAAGACTGCCAAACCTTCGAGCTCATAGATGGAATACTTGGCTTCTTGAGCCTATAGCGTCCTAGATGCATAGGCGATGGGTCGCCTCCCTAGTTCAGTCTCTTTAAGAAGGACTGCAGCTACCGCCGACGACGACGCGTCGGTTTGGACGATGAATTTCTTCGAGAAATCTGGCATAGCAAGGACAGGGGCACTACAGAGAGCTAATTTCAGGTCTTCAAAAGCGGCTTGTTGCGAAGGCCCCCACTCGAATTTTATGCCTTTCCTACGAAGAAGGTTCAAGGGCGCCGCTCTATTAGCGAAGTTAGGAATAAATTTCCTGAAGAAATTCACCATACCAATGAACCTGGCAATACCTTTGATGTCCTTGGGAGGCTTGAAATCACGGATGGCCTGTGTTCTAGAGTGATCGACTGCGACACCATCGGGCGAGACAATATGCCCTAGGAATGACATAGAGGGTTTAGCGAAGGCGACCTTGGACAATTTCACAGTTAACCCAGCCTTACGAAGGCGATTGAGAACTTCCTTTAGATGATCTAGATGTTCTTCTAAAGTCTCCGAAAATACGACAACATCAAGATAGTGGTACATGTACTCGAATTTGATGTCGGAGAAGACCCTATCTAGCAGTCTAGTGAGTACAGCTGCTCCCGTGGGGAGCCCGAAAGGCACGCGGTTGTATTCATACAAATTCCAGTCCGTGGCGAACGCTGTAAGATGTTTAGATTCTTCAGCCAGAGGAATTTGATTATAGGCCTGATTTAGATCCAAGATGGTAAAGAACTTAGCTTTACGAAACCATGAAAAACAAGAATGAAGGTCAGGAAGGGGCACAGATTGTAACACCACCTTCCGATTGAGAGCCCTATTATCAATGACAGGCCTGAAGACACCTTGGGGTTTCGGGACTAGAAAAATAGGCGAAGAATACGCCGACTTAGAGGGCCTAATAATACCATCCTTTAACATTTGATCGATGATTTCTTTCAATGCCTTCATTTTAGGTGGAGATAGCCTATAAGGTGGAAAACGGACAGGAATCGAATCCGTGACCTCAATTTTGTATTCGATCAGGTCAGTAACACTGAGAATATCAGGGAACACCTCTGGAAACGACTGACACAACTTACGAGTACTGTCAGCCTGCTCCTCAGGTAGATGTCGAAGATCTAAAAACATCTCATCCTGGGTAGGCGAAATTGATGAACATGGTGCAGAATTACATTTCAATAAGGGAATTTTACAATTAGAAGCAAATTTGAAAGTGCACGACCTACTCTGAAGATCGAGCACAAGAGCAGTATGGGACATGAAGTCGGCTCCCAGTATAATGGGGCAAGACAAATGCTTAGCAACAAACAATTTAACTTTCCAAGTAAATTTAGAAATACGAATTTTGACATTTAAAGAGCCTAAAATTTGTAATGGAGATGAATTAGCCGATACATATTGAACAGAAGACGAACAATAGTCAGGAAGCTTACAAGGAGATTTCAATTTCGAATACCATTCAGCCGAAATAATAGAACAAACACTGCCTGAATCTAAAAGGGCAGTTATAGGCTCATTATTTAACTCAATTTTGAGAAAAGGCACAGGTGCGGGGGTATCCGCCGCAATCCTAAGACATTCCTTAGGGCCTTCAAAGGATAAATTTGAAGACAGAGTTTTCCCTGAAATTTCGACATGATTGCTTGGGGCTGAGCCTCGAGAAGAAGGGTTCGCCGACTCGGCCGAAGCCCCTAGTCACTTATGATTGTTGGTGGAGGTTGCACCCGAAGCTGAGCAGGAGGGGTGCTGTTAGAATTATTGCAGTTCTTGGCAATATGGGAGAACGCGCCGCATTTAAAACAACCTTGGGACAAACTCGCTCCATTATTTGTCCTACTAGATTTGATTAATGGACATTTATTGCGAAGATGGTCAGGCGCCCCGCAAGCGTAACATTTACGGGGTGTGATGGGTCGGCGAGGTGGGGGCCGAAAACTACTGGAGGATGGAGGGGGTTCTTTCGCGACACGCAAGGTATCGGCGTATCTAACTCCTTCCGCTGAGACGGCCATAGCCTCAAGCTCGGCGAAGGTTTGCGGACGCGACGCAAAACACAAGTATGATCTGTAAGGTGGTGAAATACCTTCTACAATAGCCTGCACAATTTGATCTTCAGGAAAATGAAGGGCAAACACCCTAGTATAAAATTTGATGTCCTGGATGAAGTCGGCAAGACTTTCGTCCAGACGCTGTACCCGATAGTAGTGCTTTTGAATAAGTGATGACCTAGCTCGAGCCGGAATGAAGTTTGCGAGAAGGTGTGCGTGAAAGTCTTCAATAGATGATTGGTCAGCAATTGCCCTGACTATTTTGTCTGAGAGAACACCAATTGCATAGGGATAAATGATCTGCAAAATCTGACACGGAGAAATAGAAAAAACAAGGGCATGATCCTGAAATTCAAATAAAAACCTTAAGAATGAAATAACTTCACTGGTAGAGTTAACCGAAAACTTAGAAATACCTCTGAGCAACATTGCTAATGGATGAGATAAGCTGCTGAACCCGGGTGACATAGTAGGTAAAGGTTTAAGTGGCAAAGAAGCTAATTCAGAACGTACATTATTCAACGAGGTACGGAGTTCAGACTCGTTGTCCAATGGGGCGGAGATTTGTTGAGCTCCAACTGCTTTCATATTTCCTTCTCCTTTGGAAGACTCTTCCTCTTGAACTACCTTTACCGTAGCGGGTTGATCAGTTTTGGGAGGAACTTCCCCGGTTAACAATAGGGTAACCTTACTGGACAATTCAGAAATATTTTCAAGAACCACACTAGCTTCCTTCCTCTGAACGTCATTCAACTTCAGAGACAACAGATCGTTAACTCTATTAGAAAAATGAAATAACCTGGCTTGCACACGTTTAATTTGATTAGAAGAAGGATCATTATCTTCAAAAAACTAACTACAGATGCTAGCTCAGTAGTATCGTCAGTGATCGTGGAAAGAGAGTCGTCAATTTCTTTCTCTCCCAAAGTGGGGATGGAAATGGGCAAATCAAGGGACTCTCTAAGCTTATTTGTGTCTACCGCAACCGTGCCTCCAGATTGCACATTTCTAATTGTTAATTCATAGATTAACACCTCCTTGCGCAAATAGTTGAGATGGAGAACATCGCGAGGGCCGGGCATGATGACAAAGCAATTTTGAAAACAAACGGAAAAATCAAAAATTTCCAGCAACTGAGAAAATTGTTAGAGTTCGAAAACAAAGCAATGTTTAGCCGTCAAAAGGGGCTAAATTGAGACCCATTCAACCACGCTCTGCTACCACTTGTTACGAAGTTATCCGTGGTAGTTAGAGGTGAAAGAAGGTGCTGGGATGAATAGGTCTCAATCTACGAAATTAAACAAGGTTATATTTTCTTTTCAAGATCAAGAAGTAACAAATATAACAGGTACTCAGTAGCCTAACAACAAATCGAGAATGTACAATTACAGTGTTACAGGATTTGGGCTCCGAGAGCCAGACACACAATTCTTGAGCAGCAAGCCCAACTTTACTCGTATACAAGATTCAACCAAGGGGCATAAGACCCCAATCATGCTCAAGAGCACTTGCTCCCAATTACATAGCAAAAGCCTCCTCGAGGCACACAGAAACAAATTTCTTTGGAAGAGCAACACGCTCTCAAAGTTCCAGCCTATCAAAGGCCACACCAAACTCCACCTTCAAGTTGTCCTCTAAGGACATAAACACAGGGGTAAAAATACCCAACCTACTGAGGCCGATTTAGTAAATAAACAGGAAAATTACAAGGCCCCAAAATACAAACTTGAGTGGAGGCGAAACTTGCACTCCGAATATACTTTATTAAAACCTAATTTGGCCCTAGGCCGCTTATGCAAGGGCTAATCCCATACTAAAGAGGTGACTTATATAAGGAAACGATTTACATTACATTAGAAGGGAAGAATCGGTTGTGAAAATAAGTTCACCTCAAAGCAATATGAATGGGAGCTCGAGAGGGTTAAGCACTCTCTATCCCCATATGTAGTTACAGAGGCAGAATTTAAATCAAGAGTCTTTTACATTTTAGAGGAAGGTTACATGGTAACAGGTATCGAACCTGCCCCGAGAGTTAAACTGCTGAGCTAGCAAGAAAAGAAGTTATTAAAAGGCCATTACCTTATTGATGAACCGCTGCCCGAAGAAGGAGGGTTTTCCCGCCCCTGCTACATAATTTACACAATGATAGATGTTACTGAAGTGGCGCAGAGACCCGAAAATCAGCAGTTGATATACCCTCGCGGAACATTCGAGACCTTTCAAGAATAAGAACCCCCGCCCACAAGCATTTTATTCGACGGCCAAAAGATTACATGTCAAAACTGAAGAAGAAAACCAGGATTGGTGGAAAATTAATTACAAAAATTACTCATTGGTCGAATTCAAAACTGGCGGAAAGTGAAGGGTTATACAGCCAACGTGAACAATGACTGAAAGAAATTTAACAAAGAACAAACTTATGAACACAAAATTTCTCCAAAAACACAGTTCTTTCACTTCGCACTAGGGTGCATAATTGTAGTCCTTCAGTAGTGCCATCTAGAAGAGAATGTTCACACTTCTTACTACAGGCAAAACAAAAATACATCGGAAACGACACAGTTCAGAACACTTCATAATTTACAAGTAGGGATATCTTCTGAGATTATTGAGAATTAACACTGTAGTTAAAGTTCAGGCTTCCTCCAGTAGAGGAGTTTCAACTGGCGCAATGTTTGAATTAGCGGAGCGGAGGTGTACCGCCCAGTACAATAATAATAATAATAATAATAATAATAATAATAATAATAATAATAATAATAATAATAATAATAATACTTCCGGCACTCTACCCACACCGTAGTGGGATCGAGGATGCGAGCTGTGCTACACGCGTGAATTTGGCCCTATTTATCGGTCGGTTACTCTTTATACCTCGAGTTCAATGTGGAGGGAATTATTCACTATGACGTGTTACTGTGGTGTGGTGGTTGCTAGTACGGTGTGCTGTATGTACTCTGTATAAAGATGTGTATACAGAGAAAAATATATCAAACACACATTCTCCAGCCAGAGGAATTGACCAGAAGCGGCTAACATTCGTGACCCTGTCACATATCGAAGCCAGGACCCTCTCACCACGACGCTGACCATTCAGCCCAGTAGACAAACTGACACGGCAACAATAGTGTGATTGAAATTACTTGCAGACATTATCCATTCTTACGTTCTCTGTAACATTTACTTTATCCTTCCCATAATGACCGATTAATTCCTGAATGTATTGTTACCTTGAAATATTTTTGTTGTCATAATTTATACTAATGAGTTTGCAGATACATCAATGTTCCTTCTTTTTCATCATGATTAAGGAGGACTAGGCCTATAGCTCTTCATGTGTATAGTAGACCTTAGGGTGCTATTAGCCGCAGGTGACTAGTGGCTTCTCTGTCGTGACCTACCTGTCCAGTGAGACGATCTCGTAGGTTGGTCACCAGCCCGTTGGATGTTGAAGTATTACCTGACCTGCCGAGCGGAATGTAGGGAGGTAATTTGTAGGTATGACTCGTCCCGCAACTCCCGAAATAAAAGATGAAGTTATTTCTCTGTCCTTTATTACTGAGGACACTAAAACTACTATGTACAGTATATTTACAAGTCTGAATGTAATGATCTAAAGAGAGAGAGAGCTTGTTCCACGCGCCTAATTTTCTACTACGCGTACCTCTGAATCTTTCCCTGCGGCACTTGGGCTATGCTCGAAAAGAATATCGTTCTGACAAGTACGAACTACTGGCTGGTAGAAAGCCCCGCGCCATCTTGGCCAGGGATTATATCTCCGCTCCTGAACTCAAAGTCCTATCCCTACCTCCTACCAAGAGGTTGGGTCTTACGGCCGTTACTAAAATGAACACCTTGTCACAAGCGCCCTCAAGTAGCTATTCTCAATAGTTGTTACAGTAAGTGCTGCTACCTAGGCACTACTGTCTTCTGTCTTACTTTGTCCTCATCTATCCTTGTTTTTCTGATGTGCATCTGTACTGGCCCTGACTGGCCTTGCACTCGGCTTTGTTCCTTTGTCGTTTATCGGGCGGGCCGCCCGGCTCGCTGGCATACTAGCTCTATTTGTCGGTACACAGTAAATATCTTGTTGTGATCAACAAGTCTCCGCTCTTAGTCAACACTTGTGTAAGCGCACTTCGCAAGCTCTCTCCACTACATGTAACTTCTTGAAATATTTCCCTTTTCTTACAGTAACTAAATCTGACTATAATTATTATTCAATTACCTTAATGCTACAAGGTGTCTCCTGTCTTTGATCATCATTCTAACACTAATTAATCTCCTCTGACACCTTGAGCTCGAGACTCGCCTGCGAACCCCGGCTGCCTTCCACCTGGCAGTCCGCCGGTTCGAGTCCCTTGGAGGTCGGTACACGACATCTCCCCCCTTAGGGAAGAAATGGATGCAAACATACATTGCGTCCATTTCTGTACTACACTATTTATACTCTGATGTTGCCTGTACGTAAGGCTTGGCGACCCTGTGGTGAAGGGGAAGGTTGTTCTCTACTCTGATTAACAGTTGTATCCATTTCTATCGCTTCTATAGATCTCACAGGCGTACTAGGGCGTCCCCCAGCAGGCCTGGAGTGTAATTCCATGATCTCCTCAGACATCTCCGGGCGTCTCCGGATCCGCTTGGGACGTTGGAATATAGTTAAATCCTCATCTGAAGTCTTAACCTTATCACCCTTCGTAATTACCGTTTGTTTTATACATATATTAGGGCAGTGAGCCCTTGCGTCTTCAAACCATCTTTTTGTTGGAAACCCTAGTTTCGGACAACAACAATTACAACAGTAACAAATTAAAATTAAACTTATGATACCAACAACTATCCACACAATATATTTGTACACATTAATATGCTGATAGACCATTTGTCTTTGCAGTTCTTCTTCTTTTTGTCTCACCATATCTTCCACTTCTTGTGTCTTATGGGTAGCCCATTGTAAATCGTTAATGTGATTTAGCAAATTATTTAAGAACAACTTATTCATTTCGGGTATCTGTTCTAACTTGATTTCACTACCTATCTGTTCACAACAGTCATAATCAAGTGTGATTTCTGGTACAAAGTCTTTACTTTGTGTGGTGTTCACTTCACCTACACCTTGTATTTTACTATGTGGCCCATATACTGTGCAACCTGCGCTTAAAACAAGAATACCAGTGCCTGTTAACCTGATATCACTGGTGGTATCCTGACACATACATGTTACCTTAACTTCTTCTGGGGATACGTATATATATCTGTTAGCTCTGATAGGTATCCACATGAGCTGTTGAACGGGAAGTACTCTTTTATCACAATTATCTGGAATTTGACTATTTCCAATAATTAACTTTATCGCGCAACTCTTTTGAGTGTACACTGTATTAATAGGGAATTTAACATGACATAGTCTCCAACTGGGTGTTACTACCTTACATTGATTTACCTGATCTTTGTCTAATTGAACATAAGTTTGTTTCTCCTTGTCCATAAGGATATAGACCTTGGTCTCTTGAATATAAACAAAATGGTGTGGATTACTCTTCATATACGTGGGGAATGGAATCATGTGAAACATTGTATAAGTTACCCTATCTGTAAGGGGTGTCTTGATGACGTACACTAGATAATTTTTGTTGGCGAACACTTCCACTGTGGCTACCTTGTAAATCAAGTAGCCGTAAGCTGATTTTAAATCAAATGGCAAGGACAATCCTTTAGGGAAATCTCCCTGAGCTTTCTTATAACATTTAATAGTATCATCTGGTGAAATTATTTGCACCTGAATGACTCCTACCTGAGCATTCATTATACCTGATAATACAATACTGCAATGCTCATACAGTTGTATGAGAAGGCCTTCAATCTCAATTAAATGCCTATTCACTGAGTTTTCTAAATCTACTTGCTTAAGTGCTTCTGTAGTCTGAAGCATGCTGTTGGCAAGATAAGATCTAATTTCTGCAATGTTTGGAGTTAATCTCTGCTCATTGGCTGCGACATCGTAAATGGTGCTGTTCATATATTGCAATGTTGATTTTACTACTATCATCTGGTCTTTTGCAATTTTCGTAATTGAAAGCTGTTCCTGCTCTAACTCACTAATTTTTTATTCATATTTATCTGCATCATCTTGACTTAATGTTCCAAATAACGCCTTTGCGATGGAACCTACTGCGTTAATTAGGCCTCGTTTTCGCCTAGTGTTATCCGTTTCCCCTATTGGTTTAGTAATCCTCGTAATTAATTCATTCGATTCCTTAATTCTCTCTAATTGTGCACTTAGCATTCTAAAATCCTGTTGACATGTTAGATTAGTACTTCTTTCTAACTGTGTACATATTAACTTAGTCCAGTGTATGTGTCTCTTGACATTTGAAAATACATCACTTAATTTATTCAGGTTTACATAGGTAACTAGTGTCCATTCAGTATGGTATAACTGTATCTCACCCTGATTGTCGAAGTATGCCACTGGAGTACTCTCATATGATGTCACCTTGACATCCAGTACTTCTCCGGCTATTCTGTTGCGGTGTGACGTCACGACTATCACTGCTACTACGATGGACAACAATCCTAGCATTCGCGCCATATCTGCTGTCTACCTGCTAGGTAAAGACAGGATATGTGTTACCCTTTTATCTGTGAATACATTCGCTTCCCAGTTCTCATTTCACTCATCTACAAGTACAATTTCAAACGATTCTTATGTACCTTAACACTTTTCCCTTTCTTGTTCATCTGTAGGGTGCAGTTCACCCCTGAAACATCTACTATCTCGTAAGGACCTTCGAATGGTGGGCTTAGCTTTCTGGATTTTCCTCTTCGCAATGCGTCATTGCGCAAGAGAACCTTATCACCTACCTGAAAGGTGACCTCATTTTGCTTTTTGTCGTAGTGTTCTTTTTTCTAATTCTTTTCGCTCTATTAAGGTCTTTCTGGCGGCCTCGTGATTTCGCCTAAGCTGTGCCGTCAGTTCCTCCACCACGTTCTGGTGTTCGTTGTAACTCATTTCAGGTGGCTTTTGCAGCACACCTGGGATATTTGCCTTACTTCCAAAAATTAATTCATAGGGTGTGAACCCTGTACTTGTGCTCTTTGTGGTATTATACACAAAGCTTGCTGTGGGCAAATATTTGTCCCAGTCATTCTGCTCCCCTGAGCAGACATAATGCCTTTGGTACTCCGTGAGCACCTTATGGGATCTTTCTATGCTACCGTTCGATTGTGGCCTGAAAGCCGTAGTGTGTGTTTTCCGAATGCGCAACGTTTTACACAGCGTCTTAAACACACCACTCATGAAATTACTGCCCTGGTCAGTGAGAATCTGCTCTGGTATCCCGTAGATACGTATTACGTTATTGATTAGCGTTCGTGCCACAGTCTCTGCGTCCTGATTAAGCATGGCACTCGCTAGTAGGTACTTTGACGGCTGGTCTTGGCATGTCAGAATGTACCTGTTTCCTGCCTCTGTCAACGGAAGAGGTCCAACTACGTCTAGGGATATCTTCTCAAAGACTGAGTTCGGGGTATCCGTGCTTCTCATGGGAGCCCTGACGCCTGGTCTGGTCCCTTTATTCTTTTGGCAGGAGGGACATGTGCGTACATAGCGCTCAATGTCCCCTTTCATGCCCTTCTACTGAATTCGTTCACGTACCCGTTCGTACGTGCGCGCTATTCCTTGGTGGCCTCCCACCAAAGAATCATGACACTTTCAAAATGGCTAGCTTTTCAGCTTCGCCTAATTCGTTCTCTTCCTCAGATAAGCTACCCTCGGGCGAACTCTCCTCGGCGTTAGCGTCCTCGGAAACCTCGCTACCGTCCGCTTCAATTCCCTCTGCCGTAGCGTCCTCGGGTTTTGAAGACAGTACCTCCTCTCTATTCTCGTCTGAGGCCTGAGTTTCTACTGTTGTCTCTGAGTGAGACCTGTGCTGAGCCGAGTTAACCACTCGCGCTTGGCACTTGGGTTCTGTGGGATTCCTACTCAGGGCATCTGCATTGCAGTTCTGTTTGCCCTGCTTATATACGACGTCGAAGCCGTATTCCGCTAGCTTCAGCCTGAACTTTAGCAGGCGTGAAGACGGATCTTGCACGTTGAAGACCCACTTCAACGGCGTATGGTCTGTCACAACAGTACATTTTCTACCAAACATATATGGTCTGAAATACTTTACTGCCCACACTATTGCCAACAATTCTTTCTCAGTTACGCTGTAATTCGTTTCTGCTTTGTTAAGCGTTCTACTTGCATAGGCAATTGGAAGGTCTTTTCCGATAGGTCCTTTTGACAATACTGCCCCAACCGCTTCTTTGCTCGCATCTGTGGTAAAAACGAATGGTTTTTCAAAGTCCGGATATTTCAATATAGGTTCCTCAATTAATTTTTGATTTAGTGTCTGGAACGATTGTTCCTGATTGTCTCCCCATACTAAGGGCACGTCCTTCTTCACTAACTGATACAGCGGTTTCGCGATTTTGCTGTAGTTAGGTATGAACTTCCTATAGTACCCACTCAGTCCGCAGAACTGCTTGATCTGGCGGCTAGTGGTCGGCCTCGGAAAGTCCTTAACGGCATGTACTTTACGCGGGTCTGGCAAGACACCTTCGTCAGTGATTACATGTCCTAGGAACGCTACCTCGGTTCTTAGGAATTCACTCCTATATGGCTGGAGTTTCAGCGTGTTCTCTCTTAGCCTTTGAAATACGTCTCTTAGCTTCGCATTGGGCTCCTGGATTGAACTCCCGTACACAATGACGTCATCCAGGTAACACAGACATTTTATACCTGTTAACCTGGTTCATGTTTGTGGTTTACTGTAGTCACGTCCTAGTTCGTGAACCATGGGCAACGGCTGAGTGGCCTAGTAAGTGGTCTGAGAGTCGGGATACCAGTTGCTATGGAATGGGAGTGGGCATCTCGGACATATTCTGAGTCGTGGCCCTCCTTGTGCTCAGGCGGCTAGGACTACACAATTCACCGGTGGTCCATAACCCGTTAGAGGAGAGATCCTCACTTGGACTATGTGCAAGTAGGGTAGCATCATGCTTCATGAATTTACCGAGCTCAGAACACTTTAAGCAAGCCTCGGACCTATGGGAGTAATGGAGTCCCACTCCCATTTGACAGGCGAGGGACTCCTTGGAAACAACTTGGCGAACGAAATGGAAAATGGAATTCGATGGGGAGCTATCAATATTAATGGGGCTTATGGAAGAAAGAAGGTAGAACTTGCTGAGTCAGCAAAGAGGATGCATCTGGATGTGCTAGGAGTAAGTGATATTCGGGTAAGGGGAGATAAGGAGGAAGAGATAGGAGATTAGAAAGTGTACTTGACGGGTGTTAGAAAGGGAAGGGCAGAGTCTGGGGTAGGGCTCTTTATCAGGAATACTATTGCACGCAACATAGTTTCTGTTAGGCACGTAAGTGAGCGAATGATGTGGGTAGATTTGTCTGTGGGAGGAATTAGGACAAGAATTGTGTCCGTGTATTCACCATGTGAGGGAGCAGATGAGGATGAAGTTGACAAGTTTTATGAAGCATTGAGTGACATCGTGGTCAGGGTCAACAGCAAGGATAGAATAGTGCTAATGGGCGATTTCAATGCGAGAGTTGGGAATAGAACTGAAGGATACGAAAGGGTGATTGGTAAATGTGGGGAAGATATGGAAGCTAATGGGAATGGGAAGCGTTTGCTGGACTTCTGTGCTAGTATGGGTTTAGCTGTTACGAATACATTCTTCAAGCATAAGGCTGTTCACCGCTACACATGGGAGGCTAGGGGTACCAGATCCATAATAGACTATATCATAACAGACTTTGAATTCAGGAAATCTTTTAGGAATGTACGAGTTTTTCGGGGATTTTTCGATGATACAGACCATTGTCTGATCTGTAATGAACTAAGTATCTCTAGGCCTAGGGTAGAGAAAGTGAAATCTGTCTGCAAACGAATAAGGGTAGAAAATCTCCAGGACGAGGAAAATAGACAGAAGTACATGGATATGATTAGTGAGAAGTTTCGAACAGTAGACAGTAAGCAGGTTCAGGATGTAGAAAGTGAATGGGTGGTATACAGGGATGCTGTAGTAGAAACAGCAAGGGAATGCCTAGAAACAACTGTGTGTAAAGATGGGAAAAGGCGAACATCTTGGTGGAATGATGAAGTGAGAGCAGCCTGTAAACGTAAAAAGAAGGCTTATCAGAAATGGCTCCAAACAAGGGCCGAGGCAGACAGGGATTTGTACGTAGATCAAAGAAACAGAGCGAAACAAATAGTTGTTGAATCCAAAAAGAAGTCATGGGAAGATTTTGGTAATAACCTGGAAAGGCTAGGTCAAGCAGCAGGGAAACCTTTCTGGAAAGTATAAAAGAATCTTAGGAAGGGACGGAAAAAGGAAATGAACGGTGTTTTGAGTAATTCAGGTGAACTCATAACAGATCCCAGGGAATCACTGGAGAGGTGGAGGGAATATTTTGAACATCTTCTCAATGTAAAAGGAAATCATCATGGTGGTGTTGCAAACAGTCAAGCTCTTGGGGAGGAGGAAAATGATGTTGGTGAAATTATGCTTGAGGAAGTGGAAAGGATAGTAAATAAACTCCATTGTCATAAGGCAGCAGGAATAGATGAAATTAGACCTGAAATGGTGAAGTATAGTGGGAAGGCAGGGATGAAATGGCTTCATAGAGTAGTCAAATTAGCGTGGAGTGTTGGTAAGGTACCTTAAGATTGGACAAAAGCAGTAATTGCACCTATCTATAAGCAAGGGAACAGGAAGGATTGCAACAACTATCGAGGTATCTCATTGATTAGTATACCCGGCATAGTATTCACAGGCATCTTGGAAGGGAGGGTGCGATGAGTTGTTGAGAGGAAGTTGCATGAAAACCAGTGTGGTTTCGGACCACAGAGAGGCTGTCAGGATCAGATTTTCAGTATGCGCCAGGTAATTGAAAAATGCTACGAGAGGAATAGGCAGTTGTGTTTATGTTTCGTAGATCTAGAGAAAGCATATGACAGGGTACCGAGGGAAAAGATGTTCGCTATACTGGGGGACTATGGAATTAAAGGTAGATTATTAAAATCAATCAAAGGCATTTATGTTGACAATTGGGCTTCAGTGAGAATTGATGGTAGAATGAGTTCTTGGTTCAGGGTACTTCCAGGAGTTAGACAAGGCTGTAATCTTTCACCTTTGCTGTTTGTAGTTTACATGGATCATATGCTGAAAGGTATAAAATGGCAGGGAGGGATTCAGTTAGGTGGAAATGTAGTAAGCAGCCTGGCCTATGCTGACGACTTGGTCTTAATGGCAGACTGTGCCGAAAGCCTGCAGTCTAACATCTTGGAACTTGAAAATAGGTGCAATGAGTATGGTATGAAAATTAGCCTCTCGAAGACTAAATTGATGTCAGTAGGTAAGAAATTCAACAGAACTGAATGTCAGATTGGTGATACAATGCTAGAACAGGTCGATAATTTCAAGTATTTAGGTTGTGTGTTTTCCCAGGATGGTAATATAGTAAGTGAGATTGAATCAAGGTGTAGTAAAGCTAATGCAGTGAGCTCGCAGTTGCGATCAGCAGTATTCTGTAAGAAGGAAGCCAGCTCCCAGACGAAACTATCTTTACATCGGCCTGTTTTCAGACCAACTTTGCTTTATGGGAGCGAAAGCTGGGTGGACTCAGGATATCTTATTCATAAGATAGAAGTAACAGACATGAAAGTAGCAAGAATGATTGCTGGTAAAAACAGGTGGGAACAATGGCAGGAGGGAACTCGGAATGAGGAGATAAAGGCTAATTTAGGAATGAACTCGATGGATGAAGCTGTACGCATAAACCGGCTTCGGTGTTGGGGTCATGTGAGGCGAATGGAGGAGGATAGGTTACCTAGGAGAATAATGGACTCTGTTATGGAGGGTAAGAGAAGTAGAGGGAGACCAAGACGACGATGGTTAGACTCTGTTTCTAACAATTTAAAGATAAGAGGTATAGAACTAAATGAGGCCACAGCACTAGTTGCAATTCGAGGATTGTGGCGACGTTTAGTAAATTCTCAGAGGCTTGCAGACTGAACGCTGAAAGGCATAACAGTCTATAATGATAATGTATGTATGTATGTATGTAACCCTGTGAGCACATTGTTCATCAGCCTCGTAAACGTGGCTGGCGCGTCTTTCAGCCCCATGGGCATTTTCCTGAATTCGTACTTGCGCCCTAGCGCAGAGAATGCCGTCTTTGGCCTGTCTTCAGGCTTCAACAACACCTGGTGATAGCCACTCGTGAGATCTAAGGTCGAAAAATATCTCGCCTTGCCAAGGGAGTCTAACAGCTCTGAAATTAATGGCAGGGGATAACTGGTTCCTATCGTTATCTCGTTCAATTTTCTAAAATCGATCACGACCCGCCATTTTTGTTTCCCTGAGGCATCTAATTTCTTGGGAATTAAAAGTAATGGCGCATACCAGGCTGATGTGCTAGGTGTGATAATTTCATCATTCAGCATCTTATCTATCTGAGCTTGTATCTCCCCCATCTGTGCTTCGGGAAGTCTATATGGTCGTACATTAATTGGAGGTTGATCTTGGGGTGTAGGGATCTCATGCTGTAGTACATCAGTGTGAGTTAGTTTGTCTCCCTCAAGATGGAAGATATCATTGTACTCAGCACAGATAGCGTATATCCCTTCTTTATCTACCCGCGTGAGGTGATCAACTCGCAAACAGTCTACCACCCGCTGTGATCGGGGCTTCTGGGTGGCCGGTTCTCCGTTCGCCACTCTACTGTTCTGCTCTAACTTTCGCACTTTTGCTAGGCAGGTTTTATCTACCTCCTGTATGTGCACTCGTGGACTGTGTAAAATCACCGCCTTTTCAGTAGTATTCATCATGCTAACCACTGCTTCGTGGTGCTCTGATTTGGTTAGGCACCCTGCAAGATACACCCCTGGTATCACCTCTTCCTTCTCAAAAATTCCTAAGGGTAGATTCCGATCTACTTCTATAACAACGACCTTCTGGGTCCTTGGTTCTAGACGGATCACCTTCGTCTCTCGCGCCCCCAGAGGGTATTGTCGCCCTCTTATGGTGACATGACCTTCCCTATAGTCAATCGCGCTATCTGTCAGGAGGTCTCGCCCAACTATGCCATCATGTGTCAATTGGAAATCACTCCCTACCACATGAAATGTGTGACTTGTGTTTCCAATGGCAAAACGTACAGTACCTTGTGTGTAAATTATTCCCTTACTTACACCTGCTAATTCAATTGATTTGCTCCCGTCAATCAGGCATTCCTTGGGTACCGATTGCCTATTTACTAGGCTGGTATCGGACCCAGTATCTATCAAAAATCTCAACGGTCTTCCTTGGTTTGCGACCTGAATCAGCACCGTGCCTTCTACGTCAGAATTCTTGGGACCTTCTGGTCTGCGGGCCTCCGTAACCGCCCCCTTGCTACGGGCCCGTTCTAGTTTGCCGCCTGAGCCACGGAGGTTTTCGTGGCGTGCGTACTGCCGCCCTTCTTTTTGAACCAACAGTCTTGGGTTCGATGTGACCACATATCACAATGTTCGCATTGGGCTCGGTATCTTACGGCCTTGCCCCCTATGCGATCACCCTGAGTTTGGCCGTTCATGGCCCTGTTGCCCGTGGACTTGCCTTGGGCTTTTCGACAATTTCTCTGAACGTGGCCCTGTTGGCCACACGAATAGCACCTACGGCTATCCATTCGCATCACCGGAGTGTGTGCACTTAGTGTGCGTGCACCTTGAGTGTGTGCACTTTGAGTGCGTGCACCTTGTCGACAATTCACCTGTATGTGCCCTTTTCGGCCACAACGATAACAAGTTCTGTCTTCTTTTGTCACTGGGTTTGGTTGTGTACGTACTATGCGCACTGCTTCTCGTACCTCTGTTTCCTTATCCCTTTGTTTCTTTCTACATTCACGTTCTATGTGTCCTCTCTTCCCACAATAGCGACATTTTAATTTACTTGATGTGCCCCCTATAACTGTATAGGAACTAGCGGTCTGAGTGGTGTGAGCCCCTTGCGTTCCTGTGTTCTTACAGCTCTTTGCTATGTGGCCTTCCTTGCTACAATTGTGGCAGACCACCCTAACACTAGCATGTGTTGGCTTAGTATGCCACTGTGGTGCTGCACTGCGCTCCCTAGCATGTGTTGGCTTAGTATGCCACTGGTGCTGCACTGCGCTCTTGTTCTGGTCTGCGCTTGCTAAACCCTGAACTATGTTTGTGTTGTAGGCCCTCTCGTGCCTTCTTTGACAATATTACGGTTTCTTCCTGTTGTGCAAGTGCAACTGCCCTCTCAAAAGTAATACCCTTTTCTGACTGTACCCTAGCTTGTATTCTAGGGTTGGCTGACCCTTGTATGAAACTAGCTACACATATTTTTCTTGTAATTTTTTGCTGTGCATCGCGATCTTCCTCTAGTCCATCCTCAAGTATTGCCTCTCGAAAAGAAGCTGACAATGTTTATATCTTATGAGCCCAAAGTGCGACTGATTCTCGCGGGTCCTGCGCTGTTTGGAACATTTGACAAATGTACAGATCTTATGTGCCTTGCTGGCTATAATATTCAGTTAATGCCCGCTTGGCTTTCTCCCAATTATGTATATCACGTCTGTACAATAACTTATCTCGGACTCTGCCCGTACACTTAGTTAAAATGTACTTGAAAAACAACTCTTGATCTTCATCCTTAATCATACGAACAGCAGCATCTACGTTAGCTATGAACTCATGCAATCTATCTGGTTGACTGCCAACAAACTCTCGTCCAATGAGGCGATGTCCTTCTACTAGTGTCACAAAAGGCCCACTCATACTTACTGATTCCACCTCGTCCTCGAGCATCTCAGTACCTCGGTCTGCTGGTACTGAACTATTCTGTCGTGCCATTTGAAATAAATATTCAGCTTACCTTAATCTGCAATGCTGCTTCACTGCTGGGCTGGATGAGTAGTCGGCTGTATTGCTGCGTCTCCACCGGATGGCGTTGTCTGCTACTGGACTGCTACCCCTCTGCTGGGCTGGCTTAGTAGGCTGCGGTAGTGATGCTCCTCTTCTGCGATGCGCGGCACACGAACGAAACTACGCGGTAGCGCGGTTCGGACAATCTTCTGCGAAGTCACGTTTCTCTCACACGGAAATCTTCTGCGAAGTCGCGGTTCTCTTACGGATAATCTTCTACGAAGTCGCGGTTCTCTCACGTTATTTCGGTGAGTTGACACTGTTCGAGGATCGAACTCGGGACCCTGCACTACCTGACACCTAATATTTATACGTGCCTGTCGTGACCTACCTGTCCAGTGAGACGATCTCGTAGGTTGGTCACCAGGCCGTTGGATGTTGAAGTATTACCTGACCTGCCGAGCGGAATGTAGGGAGGTAATTTGTAGGTATGACTCGTCCCGCAACTCCCGAAATAAAAGATGAAGTTATTTCTCTGTCCTTTATTACTGAGGACACTAAAACTACTATGTACAGTATATTTACAAGTCTGAATGTAATGATCTAAAGAGAGAGAGAGCTTGTTCCACGCGCCTACTTTTCTACTACGCGTACCTCTGAATCTTGCCCTGCGGCACTTGGGCTATGCTCGAAAAGAATATCGTTCTGACAAGTACGAACTACTGGCTGGTAGAAGGCCCCGCGCCATCTTGGCCAGGGATTATATCTCCGCTCCTGAACTCAAAGTCCTATCCCTACCTCCTACCAAGAGGTT
Organism: Anabrus simplex; assembly: GCF_040414725.1. NCBI lineage: Eukaryota > Metazoa > Arthropoda > Insecta > Orthoptera > Tettigoniidae > Anabrus > Anabrus simplex. Next base: position 1,400,468,322 of record NC_090265.1, read on the forward strand.
GGGTCTTACGGCCGTTACTAAACTGATCACCTTGTCACTAGCGCCCTCAAGTAGCTATTCTCAATAGTTGTTACAGTAAGTGCTGCTACCTAGGTACTACTATCTTCTGTCTTACTTTGTCCTCATCTATCCTTGTTTTTCTGAAGTGCACCTGTACTGGCCCTGACTGGCCTTGCACTCGGCTTTGTTCCTTTGTGGGTTATCGGGCGGGCCGCCCGTCTCGCTGGCATACTAGCTCTGTTTGTCGATACACAGTAAATATCTTGTTGTGATCAACAAGTCTCCGCTCTTAGTCAACACTTGTGTAAGCGCACTTCGCAAGCTCTCTCCACTACATGTAACTTCTTAAAATATTTCCCGTTTCTTACAGTAACTAAATCTGACTATAATTATTATTCAATTACCTTAATGCTACAAGGTGTCTCCTGTCTTTGATCATCATTCTAACTCTAATTAATCTCCTCTGACACCTTGAGCTTGAGACTCGGCTGCGAACCCCGGCTGCCTTCCACCTGGCAGTCCGCCGGTTCGAGTCCCTGCGAGGTCGGTACACGACATCTCTTCAATTTACCCAATTCATCTGAGCTACAATTCACTAATATAATAATACAAAGAGAAGCCTCCGTGGCTCAGACGGCAGCGCGTCGGCCTCTCACCGCTGGATACCGTGGTTCAAATCCCGGTCACTCCATGTGAGAGTTGTGCTGGACAAAGCGGAGGCGGGACAGGTTTTTCTCCGGGTACTCCGGTTTTCCCTGTCATCATTCATTCCAGGCTACACTCTCCATTCTCATTTCGTAGCATCTATCATTCATTAATATATCACTTTGGGAGTGGCGACCCCATCGTAATAACCTATATATGATTCATTCATTACATCCCTGACCCGGTCACTGACTGGAAAACAGGTTGTAGGTTTTCATTTTCAATAATACAAAGGTACAATGTTATACAATTAAATGATATACACATTTCTACACTGAGCAGTAAAAGTAATAGGCCTATAAGAATCGCATAAAACATAGTTCCCGTTCAGATGTTTTCCTTCGAATTCTGGAGCGAAGATCTTTAAAATGCTGTTTAAAGATTTCAGTTTTTCTACTTTGTATACCTAAGCTTCAATCCTGGAATCTCACGTGGCCGGTTTAATTTGAACCTCGAAAATTAATTCTTCAGTGTTTATTCGACTTTTCTTTATTTTTCTTCTTTACAACCTGCTTTGTGTCGCACCGATGCAGATAGGTTTTATGGCGACGACGTGATAGGAAAGGGCTACGAGTAGGAAGGAAGCGACCATGGCCTTAATTAACGAACAGCCCAAGCATTTGCCTGGTGTGAATATGGGAAAACACGGAATACCATATTCAGGGCTGTCGGTATTGGGGTCCGAATCCACTATCTTCCGAATGCAAGCGGATAGCTGCGTAACCCAAACCGCACACCACTTGCTCGGTCAGTATTCAACTTTCAAATAGTTTTGCCATCTCCTTCATTTGTTGTTCTAATTTATTTGATGTTTCCGTGTTCACTGAAAAAACTATCGCAATATGGTAATGCACATGAACAAGTAAAATATTCACTCTACGCAGCATGACACCAAGAAGATAATAGAGAAATACGTGCGTGGATAGCATAAACTCGAGTGATGTTCTATACGCGCGCGCAGGTACATAGGGCGAGTATACTGAGAGTCATCTCAAGACCTAAGCGGCCCCTTTGATGTTATTCAGACTTCTGGTCAGTGAAGATGCTTCCGCAGCGGTAAATATTTCCAAGGTTTATTGCTTGTTTCTGAAGTCAGGAGCTTACCTGAATTTCGTTAGACCGAGCTCGATAGCTGTAGTCGCTTAGTAATCGGGAGATAGTGGGTTCGAACCCCACTGTCGGCAGCCCTGAAGATGGTTTACCGTGGTTTCCCATTTTCACACCATGCAAATGCTGGAGCTGTATCTTAATTAAGGCCACGATCGCTTCCTTCCCATTCCTAGGCCATTCCCATTCCATAGTCGCCATAAGACATGTCTGTGTCGGTGCGACGTAAAGCAAATAGCAAAAAAATAAAAATAAAAAACAAAGAATTTCGTTAGATGTTCTGGCGAACTAAGTTGACCAATTAGGAATTTTTGACCTGTAAAAGTATGGAAAATATTTAGCAAGTTGTATGTTATTCGGGTTTGTTACGAACTCCTATTTTTCACACGCAGATGGCTGTGGACAGTTATTATTCTTGTTGGTATTTGTAGCACAATATATAATCATTTAACATGAGTTTGATATCGTATTTCATTGTGTATTTACTAAGATTCGTTCAAGTTCCTTCCATTGCTGTTTTGTTCGCTTAATTTTTACGACGTGAAGATGGATCCAAGAAAACTGTTGACACTACTGGCTGTAATAGCATGCTCAGTATTCATAATGGCTGCCAGCTGTGAGCAGCACGTGGGTGATGCTGTGACGCTTGAGTCACCACTGAAATACATTAAAGCTAATAAAAGTGGGGGGAAAATTAAGTACGAAGTCTAAACAAATTGTTCTGACAGTTTTCAGTAGCTTACGAGATGAGGATCTGCCGTGGACTGAGGAAGAAGTGTTGAAGAAACCGCGCAGCTAATCGGCGTATCTACGTAGAGAGTTTACATGGCTCGCATGGAATTTAAAGGAATTCGTATGTTTTCTTGAGATACCAGATCGTATGTGCCTCCCTGTGATTGTTTATGTATGTGGTCAACGTTTCTGACGACACGTCTTCGTAAAGTCACTGAGGGAGATAGTAGGTTCGAACCCCACTGTCGGCAGCCCTGAAAATGGTTTTCCGTGGTTTCCCATTTTCACACCAGGCAAATGCTGGGGCTGTACCTTAATTAAGGCCACGGCCGCTTCCTTCCCACTCCTAGCCCTTCCCTGTCCCATCGTCGCCATAAGACCTTTCTTTGTCGGTGCGACGTAAAGCAACTAGCAAAAAAAAAAAAAAAGTCACTGAAAATTTAGTTTTAGTTATAAGAAAGTGTCTGAATTATGTAAACAATCAATTATGGCAATAAGGAAAGTGAAACAAAACGTGACTGACTAACATACATGCCAGATTTATGTGACAGAAAACGTTTGTTCGTTTGGCTGTTCATCAGTAGGCCTATGTGTCAGTCCAGTTCTAACAATGCACTCGCCGTAAGTAAAGCAGGAAGGACCTTAACACGGTATAGGTATAGGATCATTAGCGTACTCGAAATAATAATAATAATAATAATAATAATAATAATAATAATAATAATAATAATAATAATAATAATAATAATGTGTACCCTACTTTATATCCGTAACTGCAGAAATGTTATCATGAGTAGATCATGAGTTCCATTGAACCTTTCGAATGACGATACAATATTTACAACATTTCCTGGAAACACTGTATTTTGTATTCCCACTCACAGGTGGGATATCAGCTTGTTGGACTGTGAGAAACTGCCAGTGACAATCGTTGCACGAGAGCAGAATCCTATACTTATGTCGTCATACTTTCCGTTATACTGTAAGTCCCCATGTGCCTCATACAAATTGCATTATGAAATAAAAATAAACCTTCCTTCTCTTGTTTCGGTATTCGTCAGTAATCTGCAGGTTGTACATGATCAATAAAGGAACAAATAGGTACGGTGCGTAATCAAAGTACAACGATGGGAAACGAAGAAATTTCTTTTGATGCTATAATATTTGAGAATGAAGTGTTTGTCAGATTGCTGCGTGATAATAAGCCGGTTGTGGCGGAGACAGAGAACCGAGACGGGAAGGAGAAACAGGGGAAGTGCTCACACGTGGAAGAATACATTTTCTCAGCTCTTGAGTTGACTTTCACCATAGTTGCGCCACTATATGTCTTTTCACGAGAGTTTAATACTGATGTGAACATGGTATGGCCACGCGTCCACCGAAGGAAGAGTTGTGATTCGCTGAGCCTGTAGTACCGACCTCCACCCACGTCAACACGTCGTGTTCGGACGTACAGGGCTGCGCATCGCATACGACAACAGTGCGAAGATCTGAACTTCTGAATAAACGACTAAACCTCGATTCTTCTCACTTAGTTTATATATATGACAACCATATTTCAATTTGATTACGTACTCTTCCAAACTCTCTAAATGTAATAAACTTAAATAAAATAAAATTATTACGACGTACTACTTTCCCTGGAGCTCGCATACAGTCAAGTGAGTGCGACGGTTGCTTCTCCAATCAACTACATCTATGTCCACGTGCAAAGTTAAGGTGCTCCGCCTATTTGTTTACATCAGGATTAAACTCTCGTGAAAAGCGATATAGTCGCCCACGTCAAATGGGTTACATTTACTGCAATGCCCTCTCACGCATTTGAGCAACTACGAGTCGCCAGAGCAGTTGCGGGCTCGGATGACGGGCCGCAACTAGTCACTGAGTTGCGCCATTAGTTGCCTTAGACTAATAGGTCCCATTGGGATCCAATGGATCGCGACTCGCCGGAGCAACTAGTTGCGCCACTAGTCGTCCTCGGCTAATAGCAGTCTTACGACTGCATGGATTCTGCCTTGCCTATGCTTAGTACCCACTATGTGAGGAACACCACGGGAGAGTGCGGGTGGTTAGCCCACTTATGTGCGGAACGCCATAGGTTTGCGTTGCGTGTAAATAGCGCCGCAGTGTGCGAAAAACCATAGGTCTGTGTTACATGTGCGAATTTCATTAACTGTGAGTAGTGACATAATGTGTGGAATGCCACGAGTCTATGCTACGTTTGATGAGTACCGCAACATGACAAATAGCATGGTTCTACTTTCGTAGCAAAAAGTACCGGTACCATTATACGGGGCCGCTGCCTTGGATTTTGGACTCCTTTAGACTACAAGCATCATCGATGCAGTATTATGCTATAGAAGCAGTACCTTGGTCACTAATACCATTGTTTTACATCAGTCTCTGTGAATGTGAGGCATTGTGGGTTGGTTCCACTGATTTTTTAAAAGTCATATCCATCCATTCACCTTCGTCATCACGTTTTGAATTCTGGTCAGTGGAGGATTTTGGACATTTAATTTGTTATTCAATTTCGTCTCATTTCGTACCATTAGGGGCCGATGACCTAGATGTTAGCCCCCTTTAAACAATAAGCATCATCATTGTTACCGGAATTTTTTGGATCACAGAGGTGAAAGAAGGTGTGGTCTGGAATGGGTCTACCTACGAAAGTCAAAGATTCATTTAAAACTTTAAAATAAAGGTTAAATTTCTTTTCAGATATTAAATTTTAACAACAATATATCCGATACAGGCAGTAAGGTACAAAGTAGAAAAGAAAACCGGAAATTAAAACTCTACTTGGGCTTGTGGCCCAACGATGCAGAGGCTGATCCCACACTACGAGGTTACTAGAATAACAAGTTAATTCGTAATTTACAAGAGAAAACAATTACAAAAATCGTAGTCACCTCAAAATAAATTGAAGGGGAATTCGAGAGGGTAACGCACTCTCTATCCCCGATTTACAGTTTAATTCTTTATGAAATTTTACATGAGAAAGAAGAAAGTTTACATTATAGAAAACAGACGATTACATAGTTAAAGATGAAAACCTTCCCCTAGTGTCAGCTTGTGGAGATAACTACTTAGATGAAAAAACGGTTGGCCATTACCTTAGCTGATGTTCTGCCTGCCGAAGATAGAAGTCCCCGCCTCCTGTCTTAACACACACACACACTCAGAAATTTGGCGATCAATAAGACAAGTTTTCTTGAAACAGCAACAGCTTTTATACCCGAGAGGAAGCTTAGAGAAGGCTCTGGACTAAATCCGGACACACCCTCTCATTTTTATTGGCAGATGAAATAGGTACAAGAAACTTTTGATTGGCTAAAAAATAAATACAGACAATTTATGATTGGTCAAAAACCAACGCTGGCGGGATGAGAAGAAAGTGTTGCAAACCTTGAAGTATCAAAATAATGAAACTCAGTTCAGTTAAGAAAACCTACAAACAAAAAAACTTCTTTAAATCTCTAATTATTATTCCACTTTGCACCAGTGCATAACCTCAGTTTTTTAGTAAAGACATCTATGGAGAAAAGTGCGAACTTCCTGTGATACACCAAAACAAAGCAAGGAAATCCATTCAGTTTAGGATACTTTAAAAAACATATTACTCTGTCATTTAGTAGTGACATCTTCTTACCAATGTCCCAACTTCCTGCATTAGCTGTCTCAAGTTTCGAAAGATAGATAGCGTTCCTTAAGGCGCTTCATTTAAATGCGCGGGATTGAGGTGTAGCCTACCTCCCGGTACAATCATCATCAACATCAACGTCCATACTGAATTTTCTCGCAAACTTTCGTTGTTTTAAATATTGTGAATATGCTTATGAAGTTAGAAAAGCGAGTTCTTACCAAATATCGGAAACCTACTAACTCTTCGAATTTCGTAGACGTATTAAAAGTCAGCTTAGTGGTGTAGAGGTTGGGTGTCTGCCACATATTTGGAAACATCGCATTCGATGCCCGGAGGGTATCGGGATTTTAATTCTAGAGTGGGAACTACTATGGGGTTCGCTCAGCCTCGTGAGACAAGCCGAGAGTCGGTTTGATGCGAGTGGCAGCGAATCCGATTATGAAAGTCAAGCAATAGACTGAGAATATAGTGTCACTGGCCATTTGGAACTCCACTGCGTACATATCATCTGGATCGGCGGCAGTCACCTTAGCAGGCCACAATGTCCTTAATGTGACCTCGAGATCATTTTGTCAGAGACAGGGTAGAATACGCATTCTTAAATATGCAGTAGTTTGTCGATTGAAATTATTAAATAGAAATTTTCAATTCTCCTTACTTCTCCTCTTTCTTTCTTTCTTTCTTTCTTTCTTTCTTTCTTTCTTTCTTTCTTTCTTTCTTTCTTTCTATCGTTCTTTATTGCGGCTCGTGTGGCTGTAGGCTGAAGTTCGACTTCTATCAACAACATTCCAGATTACATTTTCCGTGGGATCCCATTTTCAAATCGGGAAAACATCTGGGCTGTGTCTTTATGAAGGTGACGGCCGCTTCTTGACCAGTGATACATCACCCCCATTGCATAGTCTTCGAAAATCCATCTACGTTTATCCGACGTTAAACCACTAATAAATAAACTTCCTTCTTCATTTCAGGTGACTCCTCTGAAAGAAAGAAATTCATAGCAAATACTAATTACATTGTAAATAAAATAATAAGATGATCTCTTTCTTCTTTCCCTGGTATTTTTCCTGCAACTTAATGGTACTGCAGGTGCCATGTGTGCCGCAGATATGGGCTTGGCCGAATTTTATGGCCGGTGCCCGTTCTGATGCCAAGTATTAGGCCTACGTGTTCCTGTGGAAGTTGGGAGTGTGGTATATTGTGTGTATATGACGAAGCACGTATTAAGAAAACATCCAGTCCAAAAGGTAGACAAGTTAACCAGATACGCTAAAATCTATGACCCGTTCTTGAATCGAACGCAGTACCCACATAAACAAAGGCCGTCATGGAGCCGTGCATTATAACATATTGCAATTAATTTCAGTGTGTGATAAAAGTGAAAAAGGACAACGCATGTTTAAAAGAATCGTATTTGCGAGTTTAGTGGTTATTAATTCAGTTTTACTTAAAACACCTTAGTGGGTAAATCTTGCGACTGCAATGACTCGTAATTTTCCACGAGTAGAAACTCTACTAATGATTGTATTTTGGACAGCAAATCTATTAGTACTTGCATTGAGTCACTTTGGCACACCCATCTCGTGTCAGATTAGCTAAAATATAAATAATCATACACATAAATAAACATATTTATGTATAGAGGATTCATTCACACAGGGAATGTGTGTAAGTAGGGTAGCTTCCTACTTCACAGAAATTATCGAACACAGAATAAACTAGCCGTAGACTTGTGGGAGTAACGGAGTCCCACTTCATTTTGACAGGCCAGGGATTTCTTAGAGATAATTTAGCAAAAAAACTGGAATTCGATGGGGTGCTATCAATATTGTTCGGGATTGTGGAGGCATTTGGTTAATTCATAGGCTTTCGGAGTAAGCGCAGAAAGCCATAGCAGTTTATAATGAAGTTGTATATGTATGTCTAATTAATTAGAGAAATGGATGACAGATTCGGGAGTAGTATGCATGAGATCATCGAGGACCGCACATTTATATCAAGAAGTTGTAATATGATTACCTAAAACGAACACACGCCGTACCACATTATTATTATTATTATTATTATTATTATTATTATTATTATTATTATTATTATTATTATTATTATTATTATTATTATTATTATTCGTTTAGGCCTACGATGGACCACGTGGTTCTTAACTCTGGTGAGCTCTTTTCTTCCTCTTAGCCCAGTATTCCTTCATTCTAGCGCTATGGATGTCTTTTCTTTCTTGAGTCCATTTCACTCCTGTTCCTGGACGCAGTGATTTAGTTGATAGTGACTGGAGAGAGTCAGATGTCTTGACTAACTTTCTGAACTTATCTCGGTTGTAAATGTCAATATGATCAATGTTAAGGTATTGCCGGTCTTTCCGCACTAAATTCGTCCATTTAGCATTGGTTGCTTTCCCTCTAGATACAGTGTTGAAGATCCTTGAAGTGAGTCTCTGGCTGTCCATCCTGACTACGTGACCATAGAACATTAGTCTTCTCTTCCTCATAGCTGTTGTAATGCTCTCGACTTTACTTTACAGTTCCTTGTTGTGCCTGATTCTGTAGCCATCTCCTTCTTTAATAGGACCCATAATCCTTCTGAGGATCTTTCGCTCTTTCAATTCCAGTTCTCTGAGTTGTCCTTTCCGGGTCATGTTTAGGCATTCTGAGGCGTACAGTACAGATGGTCTTATTACGGTGTTGTAGTGTCTAAGATTCAAGGAGAGGGATTTAGACTTGTATACGTTCTTAGAAAGATGATAAGCTCTTTCTAATTTAGTGCATCTACTCTTCATTGCAAGGTCCTCATTAACATTTGGGGTTATCCATTCTCCAAGATATTATTATTATGATTATTATTATTATTATTATTATTATTATTATTATTATTATTATTATTATTATTATTATTATTTGTCTTTGATGAACAGATGTTTCACTGAATTGTCAGTTTCCTGTTCTTTTTCACGTAGATGGGCCGTTAATTGTTTGTCCGTACCGTGAGTATGTATTTTTTGACTAAGAAACTTCAAAGTATATGCCACAGCAGAACAGTTACAGCAAGATTTATTTTTGCGCATATCCTAATTGACTCGTTCTAGTGCAGCAATTGCTTCTGAGTCTAGTCGATTCAATTTCGTAGTTTTTTTTTTAAATCGGGTTCCATGGAAAATACTCTCTGCACACTTACAGTTTATTTCATGATACGGAGATTGTTTCTACAGTTGTAGAAGAGACGGACTTTAATTACTGGAAGATTTAAGAACAAAAATAAGTGGAATATTTTCCGAATAGTTCTACAAACACTGCCTCAGTCCTTTTGAAAATTACCTAGGTCGAGCTTTACAACACTGGTGAGATTATTTGAAACACATTTACACCTATTACTTGCTCATGATCTGGTTCCACCCGAATGTAATAATGCTCTTCAAAAATGAGCTCACGCAGGTATACGTAATACCACTGCAGAATATAATTCGTTGTTTCCCTCGTGAAGCCGTCTCTTAAAAATACCCGTAACAGTTTATAACTCTGATGCACATCATTGTCTGAAATTCGATGTACTAGAATGTATCCAGCCGTACTCTTTCATAAAGCAAATATCAAGAAATAAATTCCTTTAAAAATGGTTTTGCGGCTCACGAACAAAGACAATGTTAGAGTTTCTACTTGTAATGGCTGTATTGTCTCAGGCCTAAGTGAGTTCACAATACTATTCACCTTTCCGTACTTTTGTTATCATTACTTTTGAAATCATTGAACTAATTGTAAATAAATTTTCTTTCAGTTGTTTTAAATTATCCAAATCTTTAATCTATTTGACCCCTTCCAGATCAGCATTATATTGATTTCAAAAGTCATTAATTAATTTATGCGAAATTACATGCCTGTATTCAACCGTTTAATATAAGTTAAACTGATATTCTACTACGAAAGCAGGTGGTTGTAACGTGAAGTACGATAAAGATGAACAAAGTGGAGACAGAATGGGGTAGATCACAGAGTGTATTGAATGATACAGTTCCTGGTCCGAAGTTGTGCGTAATTCTCCCTATTTCTCGGTTACATATTGTTGTTCATCTGAAACAGGGGACTGTGGCTGAAGGTACATGAAACCAATCGGTGATGATAACCTCCCTTATTATATGTTCTACCGGAAAGAGTAAAGTGGCTCTTTAGTTAAACCATTTAACTCAGTTTGAAATGACATGACAGCCTGTAAAACAGTCCATTAACGATAACTCCTTTGTAATCCTCCTATCGTAAAGATACACATGAGGAAAACATTTCTAGAAAGTGATTTCCATTAAGGCTGCTATTTCTCCATTAAGGTTGATCATATAAATTTTGTGTGAGGGTAAAATCACTGTTTCGGCTTCCTATAAACCCCTCAAACCAATCCTGGATTTAGAAATAAAATTGACCATAATACCTATCCAAAGACAGGTGGATTCTAAATATGAAGTTTGGTAGAAATATATCCAGTAATTTTCAAGTTATACGAAAAGAGACAAGCAAACAGGAAAACAGACATCAAAGCTTAAAAAAATATTCAGATTATGATTATTAGACCTCTAGCGGATAACTGAATGAAGATTTCGTAAAAATAGTCAATGTATTTTTATTTATATAGATAAGGAATCTGCTTCACGTACAACACCTTTTGGGCTATGCCCACTTGACTTAGCCTGCAAGACCGTCCGTTTGATATCTCACTTAATAATCATCCTATCGAAAAAGTGCACATGAGGAAAACGTTTTAGAAGTAGATTTTCTTCAATGTTAGTTGATTCCCATTCAGGCTGTTCTGGAATATTTTGTGGGAGAGTAAAATCACTATTACTGTTTCCTGTAAAGCTCCAGTCCGACCCGGATATTTGAAATGTTACGGACTTTAAAAGCTACATATGGACAGGTGTATGGTAAATATGAAGCTTGGGTAAAATATTTATAGTAGTTTGGCAGTTAAAAGAAATATGCTTTACACGCACCCGCTTTTAGGTTAAGTCCGTTCGAACTTAGAGTGGAAAACGGTCAGTTAATGATATCTCCCCTGCAAACGAGAAAAGAGTTTTAGAAATGTATTTCCATTAAGGAAGGTAGATTTCCATTAAGTTTGGCTGTGTGTATTTTGTGGGAGTGCAAAATCAAGGTATCGGTTTCGTATCAACCTCCAGTCACTTCAGAGATTTAGAAAAAATATTGGCCCTAAAGCTTACCCAAGGTGGATTCTAAATATGAATTTTGGTAGAAATATATCCAGTAGTTTTCAAGTTGTCCGCCTCTGTGGTGTAGTGGTTAGCGTGATTAGCTGCCACCCCCGGAGGCCCGGGTTCGATTCCCGGCTCTGCCACGAAAATTTGGAAAGTGGTACGAGGGCTGGAACGGGGTCCACTCAGCCTCGGGAGGTCAACTGAGTAGAGGTGGGTTCGATTCCCATCTCAGCCATCCTCGAAGTGGTTTTCCGTGGTTTCCTACTTCTTCTCCAGGCAAATGCAGGGATGGTACCTAACTTTCGGCCACGGCCGCTTCCTTCCCTCTTCCTTGCCTGTCCTTTCCAATCTTCCCATCCCTCTACAAGTCCCCTGTTCAGCATGGCAGGTGAGGCAGCCTGGGCGAGGTACTGGTCATTCTCCTCAGTTGTATCCACCAACCAAGAGTCTGAAGCTCCAGGACACTGCCCTTGAGGCGGTAGAGGTGGGATCCCTTGGTGAGTCTGAGGGAAAAACCGATCCTAGAGGGTAAGCAGCTGAAGAACAAGAAGTTTTCAAGCTATAAGAACTCTGAAAAACAGACAAACAAACAGACACCAAAGCTAAAAAATTTGCAGATGGTCATTATTATACCTGAAACGGATAACAAAATGAAAATTTCGCCAACATAGTCAATGTACAGACTTACGGTCGTTACGATTTTATTTATATTGATGACAGATAAGCATGGGCACGTTTGTAAGTGCAGGCCTTCATTTCGAGATTTACTGCTCCTAAGTGGTACTTCATACCAACAAACGGTATGCACCGCCAGACGACCCTTTTATCGCCCTACATGTTTGTTCTTAAAACATTTTCTGGTATCTCCCATATTTATGTGTTCCGTTGAATTACGTTGTTTGAATGGGGTGAAATTTGGGTACATTTTTAACATTTTACATTATTTTTCACATACTTATGTGGAAGCCAGAATCATAAAATTTGGTTCACATATAGCAATTGGTCTTGTCAATGTACGTGCCAAATTCGATGACTCCCTCTTTCCCATAAGTGTGTCAAACTATGTAATATACTTGAAAAAGCACAAAAATTACGAACTTACGAACAATTGAGTAAATACAGCCAAATCTGACGTGTAAGGGGGACAGAGAGATGAAAAAATGTCATAGGACCAAAGTTGTAGATCACTCCAAATTGAACTGAGATAGTGACATCCGTTTCGTGAGAGGACTTATCGTTTAGCCACGAAATACCTCGAAACGAAAGTCTGCACTGTCATTAAAATTACCTCCATATTTCTATATTTGTCGGGGATGTAAAGTGGAAAATTTAAAGACATTGGAAGTATTACGTCGGTTAAAGGCTAAATTTTTGCCTAATTTTACCTAATTTCAATTTTCTGGCTCGTCTGGCAGATTGTGTCACAATCTTGATTTTGGGCGAGGGAGGAAACAAAAGCTAAAATTATGCAGATGTCCATTATTACCCCTTGAAAGGATAGCTGTACGAAAATTTCGCCGAAATATTCAATGCAAAGACACACGGTCATTACTATTTTATTTATACAGATATTATTATTACAACTTCCCCCATGCGGAGGCTGCCACAAGGACAAAGTATGTCGACTACACAGTATTTTTAGCCTGCAAAAGCGAACGTTCATGATAGCTCCCTTATTAATCCGCCTGTCGAAAAAATGCAAATGAGAAAAAAATTTTACAAATATATTTTCATCAAGGTTGGTCGATTTCCAGTCATGTTCGTCTTGTATATATTGTGAGAGTGTAAAATCTCAGATTCTGTTCCCTATAAACCCCCAGTCAATTCCGGGAATTTGAAATGGTATGGACCTTAACACCTACCTTTGGACAGGAGGATACTAAATATAAAGTTTGGTTGAAGTACCTTCAGTAGTTTTCAAGTTATGAGAAATACGCTGTACACGCACCCGTTCTTGATTTATGTCCGGTGGAACTTGTACCGCAAAACGGTCCCTTAATGATATCTCCCTTATCCTCGTATCGAAATGATGCACATGATAAAAAAGTTTTATAAATTGATTTCCATTAAGGCAGCTATATTTCCATTAAGTTTGCTTGTGTATATTTTGTGGGAGTGCAAAATCGGGGTTTCGGTTTCGTATAAACCCCAGTCATTTCAGGGATTTAGAAACAATATTGGACTTAAAATCTACCCAAGGAGTAGAAGTTATAGACAAACAGAAAAACATACAAACACCAAAGCTAAAAAGTATGCACATGATTATTACTACACCTGGAACGTATGACTGTACGGAAATTTCGTCAAGTTAGTCGATGTACAGACACGCACGTTCTTAATGATTTTATATCTATACGTAGACAGCTAATAACTCACTGTACTCATAATTGTGATTGATGGTAACTTTGATTGTACTTCATCTTAAAACCATAATCACCAACACCACCTGGTAACTTTGAGGTTACGATGTTTTTGAGTTTGTGAAGGAAGTTTCAGTACTCATTCCTTAAATACCAAAAGGAATTGCGGTAGAGCTCAAGTGACGTGAAATCGATTGCACTACTTTAGAAGTACTCTTTTTGTTCAGTTTCTCATTTGCTCTATAATTCTTTAAAGGAGTAGGTCATCCGGGACGAAGTTAGGAGCAACCTTCTTCCTTCCCATTCCCTTCTCCGTCGTCTCAACTTCTTGTAATGTAGTGAGGTGTAACGGCTAGTTTTGCACGAGGTAGATAAATAAAAATACTATGTGGCATTGTCACAGTTACAGCGCTTACTTCAAACTACTAAATTCTAAACATGAATGCAGTATATTGTTAACATGAAGCACTTCTTCCCTGTCGTAGATAGAATTACACCGATAATTTTTATTCGTGAGATGTACCGAATATATCCTATTGTTATCTTCGAATGTTATGCGAATTAGAATGGCACGTTGGTCCCTTTATTCTTGTGGATATGTCCAGTTTAGTAGTTCTGTAACTGTTTTATGCATAACAGTGTTGTTTCCCCAAGTTTACCCTCTGAGGAATATTCTTGATAGCTGTCGAAAAACCTATTACATTAGTCATTTATCACTGTTTTGTTTTTGTCATTAATTTCATCCTTCTCATCAATCCGCTCCCATATAAAATGCTGATTTTCGATATTTAGGAATTTTTTCCATTAAGGGTCCGACTCGTTGGCTGAAATGGTCAGCATACTGCTCTTCATTTCAGAGCGTACTGGGTTCGATTCCTGGCTGGTTCGAGGATTTTAATCGCTTCGGTAATTCTTGTGGCTCGGGAATCTGAGTGTTGACGTATGTTCCAACACTGTGGTATTCATACTTAGACAACACACCACACTACCAACCACCACAGAAACCCGCGTTAGTGATTACATCCCGCTGAACAGGGTTGGCATCAGGAAGGACATCCGGCCGTAAAACAGGGCCAAATCCACAAGTGCGACATAGTTCGCACCCACAATCCAATGGTGGGAGAAAGCGGTAAAAAAAAAGAGAAGTTTTCTATTAAAAAACATTTATATTTCTTTCCTTCCATTGATTGTTTGCTCTATTTTCATTCTTACTGATCTCAATGTTGATGGGAGGATCGCGGCACATTATTCTTCTTCGTATTATTATTCTTATTCTTTTGTCTTGATTCGTTATTCCCAACTAAGGAGCGCGTTTGAATTGACTAGCATCTTCTTTTGGTGTTTTCTTCTTCTCTTCCCAGTATCTCTTCATCCGCTCGCTGTGTTACTTTTTACGTTGTTCAGTCCTTCCTGTATTTAGTCGGGTGG
Source organism: Anabrus simplex (assembly GCF_040414725.1). Classification (NCBI taxonomy): domain Eukaryota; kingdom Metazoa; phylum Arthropoda; class Insecta; order Orthoptera; family Tettigoniidae; genus Anabrus; species Anabrus simplex. Next base: position 1,400,483,509 of record NC_090265.1, read on the forward strand.
CCTTTACAGAACATTTGTGCTTTGAACTATTATTCTGAATTTTTTTCTGTCTCTAATGGTTTCTTCATTATTGCCAATTTCATTCAGGTCTTCACTGATTTCTTTTAGCCAATTATTGTGATTTTTCATTGATAAGGCTAAGTTTAAAATTCTCTTTGTGAGCATGTTACTATCCATTCTATATAAATGATCATAAAATTATAATCGTTGTTCCTTGATTGTACCTGTGATTTTTTCTGTAACTTGGTAGATTTCATATGATTTCTTTTTCATCCAAATTCCTTTTTTGCTAGGGGCTTTACGTCGCACCGACACAGATAGGTCTTATGGCGACGATGGGATAGGAAAGGCCTAGGAGTTGGAAGGAAGCGGCCGTGGCCTTAATTAAGGTACAGCCCCAGCATTTGCCTGGTGTGAAAATGGGAAACCACGGAAAACCATCTTCAGGGCTGCCGATAGTGGGATTCGAACCTACTATCTCCCGGATACAAGCTCACAGCCGCGCGCCTCTACGCGCACGGCCAACTCGCCCGGTCATCCAAATTCCATTTTCGCACTTTGGTCCTAAGATTTTCCAGAGGGATTTTCTTTCTTGTTTTACAATCATCTTCATTCGAGATCTGCCAACAATTTTAATATTTTCAGATGCATGAAGTGCTTCTGTTTTAGCTACTGTGTTATTATGTCGTAATTTTGCCTTTTTAATGTAGTTCTTTTATTGTATCAATCATCAATCACTACTGATTTGAATTTAGAGCAGTCGCCCAGGTGGCAGATTCCCTATCTGTTGTTTTCCTAGCCTTTTCTTAAATGATTGCAAAGAAATTGGAAATTTATTGAACGTCTCCCGTGGTAAGTTATTCCATTCCCTTACTCCCCTTCCTATAAACGAATATTTGCCCCGATTTGTCCTCTTGAATTCCAACTTTATCTTCATATTGTGATCCTTCCTACGTTTCAAGACACCACTCAAACTTATTCGTCTACTTACGACATTCCACGCCATCTCTCTGTTCCAAGTAATTTTTATATGCTCTTTGAAGTTTTTAAATTCTTTTTTAGCTTGCTGATTTAACTCTATTGGTTCAGTAATTTCACCTCCATATTTAAATTTGTGTATTTGAGCGATATTTCCATATTTGATGATTAATGGTTGATTGTTGAAACATGACGTAGTCGCTTCCATATACTTTGTCTTTCCGTAAGAAATTTGGAGTCCTGTTTTGGCTGCTACTTCATGGATTGCTTTCTGTCTGTTGTTAGATATGATAGCAATGTCATCAGCAAATGCTAGGCAAGTAAGGTGAGATTTTTTTGTGGATATTTCTATGAATATTTATACCTTCAATTTCATTTTGCCACTAATCACTAATCACTCTTTCCCGAACTAATCTAAATAGTAAGGGAGATAGTCCATCCCCTTGTCTGACTCCTGTTTTGATTTCAAATAGTTCAGAAATTTCTACTAAAAATGTTTGCTTGATCAATTCTCTTGTTTTCTTGTCAACTTGGAATTCCTCTAGCACGTTATACACTGTATGTCGGTCTACGGTGTCGTATGCCTTTCTGAAGTCAATAAATGTGACTGTTTATCTGGTTTTTCGAAATTGCAGAATGGTTTTAAGAATGAAAATTTGCTCTACACACAGTCTCTCTTTTCGAAATCCTGCCTGATATTCATATGTGCTCAGTTTCTTCTTCCGACCTATTAAGCAGGGCTTTAGAGAGGAATGTAATAGATGATCGATAGAAGAGACATTCTTCTCTAGTTGTCCATAACCGATTTGTCCCCTTTCTTATAAAGTGGGTGAATTAATGCACACTTCCATTCAGTATGCCATATGTCCTGTAATATTTCGTGGAGAATCAGGGCCAGTATGTCCCCACCGAATTTCAAAATTTCTGCATTTATTCCATCTTCGTCTGGTACTTTCTTGTCTCGTTAAGTTCCGAATTGTTAGTTCAACCTCTTCCAATGTAGGGGGTGCTGAGTCAGAGTTTGGTGTGAGTTTCTCAAAACAAAGTTGGTCATTGGGACTTTCACTGTTCAGCAACTTCTGAAAGTAGTTTGCAAGGAGTGTGTAGCTTTCCCTGTTATTTGTTTCTATTGTTCCATCTGGACGTTTGAAGCATCTTCTTCTTCATCACCTCCTTCTTCCTTTCCTACCGCTTTTCCCATACCTGTTGGGTCGTGGGTGCAAACTGCGTCGCACATGTGGACTTGGCCTTGTTTTACGGCCGGATGCCCTTCGTGACGCCAACACTGTATGGAGGGATGTAATCACTATTGCGTGTTCCTGTGGTAGTTGGTAGTGTGTTGTGTTGTGTGAATATGAAGAGGAGCGTGTTGGGACGGACACAAACACCCAGTCCCCGAGCCAGAAGAAGTAATCAGAAGCGATTAAAATCCCGGCCCGACCCGACGGGGAATCGAAACTGGGACCTCTGAACTGAAGGCCAGTACGCTGACCATTCAGCCGACGAGTCGGACACGTTTAAAGAATAAGCTGAGGATTCTTCTTATTATTCTTGTTCTTCTTCTTCTTCTTCTTATTCTTATTCTTATTCTTATTCTTATTCTTATTCTTATTCTTATTCTTATTCTTATTCTTATTCTTATTCTTATTCGTTTAGGCCCGCGATGGACCACGTTGTTCTCAACTCTGGTGAGCTCTTTTCTTCCTCTTAGCCCAGTATTCCTTCATTCTAGCGCTATGGATGTCTTTTCTTTCTTGAGTCAATTTCACTCCTACTCCTGGACGCAGTGATTTAGTTGTTAGTGACTGGAGAGAGTCAGATGTCTTGACTGACTCTCTGAACTAATCTCGGTTGTAAATGTCAATGTGATCATTGTTTAGGTATTGTAGTTCCTTCCGAACTGAATGCGTCCATTTGGCATTTGTTGCTTTCCCTCTAGATACAGTGTTGAAGATCCTTGAAGTGAGTCTCTGGCTGTCCATCCTGACTACGTGACCATAGAACATTAGTCTCCTCTTCCTCATAGCTGTTGTAATGTTCTCTATTTTACTGTACAGTTTCTTGTTGTGCCTGATTCTGTACCCATCTCTTTCTTTAACGGGACCCATAATCCGTCTGAGGAGCTTTCGCTCTTTCAGTTCCAGTTTTCTGAGTTGTCTTTTCCGGGTCATGTTTAGGCATTCTGAGGCATACAGTACAGATGGTCTTACTACGGTGTTGTGGTGTCTCAGTTTAAGATTCAAGGAGAGGGATTATACTTGTATATGTTCTTACAAAGATGATAAGCTCTTTCTAATTTAGTGCATCTGCTCATCATTGCAAGGTCCTCATTAACATTTGGGGTTATCCATTCTCCAAGATATTTGAACGAGTTGGCCCTGTGTATTAGTTTGTCCCCCCAAAGAAATGAAGTTGGGTGATTCTCTGATGTTGGTCAGAAATTCTGTTATTGACAGCGATTTTCAGCCCTACTTTAGCTGCTATGCGTTATTATTATTATTATTATTATTATTATTATTATTATTATTATTATTATTATTATTATTATCCACAATTAAACAAGGTTAAAGGGAAGGACAGCAAATGAACGCTGCGCATGTTCCATTTTCAGCTCCTCTCCCGTGTTTGTATTTGCATACGTTGTTTGTAGTATGTACTGTTCGTGTACAGTTCATAGCGTAATTAGCGGGGTGAGATAACATTGATCACTACTTCAAAGTCCCTGTATGTTTATAGAAGGCACGTAGCAGCCTTAATTATCCAGTTTCAATACGAACGGGATTTTACTACTTGAAAGGCTAATAACTGGAACTCCTTCAAAGCAGTCATTTAATTCAAAATGTAATAGCAATATAACTACTGTGTGGAGATAAATATCCCTGCTGCAGGTGAACTATCCATATCACTAACCCAAGATTTCAGTGTCCATTTTCAGGTATTCCTAGCAGCATTTCTATGCCGAACAGGTTTTTGAAAATAGTTGTCACTAAGTATTGCGATCGTAACTGAGATGATGTTTTATATGAAAATTAGCAAACTCAGCCAACAAATCGACTGAAAGTGTTCTAGAGCTAACTAAACTGGCGGAAAAGAAATTCAAACACCAATAATGGGTTGTGCTAGATTAGCGAACGTTGGTATACGTGTTTATACGTCCGAAAGATGACATTGGTTCAAATTTCCCGCAAATAGCATTAGCGTGGCGCTGGTAGCGGCCCCATGAGGTTGCACACCAGGTTTGCTTTAAATACTGTGCAAGAGCGTTAGTTACATGTGAGGTTGGAAGGAGTGACTGTGAGTTGGTCAAGAATGCCTTTACCATGACGAAGAGGCCAGTATCAACAGCTCACTACGATTGAAAGAAGCCGTATAATAGGGCTACGTGAAGGTAGATCATTCTTCTGCGTTATTGCAGAACGACTTGGCAGCAATCTCTCCACTGTGCCAGCAGTGGAATAACCAGGCTCCGGACGTTCCCGTGGCACCTCCGAGAGGGAGAACCGCCGTATTCGGCGTATGGTTTTGGCGCAGCGGGACTGCGTCTGCAGCAGCACTTCCAGTGGAAGTTGGCACCACAGTGACTCAACGAACTGTTGGAAATTAGTTACATGAAGGACAGCTCCGAGCCATACGCCCTGCGGTGTGCATTCCACTTACCCCATTCATCGCCGTCTGCAACTTCAGTGGTGCCAAGCCAGAGCTCATTGGAGGTTGGAGTGGAGGTCCGTTGTGTTTTCCGATGAAAGCCGGTTCTGCCTTGTTGTCACTGATGCCCGTGTGTTGGTTAGGAGGAGGCCAGGTGAGCTCCTGCATTCGACCTGTCTGGGGCGTCGACCCACTAGACCAGGGCCTCTCAGGGTGCATGCGCGTGGTGCATGCACTGTGCACGGTGCAAGAGACGACTTGGCTTGGTTGACCAGAGTGCAGACCCCCCACTCCTCGATTTGGAGCAGTAGCGCTTACTCTCTCTTTCCTCACGCCTGTCTCGCTCGCTCCGCCTGTCTCCCTCTGCCCCACTTGCGCCGTAGCGCTCCAAATCCAGGCTGACTTGAGCCGAACATAGGCGAGTTGAGCCGAGCTTAGCCGAGTAGCCCAGAGACGAAGCGTTGATCCGAGCCATGCCGAGCGGCAGCGATGCACAGTGCACGGAGCTCTTGCGCTTCTATCTGCACGCGTGAGATTTTGGGCGTTTGAGAGGCCCTGCACTAGACCTACACCGGGAGTTCTGGTCTGGGGAGCAATTTCCTATGACAGCAGGAGCACTCTCGTGGTTATCCCACGCACCCTGACTGCAGATGTGTGTGTGTACGTCTGGTGATTCGACCTGTTGTTGACGTGGACATGAGATTGTAGTAATGAGCACATTAGAAAAAACAAATGAATTTGGTCCTGAATTGACTGGCCATCACATGTACAGTGAGTCTACCACATCGATATGTTAAAGGTGACTTCTAAAACTACCGTGGTTGAATCACATTCGAGTGATTGTCGAGATGAATCGCCGTTGAGTATTTACCGTTAGAGCTCGTAGTTTCTTCTAAATTGTAATTATTACGGTGGCAGCTACCTCCACTCCGTCACCCATTTTGTCACCGCAAAGAGTCGTTCACAATTAAAGGAAAAGTGATAGCCACAGAGGTTGCCTGTTTGATTGCTGCGACAAGAAAATCCCTTCCGACCGGCAATTTGATCGCCCGTTGTTGGGCAAACAAGTAGCCGCGTGTATGGCCAGATGTACACAGCTTACAGTGAATTCTGGAAATGGTTTCTCGTAACAGATTGCCAGCCCATACTGTACCAGGAATCCCTAAGGTCATATATTAATCCTGGGACATAATGCATTATTTTATCAAGTATTGGAAATAGCACGCCTTTGAACAGCTGATCACACCATGTAGGTTAGCGAGACAATGTGAAGCTCGGAGCGAGTGAGAGGGAAGAGTACACGTCATCAGCTGTGACGTAGTCGCCACATGTCACCGACTCGCCTGGAATATTCTGGATCATTTTTAATATCTCGGCAACCAGTTGAGATCTCAAAATGTAATGCACATCACCGTGAAAATCATGAAATGTCCTCACATTAAAATTTCATGTTAATTGATCTACAGGTTACTGAGAAATCGACGTGGAAAGAAACACAATTTTTCTGCAAGTGAACTGCAGTGGCCTTGACTCTGCATATAAAAGAGGGGAGGTAAACGAAGCATGAGTAGTTGTGCATCGTAACTCAATCACGGCGGTATGTCGAACCGACTATATACGGGTCGCGAATGTGAAACTCTATCGTCCGTAATACTGTTCGCCGGACTTGTGAAAATTTCAATCGTGCGTTGGTACTTGGAAATATTCAGCGGGTGCCGAAGTAACTCGGACTTATAAATTTCTCAACCTGTGTTAAGGTGAACTTTAAGGTTTAACCTGTGCTACATGAGACTTATAAAAATTGACAACAGATGATAATGTAACTTGAGCATTTGACCAAGAGTTATTCAGACTTAGGAATTTTCGTATTTGTGAGATTTATAACTTAGTAGAATTCTTGATGTCTCGAATTTGACATATTTTCGATGATTATATTATCGATTGTGATATATTTACGAATAGTCATGCAAGACGATTCATTGAATATTATGGTCATTTTTCAGTGAGTTTAGACAACACTACCGTAGTTGAAGGAAACTGACAGTTATTATTATTTTACATAATACTTGATGTAACAAACATTCAAGAATATTTAAACATGTTCGTGTGCGGATAACTAACTGCAACTCGCGCTTTACAATATGACCATATTTAATATCATTCTCAAGTAAATAACGCAAATGTAAAGAGACTGTGATTTTATTTTCTTGAACTTTTCGAGTATTTCGAGGACTATACTTCGGAACCCAGAACTGTGCTTTTAATTCAAGGTGTCGAATATCTTTACTCTAAACTGTGTTTTTGAGTTCAATTTAAGTGAAAGACTGTGGCACGAACTGTGATACAAACTGTCAAACTCAGTCCTATCGTTTCTGACTTCAAACAGATAAAATCGTATTAATTCAACACTGCTTAAAATTCAAAGTGTCAATTGAACATTCTCGTGTCTTTATGGTCTAACGCGTGACAGAGAAATCCGGACCGATTGTTGCTTTCACCATATAAACCTGAACGAGATACGACGCGGGACGATGCGGAAAATGGTGCGAGATACGATGCGGGACGACGCGTGAGATGGTGAATCACGACATCAGTGGAATTCATCGATGCTGTACTACACTTCACCATTTCCAGCTCGAATAACCTCTCAGGTGATATGAGTGCATTTAGTCAATACTATTTGAACTATAAACACAGTGATAAATCTTGAAGTCATTTCAAAGGTGTTAAATTCAGTCACTAATTGATAATACGAATTCGTGAGTTGAAAACTTTATTTTCAAGTGAACATTCAAAGAACTCTGACAGTCATATTTTCAGTGATAATTTTTTCTTAATATGCAAGTGAATATTCAAAGAACTCAGGACTTTAAAACGTTTTCACATAATAATTTTATATAATTGCCCAGTGATAACAATTCTTAAACAGACTGTAGGAATTTCATTAGAAAAAATATAGGTTTCAAGGAGAGAATAATGTAAATGTTGTATTGAATTTACGAATATCATATTTTTTTAGAAAAGACTAGAAAATTTGAGAGAAACGTTCATTTTTATGAAAGTGACTCATTTTCGTTTACTACAGAATTATTTTGAGATTTTGAAAGTGCAAATAACAATTCTTACGGGAAGGGTGTTACTATTAATTTGGTTTTACCCGTGAAATAATAGGATTTTCTGCATCTCAGACAAATTGAAAAAAGCTAGTAGTAGAAATGAACCATTATTTCGCCCTGCAAGTACCTTTCTCTGTACCGGCTCCTAAGAAACGCTCACTCCCTAAGACCCATCTCATGCTCTTCTTCAAACATCTTTTTTTTGGAAAAATACCTGCCATCAGAAATGTTTAGGGAACTCCCGCGTACTGGTTCCCAGTCGCTGGAAAGCATTCAGTGTAATCAGAAGGCTGGTGTTAATACTGAGTATAGCCTTCAAGGAAATTTTTCTGTATTTGATCCTAGCCACGGAGGAAATGTATCAGTACTTCAGCCAAAGATTTTCTATCTTCTTCAAAATACAATGAAATATTTCTACACTGATTTTTCCATACGCGAAAAATCTGTCAATATGTTCTTTCCGTTCTACGAACAAGTTGTGATACTCGCCATAGCGCCAGATCATGTGACAACAAGGACTAGCATTTGTATGTAAGAAGAATTGCTAAATAGGATGAAAAAATATCAGAATTAGAAAACAAATACATACACAGAAATCGTAACCCTGGCGATAAAAGAGTCCATAAGAAACAGTGGACATAATTTCCGTCCAACAACTGCTCAAACTGCTCGTGAGCTGGCAGGCTCTCATCTTGCAATGTGTGCCTTGATCAGCTTGACTCAGTACCTGTGACAAGTCCGACCAGCGAATAGGTGACCAGCTCCCATGTGCGCATACCCTAACATCCATCACGATGGAGGTACTTGTAGGAGACCCCATCAAACTGGTTTAAATAATTGCGAGATCCACCTGTAGACATTGCACCAGGTACAGAACTGTTAATTCCTGTGTTTGAAAGCAGATCTCAATACCATAGATCTCTCGTCTGACGTGTTGTTAATCGTGAATGGTTTCGTGAATTTGTAATCTTAAACTTAATTCTCCAAAACGTTATCTCCATAAGTTGATCGTGCTCGTGAGTACTGTGCCTTGCCGAAGAACACAATTGACCACTTAAAATAAACGTTTTAATCTGGTATTGCATGGCTGTTAATGTGCTGTAATTGGTGGTTTTCAATCATTGGTAATTGTGTGAATTGTTTAACATCCTCCATTGACTTAAAAAGTCAATGTCAATAAAATTATTGTTACAATTGTAACCTACAAACAGGAATCCTACGGTTTTAAATATTTATATTAATTATACGGCTCAGTGGCTAACTGTTTAGCATGCTGACCTTTGGTCCAAGGTCCCGCGCTTGATTTCCGCCTGGGTTTGGGATTTTGACCCATCCTCAAAAGGTGCACAGTTCGTTCATAGGTATCAGCGTGAAATATCTGCGCCTGCCTCTCCAGAGGATATTAGTTCCTTTTCTTCTTCTTCTTCTTCTTCTGCTTATTCTTCCTCTCCTTCTTCTTCTTCTTCTTCTTATTATTATTATTATTAATGAGCGGATACGGAGCCTGTAAAGAACCTACAAAAATGTACGTGACTAGTAGTTCGCCCACGTTGAATTCAGACTTAATTATATCTGTGTTCTGTTGGCAACAGTAGTGAACAGTCCAATACTAACTTTACCCTGATCACCCTCCTTGTCAAATTTCATATCTCCCCTCGGCGAGTAAATCATTTAACGTGTTCAAGTCTAAGGCCGTTGTAGGAAACATTACTTTTTCCAGAATACACTGACTGACACAGCAAATGCAACACCAAGAAGGGTGGTCAGAACTTTATGCCAATTGCAGGGTAGACTGACGTCACTGAGGTATGCTCATGATGTGAAATGCGCCGCTGTGCTGCGCACGTAGCGAACGATAAATGGGACACGGCGTTGGCGAATGGCCCACTTCGTACCATGATTTCTCAGCCGACAGTCATTGTAGAACGTGTTGTCGTGTGCCACAGGACACGTGTATAGCTAAGAATGCCAGGCCGCCATCAAGGGAGGCATTTCCGGCAGACAGACGACTTTACGAGGGGTAAAGGGCAGGTTGGTCGCTTCGTCAAATCGCAGCCGATACCCATAGGGATGTGTCCACGGTGCAGCGCCTGTGGCGAAAATGGTTGGCGCAGGGACATGTGGCACGTGCGAGGGGTCCAGGCGCAGCCCGAGTGACGTCAGCACGCGAGGATCGGCGCATCCGCCGCCAAGCGGTGGCAGCCCCGCACGCCACGTCAACCGCCATTCTTCAGCATGTCCAAGACACCCTGGCTGTTCCAATATCGACCAGAACCATTTCCCGTCGATTGGTTGAAGGAGGCCTGCACTCCCGGCGTCCGCTCAGAAGACTACCATTGACTCCACAGCATAGACGTGCACGCCTGGCATGGTGCCGGGCTAGAACGACTTGGATGAGGGAATGGCGGAACGTCGTGTTCTCCGATGAGTCACGCTTCTGTTCTGTCAGTGATAGTCACCGCAGACGAGTGTGGCGTCGGCGTGGAGAAAGGTCAAATCTGGCAGTAACTGTGGAGCGCCCTACCGCTAGACAACGCGGCATCATGGTTTGGGGCGCTATTGCGTATGATTCCACGTCACCTCTAGTGCGTATTCAAGTCACGTTAAATGCCCACCGCTACGTGCAGCATGTGCTGCGGCCGGTGGCACTCCCGTACCTTCAGGGGCTGCCCAATGCTCTGTTTCAGCAGGATAATGCCCGCCCACACACTGCTCGCATCTCCCAACAGGCTCTACGAGGTGTACAGATGCTTCCGTGGCCAGCGTACTCTCCGGATCTCTCACCAATCGAACACGTGTGGGATCTCATTGGACGCCGTTTGCAAACTCTGCCCCAGCCTCGTACGGACGACCAACTGTGGCAAATGGTTGACAGAGAATGGAGAACCATCCCTCAGGACACCATCCGCACTCTTATTGACTCTGTACCTCGACGTGTTTCTGCGTGCATCGCCGCTCGCGGTGGTCCTACATCCTACTGAGTCGATGCCGTGCGCATTGTGTAACCTGCATATCGATTTGAAATAAACATCAATTATTCATCCGTGCCGTCTCTGTTTTTTTCCCAACTTTCATCCCTTTCGAACCACTCCTCCTTGGTGTTGCATTGTCACTGTCAGTCAGTGTATATACTTCTAGCAGATTGGATGGTTTACTCTATTAAGGGTCCCAGATATATTTCTTCTGGATTGAATCACCTTTTCTTTCATTGCCCCTTGCCCCTGCCTTCCGCCTCTAAATTTTTCTTATAGGTGTAGACAGAAGGAGTATAACGATTCTTCGGACTGAACCGCTAAGGAATACAAATAATGATTTTCACCCTTGTACTGAGCTAAGCGTCAAAGTGCCCAGGATAGAATGCTTGAAATTCTCCTGAAACTAGGTAAAAGTGCAATTTTCTGGCAAAGATGTTTAATAACAGACAAGGAACATTTAATTGTGAATCTCCCTTGAATGTTCCTCTTCCGAAGAGGCTAATAATTCACGCATTAATTTTTTTTGGGACAAAGCACGTGCCAAAACACACACAATATTTTTTCCTTAAAACTGTCGGTATCAGTAAGAAAATTCACATAAATATTTTGGTAATTGATTGAATAATGAGTCTACTGGGTGAGCTATATTTTAAATAAAACTAACAGTATTGGTTGCATATTCACATTCAATAATCTCAGATTTAAAATTCCACCGACTTGCTCCGCTTGTCCAGATGAGCAAACATAATTGCTTATTGGCTAAAATAATTTAGCAGGAAAACGTTTTCTTACTGTGAATGGATTACAGAAATCATTTGAGTATTTCTAGGCGTTACCCTCCATATACATGCAAACTCATCAATAGTCTTTCCTTATAATATTTTCAGGATTTTTTTTCAGCTGGAACGATCCAGAACGAGTTCTGTCAAAAGTTCATGGCTTTGGTGCTCCAAAAAGACATATTTTACAAGTGCAGAATTTCAAACCTAGGACTGCCTCCATTTTAAATTCTCACTTAAGGTCGTTGGAACATAAATCAAAGATAAATCAATAGGGACAATGTGTTTCACTCGTTTAATTTTTAAAACATTTTTCCATTTTAATTCAAACATGACCTGTTATATTTATATAAGAATTGGTGTATCGTAGAATTACACTTACGTCACTGCCATTAAAATCTTGGAGACCAGTATAAGCTTCTGATTAGAAGTCATTGGAAGTCTGGGTTTCTGTCCAACTTTATGTATTGATAGAAAACGAAACTCCCGAATATTGTTTTATGACAGATGGAGTATCATTGTATAGCGTACCATCGTAAAATATCCCGAGTTCGGAAGTTCGGTCTGGATTTAATTTGTTCTTTTCAGGAGTCAACTTGAGAAGATGGTCTAAGAAAATAATACACTCTAAGATGGTGAATACGATAAGCAAGGAATACGTGATTTGTTAGATTCAGCTTCGCTAGAAATAGACTTTTCTGAAAGTAATCCTTGCTACAATACACAGAAAGTACAAGAACATCGGAAAGATGTAGTTTGTGTTCCTCAGTTCCTTGGGTACTCGTGATGCGCTCTTTGTGATAGTTTCCCGCCCAATATGCAGAGTTGTTAACTGTGACGTGATTGCTTGCTTCATTTATTAAGATGAAAAAGGAACTGTAGAACTGTTGACAAGTTCAGTGTTGTTGAAAGGTGTTTAAAATATTAATTTTAGGACATAGGGTTGAAAATAAGTAAGCAGTGTGTAAACTATAGTGGTTAAGTTACTATAAAGTAGATGAACAGGTGTAAGTGAGGAAGAGTGATGGGAAGATTTGGAAAAGGGAGGGGGGGGATAAAAGATGGAAGTAAGGGGTGTGACAGACACATCCCAAGCTGAAAAGAACAAGCATGTCCGCACATAGAGATACTGGAGAGTCAAGATGGGAGCAGGCAATGTTTATGTAAGACGATTCAGATTAGTAGGCGGGACAGTAGATAAGAGCGTGACGAGTCGCAGACGGTCTGGTATCCGCCTCTGCTATTCGCCACGCAAATAATGGGAGGGAAGCACATTGCCAACGATGTTTAGGTGGGAATGACATCTAACCGACGGGTGTGGCTGATAGTGGTATCATGGGCGGAAGAGGTTCCCTCCTTACCAGGGGATACCGTGAACAGCCAGTTGTCTCTTGTTTCTTTTTCCTTTTGTTAGTTAGTTGTAGTTAATAGAATAATAGTTTTAGTGAAGGGTGGCGCAGCTCATGGTCTGGTGTTCCGCCTGTGCGGCGCCACCAAATTAGTTTGAGTATGTAGTTTTAAGAGATTTATAGTAGATATTATTTGTTTAGTGAAGGGTGGCGCAGCCCATGGTCTGGTAATCCGCCTGGGCGGCGCCAACAAATTTGTTTAGGTATGTAGTTAAGTAGTTTTAAGAGATATACAGTAAATATTGTTTGTTTAAAATGTTCTTTTTTTTTTTGTTTTCTGTGTGTTTCGCTGTCTTTATTGCCTGTAAGCCGATGGTGTATACTAGAGTGGGCAATAAAAAGATGTTCTATTCTATTCTATTCTCTTCTATTCATTAAGAAAGGCATTCGATTTTTACCAGCATCATAATATGATCTCAGCCCTGCAAACATTTGGGCTAGATGACAAAGTTAACCGCGCCATTGTCAACCTCGATTGGACCAATATGAACAAAGATGAGTAGAAGTTGATTAAGTCAGTCAAACAAGTCTGTGTCCTCTCCCTCTTTAGCATCCAATCTGAAGGGATTTTCTCCGAAGCGGTAAATGAGCTGGACGTAGGTATTCACATCACTGAATAGTATTCCAATAGCTAGACACGCCGACAACACCGTACTGCTAGCCACGAGGCAAAAATTAATACTGTTCCTTGAGAACAGAGTAAGAGCAGCCAGCGAGATGCAGGGCTTGGATATGATCATTAAGAAGACCAAGTTTATTCCGATAAGTCGCTCAGAAGATCGCGAAGAACTCATGACTGGAAACGAAGAAATAGAAAGAGTGAAAAGTTCCGTATACTTATGAAGTAGCCTCAATGAATAACGCGAACACGGAGTCGAATGCAAGGTCTGCCTTCACGAGAATGGAACACCTACCCTACCGCAGACACACGAGCCTCTCTACCAGACTTAATAGCGTAAAGTGTTATGTTTATCCTGTATCACTATATGGAGCTGCAGTTTGGACACTAACTCAAACATGTGAAAAGAAAATTGATGTGATTAAAATGTGGTTCCACCGAAGACTGCTATGAATATCAAGGGTTGACCATATGATAAATGCCACAGTCAACAAAGAACTGTTTTGAACATAGAATACGTCGTGCTGTGTACTAAAGAGAAACATCGCATCCTCCAACTAGTGATGCAAGGGGAGTCCTTTGGAAGAATAAGTCCAGGAAGTCATGGTATTTCGTGTTTGGGAAACGTAATTCAAGTGTTGTGGCTGACATCTGTGGAGCTCGTCAAAAGGGCCGTCAAAAGAGTCAGAGAGCCATGATGATTCCCACTCTGATTAGCCTAATCGGAAACTATTGTGGAAACGAAGGCATTTTCAAACATTTTTCACTATGCGTTAAGGTTTTATTTCCATTTGTATATTTCTGCCGTACCTCAAAGGCGAGAGCTTTAATGGTTTGGGTATATTACGAATTTCTAGTGTTATCAATGATAACAGCTCTCGTATTAGTTATTGGCTATTAATGTGGATGACTCTATTGTTTTTCTTCGTTACCATTGTACCATTCTGATAAGGATTACAGTGCACTATGTCATCGTTACGGTACTTGAATTTTAAACTCAAGAAACTTCATAGCAGAAGTATTTCTGTTGAGTTATGTTCCATTTAACAGAGATCGGACGAGAATCACTTTACGCACTGTAAACGGTTATGAAAATGTCATATTAGTATAAAGTCATTCACTACTGTGCAAGGCTGTTCTCATGGCAAGTACTCAGGCTGGTTCTCTTAAAGAGTGTACAGCGATTTGTTACTGTCTATAAACAGTTTTTTTCTGGGGTTGCACAAGGAGATTATATTGTTACACTGACGGGAATGGACTTAACTCTGTGAACAAACTGTCTGCTAGATATTTATTTCGGCAACGGTCGTGGACTTGGGTTTAGTCCACTGGAGAAACAAATAACTCTTTGCCGCTGATGAGGGCTGGGTTTGCTCGGCAATAAATCATGCACAGAACCTTAATTTGTACTGCAATTGATCATGTACCTCGGCTGTAATAAATTCTCTTATTAGAGTGTAGTCGCAGCAGCCAGCCAAATGGAAGCCGTCCTTAATCGCCACAATCCCCACTGCATATCAATGGCAAAATTTACATCTATTGTAGGAATGACTATTTCAAGGCTGCATCTTCCGTAATTGGAAGATATCGCCTTCGATAACCTTTCAATTTGAATAGTCAGAAGATTCATATTATTGTAAATGTATGAAGCATTTGGAAGTAAATAAAAAATCGGTGTTTAATTCTTTTATCCATTCTCCAAGAAATACAATCTCAACTTATTCGTTGGGATTGGAAATCTGGTCCCTAACGTCTTAGAGAAACACAGCCGAATGGGATTATATCCTTTCTTGAATGTTCCTGGCCGGGCTGAGTGGCTCAGACGGTTAAGGCGCTGGCCTTCTAACCCCAACTTGGCAGGTTCGATCCTGGCTCAGTCCGGTGGTATTTGAAGGTGCTCAAATACGACAGCCCCGTGTCGGTAGATTTACTGGCACGTAAAAGAACTCCTGCGGGACTAAATTCCGGCACCTCGGCGTCTCCGAAGACCTTAAAAAGTAGTTAGTGGGACGTAAAGCAAATAACATTATTATTATTATTATTATTATTATTATTATTATTATTATTATTATTATTATTATTATTATTATTATTGAATGTTCCTGGTGAATTTTCAGTCTCTAAAGTCACTATACGTTGCACTATAAATTGATATTGATGTTGAAGACAAAATCATTATTTCCTGTAAATAATATTTCGACGTAAAATTGGGGTATAGGGAAGAGAAAAACGTACCTTCCACCAAAGTCTGTCTCATTTATGGATGTGGCAGTTTAGAAGCTGCTGAGGGATAGTTGCTTCTGAGTATTGGCATTCAGAGCACTAGTACTACTCAAACGGCTTGTTGTGCTGCAATAATTATTTCTGACCCAGTGAGGAAACCAAGGTCAAAATACCTCTCTCCTCATAATACCTTGAAAGTCTCATTATAACGTCAAACTTGGATTTTACGGTTTCCCTATAACGACATAACATTTGAAGTTGTTACTTGAAGATCCAACCATCCTCCGCGACGATAATTTGACGGTGCGGAGAGGCTTCATTACCGGACAGTTCGTCAATATTTTCTCTTTTTTACAAGGAACTATTGTCAATAATGTAATTTGGACAAATCATCCATTTAGTCAACAGTTTTATATATTTAAAAAATGCCAAAATAAAAACTAGGCAGCATTCGTATTTAGTCAAGCGTATACATTGTTTCCCATATAAACTCAGACCGAACGCAGGGTGTTTGTACTCTGCACTACTGCAGCTGCAGCATGGGAGACGCGCGCATAGTTCTCGACTAAGAATCACTTTGAATGACTATGAATCAATTTGTTGCCAAATTAGCTGTTGGTACAAGTATTTCTGACAAAAACAGCTGTTGGACATAAAATCATTGTTTATGTATCTGTTTGGGCTGCCTGGCCGAGGCGGTAAAGGCGTGCTCGGTTCGCCCGAAAGGGCGTGGGTTCGAATCCCCGTCAGGAAGTCATAAAATGTAAGAAACGAGATTTCCACTTCCGGAGGTGCATATGTCCCTGAGGTTCACTCCGCCTACACCAAAAATGAGTACCAGGTTAATTCCTGTGGGCAAAGGCGGCCGGGCGTAGAGCTAACCACTCTACCCCATCATGTGCCGAGGTTAACAATGGTGGAAGCCTTTACCTTCCACTCCTCCAAGGGCCTTCATGGCCTGTACGGAGGTGACTTCGCTATGTATCTGTTGACAAAATAAATGTTACCGAAATTTCTTGACCTTGCAAGGAGCCTGCACGTGTTCGACCTGGCAAGCATGAGTCGCCAGTCTGAACCTCAGCTGTTAATGGTGAGACAGCTACCATAGTATCTAAAAGTAATTTAAGTACGATTTGGCTCGACGGGTACGCGATGCATTTCTTCAGCAATGTCCTGGTGAGTGCCACCTTCACGAGCTCAGATTCACGTAATTGTAAAGATGTTGGAAACCACTGCCTCAGTACTCAATGAAAAACATGCGCGCACACAAACAGTTTTAACAGAGGAAAAGCTAGGTGACATTTGTCGAATCTTGAACGGTCACCGAATGAATCACTCACAAAATTAGGGGTTTTGTGTACTTCTGCTCAGCGAGCTATAAAGCTACTCCACTTACACGGGCTCGTTGTTTGAAACCTGCTGATCCAGCCACAAAAGAGATATTTTGAGTGGTACAGTATCTTGCATCATTGAATGATCATTTATTCGACCCACAGCTTGTCTTCTTTCGGGATGAGGCCCGGTTCCATCTTAATGGTTGTGTGAACAGTCATTAACTTACTCTATTGGCGTTTATGAAGTCCTCATTACTCGTAAGATAGTAACATTGGTGTTTGGTATGCTGTTAGTGCGAGACGAATAATTGAACTTATTTTTTTCGTGACTACAGTAAATGCGGAGAGGTACCAGGATGACATTTTGATGCCGTTCTTCCATCATTTAACGGAAGAAGAAAATTCGCTTGGGTGGTTTCAACAAGATTTAGCCCCTGCTCATACAGAGGAAGATTCGTTTCTTACAAACTCGAAAGTGTTTGCAGAGAGAGTGAACACTACTCGTCTATTTCCCCTCGTTCTCCAGATCTAACAGTGTGTGATTTTTAGTTGTGGGATAAACTGAAAGAAAAAGTGCATCGATCAAATCCTAACACAACGGAGGAACTTAAATAAAACATAACGAATAAAATCAGAAACATTACAGTGGCAGAACTCACTCGCGTCACCCAGAATGTTGTTACCAGATACAATGCCTGTATAACTCAGGAAGGACGACACTTCCAGCATCTTCTATATGGTACGGTTTCATATAAGATTGTATACCTGCTTAAAACAGGGCGGCCGCGTGCGACGTAAATTCGGCTGAGGCAGCTACTGTAGCGCAGAGAACAAACACCGTGCGTTCGGTCTGAGTTTATATGAGAGACCCTTTAAGTTAAATAATGTTGTCAAATCCATGGTTACAAAGTTAATGGTTACTACATAATTTCGTACCATGCTTCTCCATGGAAGTTTCTGGAGCATATCAAGAAACCAAACCAAACCCCATGGCACTACAGCCCTTGAAGGGCCTTGGCCTACCAAGCGACCGCTGCTCAGCCCGAAGGCCTGCAGATTACGAGGTGTCGTGTGGTCAGCACGACGAACCCCTTCGGTCCTTTTTCTTGGCTTTCGAGACCGGTGCCGCTATCTCACCGTTAGATAGCTCCTCAGTTCTAATCACGTAGGCTGAGTGGACCTCGAACCAGCCCTCAGGTCCAGGTTAAAATCCCTGACATGGCCGGGAATGGAACCCGGGGCCTCCGGGTAAGAGGCAGGAACGCTACCCCTACACCACGGGGCCGGCCACATCAAGAAAGACGAATATAAAACCAGATAATAATAACACAGTTGGTATGAGGACACAGAAATGACAACAAGCCCATCCTAAAAAGGTATCTCATAAACCAAACACAAGTGGAAATCATCGTAAAGACCTACAAAGAATATTAAGGACAAGATAAAAGTGCCTGACTCCCTGAGAGCAATGAGCTACAAAGTAAAGCTGTACCGTGAGAATGCCGAATCTGTCTCTTAATCTGAAGGATCGGATCAGCAGAGCATATTCAATGTTGCCAAAAGTATTATTCCGAAATTAACTGGTTGGTAAAAAATACCAGGTGAGCCAGCCGTGCCTGAAGTTTTATGTTGTTAGCCGTTCCACCGAACGTCTCTGGTGTCGTTTGCTGCGTACCAAGCAACAATCGCCTTTAATTACTCACGGCACCATTACCTTTGCAAAAACATGTACCACCGAGCTCGATAGCTGTAGTCGCTTAAGTGTGGCCAGTATCCAGTAATCGGGAGATAGTGAGTTCGAGCCCCACTGTTGGCAGCCCTGAAGATGGTTTTCCGTGGTTTCCCATTTTCACACCAGGCAAATGTCGGGGGTGTACCTTAATTAAGGCCACGGCCGCTTCCTTCCACTTTCTAGACCTTTCCTATCCCATCGTCGCCATAAGACGTATCTGTGTCGGTGCGACGTAGAGCAAATAACAAAAAACAAAAAACAAAAAAAAACATGTACCGTATGCGACAGGTATTTACACAATGCATCAAACAGTCCCATGGTTATGTAAAATGTACGTGCCAATCATGAGCTTTCAGTAGGGTATGAAATGAACGCTAAAAGCGATGGCATACTGGTAGAAAACGTGTGAGCATTTGAGGAGCGGAAGTAGTAGTCCATCAAGTAGGCTTTCTGGAAACCTACTCGCTGGAGTCGCCGTGGTATCATAGGTTAAGTGCGTGCTGTTAATGCAGCTGCGTTTGGCAGCTGGGTTCGAATCCCACTTGAGCCTGAAAATTATATTCGTATTTTGTACTTCGAGAATCTTTTTTTCCTTGTTTTTAGAATTTGCTTTACGTCGCACCGCCACCTAGGAGTGAGAAGGAAGCGGCCGTGGCCTTAGTTAAGGTACAGACCCAGCATTTTCCTGGTGCAAACATAGGAAACCATGGAAAAACCATCTTCAGGACTTCCGACAGTGAAGCTCGAAACTTCGAGAATTATCCACAGAGCCAATGTATCCGAATTCCCTCACGCCGTGGGTTATTTAATTCATTCATTCATTCATTCATTCATTCATTCATTCATTCATTCATTCATTCATTCATTCATTCATTTATTTATTTATATATTTATTTTATTTATTTTGGAATTGTTCTAGGCCACTAGGGCTGCTTATGTAGGTGTTTTGTAAGCAGAGCTGGACCTGAATTGAATGTTGGTGGGTTTGAATCCGCTTGACTGAGCAACAACCTTTTAGTGCAGTAAGTTTTCGAATAGATGTCCTTCTGCAGTAATGCGCGTTTCAGCACGCCGTTGAACTGCCATTCGGGCTCTTTGTATCATTGTAGGTGTTACGGATTCACAAGCTTCCGTAATAAGGTTTCGAAGGCTTTCTGGATATTTCGCCTGCTGAGCGTACACTATATCTTTCCAATAGCCTCATAGGAAGAAGTCCATTGGCGTCAAATGGGGTGATTAGCAGGCATCGACCGAGATGTGTAACATTCAGGTAGTTGCGAACGTCTACTGACATGTGAGGGGGAGCTCCGTCGTGTTGATACCACATGGTTACATGCTCACCCAGGGACACATCCTCTAGCAACAATGGTAGTTGGTCTTGAAGAAACTGTAGGTAGCGAGCTCCTGTCAAATAGAAATATAGTCCAATTAGGTGATCACCCAGTACCACACCAGACATTTACTCCCCATCGTGCCTGAAATGCTACCTGCCTTACCCAGTGGGGAATTTCAACACTCCAGTAGTGCATTGTTTGACGGTTCACTGAGCCATTATTATGGAACCGTGCCTCGTCCGAAAATAAAATGTGGGATACAAACGCTGGATAATTTGCCACTTGCGTCAATATCCACGCACAGAAATCAACTCGAGTTTCGAAATCTCGTCCGTGGAGTTCTTGATGTAGTTGCAGGTGATATGGACGGCAAAAACTGAAATGCGATATGCTTACAACAGACGACTGGCTGATGTTGGCCTGTTGTGCTACTGACCGGGTACTCGTGTTAGGATTCTTCCCGAAAATGTCCAAAACCATCTCAGCAGTTTCACCGGGAGTAACTGTCGCCTCACTAACAGGAGCTGTTCGGGAAAGTGACGACGGTATACACAAACGTCGCTCCACCCTCCTAAACGTATTTGCGTTTGGTTGTTGTCTGTGTGGAAATATTTCCTGGTACAGGCGTTGTGCTACCTGTGCACTCTGTCTTGCTTCGCCGTAGATGAGGAGCATGTCATCATACTCATCTGCTGAATACATAGCGAAGAAATGACCATGACTGCTAGGTTACACCAAGTGTCAGGCCACAACACATTCAACAGGAATGCTTTGGTCGAATATGGCACGAATGGCCTATTATTTGATGCTCAAAGTTTAAAATGTGAATAAATATATTTACCGCTCGTGTGGTTCGAATCCACCCACCAACGCAACGTGCGTCAACACGTCTGCGGTTAGACCACTACACCACGGTGACTGTTGCCTCGAATTTATCAGAAAGCTTACTTGGTGTAAAACTACGTTCCGATTCACAAACTCTCACACGTTTTCTATAAGTATACCATCGCTTTTTTCGATAATTTCTTAACCAATCGAAAGGTTATATTTGGCACGTACTTTTTACTTAACCGTATGACAGTATGATGTATTGTGTAAATACCAGCCGCATACATGCTTGTGCAACAGTCGTGGAGTGATGACGCAGTAAGTGCTTTAAAGGCGACTGTAGCTTGGTATACAGCGAAGGAAAATCAACCGTCACCCCACTGACGTTCTTTGGGATGCCTAAAAGCAGATACGTCAGGTGTAGCTGACTCACCCGGTATATGATGCCAAATTAGCTGTGACTACAAGTATTCTTCACAAAACAGCTGCTGGAAAAAAAATCATCGGTTATGTGTCTGTTGACAAAATGTCCGGAACCAAGGCTAAATGTTTAGCGTGCTGGCCTTTAGTCACAGGGGTCTCGGGTTCGATTCCCGGCAGGGTCGGGAATGTTAACCATAATTGCTTAATTCCCGTGTCGTCTTATCATAATTTCATCCTCATCATGACGCGCAGGTCGCTTACGGTTGTCAAATCAAAAGACCTGCACCTGGCGAGCCGAAGTCCTCGGACACATCCCGGCACTAAAAGCCATACGCAATTTCATCTTCTTTTTGTTAAAAGAAATAAATATTACCAAAAGTTCTGTTGACTAATAATTGTTGAAAAGGTGTTCTCGAATGGATTTTAACAGTCACAGCGACAAAACTGTTGTTATAAATGTGGCTCTGAAAATTACGATGATAATGAGGTTTTTTAAAGTGAATGATGATAATGGTGCTGATGAGTATTGCATTCAGGCAAAGCCAGAGCATGATTGTAGGACTATAGCGCCTGCTTCTTACCCGTGGGCCCCGGGTTCGATTTCCGACAAGACCAAGGATTTCTATTCTGGACTTGTGATGCAGGATTCACTCAGTCTCGCGAGATCAAGTGAGGATATGATATGAAAGCCAAGCAATGTGGCTGAGAATGTCGTTATGCTGAACTATTAGCACTGTAGAGAAATGAAATGGCGTATGGCTTTTAGTGCCGGGAGTGTCCGAGGACAAGTTCGGCTCGTCAGATGCAGGTCTTTTTATTTGACTCCCGTAGGTGACCTGCGCATCGTGATGAGGATGAAATGATGATGAAGACGACACATACACCCAGCCCCCTTGTCAGCAAAATTAACCAATTATGGTTAAAATTCTCGACCCCGCCGGGAATCGTACCCTGGCTCCTGTGACCAAAGGCCAGCACGCTAACTATTTAGCCATGGATCCCGACAGCACTATAGTATTTCGGCCTATCTGACAGACGGCAGTCATCTTGGTAGGCCAATGCCTTTAATGTGTACGTACTGTACAAGCTGGTAACTTTCTATAGTTCGTCAAGGAAACCTGAAGTTTATTGAAACTTCACGTGTTGATGTAGGGAACTTAGTGATCAAAAAGCCGGGCTGAGTGGCTCGGACGGTTAAGGCGCTGGCCTTCTGACCCCAACTTGGCAGGTTCGATCCTGGCTCAGTCCGGTGGTATTTGAAGGTGCTCAAATACGTCAGCCTCGTGTCGGTAGATTTACTGGCACGTAAAAGAACTCCTGCAAGACTAAATTCCGGCACCTCGGCGTCTCCGAAAACCGTAAAAGAGTAGTTAGTGGGACGTAAAACAAATAAAGAGGATATTCAGAGAAGCCTATTTAACTAATTTCTCTAAATCCTGATGTAACGTTTCCCTGTGCTAATTTTGTGAATACTGCACTTTTTTTAACTTTGATACGCACGTTTCCAAAAGAAAGGGCACATCTAAAAATCAACTGCTTACGCACATTTTCTATAAAATATAATCCACAATAGATAGCCTCGTTGAAATGCTCTGCGACATTTATCGCTGCTAAACTGTTATGTTCATAGGCAATTATATTTTTCTAGGAGGTTTAACTTCGCGCGAACACATTAAAGGATTTCGGCTATGTAAGTACGGGAAAGAGCTTCTATTGGGAAAGTAATGACCGTGGCCTGGTGTGAACATGAGAAACCACGGGAAATCATCTTCAGGGCTGCCGCTGGTGGGATTCGAACCCACAATCTCCGGAATGCAAGCTCACAGCTATGCGACACTAAACGTTCGGCCATCTCACTCGGTGAATGAATAACTAGGTCGATCAATGATTGGTTACGGTCCTAGCTGTTTCATATCCCGTCGTCGTCGTAAATCTAGCTGAATTGTTTTTCTATTTGTTTTACTTCCCACCGACGCGGATAGGTCTTATGGCGACGATGGGATAGGAAAGGCCTAGGAGTGGAAGGAAGCGGCCGCGGCCTTAATTGAGGTACAGTCCCAATATTTGCCAGTTGTGAAAATGGGAAACCACGGAAAACCATTTTCAGGGCTGCCGACAGTGGGGTTTGAACCCACTATCTGCCGGATGCAAGCTCACAGCTGCGCGTCCCTAACCGCACGGCCAACTCGCCCGGTGTCTAGCTGAATTACCACGGCGCTAAACTACTAGCAATAATAATAATCCCTTACTTACTATTCACCGAAGCCTCCATAGCTCAGGCGGCAGCACGCCGGCCTCTCACTACTGGATACCGTGGTTCTAATCCCGGTCACTACAGTTGAGAATTGTGCTGGACAAAGCGGAGGCAGGACAGATTTTTCTCCGGATACTTCGGTTTTCCTGTTATCATTCATTCCAGCAACACTCCCCTATACCATTTCATTTCATCAATCATTTATTAATCATTGCCTCAGAGGAGTGCAACAGGCTTCGGTAGCCGGGACAATTCCTATCCTCGTCGCTAGATGGGGGCTTCATTCATTCCATTCCTGACGCGGTCGAAAGACTGGAAACGGGCTGTGGATTTTCACTTACCATTCACATACGGTCAGTAAAAGTTCGTGACGCAGGGGCAATAATGAAGCTACTGAACCAAGGCTACGGACTGATTGAGTGACGTAATGACTTCCCCTTCTCTACATCAAGGTCAGTGTGAGACCGTCTGTCGTTTCAATCACGATCCCGAGCGTATGCTAGCTAAATTGAGGGCGCTATGAAACGGTCTGTTCGTTACTGATAACAATTTCTCGCCATTCACCATATTAATGGTTGGAGCAACCTCACAAAAACTCTTCATTGTCACCTGATATTCTAAGCCAGTGGCTGGTAACAATATTATTATTATTATTATTATTTTATTTATTTATTTATTTATTTATTTACTTCTCTCTAATGGTGCGATTTTTAACAGTCTAGGTAACTGCAAAATTTGTGGCATGGTCAGTTTCGAATCATTGGCTATGTGTTGAGTACGACATTCTGAGCCATTAACCTTCTTGGCTTGTCAGGTGGACACCTTGCTTCTTAGGCCTCGTCCGCAACGAAGCACCGCGCTTAGCACAGCCTTTAGTTCCACACTGATGACGAGTGTTATCAAATGATATTGGTCATAAGAGGGCATTGCACTTCGCACTGGCCTTGGGGCCAAGCTACACACCAACCCACATCCCATTTTCTCGGGAATTTGGCGGCAGTCTTATTCAAGTGTTGAGTAACAGAAAATATAGGTAAACCAAATTTCTCTAGATATAACCGAGTATAGTAATTGTCATTCTCATGTAAACAAAGAAATCTATCTGGATATTGTCTTAAATCATTATAGAATTGATAAAATTGTCCGCATTTTTAACCACAAAAATGCCACCAATTTGAACTAAACTTCAATAACATAAAATTTTCTTCAGGCGATGATAAGGTGAACATCTTGGCCACCGTAGCTAAACTGGTATGTCAATTGGGCTCGGGCCATTGCTTCATTGTGGCCGTATTGTAGCTAAAAGCTAGGGTGCTAGCGATTTCCGGCTCCATGTCTAAATGGTTAGCGTGCTGGCCTTTGATTCATGGGGCCCTGGGTTCAATTCCTGGCCGGGACGGGGATTTTAACCTTAATTGGTTATTTCCACTGATTCGGAGACTGGGTGTGTGTGTGTATCGTCCTTAAATAGAAAATAAAAGTAAACACGTATAAAGAATGAGAAAAAATAAGAACTACACTACAATGCTGAAAAGTTAGAGGTTGTCTACAATAATTTTTGTCAAAACTACGCCGGGGGCTTGAACTGCAATATTATTGGGATATAGGAATATAATTATTATTAACTTTTACTGGATGAATAAACGAAGGTGGAAAGTACAAATTATGCAGGGAACTATACAAATTATTGGAATAAAGTAATCAGCTGTTTTGTATTTATTTACACATCTACCATGAGCATGTAGCAACAATCGTCAACAATTCTAATAGAATTCTAATACATTCATCAACAATCTAAAAACTTTTAAGTACCGTAATTATCCAGTGAAATTACCGTGTATTCTCTTTAACTTCTTTCTAAATTGAAGTTTACAGGCGTATCGTGTTATTTAATTTAATATATTATTACCTTCGTGACAGTTTGAACGGACATCGAAATATCGGAAAAGTTGCGGCGTAAGTTACAATGAGTTACAACTCCTTATGAAAATATGCCTTTGTTAGTATTATACCAACGAACCTACTGATATTTAAAAATATTGTTTTAAAAGGTAATTTTCTGAATATCATCTTTATTATTACAACATATGGGCGAAACGTTTATGTAATAAATAGGTAGAAAGGTAATATATTTTAGTCTTTGAGGGGACCTGGTGCTATTCTTCCCCACACGCGTATTGCCTCTACTGAAAACTGGCCGTGATTAGTGACTTTGGCGGGAGAACTTTGCTTTCCTATTTTCAAGCTGGTGGATTTAATCTGCATCATTTCACTGGTATCTGCTCATATACACCTCCCTCATGTTGAGTGATTCACGGGACATAATTATACAACCTCGTCGCCTACGGAAACGGGTTAGTGGTTAATACGGTGACTTAAATATACAATTAATAAAGTCGCTGTAGTAGTTAATATGATGTAAAACCAGTATCATTCCATCAATCAATCAATCAATCAATCAATCAATCAATCAATCAATCAATCAATCAATCAATCAATCAATCAATCAATCAATCAATCAATCAATCAATCAATCAATCAATCAATCAATCAATCAATCATTAATCTGCATTTAGGGATGTCACCCAGGTGCCAGATTTTCTATAAGTTATTTACCTAGTCTTTCCCTAGATGAGCTGGGCTGAGTGACTCAGACGATTGAGGCACTGGCCTTTTGATCCCAATTTGGCAGGCTCGATCTTGCCTCAGTCCGGTGGTATTTGAAGGTGCTCAGAAACGTCATCGTCGGGTCGGGAAACCATTTTCAGGGCTGCAGATAGTGGGTCTCGAACCCACTATCTCCCGGATGCAAGCTCACACCTGCGCACCCTTAACCACACGGCCAACTCGCCCGGTCGTCGAACTGAGATGTCGATCAGATTACATTCAAAACAAAACAATATTTTCAGCATTTACCACTTGTTATTGGGTCCATGAGTTCCATATGCTCACTAGTCCATGATTCTTAGCGTGGTTGACAATTAAAACAGCACATACGCGTAACTGGAACCTGATAATATGTACTCACGTTTCAATAACAGAAATGTTTCATGGCAGATAACTCTGCTTGTTGTTTTAAGCTTGTTGTTTTAAGGGGCCTAACATCGAAGGTCATCGGCCTAGATAACTCTGGCTTTACAATTTTGGCATCCATAGATCTTTGGATGGGCGTAGTTTTATGTTTCCTTACACTGAGCTGGTTAGAAAAGGTGTCACAATGAAGTATCTGTTTATACTACTTCATCAACAAAATTGATCCAAATATATAGAAACGTTATATGTTTACTGATGCATGCTCAGCACATGACAAGTTACCTTAGTATTTGAGTCACCTTGGTGATCAATGTAAGTGTTATTACATTCTCCATGTGTACTCATTAAAAGGGCAGAGAATTCAGAAGTGTGGGATTCTGATTGAATGAGATAAGTATTCTCTTGTAATGATCATATTATAATCAAATATTAAATACGTATTTTATATATTATTTTGTTTACTTTCAAACAATCTTGAACCGCAAATTAGAATATTCTCTTCCCCTTTAAAAATGTGATAACTGAAAGAGGAATTACAATTTTCTTTTTTTTGCTAGTTGCTTTACGTCGCACCGATTCAGATAGGTCTTATGGCGACGATGGGACAGTATAGGGCTAGGAGTGGGAAGGAATCGGCCGTGGCCTTAATTAAGGTACAGCCCCAGCATTTGCCTGGTGTGAAAATGGGAAACCATGGAAAATATTTTCAGGGCTGCCGACAGTGGGGTTCGAACCTACTATCTCCCGAATACACCTGTATACTTCTGGAAGTCGTGGTTTCAATTGTTTTAAAACAATATCATAGGCTGTTTAAATTTTAATTTGCAACTTTCCATTAGTCATAATTTTTAAAAACTCTTCATGCCTCTCTTATCAACAATATGGTGTTGTTTAGTAGTCTTTTGATCGAATTTATTTGTATCTACGACTAAAACACCTTCATGACCACATACACCATCTATTACTTCAGTTTCTAAGTTTATGGTTTAGCTCCATCTGTGGATCAGTGGTAGAGTGTCGTCCTCCGGATCGCAAGATAAAGGGTTCAAACCCAGCAGAGGTTGTCCGATATTTGAAGTGCGAAAGAAAGTCCATTCGATACTCCTTGTCGTACGGTGTTCGTCTGTAAAAGATCTCCGGTGACATATTTAGTGTTTACCCGATAAAATTCATTAAAATCTCAGCCATAGACGCCCAAAAGAGATTCAGTTTACTCTACCATCTAGTGGGCCTAGAGTAAAACATAACATCGAAATCGACGTGCGAGCAGCTAGATGGCGTCATATTAAAAAGCTTGCACTCGGTTGCTGATGTCATTCAAGCATTATTATTATTATTATTATTATTATTATTATTATTATTATTATTATTATTATTATTATTATTATTATTATTGTTGTTTCTTTGAGATGAGTTCTCAAAATTTTGAAGGGAAACTTCGTCAACTATTACGCAAGTTTCCTAGAACATTTTTACCTTTCAATAGAAGTTTTCCAAGTTTGTAGTCTGTGGTTCAATTAGATTTGAGTGTCAAAACTTTCATGCACATTGAGGGAGCATTATTATTATTATTATTATTATTATTATTATTATTATTATTATTATTATTATTATTATTATTATTATTATTGTTACCGTGTTTTTGTGGTAGGTAGAGGTGAAAGAAGGTGCGGGTGTGAACGGGTCTCAAACTACGAAATTAAAGTTAATGTAAAATTTAACAAGGTTATATTTTCTTAGCAAAAAACAAGAAATTACAATAACGACAGGTACAGAGTAGCAAAACCACTAATCGAGAATGTACAATTACAGGATTTGGGCTCCGAGAGCCAGACACACAGTTCTGAGCAATTAGCCCAGCATTACGATTTACCGAATTCAACAAAGGGGCAGAAGACCCCAATCAAGCCCAGGAGCACTTGCTCCAAATTACACAGTAAAGCCTCCTCGAGGCATACAACACTCAATTTTCGAAAAAGAGCCACTCGCTCTCAACTTAAGCCAATCAAAGGCCACACCAAACTCCACCTTCAAGTTGTCCTCTAAGGACATATACACAGGGGTAACATACCGAACCTACTGAGGTCTATTAAGTGAGAAAAAGGTTAATTACTTGACCTCTAAAATAACAATGGAGAGGAGGCGATCTGCACTCCTAATACACTGTTTAAAACCTACTTGGCACTAGGCCGTAAATGCAAGGGCTAATCCCATACTAAAGAGGTGACTTAAGAAAGAAACAATTTACATTACTGTTACGGAAGAATCGGTCGAGAAAAATAAGTTCACCGCAGAACAAGATGAATGGGAGATCGAGAGGGTTAAGCAATCTCTATCCCAATATGTAGCTTTAAAAGATAATAGATGCTAAGAGTAGTTACATTTTAGGAAAAGGTTACATGGTAGAAACGCTTCGGACCCGCCCCGAGAGTTAAACTGCTGAGCTAGCAAGAAAAGAAGTTATTAAAAGGCCATTACCTTGGAGTAGAACTGCTCCCCGAAGAAAGAGGCGCTTCCCGCCCCCTGCTATGTACTTTACACACTGAAAGATGGTACTGAAGTGGCCTCGAGACTCGAAAATCAGCAGTTTATATACTCTCGCGGAAAGTTCGAGGCGTTTTTGGAATGAGAACACCCTCCCACAAGGATTTTATTGGTTCACCAAGAAACCCCCTACACAATACGAGGAAGAAACATATTATAGGTTGAAAATTAATTCGAGAAATTCGGGATTGGCTAAATTCAAAACAAAAGGGAAAGAAAGGGTTAATATTGCCAACTTAAACAATGACTGAAAGAAATTTAGAAAAGAACAAACATTTGAAATTAAATTTTCTCAACAAAAACAGTTCTTTCACTTCGCACTAGGGTGCACCGTTGTAGTTCTTCAGTAGTGTCCTCTAGAAGAGAATGTTCACACTTCTTACTACAAGCAAAACAAAAATACATCGAAAACAACACAGTTCAGAAACTTCAAAATTTCCAAGTAGTGGCATCTTCAGGGTAACTTGGAAATTAACACATAAGACCAAGTTCAGACTTCTCCCAGTAGGGGAGTTTCAACTGGCGCAAGGTTTAAATAAGCGGCGTGGAGGTGTACCGCCCGGTACAAACCTCCCCCCTCCAAAAGTTCCTCCAAGGGGGTAACACAGAAGAACATAAACTTTTGTTTGAAAACAAGGTCCAAGTTATGATGTTGCTATGGAGATTAATTGCAGAAGCATTTATCAAAATAGTGAAAATTTGATTTGATCCAGTTTCAAAAATTCTCGTAGTAACTGCTGAAGTAATGTCTTTATGTTTGTAGAAGTTGGATGGCCAGACCGGCCGTTGCAGCTTGCGTCCAAAGGCGGCCGCTCGGACCCCTCAAGTACCCTGAGATACCGCTCGCCCGCACCATGAGGGGAGCAGTGGTGTTGAAGCACGCCGCGCCCGCGGTGAACATATACGGGCTGCGGGCAAGTAGCAGGTCGTGCGCCGGACATCAGCCTTGGCCGGGAGGAGGGCTCCAGCTCGCCGTACGCTGGTCGACCTCGCTGGAGGAGAGGGGGCCCTTCCTCTATTCCAGAAGCGGTACAGCGCCACGCGGCTGCGGGGGCACTGAAACATTAAAGCTAGGCGGCAGAATTTTGTTGGACCATCATCTTTTTTTTTGAGGGCACAGGCTTTGTGGAGAGGTTGAGGGGCCAGCGGCGTGCAGATATCCATGGCATTTTATATAAGCAAGCCACTGTGTGTAGTGGAGCAGGAGACGGGAGCGTGGTAATGGCCGTGGCAAGGACAGGATGGCAGTTTAACTGTGCGGGGAGGGTTTACAATAAATGCTTAAATATTAAAAAGAAATTACAGAAAGGGCAGAAGGCCTAAAAGTGAAACCTCTCAGACAAAAAAAATATAACCTTCCTATTTCTTTCAAAATAATATGAAGCAAGTTAACACAGAAATTGCACCGGTTTCACCTGTGACAGGTGAACCCTAAATAGTCTCTCGGTGGCTGGATTACTTAATAACAACGTAACCGGCGTAAGAAAATCGGGAATGATACACGGCCCATGAAATCTGGGGGGCAAGCTTGCCCGCGGGAACAAAGTTCTTGACCATCACCTGGTCATCTACCTTCAAATTGGTGGGTCTCCGTCCACGATCATATCTTTCCCTAATCGTTTCATGAGACACTTTAAGATTGGCTTTAGCCTTCTTCCAAAGATCTTTAATATTGTCCGGGTCTATTGTCTCGGGTAGAATGTCACTCAGAGACCAGAGGTTAGAGAGCGGCGTGTTGGGAACAAACTTGAACATCAAAGACGCTGGAGTAAATTTATGTGATTCATGAACCGCCGAATTCAAAGCAAAAGCTAACCAATGCAAGGACGTGTCCCATCTAGAATGATCTTCATGATGATAGGCAATAAGCGCGGACCTGAGATTACGATTAAACCGTTCAGCCAGAGATGGTTGAGGGTAATAAGCAGAAGTCGTCACATGAGATATGGATAGGTCAAAGCAGAATTTACGAAATAAATTAGATGTGAAAGCCTTAGCATTATCAGATACAATATATTGACACGGACCAAAAGAAGCAAAGATAGAATTTAGACAAATAATGGTGGACTGAGCGGTAGCCAGCTTATTCGGAAATAACCATAAAAATCTTGTAAAACCATCTACGCATACAAAGATGAACTTGTTGGCATTTCCCTTCGACTGGGGGAAGGGTCCTACATAATCAATATACAGGCGTTCCATGGGGCGCGACGCTTGATGAGAAGACAAAAGGCCTACCTCGGTGGACATGGTTGGTTTACTAAGCAAACAGGATTTACAAGCCTTTACTAGTTCACGGATTTCACCGTCCATCCCCTTCCAGATGAACATTTCACGAATCTTCTAACGAGTTTTAAATATGCCTAGATGCCCTCCTAATGGGGTCTCATGATAGTACTTGAAGATCATAGGTACAAGAACAGCTGGAACGACAACCTTCATCATCTTATCATCCCTCGAAGGGCAACATAAAACACCATTCCTCAAAACATAAGGGACGACATGTTCCCCAGAAGAAAGGGTTTCCATTATCGGAGCCAGCGTCGGATCTTCACGTTGGTATTTCTCGATATCCCTAAAGAGCATGGGAGCATCTGTTAAGATGGCATTAACATCAGATAGCATGGACTCGGGAGGAGATGAACTATCGACCGGTTCATGGTTCTCAACGTCGTTGGAAAACATACGGCTGAGTCCATCAGCGACAACATTTTCGGTACCTCTGATATGCCTGACATCGAATTGGAAGGCAGAGATTCGGATGGCCCAACGGGCTATACGACCAGTACGACGCGGCCTACCTAAGACCCAGCTTAAGGCTTGATTATCTGTCTCCAGGTCGAATTTGACATGTTCCAGATAGAGACGGAATTTTTCTAAGGCAAATAAGACTGCCAAACCTTCGAGCTCATATATGGAGTACTTTGCTTCTTGAGCCGATAGAGTCCTAGATGCATAGGCGATGGGTCGCCTCCCTAGTTCAGTCTCTTGAAGAAGGACTGCAGCTACTGCTGACGACGACGCGTCAGTTTGGACGATGAATTTCTTTGAGAAATCAGGCATAGCAAGGACAGGGGCATTACAGAGAGCTAATTTAAGATCTTCAAAAGCGGCTTGTTGAGAAGGTCCCCACTCGAATTTGATGCCTTTCCTACGAAGAAGGTTTAAGGGCGCCGCTCTATTAGCGAAGTTAGGAATAAACTTCCTGAAGAAATTCACCATACCAATGAACCTGGCGATACCTTTAATGTCCTTGGGAGGTTTAAAATCACGGATGGCCTGTGTTCTACAATGATCGACGGCAATACCATCAGGTGACAAAATATGCCCTAGGAATGACATAGAGGGCTTAGCAAAGGCAACCTTGGACAACTTGACAGTTAACCCAGCCTTACGAAGGCGATTGAGAACTACTCGCAGATGATCTAGATGTTCTTCAAAGGTCTCCGAAAATACGACGACATCATCCAAGTAGTGATACAAGTACTCAAATTTGATGTCAGAGAAGACCCTATCTAGCAGCCTAGTGAGTACAGCTGCTCCCGTGGGGAGCCCGAAAGGCACGCGGTTGTATTAATACAAATTCCAATCCGTGGCAAACGCTGTAAGATGTTTAGACTCTTCCGCTAGGGGAATTTGATTGTAGGCCTGATTCAAATCCAAGATGGTGAAGAACTTGGCCTTACGGAACCATGAAAAACAAGAATGAAGGTCAGGAAGGGGCACAGATTGTAACACTACCTTCCGATTGAGAGCCCTATAATCAATGACAGGCCTGAAGCCCCCTTGGGGTTTCGGGACTAGAAAAATAGGCGAAGAATACGCCGACTTAGAGGGCCTAATAATACCATCCTTCAACATCTGATCGATGATTTCTTTCAGAGCCTTCATTTTAGGTGGAGATAGCCTATAAGGTGGAAAACGGACAGGAATCGAATCCGTGACCTCAATTTTGTATTCGATAAGGTCAGTAACACCAAGAGTATCAGAGAACACCTCTGGAAACGACTGACACAACTTACGAATACTATCAGCCTGCTCCTCAGGTAAATGTCTAAGGTCTAACAACATTTCATCCTGGGTAGGCGAAATAGATGAACATGATGCAGAATTACATTTTAATAAGGGGATTTTACAATTGGAAGCAAATTTGAAAGTGCACGACCTACTCTGAAGATCGAGCACAAGACCAGTGTGAGAAATAAAGTCGGCTCCCAATATGATGGGGCAAGACAAGTGCTTAGCCACAAACAATTTGATTTTCCATGTAAATTTAAAAATACGAATTTTGACATTTACAGAACCGAGAATTTCTAATGGAGATGAATTAGCCGAAACATATTGAACAGTAGATGAACCATAGTCAGGTAGTTTACAAACAGATTTCAATTTTGAATACCATTGATCCGAAATAATTGAACAAACACTGCCTGAATCTAATAAAGCTGTTATTGGTTCATTATTTCACTCAATTGTAAGAAAAGGAACCGGTGCGGGGTTATCCGCCGCAATCCTAAGACATTCTTTGGGGCATTCAAAAGATGAATTTGAAGATAGAACGTTCCCTGAATTTTCGACCTCTTTACCAGGGGCTGAGCCTCAGGAAGAGGGATTAGTCCACTCAGCCGAAGCCACTAGTCACTTTTGATTGTTGTTGGAAGTTGCACCTGAAGTTGAGCAGGAGGGGGTGCTATTTGAGTTTGGGCAATTCTTGGCGATATGTGAGAAAGCCCCACATTTAAAACAGCCTTGTGATGAACCAGCTCCATTATTTGCCCTACTAGACTTGATCAATGGACACTTGTTCCGAAGATGGTCAGGCGACCCGCAAGCATAACATTTACGGGGTGTGACTGGTCGGCGAGGTGGAGGCCGAGTATTACTAAACGAAGGAGGGGGTTCTTTCGCGACACGCAAGGAATCGGCATATCTAACTCCTTCCGCTGAGACGGCCAATGCTTCAAGTTCAGAGAAGGTTTGCGGGCACGCCGCGAAACACAAATATGACCTATAGGATGGTGAAATTCCTTCTACAATAGCCTGTACAATCTGATCTTCAAGAAAATGAAGAGCAAAAACCCTAGTATAAAACTTAATGTCTTGTATGAAATCAGCCAGATTTTCATCCAATCTCTGTACTCGATAATAGTACTTCTGAATCAGAGATGACCTTGCCCTAGCCGGGATGAAGTTAGCTAGCAAGTGGGCGTGGAAGTCTTCAGTAGATGATTGCTCGGCAATGGCCCTTACTATTTGGTCTGAGAGAATACCTATTGCATAGGGATAGATGATTTGCAAAATCTGACATGGAGAAAGAGAAAAAACAAGGCATGATCCCGAAATTCAACTAAAAACCTTAAGAAAGAAATAACTTCATTGGTAGTGTTATCCGAAAACTTCGAGATACCTCTGAGCAACATTGCCAATGGATGAGGCAAGCTGCTGAACCCAGGTGACATAGTAGGTAAAGGTTTCAGTGGCAAAGAAGTTAATTCAGAACGTACATTATTCAACGGTGCACGGCGTTCAGACTCGTTGTCCAATGGGGCAGAGATCGTTTGAGCTCCAACGGTTATCCTATTAACTTCTCCCTTAGGAGGCTCTTCCTCGCTACCTACATTCACCGTAGCGGGTAGATCAGTTTTGGGAGGAACTTCCCCAGTTAACAATTGAGTGACCTTACTAGATAATTCAGAAATATTTTCAAGCACCGTACTAGCTTCCTTCCTCTGAACGTCATTCAACTTTAGAGACAACAGATCGTTAACTCTATTTGAAAAATGAAATAGCCTGGCTTGCACACGCTTAATTTGATTAGGAGAAGGATCATTCTCGTCAAAAAAAAAACTAACTACAGATGCTAGCCCAGTAATATTCTCGATGATCGTGGAAAGAGAGTCGTCAATTTCTTTGTCTCCCAAAGTGGGGATGGAAATGGGCAAATCAAGGGACTCTCTAAGCTTGTTTGTGTCTACTGCAACCGTGCCTCCAGATTGCACATTTCTAATAGTTAATTCATAGATCAACTCCTCCTTGCGCAAATAGTTAAGATGGAGAACATCGCGAGGGCCGGGCATGATGACAGAACAATTTTGAAACAGAAAAAATCAAAAAAAAAATTCCAGCAACAGAGAAAATTGTTAGAGTTCGAATCAAAACAATGTTTAGCCATCAAAAGGGGCTAAATTGAGACCCATTCAACCACGCTCTGCTACCACTTGTTACCGTGTTTTTCTGGTAGGTAGAGGTGAAAGAAGGTGCGGGTGTGAACGGGTCTCAAACTACGAAATTAAAGTTAATGTAAAATTTAACAAGGTTATATTTTCTTAGCAAAAAACAAGAAATAAAAATAATGGCAGGTACAGAGTAGCAAAACCACTAATCGAGAATGTACAATTACAGGATTTGGGCTCCGAGAGCCAGACACACAATTCTGAGCAATTAGCCCAGCATTACGATTTACCGAATTCAACAAAGGGGCAGAAGACCCCAATCAAGCCCAGGAGCACTTGCTCCAAATTACACAGTAAAGCCTCCTCGAGGCATACAACACTCAATTTTCGAAAAAGAGCCACTCGCTCTCAACTTTAAGCCAATCAAAGGCCACACCAAACTCCACCTTCAAGTTGTCCTCTAAGGACATATACACAGGGGTAACATACCGAACCTACTGAGGTCTATTAAGTGAGAAAAAGGTTAATTACTTGACCTCTAAAATAACAATGGAGAGGAGGCGATCTGCACTCCTAATACACTGTTTAAAACCTACTTGGCACTAGGCCGTAAATGCAAGGGCTAATCCCATACTAAAGAGGTGACTTAAGAAAGAAACAATTTACATTACTGTTACGGAAGAATCGGTTGAGAAAAATAAGTTCACCGCAGAACAAGATGAATGGGAGATCGAGAGGGTTAAGCAATCTCTATCCCAATATGTAGCTTTAAAAGATAATAGATGCTAAGAGTAGTTACATTTTAGGAAAAGGTTACATGGTAGAAACGCTTCGGACCCGCCCCGAGAGTTAAACTGCTGAGCTAGCAAGAAAAGAAGTTATTAAAAGGCCATTACCTTGGAGTAGAACTGCTCCCCGAAGAAAGAGGCGCTTCCCGCCCCCTGCTATGTACTTTACACACTGAAAGATGGTACTGAAGTGGCCTCGAGACTCGAAAATCAGCAGTTTATATACTCTCGCGGAAAGTTCGAGGCGTTTTTGGAATGAGAACACCCTCCCACAAGGATTTTATTGGTTCACCAAGAAACCCCCTACACAATACGAGGAAGAAACATATTATTGGTTGAAAATTAATTCGAGAAATTCGGGATTGGCTAAATTCAAAACAAAAGGGAAAGAAAGGGTTAATATTGCCAACTTAAACAATGACTAAAAGAAATTTAGCAAAGAACAAACTTTTGAAATTAAATTTTCTCAACAAAAACAGTTCTTTCACTTCGCACTAGGGTGCACCGTTGTAGTTCTTCAGTAGTGTCCTCTAGAAGAGAATGTTCACACTTCTTACTACAAGCAAAACAAAAATACATCGAAAACAACACAGTTCAGAAACTTCAAAATTTCCAAGTAGTGGCATCTTCAGGGTAACTTGAAAATTAACACATAAGACCAAGTTCAGACTTCTCCCAGTAGGGGAGTTTCAACTGGCGCAAGGTTTAAATAAGCGGCGTGGAGGTGTACCGCCCGGTACAATTATTATTATTATTATTATTATTATTATTATTATTATTATTATTATTATTATTATTATTATTATTATTATTATTATTATATCTGGTTCTATCACCAGCACGTCTAGAATATTCTTCCCTCTAGTTGGTTCCCTCAGTTTCTGAATCAGCTGATTCAGATTAACTTACAATTTTCTGGTCACGCTTTCCGTCATTCACATTACCTTCCCTGTAAACACTTGGTAAATTGAGATCACCCGCTACAATAACATTATTTTGTGTGTCATTACTCACAAAGATCATTTTCTTATCAAATCATTCAGCATCAGCGTCAGTGCCACACTTTCAGTTCTGTACACCTGAAAAGTATCGCGTTGTCTGATATGTTTAGGGCTGAGCATTACGCCTAGAATTTTGTGCTTCTCATCCTCGTTTTCGTAGCTTACAAGAACCTCGTTCATCAGCATTAATACTTCCCCTCCAGCCGTTCCCATCCTTTATCTACGATAAATACTCCAGTTCCGTGAGAAAAATTCCGCATCCATAATATAACAATTTTGCCATGATTCAACTCCTATTACAATATCCTTTAAATATATATATCTATTAAATTAATGATTTTCCTTTCATTACAATAGTTCTCCAGTTTAACACTAACAACTTTAGGCCTATGTCACCTTTACTGGAATTTCGCCTCCCTACATTCTCATCACCGCTCCCTCAGCCACCCCGTTTCCCTGAATGTACCTAATATAACTCTTACAAATAAACCCCCTAACTTATACGTACCGTTGCGGTTCAAGCGAAAGCCATTGGAGCATAGATCATGATTTACAACGCACCCATTAGGATCTACAGATCTCACTTACAACTTCCCACATACCTACTCCATAGTCTCATTTAATTCACCAATCATCCTCCAGTCAATACTCTTTCTACACAATATCCCACTGATAACAATCTCCATTCCTTTAAACTTTTCCCGCTGTCATAAGCCACGCTGTCTCTCCAGTCGTTTCGGTGATTTACCATCTACAAATTAACATTTCCTTGAGATAAGTTATCAACATTTTGAAGGAAAAATTCAACTATTACCCAATTTTCCTAGAACATTTTTGCCTTTTAATAGAAGTTTTCCAAGTTTGTAGTATGTGGTTCAATTTGATTTGGAGTGTCAAAACATTCACGCACTTTGAGGGAGGTAGAATGCTTGAAAATACTGGCACGGTATCCGGTGAAACGTTAGGTTATCAAACAAAATTGGACCACTGTGTACTTTCTAGAGAAACTTCTCTTACGATCGCAACTCCGGCGTCGAAAAGCGTAAGCTGTTCTATATTACTGCTTTATTTGATGTGTAATCTGCTTGTTTACGTAACATTTATTCCACGTGAGTGGTATATTGCATTGGAGTAGACTACATTTGTCCGTTTCTTCGACTCCGAAACCACCAGTTCTCGGCTACAGATGCCACCATCTAACTGGTTACCATAGGCCATATAACGAAGCTCGCCAATGTAGTTGCGTTGTACCAGGAGGAAAGGTACATTAACTGGCCACGCGCCGTTCTTAAACAAATGTCATATCACCAGCCTGACTAGCTCAGATGATGTACAGTAGCTATGTATTTCTGAGCCCAAGGTGGCCTGCTTGATCCCACCTCATCCCCAAGCACGGAGGTTTTTGAAGGTGCTCAAATACGACTCTCTCTAGTTGGTAAATTTACCTGCATGTAAGAGGTTTCCAGAAGGTTTCCTGCGATTACTCAGCATCTCTGAAAATGGTAATCATACTGCAGTACATCATTACAATTTTACAAAGTATCTTAATACGAGGGCTGGTTTTTACAAACACCGATGGGCTATAAAAAATAAAAACGCATTGACATAACAAAATAATTTTATCACTAAAAGTTTAATAGTTTTCCTGCTTAATTTCCACATAATCGTCAAAATGATTTAGGCACTTTTTCGTATCGTATCACCAGCTTTCTAATACCCTCTGCAAAGATGCCTGCCACCTGTGAGGTAATGTGCGTCTCGACAGGCTTCTGAATTTCTACGTTTGTACGCCACAAATGTAGGTTTACGATCAGTAAACTTTCTACAGCTCTCCCGGACATTTCAAGGTCTTCTCTGTACACAAAGTGACTAAACACTTAGGATACTAGAAACTTAGTTCACGTTGGGGCCCAACAATGTTGACTGACGTAATATTTCTTACGCGTTACCGTAGTGAGGAGGAAGAGTTTTTAAAGTCTGTCGTTACTGGCGAGGAAACTTGGATCCACTACGACACTGCAGAAACCAAAGAACAGTCTAAACAGTGGATGCATCCTTCTTCTCCAAACAAGCCAAGAAAGTTTAAACTGACACTGAGGAACACGAAATCATGGCTGCCGTTTTTGGGGATAATAAAGGTAACTTGTTGGTTGACTGTAAGGAGCAGGGGCTGTCGAGGCGCACATTGCCTCACTGGCGGCAGGCCTTTTTGGAGAGGGCATCAGAAAACTGGTGTTACAATACGACAAATTCCTAAATCATTTTGGGATAATTATGTGGAAAATTAAGTGTGGAAACTACTAATCTCTTAGTGATAAAGTCATTTCGTTATGTCAATGTATATTTTTTATAGCCCATCATAGTTTGAAACAAAAAACAGCCTTCGCAATATCAAATAAGTTATAAGGAGGGAGACGCTGAAATAGTTCGTCCATTTTTCCTATCAGTTTAGAATTTCTCACAGTTTGATTTTCAACGTTTCCTTAGATATATGCTTTGAATAAAGAGATGTTCTACTTTGCAATACACCTAACAATGTTTGCAGAGGAATGGTTCTAAGTTTCTGTGTAAAAATGACTGTACATTTCCAGTGTCCCTTCTTGTTTTCCTTGCGTGTTTTCTTTGTTAATGTTGAAGCCATATTTATCATTGTCGACTTGGTTAATACACACTTTAAGTTCTCCAGGCCTTCGAACACAAGATACAAGTTCATTAGTATGGAATTACACCTCCTCAAATCTGTACTTGTGTTTCATAAATTTGTATCTTGTGTTCGCCAAACTGATGAACTTAAAGATATATTTCTTACTTATGATACTTTCACAATCCTGAAATTTACCTATAAATTGTTTGTTTCACTAGTTGAGAACTTCACAATAGAGAATTTTTCCGTGGATTATCTTCAAATCGTTTAGTTTCAGCCTAACATACATATGAGTCGCATGTTAACTCACACACATTAAACATTTAAGAGAAATAATACACTTTGAGCACCAAAACATTATTGTTAGACTCTTGAATGAACAAAAGTTAATGACAACCTATAGAAAGTGATATTGATTTTCACACGTTGGGAATTCTCGGTACTTAGATACTCCACTTTTGGGACTATATTAAATGGGGATATCCTGTATTTGGGCAGTTAATTTAGATTTTGCTGTGATTACATTCAGGCGTATTCCAAAGCATGATCCACTGGAGCGGAAATTGTAGAGGAACAAGTTGGAAAAAGTGAATGCGTTCAGTGTAGCATGAGAAATGATTTGATTCATTGTTGGTCGGATTATAATTACGAACGTAGGGTGAGTTCAATGAATTAAACTCGCTAATCTCGGAGTAACTAAACTGTGTGTACTTTCTCGCCACCGAGATTCATTCATTTGGAAAGGAGATGCTTATCCTCCCACTCCGGTTGTAATCATAACAAACTTTGTTCTTAACATTATTCACGTGTAAGTTGGTGGTGCCTTCAGTGGTTTACTTGTTGAGCAATAAAAGTTACAACATTCGTGAGATTTATTCTTCGGAATATTTTCGTTAAATATGACAGTGGAAGTTCCTGGTCGTGTTTGAGTTAAAATTAAATATGGATATTATGCGACAAATTTAACTTATTACCAGCTAAAACATATAACTGTAGCAACTGGCGAACGACAGGTTTTTCTTATTATGTAATATATTCTATACTTTGGTTTCTTAAGTGAAAACTCCATTTAACATTTAAATAATGACTTAGAATTTATATTGGCATGTGCTTAAATAAATATATTTCATTTGAAAATGATACCTACATATTTTGTCGGTCCCTAAGTACAGGGTTAGCGTGCCTGTCTCTTACCCGGAGTCCCTCGGTTCGATTCCAGGCCAGGTCAGGGATATATTTCTGGATATGATGGCTGGTCCGAGATCCAATCAGCCTATGTGATTACAATTGAGGAGGTATCTGACTTTGAGGTAGTGGCTGCGGTCTAGAAAGCCAAGAACAATGGCCGAAAGGATTTGTCATGCTGACCACACAGCATTGCACCGTGTAAATTTCGTTCCGTTTTGACGGTGGTTAATAAAGATTTTGATGTAAGTATATCATCTTTGTAGATGGAATAAATTACAATGTATTGAAAGAGAAGTTTTTTACATTTAAATTGATGTAATTGACCACACAGCACCTCGTAATCTGCAGGCCTTCGGGCTGAACAGCGGTCGATTGGTAGGACAGGGACCTTCGGGGCCGTTGAGCCGTGGTTTTTTATGGGTAAATATGTTCGTGTCAAGTTTCTAAACACTCAGATTTTAATGCTATCCATAATACTATACATCTAGCTTACAGAATCACCTCTCGTCTTCCTACTTCTACATGAGTATAACGATCGGCTAATTCATCTTCCTCTGTTTCTCTCATCCTTATCAAGTCTCCTAGTCCCCTACACAACCTGCCCTGATAAATTCGGCTGATACAAACAGCATCATGCAAACAGTTCACTGTTAATACGCTCACGCCAGTGTACCCTCCTCTTTGTGGGAAGTGTGCGGCAACCGTTGAGCTTTAACACACCCAGACAATAGGATCACTTGCAGAGTACTGCAGAAACTACAGGATTTACGATATCGCACGGTACTTCAAACACGCTTATGCTCTGTAGGCCTGTTTCAAAGGCTCAGGAATGAATGTAATTAGAGATCAGATTCGGTATTTGTCCGCTAGAAGGTATATGTCATGTCCATCAATTTAGCATCAGTTATACAGTGACTACTACATAGGCAGCGTATGTAGGACTTAAGTGAACATGGCATTTCTACTACGAACCGCACTGAAATTTTAATTCTGTTACGAGAAGGATTCCGCTGAATGGATGTCTCTGCTCTTGTCACAATTAAGCAAAGTGATGTGTCGGGAGTTTGAAAAAATATCAAATTTGCGCAAGTAGTTGTTGACAGACAACGGATGAGAATGTGCTCCCCCCCCACACACACACGAATTAATGCGTAGAGAGGTCCAGTACTTCTCGCTTTCTGCACGCAAACTTCCCTCTGCTACAGCCACCTCCTTATATTAGTATCTCCAGAAGATCACCAAAGTGAATGTGTCAGTTTCTACTACGAAATCGGTTGCACTAGTAAGGACTGATGTTAAGGCGGAATGTAACAAAAACTCATCTTAGAATCTCAGCTGCTAATTTTGTGATTC
Source organism: Anabrus simplex (assembly GCF_040414725.1). Lineage (NCBI taxonomy): Eukaryota > Metazoa > Arthropoda > Insecta > Orthoptera > Tettigoniidae > Anabrus > Anabrus simplex. The sequence continues at coordinate 1,400,525,882 of NC_090265.1, forward strand.
GTGTTAAAGGAAAGGGGATTGAGAGGAAGAGAGGAATACAAGGATAAACAGAACGTCATCAATACCTTCCTTAATTTCTTAGCATAATCGCAATTATATAGATACATAGCTAGATAGGTGGAGATATAGATAGCTAGAGGGGAGAGAGAGAGAGAGAGAGAGAGAGAGAGAGATAGCGTACTGTATATATTTCTAAAAATTAAGAGCATCTTTTCAATATTCCGAATCACCACAAATTTCCAGAAAAAACTGGCAGAAATATAAATATGTAAATATCTAAATTGCCGCCTCTGTGGTGTAGTGGTTAGCGTGATTAGCTGCCACCCCCGGAGGTCCGGGTTCGATTCCCGGCTCTGCCTCGAAATTTGAAAAGTGGTACGAGGGCTGGAACGGGGTCCACTCAGCCTCGGGAGGTCAAATGAGTAGAGGTGGGTTCGATTCCCACATCAGCCATCCTGGAAGTGGTTTTCCGTGGTTTCCCACTTCTCCTCCAGGCAAATGCCGGGATGGTACCTCACTTAAGGAGACGGCCGCTTCCTTCCCTCTTCCTTGCCTGTCCCATCCAATCTCCCCATCCCTCTACAAGGCCCCTGTTCAGCATAGCAGGTGAGGCCGCCTGGGCGAGGTACTGGTCATTCTCCCCAGTTGTATCCCCAACCCAACGTCTGAAGCTCCAGGACACTGCCCTTGAGGCGGTAGAGGTGGGATCCCTCGCTGAGTCCGAGGGAAAAGCCAACCCTGGAGGGTAAACAGATTAAGATAAGAAGAAATATCTAAATTACAGTCTCCGTATGTAAGCTACTGATAAAATACTTTAAAAGGGGTATCCCTGATACGATCCAATTTCAAACGGTTTACTATACGAAAATCTCTACCGTTTGACAACGTCCACCTATGGACGTCACCCATTTTCTAAAAATGTCCTAATTAAAAAGTCTAGAATTACACCCCGTGTTGTAGGGGTAGCCTGCCTGCGTCTTACCCGGAAGCCCCGGGTTCGATTCCCGGCCAGGTCAGGGATTTTTACCTGGATCTGAGGGCTGGTTCGAGGTCCACTTAACCTACGTGATAAGAATTGAGGAGCTATCTGACGGTGACATAGAGGCCCCGGTCTAGAAAGCCAAGAATAACGGTCAAGACGATTAGTCGTGCTGACCACATGACACCTCGTAATCTGCAGGCCTTTGGGCTGAGCAGCGGTCGCTTGGTAGGCCAAGGTCCTTGAAGGGCTGTAGTGCCATGGGGTTTGGGGTTTTGGTTTTAGTTGTTAAAAGCTCACTTAAATTTAAATGTCCATGATACAACATATCAATATTCAAAGGTTTGATAAAATAATGTTCAACTTTGGGGAAAAGTCGTAAATACATTTATTACACATTAACTCACTGTTACGAATTAGACACTGTCTGTTCTACTGTTCTATTGTAATTTATGATGATCCAGTTAGTACACACACACTCACAGACACACACAAATTATGCTTGGGAACGGCAACAGTTCTGCAATTAGTGGCTAATATACAAAAGCTTTTAGTCCTCACAGTAGGTCTCGAGCAGTGCAGTCTTTACCTGGAACGGGCGCACTTTAGTACATGTAGCGTATTGTTTATTGCAAGTCACAAATTCTTCAGTAAGATTCATGTTGCTCTGTTCGTAATGCGAGACTGCTGTACTCGGTCTACTGACGTGTCTACTGTTCGCCCCATTGTTCTCTACTAACTTCAATAAACAAACACTAGTGCCGTCTCACCCACATGCAACTATATTTTGAATAGGCAATACTGAAACTACAAGAAACTTTATTTTCCATCAACTAGATTATCTTCTGTATATTTTGATCCTTTCCAAAAGCATCGTATCCATGTATATTACCGTTGCACGAGGCGTACCAGGAAGCAAAAGAGTGGGCACCATTAGGCTCATCTACCTATCAGTCCGCCTGTATGTCTGAGTCATTCCGGTCTTCTGGATCGTCGCGTATGGTCACTTCAAGCTGCACAAGCCTCCCGAAGGTTTTGGCTCTTATGGCTGGGAGTCATATGAATGTTTGCGTTACGGAACGTAGTGTGACAGATGCGTAACTTTAGCAACTGTGCAGGCTGTGATTTAAGATATGGATGGATGGCAAGACAGTGTTACCTAGTAACCGTGCAGGCTATGTTTTACGGCTGCTGGTTATCTGACATTAGCAGCCGGTGGTGGATACGAGAAATGTATGATCATTTGATTTTCGCAAAGCGAAAATTGGTTTCATTGTGTGTTTTTGGTGTGATCGTTTATTGAACTAACATGGAGCGCCTGCTCCAGCGAATTGATTTCTCCATCAACGACCGATACGCCATCTAGTTTCCAATAAGGAGAACGCTACCAAACAACTAGGCCTATATCTATAAAATAAAAAAATAAAATAAAAAAAAAAAACTGAGCTAAACCCATGGATGTTTAAGTCCAACAAGGGAAACTTTCAGTTACCTTTCCCGACAAGTAATAATTGATTTACAGTATACAGTACACCTTGGCTTGAGAAAATTCTTGTGCAGTTACCTGTTTTTTAGACATTCTATATCATTTGTCTTCTTGGTATGAAATTATGTAATAATGCTGATTTTCTTCGGCATAGGTATTCATTACACTAAACGGATATTGATTCTATAAGAATTGAGGTTACATACTTTAGACTTCCACATATGTTGTAGTCGATGGTTGCCTAGTTGTACTTCCTCTTAAAGCAATAATCACCACCACCAACTCTCATACCCTAAAATTAGAGCTCTAATATCCGGCTCAATGGTTAAGTGGTTAGCGTGGTAGCGTTTGGTCATAGGGGGACCGGGTTCGATTCCCTGCATGTTCGGGAATTTTAACTATCACTGGTTAATTGCGCTGGCAAGGGGACTGGGTGTATGTGTCGTCTTCATCATCATTGCATTCTCATCATGACGCTTAGGTTGCCTACGGGCGTCAAATCAAAACACCTGCTCCTGGCGAGCCGAACATGTCCTCGGACACTCCCGGCAATAAAAGCGATACTCCATTTCAGAGGGCTGATAATAATAGTGTTTTGCCCTTTAACAAGCAATCATCAACACCACTACAACCACCTTTACAAAATAGTCCTAAAATGAAAAGGCTGGTCGGATCCTCTACAACTCCACCAACAACTGTCATAAATGGACTAGGCGTCACTGAAGAGCCGTACAAGAGAAATGAGGAGTGAGGTAGTCTCATGTTACACCGAACCAGAAGTTTCTGTTATATATAAATCTGCCAAACTCACTGAAATTTACGCATCAATCGACCCTATGAACGACATTTTTACATCATTCATAACTGTGACTGTCTGCATAAGGAATGATGTTACTACCATCTTTCCTATCTCAGTCACTCTATTACTGTCAAAGCCAAGGATGAGATTGAGACAGAAAAGTAATATATTATTTCTAGCCCGTACTAAAAGGCCTAGTGCACTGTAAACACTAGATCTTTCCGGGCTGAGTAACTCAGTCGGTAGAGCACTTGCCTTCTGAGCCCAACTTGGCAGGTTCGATCCTGGATCAGTCCGGTGGTATTTGAAGGTGCTCAAATACCTCCGCCTAGTGTCGGTAGATTTACTGGCAAGTAAAAGATTTCCTGTGGAACACAGTTCCAGCATTAGTGGGACGTAAATACAATCACACTAGCTTTCGCTAGCAAAAAGGCGTGATACTGCGCTTATTTTATATTAACACATGTCCAGTTCTTAAATATAAGCTTCCTACAAATGCCCAGCTCCTTACATAAATGATCGGCATTCAGGAATCTGGTTCAAAGGTCCTTGGGTGTGATTCCCGACCGGGTAAAGAAATTTCCGCGTCTGGTTAATTCTCCTCGCTCGGAGACTGGATATCTGTGTTCGTCTTAATGTGTGTAACTTCACTCATACACAACACATCACGCTACCAACCCCACGGTAAAACGCAATAGGGTCGGCGTCAGGAAGGGCATACCACCGTAAAACTGGATTACGTCAATTGTGTCACATATCTTTCCCGCGAACTCACCAGAGTGCAGAAAATATTAGCAGGAAAAAAATGCAAACTGAATACTGCTGCAATTCGTTTAGAGTAGTCTTAAAATCGCTTGGAAAGTTTGTAAAACACTTCTTAAAACGAAACAGAAATGTAGGACAAGATTGAGGCATATTTGCGGCCCTGAATATCGTAAAAGTAGTTGGTGAGGGGAAACAATACTTACATTCTCCTATAACTCACTGTACCATCCATCTCAGCCGAAATCAGGTTTGCATTCTTGCTTACATAACAACAACAAAAACGCCCAACCTATTGTCTCAGTTAAGTCAGCACCGGTAATACAAGTTGCATGAATATGAATTCGTAAAAGAAAGCTGAAAAATGTAATTTAAAAGTTAATAATTGAAAAAATCCAAAATTGTAAAGAACACTGAAATAATTTGGTATAGTAGTGACGTTCGAATAGTTAAAAAATTGTCCCCTTAACAGGCCAGCATGAGGTTCAAATTCACACTCTTTTACTGCGTATATGCTGTTTAAGCTGTCTCATGCGGTGGAACAGGATTTCTACCGGGAGTCATCAAGCGCTCGCAATTCCATAATCTTCATCAGACAGAACGACGGTTATATTCCCCTGTGGCTTGCTGTCCCATTCAACACAGAATGTTACCGTTCCTCCGAACGCACGTAGGCCGAACGTTAATGGGCAAAATCCCTTGCGATTTCCTCATTCATCTCTATGCAATATAACGCCTACTTACGTGAGTTCAATCAAGAGCACAAATGCCAGGAAGAAATCCGATTATTCGTTCTGAATGAATGATTCATGCCACGGATAATAGATATCGCGAAAACTTATAAGATTAATCAAATACACGCTGTCATTCGTGGATTAAAAGGAAGACGAAAACCGAAAACCTGCCCTTATGCAGGGGCTCCATCTTCAGTTCTCGACAGTCAGAGACAAATCTTGTTCGGGGCCGATTCATCTCACCTGAAAAGGGAAATATCTATGAGCTCGTGTCGAAAATTACATTGAAATGTTGCTTTAATCATCTGCGTCTTACAAGAAGCTCACTTACAAATAAATAGCTGCGTGCTTTAACCCAGAGGTTCATAAATCGAAGCCAGAATCCCCAGAAACATAGTAGTATAACTACGGTACATGGGATGTTTGAGTTTAATTTGGGCAGCTCTGATTACTGGCAGATGACATGCACGAATGCTGCGTCAAGCACGCGCCGCGTAGCTCGCTGGAGTAGGGCCTACGTTTAGTGATGCCACCATTCCCGCTAACTCACTGCTTTTGTACGACATTCAAGTTCGGACCCTTCCATTGAGAACTCACATTTATTTTCTGCTAAGTCAGCTTCGTATAGGACGAACATGATTTTAGTAACAAGGTAGGTTTCGGCACGAACTCTTTGATAGTACCATTGTGAGAATTGCTAAGAGAGTATATGACGGTGTGGAATCAATCCCACTGCAGAAAATAAGAGAACATTCGTGGCACTGACCACGCGTCACCTCGTCAACTGCAGGCCTTTGGCCTCAGCAGCGGTCTATTGGTATTCGAAGCATGGTCAGAGCTGTGGCACTACGTGAGGGCATGAGGGTGTTATCTCCCTTCCGTCTTTCAGTAAAGCAGACCTTCATGAGACCACTCATCTGACTTCATAGCCACACAGACGTTAATGTTGTACTGCTGTTGCTTCCAATTTTGTAGGTCCAGAGGAGGTCTTCATGTGGACTGAGCCCGGTTTTACGACTGAATGGCCTTCCCGACTCCAATGCTATATGAAGGGCTGTATTCACCTTTGCTTGGTGGTGTGATATGGTGAATGTAAATAACGCTCTGTTTCAAGACGGACACAAAAACCCTGTCTCCGAGTTAGAGGAATTAACCGTACATGCAGTGGTGGCAATAAGGACGCCACAGACCCCGCGGGGCGAGGGGAGGCCGCCACTACCCTGACTATTCAGCCAAGGAGCCCCACTATTGCTGTAATGTAATCTCTACATAATGTAACATAACGTCCTCCATTCTGTCTGTCTGTATATCTGTGACGGCAAAAACACTGGATGGATTTTGATGTGGTTTTCACCATTCCATAAATCATTAATCGAGAAAGGCTTCCTTGTATAAACACCCGTCTATGACCGAAGGGAGCCGAACAGTATCGATTTCAGTTAAACAAGTCGAAGGATAGAAAACCGTCCATGCACCTTTCCATCTTACAGTGGCTAAACCGTTACAAATATATTATGAAGGAGAGAATTGTTCAGAAGAAAGTTCGCTACTAAAAACTCCGCGACAGCGTGTCTATCTTTAACACACAGCCCACTATAACGATTTTTATGTTACAGTTTGCAGGAGAAAACCAACATAAAATTTAGAAACACTTTCTAAATTAATCACTATATCCTTATCAAAATACATTGTTTATTCACCTCAAGTAACTAATGTAGATTCAAATGTAATATGCAGTATGAAATTTCAATCTACGGTGTAGTAGATATCGTCCTTTTCATTTTTCCACGCAGTCTCCATTCTGAAATATGAAATGTAACGCTTCAAGTGAAACAAATTAAAGAAAAAACTGTCGTCCATGCAAAAAAAATTAGCTCACGCTGGATAAACCGTTATAGATGCATCCATACTACTACGATAGGAATATTGTTCATCATATTAAGTTCCACAAACAAAAAGTCCGAGACAGCATATATTTGTCTATAATTCATAGCACAGTATTTTCATCATGTTACGTTCTACGAAAAGGTCCGAGACAGTATATAACTGTATTTAATTCATAGCAACTATAAACGATTTTATGTTACAGTTGGTAGTAAAAAAACCGTCAAAATTGAATACAAATTTTTAATATTATCAATTAATCCTAATCAAAATAAATTGTTTATTCAAGTCAGGTAACTAATGTAAATTGACATGTCATTTACAGTATACATTTATCAATAATACGTTCGGAGATACCGGCGTTGTCATTTTATCGCGCAATCTCCTTTCTGAAATAAGGGATTGTACATGACCAACATCGGAACGTACGCGCCAGCCTCGCACCGAAGTTATCAACAGCTTCGGCCATCAGCGAACGGTCATGTTTAGCCTTCAGAGAAGAGTGAATGTATTGCAAGTTTCGTTATTCATTCGATTCACCTCGCCTTTTCTGCATTCTTTCTATGAATATTTCGTTCCACACTCTGTTTGGAGTTTACGTGGTAATTTGATGCACCTCGGCTTTTCTTCATTCAGTCTATGAATATTTCGTTCCACAGGCTACACAGTGGAGTTGAGATTGGGAGGGGTGGGATGTGTTTGGAGTTTCTCTGGTAATTTGATGCAACTCGCCTTTTTCAATTTCCGTTTGTGAACATTGTCTTGCAAGGGATACACAGTTGTGTTGAAATGGATTACGAGGTATGTATTTCGAGTTTTTCTTTTAATTTCATGCACCTCGGCTTTTCTAAATTCTGTCTGCGAACATTTCGTTGCATTTTATGTTACGGTAGTTTACCAGCGACTTTTCGATATCTATGTAAAAATTCATGACAACCATCATGCCGAGACGGAAAGCGAATACAGATCGTAGGAAATTTCATTCGAAATTCTTAATCTACACTCGCCTAAGTTATGCAATAGGACGCGCGTGGTAATGAGGACTGTGAAGAACAAGTTCGTTTGAATCTGCTATTTTAACTGGCTGTGGCACAGGAGAAACGATTTTCATACCGAAAATTCATATGCTTCCTTCAGATTTGTCTTTCGATTTCAAACGAGTCCAATTTCTTGTTATTTGCTTTACGTCGCACCAACACAGATAGATCTTATGGCGACGATGGGGTAGGAAAGTCCTAGGAAGTGGAAGGAAGCGGCCGTGGCCTTAATTAAGGTACAGCTCCGGCATTTGCCTGGTGTGAAAATTGGAAACCACGGAAAACCATCTTCAGGGCTGCCGACAGTGGGGCTCGAACCCACTATCTTCCGATTACTGGATACTGGCCGCACTTAAGCGACTGCAGCTATCGAGCTCGGTAGTCCAATTTCTTGTAAGAGTCTGCATTAGTATGGCAATAAACAGATCACCTGATCAGACACTTACCGTGGCTGGAGTTGATCTCGGTGGAGAATGTTCTTCTTTCGTGTGTTACATCAAAACGAAATATTTTCGTGTTCACTGCTGGAGGTAAAACGAATAATGGCGTATACACGAAAATCCTTATCTGGAAATATCCTTTCTTTCTTTCTTTCTTTCTTTCTTTCTTTCTTTCTTTCTTTCTTTCTTTCTTTCTTTTTTTCTTTCTCTGCTTATCCTCCAGGGTTGGTTTTTCCCTCGGACTCAACGAGGGATCCCACCCCTACCACCTCAAGGGCAGTGTCCTGGAGCGGGAGACATTGGGTCGGAGGATACAACTGGGGAGAAGGACCAGTACCTCGCCCAGGCTGCCTCACCTGCTATGCTGAACAGGAGCATTGGTGGGGGATGGAAAGATCGGAAAGGAATAGACAAGGAAGGCCTTAAGTTAGGTGCCATCCCGGCATTTGCCTGGAGGAGTGGGAAACCACGAAAAACCACTTCTAGGTTGGCTGAGGTGGAAATCGAACCCACCTCTACTCAGTTGACCTCCCGAGGCTGAGTGGACCATGTTCCAGAACTCGTACCTCTTTTCAAATTTCGTGGCAGAGCCGGCAATCGAACCCGGGCCTCAGGGGGAATCACACTAACCACTACACCACAGAGGCGGACTGGAAGTAACCTATTGTCTTAATTTCATAATTACTCTCGTGCAAAGCTGGACCGGATAGTTAGTAGGCTATAACTCATATGAACCCGTTCGTTTATAGTAACCTATGCACCCAATATCAGTGGCACGTTCATTCCCGTACACTGAAGGACAAAAACATTTCTCATGTATTCAAATATGAAATTAATTCCTGTGACGTATTTCTTTTCACTGTGGGTTTCAAAAACTAGCGCCATGTTTATGAATACAGGGAGCACTGGTGTTTTTACAGGTCATGTTATTGAAACACAGATTTTTCCAATGTATACGTTACATCAACAGTTGGAAGGGACTTTAAAGAAAAATGACTGATGAATGTTACTGGGAGGAAAAGACGTTTCTCCTTATTGGAGGTGATGAGCACTCGGAAATAACTGATGATACTTTGAGAAATTCTGGTTATTTTAATTCTACAGGGGATTCCCGCAAGGGTTGTAGGCCTTCTTGCATACCACACTTTTTTAAACAAGAGTGTGGTCGCCTTCACACTGTTGCCGTACGACCTGGGAAACGCATCAATTTGATGAAAAACACGTATAAAAACAATAAAATTTACCCCGTCACAGTAGGCGTTGCACATGATTTCAATCAGTCTGTAGACAAACGTTGTAGCTTGTAAGTAACTTATATTCCGGTGCACTCTCTGCAATTCAGCCTCGCATATTTTCAAAATTTCGGTGAATATACGAACATACGCTATTCACCACTTAATTCATAAATCGTGAAATGTAATGAATTGATCGGTTACTAACAGCCTCTCTTCGTGGGGAAAATGTTATACCGGTATGCTAGAGGCACGGATTATCAGATTATTACGTAGGCTAATGTTTCGGTGGAAATTGAAAGATAATTGGCCGTCAGGTTTGGAGATATGGTAGTATATAATTTATAATCGGCAAATTGCGTGCCAAATAGCGGATTCAAATATAAACCTCCCGCAGTGTTGATATGGAGTGAGGGGATATGACGACGCTGTTGATAGTGGTTCATTCGTCAGATGGAGACGTTAAGCCTTGAGCCTACCCGTTGGTCTTTTTTGAGAGAACTAGGCTATATGCTGATACCGGTTGTCACACTCTCCCTACTTAATTATTACCATCATCGTCTCATACCAAGGCGTGCAAGTCTGGCTGAATGATGTTTAAGTGACGTTCTTCATCCAGCTACATTTGAATTACGCCAAGATGTCTTTTTGGTAGTGCATAATACATTGAGCATGGACAAGAAATAACTTGTCACATTCATTAGCCTGTCTGTCTCTGTCTCATCTTTTGCTTTGATAATTTCAAAGTAACTAACGTTCCGAGCATTCTCCGACATTCCTCTCGTAGTTTGTATTGTTTGACAGGCTCAAAATTCACTTTCAGAAGGCTCACTTAGCGTTGTTCAATTCGGCCAGTATAGATACTTATCGGCGGCCTAGTTCTAATACCACGTATCTGAAAATACTGTTCGTGTCCATTATTTCCCCTAAGGCTGGTCACGCCTCCAAGCGACATGTGGATATCCAGCCCATAACAACAAGTTTCGTTGTGATCATTTCCCTATGCTAATGTGTAAAGGAAAATAAACCTCAGCGTCCCGTACTGTAGTAATGTCGTTCGCATGGCGTATTTACATATTCCTACAGAATAATGTATTTGAGTTTTATTGATTGTATGCTGGAATGGTGACAAAGCAGGGCTTCGTGAATTTCCATGTTTCAAATTCATAGATTATGGACAGAAATAAATATAAATATAAATATTTACAATAATACTGAATGTGGCTTGATAGAATATGATGATGTTCCTTTAAGAACGAAACAAAAAATTCTTTGTTTAATAGCGTATATTTTATTCCTTGTCTTCTTTTACAGGTATCTTATAGTGTATTATTGCATTGAAATTGTGTATTCCTAAGACTGGAAAGCTTTTAAGTTTAGATTTAAATTGAGTCGATACTGAAGACTTCTTTCTTAATAAAAATGTGCTGTACGTAAAAATCTTTGTATAGTTTGGTGGAAAACGTTTGTCGTGACTTGTTCTCCTATTTATTAATTAGTATATACAACTCTTGGTACAATTTCCATGTCAATATAGGTGGGATTTTTTTGGAAATCAACAAACATCCCCATTGTTGGGATATCACGTAAAACTGGGCTGTGGCTATGATCACGATATCAATAGTTGTATAAAATTACAGGATTGTTTTTTTTTCCTTTTCCTTGATACCTTTGACTGAAAAATTCAACTTACGGAATGTATACAATCCGATAACCTGAATAGCATATCACTCACCCAGTCTATTTTATTTTTATATTTTCAGTATAATTATCAGAGATTACCATTCTCCACCTCAAATTAACTCTGAGTCACTGGCAATAAATAGGTCTGTATTTAGTTGCACATAAACGAGTAGATCGTTTCGAGTACTTACTAGGTGTATTCTTTCTTGTGATTGAAACTGAATTGAGATAACGTTCTGATGTCGCAGTTACGAATAATGGTACTTTGTACGAGGAATGTGAGTTCCCACGTAAATACCTCACATTACGCTGTCTCCAGGCCGACCTTACGGTACGAAGATGAGGGCTGAGTGAGCTCAGAGATGAAAAGTTTGAGAATAATTGCTAAAACTGAACCCTTGGTTGTCCATAAAGGGTACCTACCTCCCTTACCTATCACCAATTAGCATTATATCTATCTCTTGGGTCGTTACCGGGTTCTTCGTCCCTTACTGAGGTAAAAGGCGGGTTTCAGTAATCCTAATCTATCTACTTAAAGATCAACTCAAGAAAATTTGTGGTTTATTTAAAATATTTTGATAAGGAAAATTCAGAAATCAACATTATATTTCAAACTCATCTTTTCCTATCAACACAACAATAATTGCAACGTAGAGGAGAGGTATACTGGTTTGAGAAGCTTTGACTTCACTTCACTAGAAACCGATGTCACAAGTTAAGAGTGAAGAAGAGAAAGTCTGGAAATTCTTAAATTCGGCTTCCGTGTGAGGCTACATGTACCATCATAACGATTCGTGATGGTCCAGCCCTCGTAACACGAACTCTGGACTCTTGGTATAATTATGGCAGTCCAATCGGTATGTGCCACACAGTAGTTGTACGGCATGGACGCTTAATTGAACAGCTGTGACCTGCGATTATGCCATGGACCGACATCTAACCTACTAATTTACTTTAAAGTCATTGTGGATGATGACCGCAAGGAAAATGATGCTATAATGGCATATGACCTTAATCTAAGACAATGAGGTTTATGAACCCCGACCATCCAAGTTTCTAAGCTGAAGGGTAATGATAATTAAGTTACATCGGTTGATGACCAAGGTTTTCACTTTACCAATCCCAGCACATTTAATGCTCAATCAATCAAAGTCAAATAATACAACAACAACAATGCTCACAATACTTTGCGCCAGTAAAATCCATTACATTCGGACATGTCCCCTTAGGCGTTACGTTAATAATTGAACTTTCCCAGCAAAATAAACTAAGATTTCCAGAATACATCTTCAAGTTATTAACTTGGCTTTATGTTATGTCACAAATACAGTTTCCACTGAGTTTAATAATTTAATAAATTGAAGTGATATTATAAATCCTAATTAACAACAAAATGTATCTCCGCGGACGAATGGTTTCTTTACTCAAATTCTGACGTAATTATATTTTATAATATTTATTGTCGCTTGATATCGTGCAGTTGGAACAAATTTACATATCATATATTTCCAGTATTACATCTTGTTTCATGACATCACACGATATGTTTAATCTAACACTAGCAATTACTAACGCTTGGATAACCCTAATTATTAAGTACAAAAAATCTGCGTAAGTAACTCGACGTAAAATATAAGCCAAATACTACGTCACATCCAATCATGACCATTACAATAAGGGTTTGTCCACCCCACAAGAAATAAATCAACAACTACCACCAACACTATATTTTGGACACCCTTCACTCATTATAGTCTAACTTCCGTGGTTTCAAATATACGTTCAGATCTCGGTTAAACAAGTTAATATTATAGAATGCTATCTAATAACATACACGTAACTCATGGATGGAAATTTCAATTAGTTCCTTGCAAAATTACGAATTACATTGTAAAGAACACGGTCTGATTTTCAACAGGTTGACTATGGACCGGCAAGTTACTTTTATCTTCCGAACCGTGGTCTGCCTGATCAGCGAAGCGAAGGACCCCTCCATGCCTTCGCTTTGATAAGTTCCACATGTTCTATATTCACGTTTAAATTGGTCTTTAAGGAATGATATCTCCGACCCCACTGATAAAAATACAAACATGACATACCTGGCCCAAACAGATTACGCACAGAGATTTACTTCAAGATGTCATTCAATAATTATACACGTCCCAAACTTCCACTTACGTGGATTCCCCTCACGATTTTCATCTCAAACATTATACAAATAAATTCTTCGGATTCACACAGAATCTCCCGGCATCATTACAAGATTCCAGTCAGCTGATTCGCAAAATCCTACCTCAACTCATATCTTAACAAGACTTAAACTTCTAGCCTCAAACACGACAAATCTCAATGACAAAAAGAATGGAATAATAATCCTTAGAATCCAAAACGCATAATTACACACAATACTTTAATAATGAAACATCTTCGCATAACGTGACCTCGTATTTCTGAACTGGATTTCACAAAAAATGACTGACAAACTCTACTGTTATTTATTGTCAATCAGACACAGTTTAAACGGACATATAAATAGCAGTACCTTCGTGACGGATATTCACCGATTTACATTGCTCAACACGACAGCGCGCCTACACCCGATTGAAAATGGCAACCACGGATTTCGTGCAGCACTTCCGTCATAATTTAAACCGTAAACATTTACGTCATATAAAAAACTCTTAGCTTGACACCACAAAATACAGGAAATAAGCTCACGGAAATGACGATCTAATTTGGACGTTATATCACTTCATAACCCTCTAATTGACTATTTACAACACATTACACGGCACTCGTAATAATTTATAAATATTATCCAAGCATGAAAAACAAATGACCTTTCGTCATATTTTCTGACATTTCACGAAACAAATGGGTGACCAAACTGCATCATTAATACCCATTACAGATTGTAAGTGTGACATCGTAAAACAGGTATATACGCGGTGATATTGGCATTCCACCTACCTTAACTGCACGTTGGCTTCCATCGTATTAGCTCACCAGCAACCCTCCGGTTTTATTTTATTTAGCCATTTCAATAATTCTGGTTTCACATTTTATTTCATTCATACTTCTTTCCTGAAATAAAGACAAGGAAGGAAATACACCTCACTCAATATTTTCGCGGACCGAACACGAATGTTTGCACTGTCGCTCGCACATGAAATACTCTTTCCTTTTACGACACAATATTAGTTGAATTTCACTAATAGTACTTCGGCATTTTGATGACCGTCTTTACATATGATTGACACTCTAATGAACAAAACTATCTCAACTTGGAGACAACACCCAGCCACATCGGCCAAAATCTAAGTTTCTGCTGGGCTTAGTCTATTACTCGCCGATCAGTCTACTCAACATTATGACCTTCCCTCACGAGCCCCAATGATTCAAATGCAGGGTGATTTCAAGATGGCGCATCCATTTATTTATAGTATTCCATCCCGTCTCTTAGGCATTTTTCCTTGCCGCCAAGAAATTTTACGTACATTTTCTGACTTTGTGGAAATATATTTTAAGCAGTTTTTACTGTAACCAGGTATTTTCTAAATTGCTAACGACATTGTTCATGAACATTTAAAATTATATCGTACCAAATTGACTGGTTAAATGACCTCATTTGATAGGAACTATATTCTGACGACGTGGCGTGGGTTAAATAGACACGTGCGTCTCTCATGAAATTCCCTCGGAAATTGCTTAGCAATCTCAAATCTGTATTACTAAAGACCAATTGTCTTACAGATAATGACAGGACATTCATTACCTTATGTTCACTGCTAATTCCTTTTAGTAAATATATTTATTTAACCAACACTTTATTCTGTATCCATCCACCTTCAACACGTGCGGGTGACGTCACATCTCATAGCATGAGGAAGAAAGTGGCCACTTCCTACCTCGTGTCGCCTCTGCGAGATAAATATATATTCGAGCTTCTCATTATGTTTGATATGGGGACTCATGTGGTAACTTTAAGACTCAAATTTCCTAGGACACAAAGTTCATGGATTCATTAAACAAACAGGTAGGAAGATTGGCAGGAGGGTACTTCAAATGAAGGTATGGAGGGAAGTCAGTAATGCCTCTTATTGGTATGTCCTTTGTTCGATTCGCATTTCGTTGGAGGATTTCAATTCTAGACTGAGAGCTGGAACAGGGTTCACTTAAATGCCTCATGATGTTAACTAAGGAAGTGTCTGATAAAACAGCCAGTGGTGCCGGGCACGAACGTCAATCATTCGGTTGAGAAAATAATCACTTTGGCCATGAACACGCCAATAACGGCAGGCCATTTGCCTGTGAATCAGTCGTCTTGGCAGGCCAAGGTCCTTGCAGGGTTGCATGTGCAAAATATTGTCTTGACTTTGGAGAGGATGAATTCTTCTTTTAGCTCCAGCACTCCTTCGCTTTAATTCGAAAATTAATACTGACACTCTAAAATGGTATATGCTAGAGACGCGGAATATCAGATTAGTAGGTAGGCTAGTGCTTCAGTGTTAAATTATAAGATAATTGAGAAATTATATCTTGTAACAGCTGAATTAAAAGGTACTCTGTTCACTATATTCCCGTTCCTAGGCAGAACTTGCTGAAAACGTGTCGTGTCACCAGATAGGTAGTCTGTTGAAGTAGGATTGAGTTAAAGCAAATACAAGGTCATGTCTTCTGGTTCATGAAATATGCATCTCATATCGAATTGGATGAACCCTACATTACATTAACAACTTTTAGAGTTCCGGTTGTAGTTACCGAGCGTGTACCATACTTAACACAATGGGTTTTAAGCCATAGAGCGAGTCGACGAGTAGTAGTAGAATTTGTAGTGGTAGAATGAGCGAGTCGCTCAGTACAGTGCAATGCTCGAACATAACCGAAACGTGAATGACTCAGAATGTTACAAATTTACAATTTAAAATAATGTATTTCTTCTTTAACAGTGAGAGTAACAGGCTGATATATACATTAGTTTATACTTGTTTATGTGATTCATGGTGTGGATTACTGTAGTTAAGTCCTAGTTCGTGAACCATGGGTAACGGCTGAGTGGCCTAGTAAGTGGTCCTGAGAGTCGGGATACCAGTTGCTACGGAATAGGAGTGGGCATCTCGGACATATTCTGAGTCATGTCTTTCCTTGTGCTCAGCCGGCTGGGGCTATTCAATCCACCGATAGTCCCTAACCCGTTAGAGGAGAGATCATCACTTGAACTATGTGTAAGTAGTGTAGCATCCGAGCTCATAACATTTTAAGCTAGCCTCTGACCTATGGGAGTAACGGAGTCCCACTCCCATTTGACAGGCGAGGGACTTCACTGAGACAACTTGGCGAAAATTCACAGAGGCTTGCAGACTGAACGCTGAAAGGCATAACGGTCTGTAATGATGATGTATGTATATACGCGTTAGTATATAGCAAACCACACCAAATCTCATCACTAGATAAAATTTACATGGCAGAAAATATGGCTGTGGATCAGGAACAACAATTTCTAAATTGCAGTGCTGTCTGTTGACTTCGTTCTTGAATTAAGGAGTGAAGCAAGCACGGAGGAACGAGTTGGATGTTCCGTAGGAAATACAGATGCATATAAGTAGATCCTTTTTTCTGAAAATATGAACTTTAGTACTTAAAATATAAATATTTATATAGGATTATATATTACCTTAAAAGAGAGAAAGCTGCGTTTAATAAAATTCTGTGTGAAAAGTGCGGTATTCCCGATATTCAGACTGGTTTACTATTCACAGACGCTTGGATGGATCGCCAAGCCGTGTGTTATTAAAATGCTGATGTCCCGAATACTTCTTCAGATCTGGTAAAAAGTGACACAAGATCACCGGACTGAGTGATTCAGATGATGGAACACTGGCCTTCTCCTCGTGTTGATATATTTACCAGCGCTTAAGAAAATTATTGTGGGATGTAAATAGGGCACATCCGCAATCCTAAAAGGGACGAGAAACGAGTCACGTTATTAACTTTACATATATCCATAAGGCTGCAGTATGAACGTCACATGTCAATCAAAGTTAATGGCTGGCTGGGATGTGGAGATAATTTGATCAGCCCACCAATTGTAAAACCAGAAAGTAATGGCCAGAACGATTATATAACGAATCATCTGAGAATAGCTGATCCCACTTGCGGTAGGTACTAAAATGTTTTGTATGATACATCGATGCTTTATGGTGTGTTTTCAGTAACTTCATCCGAATTGGGAGGGAGACCAGCCCATCCTTAAGTGGAAACAGTGGACGTATCCCGAAATATGCGTAAATTATACCTTAACTGTTGATATACAGGATTCTGAAGGCAAGGTAGTGCGATCTTGTATTCGTTCAACTAGCTATGTAAGTTTATTACATTAAAAAAAACCAAGGCCGATGATCTAGATATTAGTCCTCTTAAAACAAAAATCATCATCATCATCAGCAGCAGCAGCAGCAGCAGGAGCATCTCAGAGGTAGGTGCATGGTCTGCTCAGAGGTTATGACCCAATATAGAATCTCTGAACAAGTAAAGCAGATTTATTACAATACCTTGTTTATATGTAGTTTCGAGTGGAGTGTATGGTGAATGTATAATGGTCATGGACTTGTAGAAGGGAAAATTGTGACAGTCACCATTGATTTATGGGAATGTTTGCATTAGTTGCAAGCGCCTAACTGATGAAGGTAGAGACCAAAAATCTCCCGTGATAAGGAGATCGCTTTCTACTGAGAGCCAGCAGTCTCATTTGCGGGTGGACGCGCAGAGAGAAGAAAGGGCACTTTCTAGCATATGGTATGATAAATTGTACCAAATGGCGGACGAGTTACAAGTTGGCCGAGCGGCAGCATGAGGATGCAGAAAGCAGCGAGTAACTACAGCATTATGTATCTACTGATATCCTCTAGTAACTCAGATCTCTGGGCGGATTGACAGACGACAGTTTTGGACGAGGATGTGGTTGAGAAGATACTATTAAAATATGTAAATGGAATCTACGAACACCAGCACAAGCTGGAAATCTAGGAAATTGTGAGAATAGGGATTAAGGTCATTTCAGCGATGCAGATACATACATTGGTGTACTATGCCTATTATGTTGACTATCAGAAGGTCTTTGGTAGAGAGTAAGGTCAAACGATGATTGAAATATTAATCCTTTGAGCGCCAAGGGATATTTTTCATTCCTCTGTGAACTCACTGGAAGTACCAATAAATATATTATTGCATCCCTCGTGAAGACTCGTCTAGAAACCGTAGGTAGGACTTATAGTTTATCGTCAATTTTTCCTGAGGTTTCTTGTTCATGAAGAAAGGAAGCAGAGTGGATTAAGGCCATTAGAAGGGAAAACTGCATACCTTCTTCTTACACTGAAATATGTTCATCACATTTCAAACCGGAATTGTTTGATCGGTCCATGAAGAAATTTGTTTTGAAGGAGAATGCAGTAGGGCCTACCTACTATTTTCGAATCATCCCCTTCTTACCTACAGTATTAGAGCACTCGAGGCCTTGGGAGATTATCATTCTCACGCCCTTAATGGCCATTGTCTTACTTTGGCCGATATCTTCCATTTTTCCTAGTAATTAGTGTTAATAGAAGTTGGTTGCCCACTTCTACTTCCCCTTAAAACAATAATCACTACCACCACCTCTAAACTATGTATCCCCTGCGGGTCGGTTGAGGACGGTAGAATAAGGCCCACGATATCCCCTGCCTGTCACATACCTGCCAACTTTCCCGATTTAGTCGGAAGAATCCCTATTTCTGACAGTTTTACCCCCCCCCCCACGGTTATTCAATTATTTTTCCCAATTTTAGCGTATTTTTTGGTGAAATTCAAACATTTGTTTTCAAATTCCGCCATTTCAGCTTTGTACGTCAATGGCTGGAAGTTCTCCGCTCACTGGCCGCTTTCAAATGAAATATCGGTGTTCATTAATACGAGAAATGAGTGCAAATATGCGATGTTTATTGAAACATGAATATCGCGACGCGTATTACGATTGTCAATCTCTCGTTCTCGCATGCTATGTGCGGGTTCGTTCACATATGTCTGGTCGATTCTAGAGACTATTGGCTAGATTTGGAGTATTTTTCAGTTTTTTGTGACAGAATTTCATACACAGTGACTAGTTACTTTTCTAGAGATTTTAGGAGACGTTTGGAGAAAATTCCGGCGAATTTTAATTTATTACTCGATGAAATTAGCATTGCACTTCGCATAATCGCGCGGGCATTTATTAAGTAATGGTATCTAAGTGTACGACCGATTTACACGTGTGGGGCCTGAGTTCATACTATTTTCGGAAGGCTTGTCAGAAACCGATCATCTCACCCACATCCTCTCTGTGAGAGAATAGAGATGTGCCATTCGTAGCTTTGTAGCCTCGAATAGCAACTGCACAAGACATGTAGAATAAGCAGTTTTGAACAATTTTATCTTCTGATTTTTCCTGATTTTCATATTAAAATCTCCTGATTTTTGGTCTTGTAAAGTTGGCAGGTATGCTGTTGTAAAAGCCCTGTGGAGGTGGGGATAGTAGAACAACACCAACGGTATCCCCTGCTTTTCGTACGA
Source organism: Anabrus simplex (assembly GCF_040414725.1). Classification (NCBI taxonomy): domain Eukaryota; kingdom Metazoa; phylum Arthropoda; class Insecta; order Orthoptera; family Tettigoniidae; genus Anabrus; species Anabrus simplex. Next base: position 1,400,545,501 of record NC_090265.1, read on the forward strand.
GGCGACTGAAAAAGACCCCAGGAGTTATCAATTTGGGAGCATGGGTTGGCAACCACGGGGCCTTTAGCTGAGTCCTGACATTGCTTCCACTTACTTGTGCCAGGCTAATTTCAATCTCATGTCCGATTTTCGATGGTCAACTCTTGTTCTTTTCCGATCCCGAAGCTATAAGATAATTCGAGGGCTAGGAGTCTTTCATTTTCTCGCCCTTCATAGCCCTTGTCTTCATTGGCCGATGTCTTCATTTTCTCTGATGAGTGTTGATAGAGGATTGTTGCCTAGTTGTACTCCCTCTTTAAGCAAAAATCACCACCACTTGTCGTAAAAGGCAATTACGGGGATCTGAGGGGCTCTTACCTTCAGAGTGCAGTTTGGCGTCCAAATGGCCTGAAGTGCTCTTAACTTCGGAGTGTGGAATGGCGTCCAAGGGGCCCTTAGCTGAGTCCAGTATTGTTTCCACTTGTGTCAGAAGATGTTTTACTTGATGGTTGCACGTCCTATTAAAACAATAATCACCACCACCACTCCACAATATGTAGTAAGCAATGTTGCTATGCCCAGTTCGGTGATTTTTTGCGCATTCCCGTAAAGTATTCAGATTGAGGTATGCCCTTATTAATAGCCTACTCCTTATCTTTACTGACATCTGGTGAAGATTTTCATCTCCTGTTTTTAAGATACTGGGTTTGGTCAACTAGCGGGAGAATATATTTAAGGCTGCGGGTCATGAGAAACACTTCTTTAGAGCTCAGTAATAAAGCATTAGTAGGTCTGTTTGCCAGAAAATGTTGTTACAGTTAATCGCCGTGTTATTTTGAAAACTATTGCACTTAATTGAGAGATTCAAAGTTTCCCTACTCCCAAGAAAATGTCTTAGTTTGTTTACATCCACAACGTAGGAAATGCCATGTTTTACTAACCATGGGGGCGTGGCGTTTTACTTCAACCGATAGCCACAGAGAGTAGTGTAGCGGGCAGCTCCCTGTATTCTTTACTCAATGATACAAAAAGATACAGAGGGCTCTAACTATGTTTCTACCTGCCAAGCGTGGCACCAACATCAAGATCTGAGATCAGCTGATGTAGGGCAAAACCAAAAACAAGGCGGTCTTCCATAAGAAGAGCATTGCGGAGTGATTTTAAATCCCGATTTAAGCGTGTTCCTTATGATTAATTGACTTAAACTATTGAAGATGGTGATAAATGTAATCCCCTAGGAATATTTCCATTTCTTTTTGTATGAAAAATGTTAAGTATCATTATATATCTGTAATATTCTGGTGTGTTCAAGTATCAGTTAAGCGATACGGTGACGTGAATAGGCCTCACGTCGTTGAACTATTTTAGTTACTTGTGTTCTAATTTTACAAGTCCATTCTTCGTAATATTCGTTTGAACTAGTTATTTTCAAAGTATTTTCACTGTGCTGCAAATAATACTCAACAAAACATACCAATACCCTGCATTTCTAATAATGCCTATTTTATGCTGGTTAAGCTTTGTAAATCACGAAACGTGACCAATAATAACGTAATCGTCCCCATTGCACTTATAATAACTATCATCAAAGAAACTTTGAAATAACCAATACTTAATGCAGCTGTTAACCTAAATATTTTGTCGTTATAAAGTCACCTGTAACCATCATCACACTTATTCACAGACCTTCAGATTTAGTTTATATATGTACAGTTGTGCGTGATGGTAATTATTGGTTTACAGGCTATCAGACACTATCATGCATGAACGCACATAGAACACCCTAACATCTGGGTTATCAGCCACTATCAAATACGAATAAGCACAAACACACCTAAAGTTGTTCAACTGTTCCAAATGCTCAGGCTATATCAAACTCTGAGTTAGTTAAGGATAATGAGATGTAACATTCACAAAACTATCCTTAAACATGTACAATATGATGAAAGACAGGAAGCCATGTAGGGTACAAATCACCAAAACCGCTGAAGCGTGTTAATACACAAATGTATGATAGAACACAAAACTACAACTGAGTTAGTTAGTAACATTCACAAAACAAAAATGTGCAATAACATAATTTACAATATGATGAAAGACAGGAAGCCATGTACGCTACAAGTCACCAAAACAACAGCAGCCAGTTAATACACAAAAGTATGAATGAACACAAAACTATAACTGAGTTAGTAAAACCTAATAAGATGTAGCATTCCAAAACTATCCTTAAAAATGTACAATAAGATAATTTACAATATGATGTAAGACAGGAAGCCATGTAGGCTGCAGCCAATCAGTACATAAGCGTATGATAGAACGAAGGAAACAAATATTTACATGTAAGCTATACACAATTCGTCTCCTGGATGAAGATGAGGAATGTTTTGAAAACTGAGAATTGCATATCATCATAATACTGTCCTCAATCACTGATGATTGAACGATGTGTACTTGTTCAATACACTTCTTACTTTCCTTCAGTCTCTTTTCTGATCTTCCTTAGCACATTCATGTCGCATTTTTGAATTGACATTACACTTCACAATTAACTTAACCCAGTCCATTTCATGGCCCTGTGCAAATTCTTGATCAAGTAAATGGTCCGTTTTGCCATAAAACAATGTTCCATTCACTGACCTCAACACCATACAGAGGACCTTCTGATGAACTTCTTTGCTCCTTAGTACATTGATATTTATGAGTGCACTTTCAGTCAACATACACAACACTATCACATCTTTGGAGGGCACAATTAATCCTTCACCTCCAGAGTACATCTTCTCCTGGATTAAATCATAGTCTATGTAGTTCTCTCTAGCACTTCTCAGAGCACTCAAGCATACTGCACATTTGATAAGGCCTTCCACCTTCCTCACCACAAAACCAGCAATATATATCACAAGTATTTCAGTTTTGGCTGCTCACTGATGACTAAATACTTATAGAGGCCAAAGCAACTTCTAATGAATACCAAAATTCCAAAAAACCCAGTCTTTTCCTTGAGTTAAGAACAGAAGAGCCTGATAAATTTGATGTTGATAGCTGCATTATGTATGATTCTGTCTTGCTAAGGAAATCCACAACCTCGGTTTTGAGAGAAAATTCACACTTAAATCTCTTTTGTAATATATTCCTACCATGATTTTTTTTAATACCTGAGTGCCTGAGCCGCACTATTACTCAAAGTATGGGCTGCTAATTTGACTTTTATCTTTTCCGATTCCCAATTAATATGGCGCTTACGAATCTTAGTAGCAAGTATTAATCTCTATTCTAGTTGTATTTCCACTAGTTTTTCTCCGTATGTCAATTATATGCCATTACCTTCACTGTTAAAATTGTGCTCAAAGGAGTCAAAGAATTCCTCACCAGTTTCAGCATGTGGCAACATCCACACTATAAAAATAAACACTGGCTCTCTTGCCACTGGGTGTTCAAATGAAGTTTTCTCATTGGCTTGGTGAATATCCAGGCCCAGAAATTTTATCGTTGACAACTTGCTGGCTGCCACATCAAACGTTAAACTGACTGCTCTGCTTACAATTACAGTCAGAGATTTGAAAAGAACCTTCTCGTTTTGGTGGGCATAAGCCAGAAAATGATTTGTACTCGTCTGCCATAGATATTGAACCCATGACCTTTGTGCCCTAAGAACACTATGCATAAATCGACAATCATTTAAAAGTTGGATTCTTGATAGCATGGATTTGACACGTGACGAGGGGGTGATTACCTTCGGTCCCACGCTCTGGGGTACGTGACGTCAGCCACACGTGTCAACGGCGGAAGAATCTCAAGTCATTTTTGTGAACTATTTCAAAGCGCGTGTACATGGCGTGAACCAAGCCAAGTCAAAAAATATAGTGCCTATCAAAGGGGGTCAATCATCTCACAAATCGAACCCGTAAAAATTTTAAATGTCCATGAACACTACCGCCAGAAATGTAGCAAGCATGTAGTCACTTTCAAAACTCTTGAAATTACAGTTTAGGTAAGTCAGAAAATTTATAGAAATTTTCTTGGCGGCAAAGGGAGATATCCGAGGAGAGGGGGTAACTGCTATAAATATGAAGGGACGCCATGATGAAGTCTCCTTCTCCGGCATTTGTGATACAAAGCGGACGAAAAATTGTTGAGCTGCTCTGCGAAATCAAACAACGAAAGTAGACTGAGTTCAACTGCAGATTTTAGCCATTGTGGCTAGGTCTAGTCTCCATGAGGAGATAGTTTTCTTGAGTGAAATAATTGTACCAGATAGGACGGTCAAAGTACTGAATAAATTCTAATGTGATTAAGTAATTCGTGTGCGGAAATAATTATAATCCATCGTGTGCACTCAGAAAACAAGTGAAGGGTATTTTCTTTTTTTTATGCTTTATTCCAGGAAACCTGAAGAAACATAATGGTTTGTAAAGCCATGAATGTAAAAATGGCTAAATAAAATGCCAGGGTCGCAGGTGAGCCCTATGACGAACACTGGCGTGACTACATGAGGTAGGTGACTTTCCATCTTACTACCTCTTATATCTTGTCTCATGATCTCAAAAGGTGTATTTGAATGGGGATATACGACGCAGTGGTCACCCCTACTAAGTTTTGTAAATGTGAGAGTACGACTAAAGGAGTCATTTGTTTTATTTTCCACTTGGATAAATTTTTGAAGTCTTGCGAGTACCGTATAATGTTGTAAAAAGTTATTGAATAGGGTTCCGAAGTGATATCACGTCCAATGTAGATCGTCATCCGTGTGAGTGTACTGCCTATATTTTGTGATGCCAAATGAAGATGTTCATTCGACGTAAAATTTTTCTGTCTGCAATTTGACGTTAATAATAATAATCCATGGTCACTCATTTTCAATCGAGTGGAAGCGCGCTGTCGGGTGAGAACCTAGGGTGATGAATTTGGTCACGGAGAGAAACGTTTTTCTATGCCCATTTTAAACTGTCTCTGACTGACAATAAAAAGATCTAGTAGAATGTTTCAGTCATTTCTCGTAAAAATCAAGTTATTAAATACGATATCATTTATGCGAAGTTATTCATGATTAATGCATTGTGCGATATTAGACGTCGAGATTTCTAGTGAGGATTTTATTCTAGTTCTTTGTCGATGATAATTGTGGAGCTGGGAAACAGAGGTTAGTTTTGTTGATATGAGATTTGTGAATCAGGTTGGACCTGTCATTGAAGCCGGGACACGGAAGCCCGAGGAATGTTTTATATGAGTTGAGATGAGATGTGCGAATCAGGTTAGAGTCCTGTCATTGAAGCAGGGACACGATAGCCTGAGGTATATTTTATAATGTTGGGGAATGGAAAGAAATTCATAGAAATCCATAGCGGTATTCATTGGCGACGCGCATAATTAGTGTGGGCATCTTGAAGCTTAATCTGTGCATTTTGTTGGTTAGAATATCGTATTTGTTTAATTATGTCGGCAGAGTTTAAAGAGAGCATTTTGAGAAGCCAGTCAACTGTGAGTAAACCAGGTGTTTCATGTAACTGCCAAGCGAACTTGGGGGATGAGAGGCCTCAGCTGTGATAACGGGACAGGCATGGAATTGTATTTCTCGGCCAGGGAAAACGTTAAAATGCTGGATTTAGTTGAAATTCATAGCCGGTAATGATCTGAGTATTGTGAAATACTGTAATTAGGGACGTAATGAACATTTGAAATCACGAACTTTGAGTATAAGGAACAGAGTAACCAAAGTCAGGGTTGTCCAAAATATAGAGCGATGGTTGTGATGATCGGTTTGTCTGTGAGGGGTGTGCAAAATTCATAAATGGTAATGACGAGATATGACATCGTAATTATATGGCGAGTTGTTTGGTTTGTACGTAGATTATTAGGATATCCAAGTGTTAATAACGGTTAGGACTAGATTAGATTTTAAAAGTGTGAGATCACGAGACAAGATATATAACTGGACATGAATTATGTAACAATTCTTTTCCAGCCAGACAAACATCACAAGATTGAATTCACATCACAGCTGCGTAGGCATTTGTGAAGAAACCAGAGTCCGCGGAGATAAAATTTACTGTTCTTTAACATTTCGATAAATCATTTAAATTTATTTAATTATTAAATTCAGTGAAACCGCATTTTGAAATAACTTGAATCAAGCGAATAACTTGGAGATGCATTCTGGAAATTTTAGTTTGTTTTCTGGGGAATATTAAAAAATAAAGTAACGCGTAAGGGGACATATCCGAAGGAAATGGATTTTACTGCCACAAAGTTTGTGAGCATTGCTATTGTTGTAATTATTGAACTTTGATTGATTGAGCAGTGAATGTGCTGGGGATAGTAAAGTGGAAACTTTGGTCATCAACCGATGTAACTTAATTGTGTTTAGCCTTCAGCCTAGAAACTTGGATGGTCAGGAGGTCATCAACCTCAGTGACTTGGATTAGGGCCATATGCCATTGTAGCATCATTTCCTTGCGGTCATCATCCACAATGACTTTAAAGTAACTTAGAAGATTAGATGTCGGTCCATGACATAGACGCAGGTCACATCGATTCAATTAAGGGTCCATGCCGTAGAACCACTGTGTGGCACACACCAATTGGACTGCCTTAATTATACCCAGAGTCCAGAGTTCGTGTTGCGAGGGCTGGACCATAACGAATCACTATGATGGTACATGTGGTCTCACATGGAAGCCGAATTTAAGGATTTCCAGACTTTCCTTTCTTAAATGATTAATAATTGAGACAATGGTTTCTAGTATGAATGCTCGTCAGGCAGTTACGTTAAAGTCTCACACCAGTGTTCTGACGTTTATGTAAAAATGATTGTGGTGTCCAGTGGACACAATTGACTTCTATGATACCATTGACATATCAGAATGCTTCAGAATTTTCCTGAATAAATAGGAATCTTTTAAACAGACCTTTCATTCCAGTAGATAGATTAGAATTACTGAACCCTACCTTTACCTCAGCAAGTGACGAAGAACCCGATACGACCCAAGAGACAGATCTCATGAACTTTGCTGATAGGTAAGGAAGGTAGGTATCCCACTATATGGACCTAAAGGGTTAAATATATATTAACATGATTAGTTGTACCGTTGGGTCCAAACGAAATATTAGGCCTACATTTAGTTTCGTTCTGGAAGATATAGAAAAGGAGTGCTTTCAATTTATCAATGGATAAACAATATTCTATATCGTCGAACCAATGCCAAAACCGCGAATGAGACAATGCTTTCCCTATTCATTATTTCCCTTAAGACTGGTTACGCCTCCCAGCCACATATTGATATACTGTACATTCCATCAGAACAATTTTCGTTGAGTTCATTTTCCTATGCGCGTGTGTAAGAGGAAAATGAAACGTAAATACATGTTATTCTAGGAGTGGGTAAATACGTCATGCAAATATTCATTCCTACAGTGTGGTCCAGTAAAGTTCATTCTGACAACTGTTGTGTTAGACTCGCAAAGCTTTCTTACCAAACAGACAAGATACCTGGCAACTCCTATTTCAGTAAAATTTGCCATAACCTCTTATATTGAAAATAGTAAAAGACTTTCCTACAATATAAAAAGCTGGCGATCATAGGGAGCTGCAAATTTATATTTTTATTTTCAATTACCTGTCGGATATTGAGTAACTGTCCCCTAGTGTCTTTCCCTTTCCCAAAACCAGTTTGCTCCAGATGCATCTGTGAAGTAAGAAAGTTTGGAACATCTTTCAGGACATACAACTTTATCTTTGTAGCATACTATATTAGAAATCGCGTTTAACTGCTGAGCACGTTTTATGCGAAGGGACAAAGATGGATACCGACCTAGACAGCTGGTCATTTGCCGATTCTTCTTATTTTACTGGAAATGTCTGTGATAATTTCAGGAATTATATCGCCAGTGTCTTTCAATTATAATTTTGTCGGAACCAAGTGATTGGCTTTTTTTCTCCTGAAATAAGATGATTGATTCTCTTTCAAATTCTTACAATCCAGTCAGTACTGGCTGTGCTGTCTCTTCGTTTTACAACTCTTCACACTACTGTTACCAAAGTCATGTGTTATGACAATTAGCACCTTCTAAGGACCCGTTGTTTGTATTTATTTGATAGCTATTTATGATGATTTTTTAAAGGCCCTAATATCTAAGACATGCCTTTGCTGGCAGGACATAGTGTTTACAGTGCACTATGTCTTCTGGTATGGGCTAGAGCAATATTGTTACTTCCATTGATCTGTCTCAGCTTTACCTTGGCTTTGACAAGATGAAAGTGACTGAGGTATGAGTGATACTAGTAATGCCATTGCTTATGCAGCCAGTCCCTGTTATGAATGGTGTGAAAATGTTGCTCATAGGGTCAGTTGGTGCATGCATTTCAGTGGGCTTGGCAAACTGATATGTAATAGCAACTTCTGGCTCAGTGAGGAAAGCAACGGGAAACTACCTCACTCCTCATTTCCCTAGTACGCCTCTTCAGTGATGCCTAGGCCATTTATGACAGCTGATGGCGGAGCTGTTGAGGATCAAACCAGCCTTCGGGCTGAGGACTAAACATACATACATATCTAAGACATCGGCCTCGATAGCTGTTCAACAGTATAGATCCGAAATCTTATTGTGGTGACCATGAACTTCAAACACTTCGCCGATTCCTGATAGATACCTATGTTTTCCTTGGCGGCAATTGCGTTGAATTTCATTACTTGTACAGGCCTGTTTCATTCAGTTGGTTCTCTGTTTAACGACCTCCCACGTATGATCACTAAACAACAACTCAAGGTTCTTAAACACTACTAAAGGTTGGGCCCAACGCGAGCCGAGCTGCTATTGGTTAACGAAATGACGTCACATTAGGAGCAAAGCAGCCGAGCGCAGAGCGCGCAAATCAGTAGGAATCTCATAATATCAGCAAAGATTACAGTTTCTCAGAACTAATTGCACACCAGACATAAAGATTACTGCTGTTATAAGCATAGTAACTTTTCATTATTTCCATTACGAATAAGGCGTAAATGTAACGTGACGGCACACTGACCAACGCTTGAAACTTATTAACATTTCCAAGTTCCTCTATTTAGTTTTTGAGGAAGGTTGCGCGCTTTCAAATATGTAAACATAAATATTTAAGAGATATGAAATCTTTGTCATATTAAATCCTTACAGCAGAAATTCCGTGATGGAACTACCGTATGTTAACATACGATATACTGACTCACTTCCGCAGGTATCGAGTTTAAAGCTTAACATATATTATAACAGCAGCAGAAGTAAGTTCATATTCGAAACCATGCATAGATAGTCCTGGAAAACCTACAACCTGTTTTCCAGTCTTTGATCGGGTCAGGGATGTACTGAATGAACCATATATAGGCTATTATTACAATGGGGTCGCCACTCCCAAAGTGATTTATTAATGGCTTATAAATGCTATGAAATGATAATGGAGAGTGTTGCTGGAATGAAAGATGACAGGGAAAACCGGAATACCCGGAGAAAAACCTGTCCCGCCTCCACTTTGACCAGCACAAATCTCACATGGAGTGACCGGGATTTGAACCACGGTATCCAGTGGTGAGAAGCCGACGCGCTGCCGTCTGAGCCACGGAGGCTCAAAATTTCACAAAATTAAACAATAAGAAAGAACAGGAAAAACACTTCATTAGAACACAGTCCTACCTGTGAGATTGGATGTCATGACGTGGTTGCTTTTGAAGATGAAATCCACTGTCGTGCCTTTCGCCGATGAGCTGCTATGGATTTTTCAGTTCTTGTCCGAATGTTCATTTGTTGTATGCGTATAAATATTCTCGTTCTAACGTACATTTTTAATATTTCTGGTGGCACAGCGGGGACTTTACTGCTAATTATTTGACACACTTTGCGTGTAATATTAGGTATGCGTCACAGTTCAGCTCGTCCGTGAGTGTCCCTGAAAATTAACTTAAATTCCTTTATTTGGTTTACCATTCTAACGATGGAACGAGTAGACCTCCCCGAGATAACATTTCTATCCATCCCACAGGGGCTGTACCAGAAGAAATGGAAAGCATTTCCGCAGCGGGACTTCGCATTGAACTGTCATATTTTCTTTCACGGTCGGCGATGTAGCCGGCGAGGTACCGTACCGAAATCCCTCTGCTGAACAATCAGGTGTCGCTGTAGATTGCGTCGAATCTTTTTTTTTTTTTTTGCTATTTATTTACGTCGCACCGACACAGATAAGTCTTATGGCGACGATGGGACAGGAAAGGCCTAGGAATGGGAAGGAAGCGTCCGTGGCATTAATTAAGGTACAGCCCCCGCATTTGCCTGGTGTGAAAATGGGAAACCACGGAAAACCATTTTCAGGGCTGCCGACAGTGGGGTTCGAACCCACTATCTCCCGAATACTGGATACTGGCCGCGCTTAAGCGACTGCAGCTATCGAGCTCGATCGGTGAATCATTAACGGCACAGTTTTCTATAGCAATGATACTGTACTATGAACACACAAATTTCACTCCAGCTACTATTACACTGTTCACGTAACTAACGAAAAGAAAATAAGTGCACCTCACTGCACGAAACACAGCAACTTAACAGAGATCTCACAGAAACGAACTACGACACACACACATTACGCAAAATACAGTAGGCTACTATATAAACCAACAGCAATATGCGGAAAGAAATTACGTATAGTTATTACGTGGAAATGCTTTCTTTATAAGACAGACATATATAAACAACGAAATGAGATACACGTGCGGTTGTGTGCTACACAGTCACGGTGCTCCTGTGATGACGTCACGAGCAGGACGAGGGAAAACTAACATCTACTGCGCAACCAATCTGGGCCACCCGTGACAACAACTGGCAATAATATTGATTTACAACGATTTTATTGGAATTTACCAAGCAACTTCGTCGCTTGCATTAAAATATTTAATTTTTGTGATTTTGTTTTTGCTTAAATATGTCCATTCATATGTGGTCTGTCATAGTACAAAAGGATTTTTTGAAATTCGAAAGAGAAATGTAGAATAAATATAATTAAATACTAGGCTGCAGCTGAGGAGCGGGAGTGGCATCATATGACAGTTGTCACAATGTTCCTTTTTTGCTCTGAAAAATAATCTGGACTTTGGTGCCATCTCTCGAGCATTCTGTGTATCTCTTGAATATGTATGTGTTCTTTGAGAAGCAGGTCTTTATTTATGCTCTGTGATCATAAGTATTTTGAAGTAGTTTGTAAACAAGCTTCTCAGAAGTGTGTTTCGGTGGTGTTATTTCTGTTACTCAGTGTTCAATCATGCCTACAGTCAAAGGTAAAACTGCATTAAAACGGAAAGCAAAATAAATTATTACTAGGAGGTGGTCTACAAACCACGCAGAAGAAACACCCACATGTGAGATGGAAGCACCCTCGTCAACATCACCTCCTTCTACCAACAAACGATTCACCTTCTCCAAACCAACAATAATACTCTTAATTAAAATCTGTGTAACTTGTAAACTTGCAAATCTGTACTGTAATCATCCAATATATGTAAACCATTGTAACTAATCTGATAAGAACCAATAAAAAGCACGAGAGCAGATGCTACCCCCTTAGCCAAGAGGCCAATCCCCCACATCACTAAATTAAAAGCACCCCCCTCTCTCATCTAACCTATTAAATCCCCAAACCCCGCCGAATCTCCTGGCCAGAGAGAAGGCGTTACCTTCTAGGTGGCCCGCCCCTCCCCTTCGGGGAGGGGAATGAAAAAATCCCCCTTGGTCCTTGGAAGCAACTAAGGGGAATGCCGGGACAGTTCGTAGTATAAGCCACGGCCGCCCACCTCCTCACCTTCTCCGCACATCTCCTTCGCCGTAACAAATCTCCCGGCCTGAGAGACGGCGTCACCGTCTAAGAGGCCCGCCTCCCCCTTCAGGGGAGGAATGAAAACATTTTAGTAGTAGTAGTAGTACGGAAGCAAATATGGTCGGTAAATGCTGAGTGGGTCCCGGCCCATAAGTGGCCACGGCTAGTCCGTAGTCCAACAGCTCTGCACTCTAACCGGCCAACCGAGCAGAGAGGGGTGGCCACGGCTCTACCGTGGCTCTACGGCTGTACATTCCGGAGACGGGACAGGGCTGGGCCTCACGGCTGGCCCCAATCGCCGGCTGTCCTGAAAATGGTTTATCGTGGTTTTCCATTCTCTTACACTAAAGCGAATGCCGGGACAATTATTCCTAGTATAGGCCACGGCCGCCACCCCCTCATCTTCTCCGCACATCTCCTTCACCGTAGCAAATCTCCCGGCCTGAGAGACTGCGTCACCGTCTACGAGGCCCACCTCTCCCTTCAGGAGAGCAATGACAACGTTTTCGTAGCAGTAGTAGTAAATATGTCTAAGGCAGGGCCTCTCAGGGTGCATGCGCGTGGTGCATGCACTGTGCACGGTGCAAGAGACGACTTGGCTTGATTGACCAGAGTGCAGACCCCCCACTCCTCGATTTGGAGCAATAGCGCTTACTCTCTCTTTCCTCACGCCTGTCTCGCTCGCTCCGCCTGTCTCCCTCTGCCCCACTTGCGCCGTAGCGCTCCAAATCCAAGCTGACTCGAGCCGAGCATAGGCGAGTTGAGCCGAGCTTAGCCGAGTAGCCCAGAGACGAAGCGTTGATCCGAGCCATGCCGAGCGGCAGCGATGCACAGTGCACGGAGCTCTTGCGCCTCTATCTGCACGCGTGAGATTTTGGGCGTTTGAGAGGCCCTGGTCTAAGGGATCAAATGAACCTGAACATGAAGATAAAGGCCAGTATATATTTGTTGATATGACGTTTCTGAGATCCCTGTATAAAAATGCATTGTGTTGTAAATGTTTCAAGGTGAGTGTAACTGCACATATGAGAAATAGGTTCCTATTTTCTGGAAAAGTGGTTATGAAATGTAAAAACTGTGGTTATGTTTGAATCAAATCTACACTTGCTCTCAGAAGCAGAAAACTCAAAATAACAAGAGCATGTTAGACATAACAAAAGAAAATTGTTGAATCTTTCAACAGGTTTGGTAGGGGATATGCCGCTGTGGAAATATTCTATTTAGGCATGAATATGAATATCATGAGCACATTTACTTACTGTAATTTTCCGTGGTTTCTCATTTCCACACCAGGCAAATGCTGGGGATGTACCTTAATTAAGGCCACGGCCGCTTCCTTCCCACTCCTAGCCCTTTCCTGTCCCATCGTCGCCATAAGACCTATCTGTGTCGGTGCGACGTAAAGCAACTAGCAAAAAAAAATTACTATAATTTTTTGAACCATATTGTAAGGGAAGGAGAACATTTTGACAATCATGTTTTGGAAGAATCAAGGAGGCCGGTACGCGAAGCACATATATAGGAAAATAGTGTTCTTTCAGGTGCATCCGTCATTGACATTTCAGTCAGGTACGATGGTAGTTGACATAAGAGATGTTTTACCTGTAACTTCGGAGTTGGATGTGTGATTAACATTTTGACTGGTTTAGTGGTTGATTGGGAAGTTTTGTCCAAGTATTGTCACTCGTGCACTGCCGGAAGTGGGACTTGGGTGAAGAAACTCCAGATTTTCATTTGGTACGAGGGTCACCTGGCATACTGCAATCGAAACTACAGTGGATCATCTTCATTCATAGAAACGGAAGCTACGGGGAGGTTATGAAAGCGCTCATAAAAGCTATATTTCCGCTAGAGTACTCTGTTTTCTGATGGAGACTGAAAAACGCACATTCTCGTGCAGAAACTGAATGTTTTCGGCAACAGAGAAATTGTGAAGGAAGAGTGTTTGAATCACATTGCGAAACGACTTGGGACAGGATTAAGAAATGTTGTGAAGGAAAGTCAGGCATAAAACGTGACTCTCGGTGGGAAAGCACATGGAGGTTTGAAGGAAGAAACAATTGTAAAGCTGACTCATTATTATAGAAGAACCATTGTTGACAATGCTTCAGATACTATGAGAATGAAGTGTGCAGTCTATGCAACACTGTACCACTGTATGGGCACTGATGAGAAACCACAACTCATAAAGTGTCCAAAAGGCGAGAAATATTTTTGTCTCTTCAATTGTGCTCTTGCCAAAGGAGAGCAACCAAAATCACACAAAACTGCTATCCGTTCTGCTCTGAGACCATCCGTGGTTGTTAGGAAGATATCAGTTTTTAAGAGGCTGGCACCCGATACAATTCTCTCCAGATATACTGCTGAAAAGACTCAAAATGCAAATGAATGTCTCCAAAGTATAATCTGGTTAAAGTGACCAAAGGATGTATTTGTATCCAAGAAAAAAGTTGAAACTAGCTGTGACAGAAGCTGTTTCACAGTGCTACCTGATAGAAGCAACAAGAACAGAGATTACTCCACTGTCAGCAAATAAGAAGCGAATAAGCGAACTTAGAGACGAACGACTAAGGAAGAAAAAGGCAAAACGGTGTTTAGAATTCGAAAAAAGAAGACATGCATCCAGATTGACTGCCATACACATTGAGGAAGGTAGAAAGATTAAAAAAGTGGAAGAACATACAGCCCAAGTGGATTTTAGAGCAAGGATCAGCGGACGATTTTGTTGTTTAACTTTCACTGCGTTTATCTGTACTTTGTGAAACTGAACGCTTAAATATAACTTTTCCGTAGTAAATATTCTCCAAATTGGATAAAATATTTACAGATAACGCCTACTGACAGTGCTAACAGTCTTGTGTATCATTTTGAAAAAAAAAATTCTAAAGGAAATATTGAAAAATATATGTTTTAGTGATTTCCATAAAAAGATTCAGAATTTTGAGAATGAATTTAAAGGTCACCACAAAAATTGCCCAAGAAATCTTACGTAAGAGTGTTTGATTATATTATTAGATACAGTACCGTATTCAATTTTTCAAACATATTAAAGTAATTTACTATTAAAAGATGATTTTAGAAATACCCTTACAAAAACAAAAAATCTCGAAAACTGTTGGATCAGTTGATTTGTAAATTTGTTTGTATTTTTAATAACACACACAAATTGTACCGTATGTTTAAAATTTAAGACCAATTGATGAATTGGGGAAAAGTTTCATGTTTTAACTGACTATCCCCTTAAACTAGAATCACAGATAACATATTTTGTGGATCTTATTATACTGTGTACAGTAATAAGCAAGCAACAGGATTGTGAGCGACTGCCAAAATACCTCGACAATGTTTTGAGATGAGCGGTAGGCAATGGTATGTTGATAAACGAGGTGAACGGTCAGGCTGTAAGATCCGCTAAGAGGAAAAGTCCTCTGAGTTTTAAGTACTGTGTTGATGAAGTGAAAGTACGTCATAGCGATCGCTGTAAGTGATGCAGTATTAATACAAGGAACGATCGTCAGTGGGGTTATCACATCAAAAAGATTGCAAATAAATGTTACAGTTTTCTTCATACGGTTATGAGTATAATTAAGGTTTATAGTAAGGATGTAAAGGAGAGGGTGTATAAGTCACTTGAAAGAACCCAATAAGAGCATGGTTCCAGTGTATGAGACCCTTACCAGGTTTGATACGAAAAATTGGAAAAGAAGCAAAAGAAAGCGCAACGATTTGTTATAGGCGATTTCCTTCAAAAACATAATGTTACAAAAATGTTGCAATCCTTGGGCTAGGAACACTTGGGAACAAGGAGACGAGCTGCACGACTAAGCGAGATGTTCTGAACTGTCACTATAGAGATCGTATGGACTGATATTAGTGAACGGAAACGTTTTAAGTGAGTTTCTAAACCCAAGTCCTCTTTAAATAAAGATCATGAATTGAAGATAAATTTGGAATTCAACAGTACAAATTGGGTAGTCTAAATAAGCATTTATAGGGAGAGGAAATAGCGATTGGCGTAATTTACCAAGTGAGATGTTCGATAAACATCCAAGTTCCTTGAAACCATTTAAGAAAAGTAGGTAGACAACTGTTAGTGACAGTCCTACTTGCATATCATGATTGATTGATTGATTGATTGATTGATTGATTGATTGATTGATTGATTGATTGATATGTTAGCCATATCCATCAAGTTCTTCTTGGACCTAGTTAGTGACCAACAATATTTTGCAACAGAAATGGGAGTCTATACAGTTAATCACTTTGACTTGGTTATATTTCACATTGCGCAAAAATAATAGCATCTGGTTACCTTTCATTACTCTTCAAATTTAAATGATTTCTGTTCATAGAATACAATACGCTTTAACCCAACGTAAATTAAGGTGCATTAATTTGTGTTGTATTTTTATACCCTGTAATAATCATAAACTAAATAAGTGATATCACAGAGAAAAGTCTACAAAGAAGTTTATAATTAATAAATGATGTTTCCATGGATTATAATCTTTTTCATTTTGATTTTTTAAAATAAATACAGCATGCCGTAATTTGCGTCAATCCCAAAGGTAAAGTTTGAGAATTTGGTAAACTTTCGGTTAGTCCTTGAATACTTGTTCTATCTTCTATTATAAACTCAATTCTATGGAAAGTTTATACACAAAGGAAGCTTAAACTGTTATTTACTTGCTTCATTGTACTTGCATTTATGCTGACTGTGAAGTTTGCAGTAATAAGGAGGAAATGGAATATATTAACAACAACCTTTGTAGTTTAACCTAAGAATTGCGTGCTCGACTCACTTCTTCTGAGAAGTTTAAACTCCAGTATCGCTCTCATCCGTGCCTTGACATTCGTGAATTAAACAGACATAACCGAGGAATGCATTTGGACCAAAATATATTATGCTACACTAACGTGAAATTGTAATAAATGTAGATTTAAAACTGATTTTATTTTCATTTTGTAGGTAATATATCGAACATTTTAACTGATTTGTGAAATATAAATTAAACATTTATGTACAATAAATTCAGTTGCAGTTTAGTGAACGTCTACCTCGAGGGAGATGTTGCTAAATTAATAATCTGGTAAAAGCTCTACCACATCTAACCCGCAGGGTAGCTCAAACGAGGAAAAAGGAAATTTAAAAAGTGAGTTTTTTAAATTGTGACAACTCTCTCCAAAGTTGAACATTCTCGGGGCAAGTCGGCTGAGTCGTCGAAAGTAATCAGTCCCGTGTGTATATTGTCTCCAATACTGTATGTGTATTCTTATTATCAGAATTGTCGATTTTACTCCTTACGTCTTAATACCGTCGTCCCAAACGAAGTTTCAATTCCAAATGGGTGATTAGAATGTCCATAATAATAATAATAATAATAATAATAATAATAATAATAATAATAATAATAATAATAATAATAATAATAATAATATTTGGCGTAGGCATGTGGCGAACCCATCGCCCAGTGGGAAACCCCCGCAGTCAGCCACCCGAGTATTGGCGGGAAAACCATAACGATTCGGGTAAGGAGGAAATGCCTGCCCGCAGCCGGAGAACATCTTGAGGCCCTCCAGGGCTAACAACCTTGGTTGTATTCAGAATGAGCAATTTGCTCCAGGCTAAGCTAAAGCTTCTCAAGCATGATGGTAAAACAAAGACATGAAGTTAATACCCCAGGTGGCAACTTTTCAAAGAAATCCACCGTCGCCGACAAGCGACGCATGCATCCCGTTCGGATTCTGGGGGGGATGCAACATCATGCTAAAGACGAGTCGGAGCGTCTTGGAAATCCTGAACAGTCACGAAAGCTGAAACCCATATCTAAGACTTTTCTGGCAACGTTCAACATAAACAGTCTAATACAAACTGGTAAGATGAAACAGCTGACCAATGCCCTTCACGAAAATAAAATCGCCGTAATGGCTCTGCAAGAAACTCGCTTCACTGACGAAGATACGTTTGAGTCTGAAGGGTATCTGTTCTTCAAAAGCAAATCCCATAAGAGAGTAATGCAAAATACCCCTATCTTCGGTACAGCTTTTGCTGTCAACACCAGAATCCTTAGGTCAGTCTCAAATTTTGAAGCTGTTAATGATAGGTTATGCCCACTATCCTTGCGTTGTGCAAATATTCAATGCACATGCTCCAACTAATGAACAAAACAAAAATGATCTGGAAGGCACAGATAGATTCTGGAACGGCCTGGATGCCAGATTAGCGAAAATCCCGAAACACCATGTCAAGTTCTTAAAGGGTGATTTTAATGCACAGGTAGGACGTGAACGGAAACACAGGAAAGTTGTTGGGTTCTATCCAGCGCACAAAAGAACCAACAAGAATGGAGAACGCTTCGTTGAACTATGTGATAACCACAACCTCCAACTGATGTCAACACACTTTCGTCACTTACCGAGAAAACAGATGACATGGAGATGCCCTAACAAAACAATAGGAGAATTCCAAATAGACCGTGTTGCTATATCTCGAAGGTACAGTCCGGAAATCATGAACGTTACTGTAAAAAAGGGAATAAACGTAGACTCAGATCACCACGTATCAGTAATCAAGTTTCGGCCAATCCCTCTCAAAAAAAATCAGAACAAACCTACCATAATTCGCTTTGACACAAAAATGCTCAGAGAAAGAGAGAATGAATTCAAAGAACTTACGCAACCAGTGGAAAAAGACCTCAACAGCACGAGAAAGCAGATGACAAGCTGCAAAAGGAGTGGCCGAAATCAAGAAGAGGAAGAAGCACACGTGGTGGAACGATAACTGCGGGAAGACCTTAGGGGATCGTCTGAATGCCTGGAGAAAGTATTACACCTCGAAAAAAGAAGAAGATTGGAAGATGTACAAAACACAACAAGCACAAACAGCAAAAATAATACGCAGTGAGAAACCCAAGTATGAAAAGGAACTACTGGACAAGATTGAGCAAGACTTTCATAGAGGTGAGACCCGTGAATACTTCAGAAGTTTTTAAAAAAAGGTACAAGGATACAAGGCACCTTCCCTTTGCTTTGTAAGAAAAGATGGAACTCTTGCAACATCAAATGAAGGAAACTGCGAAATCTTAGCTAAGTATTTTAACGACCTCCTAAACTGTGAAAAACCAGCCAACCCCATCAAAACAAACAAACCAGTGAGCCAGAACCTGCCATCTTCTCCACCAAATTGCGATGAAATCAAACGCCACGTAAAGAGACTGAAAAATAACAAGGCTCCTGGTGAAGACTCCATGATTGCGGAACTGTGGAAACATGCCCCGGAAGAAGCAATTGGCATTCTACACCAAACCATTGTAGATATATGGGAGAAAGAACAACTGCAAGAGGACTGGAAGCTAGCCTTGATCCATCCTTTACACAAGAAAGGAAATATAAGAGATGTGAACAATTACCGTGGAAACTCGGGGAATACTCGGGGAATACCAATCAGGTTTTCGGAAAGGCCGATCAAGTGCAGAACAAATACTTAACCTAAAAACCATAATAAGATACCATATGCTGAGAGGTCGAACCTATGTATCTACATTTGTAGACTTCAGGAAGGCATACGACTCCATCGACCGTGATGTGTTGCTTAACATACTTGCAGAAATGGGAGTCGATGAGAAACTGCTGGCGATAATAAGGGCAACACTAATACCAATTCCAAAGTAAAATTCCAAGGATGTCTCTCTGAACCCTTTGAGATCAAGGCAGGCGTTCGACAGGGAGATGGGCTGTCACCACTTTTGTTCAACTGCGTACTTGAGAAGGTAATACAGGAGTGGCGAAAGACGTTAAAAGAAAGAAACCTTTACAAACCCGTAAGGATTGGGACAAAGAAAAATGGAGTGGAAATATATTGCTTAGCGTTCGCTGATGATATAGCCCTTATGACAGAAAATTTCGAAAGTGCAACAGAACAGATCAATGTGTTGAAGGAAGTAGCAGAACAAACAGGTTTACAAATTTCCTTTCAAAAGACAGAAGTAATGTCAAATATAAAAGATGATACGGCACAACTAAACACCAAATATGGAACGTTAAACCGTGTTAGTAAATTCAAATACCTTGGGGAATGGATTCAGCAAAATGGACTTGACAAAGAGGCCGTAGCAGCAAGAATCAAGAAAATGGAAGTCACTTTCCACACCACCCGCAACATATACAACAAAAAGTGCTTTTCCCTGAACACAAAACTTCGTCACTACAACACTGTCATCAAACCAGTATCGCTGTATGCATCTGAATGCCTTATCCTGGCTGAGAAATGTTTGCTTGCGGATTTAGAGAGGAGAGAGAGAAAGATCCTGCACACCATACTTGGTCCAAACTACAAAAATGGCATCTACATTAGAAAATCCAGGCAAGAAATATACTCTAAGATAGAGAAGATCACGGACACAATGCGTAAAGGCAGAGTTCGCTTCTACGGTCATACACGACGGATGATCGACTCTCGATGGACGAAACGTATCTTCAGTATATTTGACTCAAAACCAAAAACGGCAATGCCATGGTATGTTAATGTCAAGAAAGATCTTAAAGAACTGGGCCTACAAGCAAAAGATGCACAAGACCGAAATCTTTCAGAGCAGCCACCAAGACTTTTGGGACTTTCCGGGATGAAAAACGGGCAACTGGTGCTAAATGGACAGAAGAACGTTGTGCTAAACACAGTGAGCTAATGAAGACGATGTGGATCAAGCGAAAAAAGAACAAATGCGAGAATGTAAAGTGACAGTGGTCCCTAGTTGGCCGATTAGCGAAGTTGAATAATAATAATAATAATAATAATAATAATAATAATAATAATAATAATAATAATAATAATAATAATTTTTATACGGTGTATATGAAATAAGGTATTCTACGTTCCTAAAGCCAACGACACAAATAAGTTGCATTAAAATTCTCTTGAATAACTCAGTCTTCATCCAAGGACGAGCCCTTTATTTCAGAACAGAGCGTTAACAACTAAAGGTCTGTGCCACTAAGGTAACCTCTTTTAAAGTAAAAAAAACACCTGCATTTTGGATAATTGTCCTTTCTAGAAATCCTTCAGTAAACTGAAGCCGAATTCCTGCCGCAATTTATAACTTTCTCTCGAACTATGATGCGTAGCATACTGTTAAGACCACTCTGTTTTTGCGGTGTTGTGGCGTACAAAACAATCCCAGCATGAAGCTGGTTTATAAGGCATAGGCCCTATAGGCCTAGCATTGCCGCATTATTTATTATTCGTAAACTTCGATAACAGAATTATACGTACTTACATCGCCAACTACTGTCAAAAACTGATATGATTCTTCTTAGAAATACGGTTTTATTTAAAATCCTTCTTGAGTACAGGTGCAGCGTGTGCTACCATGTGCACTTTGAGTGTATTGAGATGATAGATCAAAGTTGGTCGTAAGTCTCAATAGCCCTACTTTAGGCAGGCCTGCAGCCCATAAAAGTGGGTTACCTTCCCAGAAACTATCATTGAAAAGCGTCAGATCACCTACTGTAGTAAACAATAACCTGAAGTTAAAAGAAATTATGAAAAAAAAGAAGTTAATTTTAAGTCAACAGAGGCCGATGCCTAGACAAATAAGACCAAGTTATTAGGAAGATTAGTGCTGGTGGAACTACGCTGGGACGAATCTCACAAGATACCACTATCGATGTCCACAAGTCTACATTATCCAAGATGGTCAGTCAAAGCAACATTTTGAAATACAAGAAAAAAATCATTAGCATTTTATGACGGTAACGCCTAATGAGTACGTAGTTAAATGAGCTAGAGAGCATGTGGCTTGAATGACAGAATATTTCCTTTTTGTTGCTTTACTTCGCACCGACACAGATTGGTCTTATGGCGGCGTTGGGATAGGGAAGGAATAGGAGTGGGAAGGATGCAGCCGTAGCCTTAATTAAGATACATCCCCAGCATTTGCCTGGGGTGAAAATGAGAAACAACGGAAAACCATCATCAGGGCTGCGGACACTCGAATGCTAACTCACAGTTGTGTGCCCCTAAACACGCAGGCAACGCGCTCGGTAAAAACAAAATAGAAATGTGAGATCTTGAGTTTGGATGGTCCTGATATTTGGCCATACTACTAGCATGACCTCAGGAAAGAAGAGTGGATATTTTCATAAGAGACTACAAGGAGGAAAGGGGCAAAGCGGCATGGTATGGGATGGATTCGGTTAACGAGGTAAACAAGTCTCTCCTTCCCAGCAAGCCGTACCAAATCCACATACTATCAGACACCACTTGTAGACCAGTTTCTGAGGTGATTGGCGCGGAGTCCTGGGTATTCCATCAAGACAAAGCAATCAATCCACGTGCCAAGTTGACCAATAGATGGTTTGTGCGCAAAGGTATTAATATAATGGTGTGCCATTTTATTTCTCTAACTTGAAGCTTTTTAGAAACTAATGAGGAATCCTTTCAAGGTCTATAGGAAGGAGCGGTTTGATAATGTCATAGAAGTGAAGACATGCAATTTCTACACGAAGTAAGATTAACATTTTTGTGTCACAGAACCTTGTAGAGAGTATTGTAAACTGTGTGTTTCAGAAAGCCTTTAAATACCGGTTAATTTATAGGTCAATAAATTAAAATCATGTTCTCACCCTCAGATGGTGAAACTCTTTGAGGCACGCCCCGAATAGAGGTAAGCTGCCTGTGCCATTTCAACCATACACCAGCGCTCCCGCCATTCTTAAATTTCTGGCAGCACCAGGAATCAAACTCGGACCCCCAAGGGCAGGAGTTACTAACCATTACGCTACGGAAAAACGAAGTGATCTTGTTAGTTTGCTATAGTAGTTGGCGTTGTTCGTATACTCTCTTACTGAGTTTTACCAGTAACATATAATCTGGCAATGTTGGAAGTCTTATGAATGTTGTATGTTCCTGTTTACATTACAGAGCTGGTTCCATGCTATGATTGTGTACTACTCCAGTACACCAAAAAAGCGTAGCTCTATTATCAATGTGCAACGCATGCTATTATAAAAGTGGCAATAGTCTGTAGCAACTATCTTCATAAACCATTTTCAATTATTCTTTGTCTGTGCATTTCATTAGTTCTTTAATTTCGCACTTACTTCTTAAGGTATCCAGTGATGGTGAGAGAGAGTTCCAGTGGTACCCACCCTTAATTAAGGTATAGCTTCCGCATTTGCGTAGGTGGTGAAAATGGGAAACCACGGAAATCCTCCTAAGATTTTCCGAAGGTGAGGCACGACTTTTACCGTGTAAACAAACTCATACCATCGCTGCATTTTCCAACTGTTTTCCCTCGATTTCGGAGAAAGAAGCCTTTTACATTGTCGACGCTTAGCACACAGCTTTAAAATGTAACTATGGATGATTACATATTAATCTAGCTGGTATCTCTACTTCCAGAAAAGCGAAGAAGAATGCAGAAGGCACAGCATGAAAGAAAGTTAACATCGAAATATCTTCGTGGTTGAATTTAATTTGGAGAACGGCAGTAATGAAATGGCGTGTGACTTTTAGTGCCGGGAGTGTACGAGGATATGTTCGGCTCGCCAGGTGCAGGTCTTTCGATTTGACTCCCGTAGGCGACCTGAGCGTCATGATGAGGATGAAATGATGACGAAGACGTCACGTACACCCAGCCTCTGTGCCAGAGAAAGTAACCAATTGTGTTTAAAATTCCCGACCCTGCCGGGAATCGATCCCGGGACCCCTGTGACCAAAGGCCATCACGCTAATCATTTAGCCAGGGAGTCGGACTGAGAACGGCAGTGATAGCTTTGAATTCCGTATATACTCTTAACATGATCAGATACCTAATCTGATTGTAAATGTCAACCCGTATTGCTATAGTATGAATTTATATTGTTGTTATAATTCGAGTATGGCAATGGTGGCGTTCACATCAGCATTTAAACGTGTTCAGATACCCGATCCGGTTATAAATATCTCAAGAATGGTTTTGTAAGAAATTATATAATTTATATACGAGGGTTGGGACAAAAGTCATGGTAACTATTCTTTTTCTTGAAGATACCAGTCCGGTTGGAAAATATGACATATACAGACGAAAGGACAAGGTGTTAACTACATGTGTGGACAATGAATAGCACTGAAATATTGTAACACACTAATTTATTACGGTAGTATACAGGGCAATATGGCCTTCCCGGTGCAAAAGGATGGCAATACAGTACACATAAAGTTGACATGACCAATCTGGGCCTAAGGACCCTCAAAGTAGTCCCCTGCTACTGACACCATACGCTGCAAACGATGTGGGAGACGCGGAATACCATCTGCCTCAGCATTTGTCGCACCATGTGTGAATCGGGTCACCTGTTCGCGCACAGCATTAGAAATGTCCTCTCGTCTTGCAAACCGCCTACCACGTAGTGGTTCCTTAATCTTTCGAATGATATCAAAGTCACAGGGCGAAATGTCAGGAGAGTACGGTGGGTGCTCCAATTCTTCTCATCTCCAACGTCGCAGTAGATGCCCTACACACTCTGCTTTATGTGGTTTTGCATTGTCGTGCAGGATTATTGCACTGTCCACAAGATCCGGACGTTTCTGCAGAACGCCACGTCGTACCTGTCGCACCAGGAAGACGATCACAATCAATACGACAGGGGAAGGATTCTAACGGACCTTCTGCCTCTTTGGTGATCCATAATGTCGCCACTCCGCGGACTGACGTTTCAGTTCTGGTTCGTATACCCTGGCCCAAAATTCATCGATGGCGATTATTCGTGACAAACTTGATCGCCGTTGTGTTGCCTGCGTGCAAGGTGGAAGGAGCATATTGCATAGCGCACCTACCTTTGAACTGAACCTGAACTTCCGTCAGTACATGCGGTACCCACCGCGATGCGATTTTGTGCAGTTGCAGCTCATTACGCAATATCCTGTGGACGGTGCGTTTCTCGATGCCACTTGCCCTCTCTAACTCCAGTAGCTTTTATCGTCTCTCTTCATCCAGGAGTTGCTCGAAGACGGCACATGCCACGTCGGTACGCACACTGACAGGTCGTCCCGAACGTTGCTCATCACTGGTTGACACACGTCCTTGCTGAAACTTTCCTACCCATCGTGCTACTGTACGGTATGGTAGGGAATTATTCCCAAGGGCTTCCACTAATTTACTGTGACATTCCATCGCATTTCTCCCTCGGAGAACGGCTATTTTGACGTAAACGCGCTGCTCAACACAGGTTACTTCCATCTCGCACGACACTCACCGACTGAGTGATTTCACAGCCCTCGCTGCGCTACTACCAGCTATCACAGAGCCATCTGTTGTTCTGCATACACACTACGCCTGCAAAACTTCCACACGACACATATACGTATGTGATCCGTTCACATATGTACAAGAAAACAGATAGTTGCCATGCCTTTTGCCCCAATCCTCGTATTATTTATTATATCATATAGTTAAGATGAATTACCCCGAATTTTTGTCCATAAACTAGAAGAATTGGCATATATATATAGTGATTGCATGTATAATAGATTCCATGAATTATCCACAGTTATATGCTGTAATTAACAGAGCCTGGGAACGTAGAATAGAAGATCTTGAACTATGTTTAGGTACCGTCCCAGTATTCACTTGGAGTTGAAGTTAGGGAGTGATATAGCCACAAGAAGCTATTTCGCACGATGAACGAGTCTAGGATATCCATCAAATTCTCCTCTAAATTATGTTACCTGAAACTGAGAATTTGTAGCAAATTAAACGTGCGTCAGCATTCTTCAGGCTGTCTGCTACGTCCTTTGCCGTAACTCCAGAAGACTCCCGGTTTGATAAAGTAGAAATACCACATAGATAAGGACGTAATCAACCTCAGTTAGACAGACGTATATTTTATTAACATCTGTACTATGGCTGAAGAATGGTGTTACTGTAACAAGGACTAAAGATAACATAGTTGATTATCATATTTTACACCCGGAAAGAAGTTAGCATGTTCCTTCCTACATATTTTAATGGACTTATAATAGATGACCTGTTCGTATCTCTTCATTTACTAGCAGATTACTTAACAAGAGTCACTTATAGTCAATTTATTCAGTCTGTTATTTAGCTGATAACGTGAGCTTGGCACGCTACATTTTCTCTCGCACGCTACTTCTTTTCATGGGAAGTCGTATTTTATATATTTTCTGTTTTACATTTCAGTACAGATGTTAGTTCTTTCCTCTTCAAGGTTTCTCTTCGTAGGGGCTGGTATATAATTAACAGCCTGGTGTATTAAGTCCATGTGTCATTTCAATACCGTAGTGATGTGGTGTCTGAACATCTAAACACTTGACGTTCCCTTTAGCAAGAGTATAACCGTAACCTGTAAACTAGGAATACTCGTGGAATTGGAATTAATAACCACAAAAGCACATTTCATGTTCATTCCAGGATGGATTTGAGAAAAGGAACCTTTCCCAAACTTTTAGTACTCACAACACCGGCGAGTTATTTAACATTCTGAACTACACAAATCGGTTCTTCAGCCTTAGCATGGCTTAAAATGTCTCAAATTAGCTACTATTGGTGCTGGCGATAAAATTAATGATGTGAATGATGGACACAATCTTCTCCTTTGGTCGTTCAATTACCAAGCGTCTTTACAAAACTCTTCATGAAACTATCACTATGATTTAATCTAGTTCCACACTTCTTAGGTTCATTTAAGATGAGTCTAACATACCTCACTCTCCTTCTCTTACTCTCCAAGTCCGAGTCTGTTATCCTCGTAGAAAACCGTTCAAATCGCAAGACTAAACTATTGAAGAAAGTTCATGCGTACAATTTCATCTGTGATTTTCTTTCGTTTTTCCTTTTTTATCGATTTTACGTCACACCGACTCAGACAAGTCTTATGGTGACGGCGGGAAAGGACAGGGCTAGGACTAGAACGGAAGCATCTGTTGCCTAAATCAAGATACATGCGCAGCATTTGCTTCGAAGGAAATGGTAAAATAACGCAAAACCATCTTCATAGCCGGCAGTGTGGTGGTTCGAAGCCACCATTTCCGGAATGCAAGCTCACAGCTTCATTACCCAAACGACGTAGCCATCAGACTGGTTTCATCCATGAATTATATTCCTAACTTAGCATTATTATCCTCAATACAGCTGCCGTCAGTTCCGTCCTTAGTGAATAAGAGATAATTTTCATTGCTCTCACATACATAAATATACTATGGGTGATGGTTCTGTCCGCCCTGTCAATATATTAATAAGTTCCTAATTTTGAACAATTATTTCACTCTTACATGTTTCGAGAGCCCCAACTCCCGTCATTAGCGATTTCTACCTTATAAAGCAAGATTCCTCATATCTTCCCCATATAACCTATGCATAAAATATCGCAAATATGTACCCTTACTTTTAACACATACAATAAACATTCTTGATAATGTTTGTTAAGTAATAGAACACTTTGAAACACTTATAAAAAGTTCAGCTGGTTATTATTATGTTACGTAACACTTTAAAACACGTCTGCTTGTTTCCTTGGAAAAATTCAGACAAAGATAAAATGTTTCTTTCTACTATTTGTTCTGTTATTGTTTACTTTTTTTTACCTCACATTAAGCGTATTAAAACGTCAACTGGTATACTACCAAAGTTGTTGTTGTTGTTGTTGTTGTTGTTGTTGTTGTTCCTAGAATGAACTGATTCACCATTGAATTATTAGACTTCATATATTATCAATTACGCATTTAGATATTAAAAAGTAAGAAATAGGGATTCGGCACAATTATTGGTCGTTTCGATGATCTTCTCATGTCACTTCCAACCCCCAATCGTAGGGGTGCAAGGGATGCCTTACTTAGGCAGTATTTTTCTCCACCGAGCTCGATAGCTGCAATCGCTTAAGTGCGGCCAGTATCCAGTATTCGGCAGATAGTAAGTTCGAACCCCACTGTCGGCAGCCCTGAAAATGGTTTTCCGTGGTTTCCCATTTTCACAACAGGCAAATGCTGGGGCTGTACCTTAATTAAGGCCACGGCCGCTTCCTTCCCACTCCTAGCCCTTTCCTGTCCCATCGTCGCCGTAAGACCTATCTGTGTCGGTGCGACGTAAAGCCAATAGCAAAAAAAAAAAAAAAAATACTCAGGCAGTATTTTTCTCCAGGTAGAACAGTAGGTCTGATATCTTTACGTAACAGTATTGCTCCTTAATTGTGTACAACCCACTACATAGAGAATGAATTGCGGGCTAGGGTAAGCCTTCACCTGCAGTACTTGGAGTGATCATGTAATGACTTGATTTTGGGATTTCTCAATGTTGACTCAACGTAGAGACCTACCAATGCCTGATGATTCACTGGCAGATAATTCAGGAGAGAAAAAAATTAAAATGAAGAATAGATGGACGGACTAGAAAAATGTATTTTTGTTAAACTTTTTAAAATATATATATATGAAATTGGGTACCTTTGAGGTTTTTAACTTTTTTACAACTTGCTTTACGTCACACCGACATAGCTGGGTCTTATGGCGACGATGGCTGAGGAAAGAGTTGGAAGTGGGAAGGAATCGAACGTGGCCTTGATTAAGTTATGTGGGAAACGAACCCACTGCCTCCCGAATGAAAGCTGACAGCTACGGGACCCAAACCGTGCAGCCACTCACACGGCTTTCTCATTTTCCTACACGGAAAGAATGCCTTGGATCATTCGGCAGACATACTTAGTTCTCTGCTGAACTGACAAACGGCTCCTTTAGGT
The DNA here is from genome assembly GCF_040414725.1 of Anabrus simplex. Classification (NCBI taxonomy): domain Eukaryota; kingdom Metazoa; phylum Arthropoda; class Insecta; order Orthoptera; family Tettigoniidae; genus Anabrus; species Anabrus simplex. The sequence goes on from NC_090265.1 coordinate 1,400,574,035, forward strand.
GATATATCTGGACTAGTAACCAACAGACGAGTGATGATGTACGGTGATATGACGCGGCTTCAAAGAAATGTGCTCAAAGAGAAAAATTTACAGTGGATTCTTTAGATGAAATTTCCGTTAAACTAAACGATGGACTTTTATGTTGATAACTGAACACTTTCCAAATGCATGACAATGAACTCACTGCATGTATTTTGTAATGAAAAAGTTACAATACGCCTACAGTATCATGTTCTCATATTCAGTCGTTTGTGTGCGTTTATTGAGCAAATGTTTCACTGCCGTGCTGTAATGTTTTTTTTGGTTTAATTTACCAGGACTTCTTTGATGTGACGTCGCTAAATCGGCCTGTACTCTGAATTCCGAATAATTGGAAAGGTTTCCATTTGAATTGTTTCCACAAATATTTTTTGTGTGAATTCCACTACATGTCTGCACATACCTGTTTGATGTGGTAATTCAGGGACTTCATCGTTCCACTGAGATTTGAGGTAGAGCATACTTAAAAGCTTTATATTTCAGTGCTCCAGAGGGCCTTATACAATGTATAGAAATCTCTTTCTTTGCCCATTTTAATAATAACAACGATCGATAATAATAATAATAATAACAATAATAATAATAATAATAATAATAATAATAATAATAATAATAATAATAATAATAATAATAATACTCATAATGTTCGCTTCTATGGTATAGGTGTTAGTGTGACTAGCTGCCATCTCGGTAGGCCCAGGTTCGATTCCCGTCTCTCCAACAAAATTTGAGAGGTGGTACGAGGGCTGGAACATGGTCTATTCAGCCTCGGGAAGTCAACTGAGTATAGGGGAGATCGATTCTCACCTCAGCCAATCTCGAAGTGATTTTCCGTGGTTTCCCATTTCTCCTCCAGGTAAATGGCGGGATGGTACCTAGGTTAAGGCCATGGCCGCTTCCTTCCCACATCCTTGTCTATCCACTCAAATTTTCCCATCCCTCACGAGGCCCCTTTTCGGCATAGCAAGTGAGACCACCTGGTTGAGGTACTGATCCTCCTCCCTAGTTGTAACCTCCGACCCAAAGTCTCACGCTCCAGGATGCTGCCCTTGAGGCGGTAGAGGTGGGATCCATTGCTGCGTTGCTGAGTCCAAGGGAAAAACCAACCCTGGAAGGTCGGGTGTGAATTGAGATGAACCTTTGCAGTGAATTTTTACGACCAGATAAACCGGTATCGGCATATAGAATATTCGACTAGGACCAAGGAATCACATGTCCTCACTCCATATGAACACTGCGGAGAGATTTGGAATCGAATCCAGGCTTCTAGCACGCAATCTATTGATTAGAAATTGTATGCCACCACCTCTTCACCCTGACGGCCAACATTTTGATGATGAATATTTTTCAAATAACGGGACTCGAACCGGCTAACCATGTTTTCAAACTATATGGACTTAACGATCATGGCCACCAAGCGGGCACAATAATAATACTAATACTGTAATAGTAATATTCTTCTTCTTTCCCCATATGTGGATTTGACCCTGTTAGTGCAGTATGTTGTGTGAATATGAAGAGGGGAGTGTTGGGATAACACAAACACCCAGTCTGGCCGGGAATCAAACCCGGGGCCCTACGAAGCGAAGGCCAGTACGCTGACCATTCAGCCAACGAGTCGGAAATTAATAATAATAATAATAATAATAATACCTCTCGATCAAAAGTACATGTTGTTGTTATTTGTATTATTGTTACGGGGTTTTCGTGGCTCATAGAGTGATAAGAAGCACCTGGGGTGAATGGGCGGACAATGAATTAACTAGAGCATAATTTAACACAACAAAATTTTGAAATTTTATTGCTTTCCATTTTTTCTAATTTAAAATTACAAATAGATAATGTGGAAGAACAATAACAACCTTATTTTGAGCTCGTCAGCTACAATAACAATCACAATATCAGCTACAATACTTGAGAGAATTGCAAATGCTAATTTACACAGGAAAGAGCTGCATTACTATAGACAGGTACAAAATTTACAAGAGCAGAATTTGCTCCCATCCTTTACATACAGCAGAGCTAGTGCTCCGATTATGTCGTAGTCCAGCATCGCAGAGGCATCTGTGTCCAACTGCGCACTTACAACCTATCGGTTGTCCTTAATTGAAGTGTTTACACAAGGTAGACCGGAGGTGGGCTTATCTATTGCTCAGCAATTTATAACTTTGTGTTCGTCAAGGGAATTTCACACCAGAAACAATCACCAAATAAACAGGAACATGAGAGCCCATACTAAATAGCCTTAATATACACTGACTTAGCAAATGTCATGGGATAGTCACCTAATAGCGTGTGGGGCCTCCTCTGGCCCTGCGAACTGCAGTGAGTCGTCAAGTCCCTGATAGTCCTCTGGACGCAGCTGACACCAAATCGTTTGCAGAGCGGCCGCCAATGCTGGTCTGTTCGTGGGTGCAGGATCCATGGCACGGAGCCTGCGTTCCAGGACATCCCAGATATGCTCGATAAGGTTCATATCGGGTCTCCCGGGTGGCAATGGCAGTCGTTGGACCTCCGCTGCATGTTCCTGGAACCTTTCCCGGGCGACGTGGGAGCGATGTGGCGGCGCGTTATCATCTTGAAACACCGCAGAACCGTCTGGGCGCTGGAAGGCCAAAAATGGGTGGAGATGGTCTCCGAGTAGCTCAACATACCGCGTACCATTTAAAGGCTCTTCCAGAACAACTAGGGGGCCCATTCCATACCAGGAAAATGTACCCCTGACCATAACAGAGACACCAGCGCCCTGGACCACACCTTCGAGGCAGGCGAGATCCATCGCTTCATGTGGTCTGCGCCATACGCGGTGCCTCCCTTTGGCATGGTGCAGTTGAAATCGTGATTCGTCCGTCCATATCATGTTACGCCATTGTTCCAGTGTCCATCCCAGGTGACTGGCGGCAAATGCGCGTCGTTGTGCCCGATGACGTTGGGTTAACAGAGGCACCCGTGTGCGGCGCTGGCTTCCATAGCCCATAGAACTCATGTTCCTACGGATTGTCCACTGGGAGACGTGTCTAGCATGGCCTGTGTTGAATTGAGCCGCGATTTGTTGCACGGTTGCCCGTCTGTCACTATTGACAATCCGTCTCAGATGTCGCCGGTCACGGTAATCAAGGGTGGCTGGACGGCCGGTCATTCGTCTGTTGAGGACGGTGACACCCGCATTCAACCATTCATGACACACCCTGGACACGGTTGATCGCGTGAAGCCGAATTTCCGCGCCACTTCCGAAATCGCACTTCCCATCCGTCGGGCACCGACCACCATACCCCGTTCGAACGGTGTCAGCTCACGACGACGTTCCATGTTAGACCTGTCACATGCACAGCCACTGCTCACAAGGTCTCCTATACAACTGTCGCTGCCACAGGGGGCGCGTGGTGCGCAGACAACACACCCGCGCATCAGTGCTCCGCTATCCCATGACATTTGCTCAGTCAGTGTAAAAAAAAAAAGTTGGTTATATCCGTCCATAAACAAAAGGCACTCCATCTAGAAATATTTAAAACACTAAGTTGGCTTCTGGCCCAAAGATACAGAGGCGAAGATAATCTACACCGGGGTGACTAAATGAGAAACATTACATATCAAAAGAGTGTTCAGAATGTTATAGGTTTAGGAAATTTAGTCACCCCATACCAAATTGAATGGTTATCAACAGAGGGTAATCACATATTACACATTTCCCAGTAGGGAATGGAATAGTCATCAGACTGGCCGGAAATACTACATTCAAACCATCAGATTTAGAAATGTACATGAAATAAAAGAGGTTACACCTTCCCCTCAAGCTATCTGCAGGAGATATCACATGCTTATGGGAATTCTACCATTATCTAGTGTTGCTGGGCCTTCTGAACGCCGCCCGCGGCCCCCGCCTCCGTTAGGACACGCCACGCTCAATTAACTGGAGCAATGAAGAAAAAGGCATACGACCCTAAAGCGCCCAGATTTTGCAGTATTTTGGAGGGGAAGGTTCAAGAACTCTTCACTGATAGGCTGCATTCCTGTATATACCACCGTTTTTAATTGGCTAGACAAAATGTTTACAAAATTCTGATAGGTTGGTTGATATTGAAGAAGGAACCAGCAGAAGTGTTGACAACTTTGATACATTAACAAAACAATCTTATTTTTCCCTTAAGAATTAATTATCGTTGATCCAACCCGAGGTGTCACTTAGACCGATGGTAGAGACATCTAACGGTTGGAAACCAAACTATCTTTTACTACATCAGTTCAAAAGGTAGATTACGTAGATGGCCTTGCAAATGGCGCGCAGTTTAACAGGTCGGAGAACGTGTACCCCCGGTACAATTATTATTATTATTATTATTATTATTATTATTATTATTATTATTATTATTATTATTATTATTATTATTATTATTATTATTATTATTTACGTGAACAGCGATCCCAGACAGAACGTTTTATGCCAATTATGATTATTTTTTTCTTATTTCGTTGGACACTACCTCTTGGCTTCAAGGTTCCATGGTCAAATTGCGACAGTCATTAAGTGATGAGGACGCTTGAGCGTGAGAGGCTCATAATTTTACATTTTCCTTGCCGTTTTTTGGAAACTATGTTCAGAAAGCGCCAGCAAGCATGAAGTATTACATGACTGTTCATAGGGTGACAGTAATTACATAACTTACAGTTTTACGTGAATTTCAATCCACATGAATATGAATTTTTCACTTAAAATATCTCATATGCATTTATCGAAATTCGAACCACGACCGCCTTCGTGAGAAGTCTATGACGGCTACCGCACCCTCGAACAAAGTCGGCATGCCCCAGGGTTTTAATGGCCTATGTTCGTTAAAGGATTGCAAACACATCTATATCTCTCTATATACACATATATAAATGGCATAGTATGTATGTGGGTATGTATGTCTTTCATCTCCTCCTAAACCACTGGAGCGATTTCAACCAAACTTGGTACACTTATGACTCCGTATCAAGAGACAAATCGCTTGAGAGAAAGACACCCCATGCACCCTTTAAGGGTGGGGGCGAAGGAGGTGATTTATAAAAGTAATCGAAAATAGTGCCGAATCCATACTTTTCGGGGTCTCTGAGATGAATAGTAACACTCCGGATTTTTAAAGTCGACGTTCATCCCTCTTTGTGTCGGGGGGCGTGGGGCATATATAAAAATAATCCAAAATAGTGTCGAATCCATACTTTTCTGGATCGCTGAGATGAATAGTGACATACTGGATTTTTTGAAAGTCGAAGATCAGCCTCCATTCGGGTGGGAGACGAAGTGGGGTAGTGGTATATAAAAATAATCCAAAATAGTGTCGAATCCTTACTCTTCGCGGTCGCTGAGATGAATAATGACACACCGGATTTTTTAAAGTCCAGGTTCAGCCCCCTTTGGGGTGGGGGACGAGGGAAGGCTGATATATAAAAATAAACGGTAATAGTGTGAATCCATACTTAGCGGGGTCGCTAAGATGAATAGCGACATTCCGAATTTTTAAAATTCATGTTCAGCCCCGTTTGAGATGGGGGCGAGGGGAGAGTGATATATAAAAATAATCGAAAATAGTGTCGAATCTGTAGTTTATGGGGTCGTTGATATAATTAGTTTAACTCCAAAATTTTTATAAGTCAAAGTTCAGACCCTTTGTGGAGGTGCTGAGGGGTGAATGAGATATAGAAATAGTGAAAATTAGTGTGGAATCCATACTTTTCGGGGTTGTTGAGATGTATAATGACATTCGAATTTGTTAAAGTCCAAGTTTAACCTCCTTTGACTTAAGGGGCTGAGAAAGAGTGAAAAATAAATTGTCCAAATTGATCGAGATATTGGACGTTCCAGCGTAGCTATCAACAAAAAATTGATACAAGTATTAATTAATATCTGGAGGAAGTACTGTTTAGGGTAGGACACCCCTGGATCCACTGGGATGGAGATTATATATATAACTAAAAACGAACAATAATAGTGTCGAATAAATAGTTTTCGGGAGTACTGGAGCTATTCCCATCGAACCTGTTACGCTTATGACTTACTATCAGGAGATAAACCGCGTGGGGTGTATGACAACCTAAGCACCCCTAGGGGTAGGTGTTGGAAGGGGTGAGATGTAAAACTAATGTAAAATAGTGTCACATCTATAATTTTTGGGGTCGCTGAAATGAATAGTGTCACTCTGGATGTCGTTGCTCAGCCCCCTTCGGCATGGAGATGAAAAGGGTTGGAAAAGAAAATGCTCAAAATGACAGAAATTACGGGTGTATATGTGTTTCATCCAGCATAGCCCTCATCCAAAATTGGTACACATGTGACTTACTATTTGAACTAAATACTGTTGGGGTAAAACACCCCTAGAACTACTATGGGAGGTGGTGAAGTATAAAAATGAACGAAAACTGTGACACTCTGCATGGGATATTTGTTCGTGGCGTCGACCTCTGCAGATCTTTTGCCACTACTTTCACCATATGATAGGAACCTGCGTGTAAGTGTAATTGTGGAAGTGAAGAGTAATGAATGTGAGGAAAGGAACGTTAAGGTCGACACAAACACTCAGTCCCCAGAACAGGGGTATTAAACATTTATCATTAAAAACCCATGACTAGGCCGGGAATCGAACCCGGGGACGCCGGGCGACGTTGCTCCCTACTCTGCGGTGCCGAACATGGTTATCATACTTCAGCCGCAATCAGTATGGAGGTTGAGAAGGTGTGAAAGTGAATATAAAAATAACCGAGATTTTGGGCATGTTGCAGAATAGGTCTCAACGAATCTCGGTACACATATGACTTACCATCTGAAAAAAAAATGGAGTTGAGACATCACAACCCCCACTGGGGGTGGGGTATCGGAGGGGATGACGTGTAAAAATAATAGAAAATAACCTTTGGTCCAGAGGGTCCCGACTTTGATTCCCGGCAGGGTCGGACATTTTAACCTTAAATCGGTTAATTCATTTTGCTCGCGGACTGGGTGTTTGTGCTGCCCCCAACATCCCTGCAACTCATACAACACACAAAACACTATCCTCTACCGCATTAACACGCAGTTACCTACACATGGCAGATGCCGCCCACCCTCAGCGGAGGGTCTGCATTACAAGGCTAGAAATAGCCACACGAAATTATTATTAATGGAAAATAACCGATATTTATATCGAATCCATTCTTTATGTGTAGCTGATACGAACTGTGAGGCTCTGGATATTGTTTAAGTCCACGTTCAGCTTCCATTGAGACTGAGGCTGAGATGGGCTTAAAAGTAAATAGTCTAAAATGGCGGAGATTAGTGCTGAATCCACTGCTTTTGCGGTCGCAAGGCCGATTGGTGACAGTCTCAATAACTGTTGAAATCGTGTACATCATATGTACAGCACGACGGGTAAGTACGAATAGTTATCACTTATTGCTTTTTTTCAAAGAGTTAAATACTTCACAGACGATTCCAGCTTCCACGAGGATAGAGTTTTACTCGAAAATTAAATAATCTGAAACTTGAAATGGAACACATCTAAACAACACTAAATCTACATAATAGATCATAAATATCTATCAACATCCCAAAAAGGAATGCTATAAACATTTATTTCACACGTAACTGACTGGTAATACAAATCTTATAAGAAAGCATTCAAAAACTATCCCAGCAACGCCGGTTACTACAGCTAGTGGGACAATAAAAATTAGACGAAAGAAAAGAGAACGGGGATGATATTTCAAGCAACTCCATCATCGTTTATCTTTATACACAACAGTCGGTACGAAATTGGCATTCTACTATTGTACTGTACGTATGTGCTTCAGTGCATCTTGGAGTAAAGAAATTGCTTGATGCGCAGGGGCGTTTGAAAGATCGATCCAGTGGAATGGTAGTTATATAACGCTATTGCCCCTTCGACTACTATGGAGTACCCAGGAATGTCTCACTTAATTAGGAGACAAACAGGCCCGACATATTATGAGGACTGCAGGGGGATAACATCTTCCACAGTGAACACAGAACGCCCAGTCTTACAATTAGCCGCTAGAACGCGTTATGCCAGTATGTGAATAAGCTGTAAAGAAGATAAGTTTATTTAAGACAACATGATGTTTCGCACGTTCGCTCTCTATGAAGTTCGAAAAAATCAGAGGATCCCAAACTATGACCCACATAATATTTTCTGGATGTTGGTGTCTTAAACGAAATATTTTATTGGCCTAAATCGACATTTTATTAAAAAAGGAATATACAGGAAATTCCGTGATATTTTCTCCATCCGATGCTTCCTTTTCACAGGGCGTGGGTGGCCGTTATGCAGCGCTATTATTTTGATTTACGGTAGTATCAAAGGGGCGCAGTTAGATAGGTGCAATGAACTGGGTTTCATTTGTTTTCGAGTGTTCAGACCCAGAGTTATCTCTCGTTAGATTCAAAGTACTGGATATGTCCTTCATTTTAATATTGTGTGCTTAACCGGTTATTTACTTATCCGACCTAGGATACGGTTCGGACCACGTTGAGTATGGGAGAGTTAATTGTACTTACCAATTTACAGCACCTGCAACGACAAATTTTCGTGACTTCATTCCAAATTGCTATGACGTTACATGCATTCTACAAAAGTTTTCAAACTCACCAATATTGACAATTTGTATTTATTTGCACTTTGTAAAACTAGACTTTAAATTTGATGAAAACAGGTTGTGTGTTGTTTAGTAGGGCCTACTGTTGGTACCCCTGTCAAAACTGCACTAAATACGTTCATTTGTCATTTTTCAAAGTTCCCTTGCTTTGATGGTTTGAAAACGTGGTTTGCCGGCGTGTGGTGCTTGAATTGAAATAATGTACACTTAAGCCTACATGTTAATACGACCGAGCTCAATAGCTGCAGTCACTTAAGTGCGGCCAGTGTCCAGCATTCGGGAGATAGTAGGTTCGAACCCCACTATCGGCAGCCCTAAAGAGCGTTTTCCGTGGTTTCCCATGTTCTCACTAGGTGCGACGTGAAACAAATTGTAAAAATTAGTTAATACGTAACTTAATGCGGCATAATTCATTTTGAGTGCACATGAAATGAATAGAAAGTTTGTTAACAGAAAAAATTTGATTTACGGTAGTATCAAAGGGGCGCAGTTAGATAGGTGCAATGAACTGGGTTTCATTTGTTTTCGAGTGTTCCGACCCAGAGTTATCTCTCGTTAGATTCAAAGTACTATACATTCCTGGATATGTCCTTCATTTCAATATTGTGTGCTTAACCGGTTATTTACTTATCCGACCTAGGATACGGTTCGGACCACGTTGAGTATGGGAGAGTTAATTGTGTTACTTTCATTTTTCTAGTGGCTTTACGTCGCACCGACACAGGTCTTATGGCGACGATGGGATAGGAAAAGCCTAGGAGTGGGAAGGAAGCGACCGTGGCCTTCATTAAGGTACAGCCCCAGCATTTGCATGGTGTGAAAATGGGAAACCACGGAAAACCGTCTTCAGGGCTGCCGACGGTGGGGTTCGAACCCACTATCTCCTTGATGCAAGCTCACAGTTGCGCACGCCTAACCGCACGGCCAACTCGCCCGGTGTGTTACTTTCTCCTGATGGAGGGGGGGAGTTGTGAATTTTAGGTAAATGTATACACTTATCAGTGTTTCTGGATGATTTGCTGGCGACACGATATTGTACACATGTCGCTTTACGTCGCACCGACACAAGTGGGTCTTATGGCCACGATGGGACAGGAAAGTTCTTGGAGTGGGAAGGAAGCGGCCGTTGCCTGGATTAAAAGTACAGCCCAAATATTTGCTTGGTGTGAAAATGGGAATCCACGTACAACCATCTTCAGGGCTGCCGACAGTGGTGTTCGCACCCGCTATCTCCCCAATGCAGGCTCACAGCTGCGCGCCCCAAACCGCACAGCCAACTCTCTCGGTCTTGATTTGGTTCTCAAGGGTTGTGTGTGTCACATTATTGATCAAAACACATTTGTTCAGTTTAAATTCATTATTTGCTTTTGATATGTTGCTATCATTATATGACCCCATAAAAATATTCCCTTTCTTCCAGGAGGGTGGGGTGGGGTTATGTTAGCCATGCAATGATAAATTAGAAAAAAGCGATTTAATTTTTGCACATAGCAGTGAGTTTTGTTTTCAAGACTAGTGAAAATCGACCAATATGTTGAAATAAATATTGGACCAATTCTGGTAACGTTCAAATTCTTCAACGAAATCGAATTGAACTCGGACCAACCAAGTGAGAAGTCACAATGCTAACTTAAGAACCATAGAGGTGAGGTTTGGGTATATGCGACTAAATAAATCCAGCATCAACCCAGTTGTATATTATATTCATGCAGTCTATTTCTATCCCTCTCTCATGACAAAAAACTAATGCTTCAGAGGGATATACTTAAATCACAATTAGGCAGTACTTGTCCGCTGCATGCAATATGTTGAGGATGAAAGCAGAATACAATACCCAAATTTATGACCGTCAGTAAAGTTTATTAGTGAAGCGCCGTGTTCACAGTATCGTGTCATGCAGCACGTTTATCATACGAGTTGGTTAAGCTGTAGGACCCCCATCTATTGGCTTGTCGCGATGACGAAGCGCATACAATAAATATAGCGTCGCTATACTCTCCTCGGTTGCTCGTTATTTAATTCTCAGAGGGACAAGCTGTTTCCTTTCTGTAATAAAAACGATTAAAATAACACTGGATACTCGCAAAGAGGGAGAGAATCCCAAGCACATCGTTAGTTAAATTATATTCTAGAGGTGAGATGGAAGAATATGCATGATGATGTACGACTTTGAGTATTATTGAAGTAGGTAGAAATTTTATAAAGGCATTAATAACATTAGCTCGTCCTCCTGTGGATTTGTGTTTGAAAATTCCATGCAGATATTAGTTGAATTCTGTTCTGAAAATGTATATTTATAATATGACTGAGTAATATTCAATGCATTAAATACATTAGAAGTAAAAACCAGTTTCCTCCCCTCACTTATTTCTATTCGTGAGAATGTCATGCTCTTGATTGAATGGACTGCATCCCAGCCTTCGCTTAAGAGGGTTCTGGATTTGATTCTCGGCCAGGCAGGGGATTTTCATTGTATCTGGTTAATTCTTCACACTCGGTGGTAGGATATTTGTGTTTACTCCAGGAGCACTCTTCTTCCTACTCACATCTTACCACACTACCAACCAATGCAGAAATATGCAATAGTGGATAGATCCCTCCACATAGGGTTGGCAGCAGGAAGTGCATGCGGCCGTAAAACAGGGTGAAGGAGTTCGCACTCGTGATCTCACTATTGTGTGAAGAATGTGGCAGGAAGGGAAGACGATGACGAAGACGAAGAAGAAGAATGCCATGCACATCGTATGTTCAGTTGTGTTCTGAAAATGAATAACGTACATGATAACATTGTAGGTTATGTATGAATGCCTCCCGCTTTCTGATACGGGGACGAGTTGATATGAAATTACGTGGCATGTGTCTACGGTCTGGTATCCTTTCTGACGCTAACATCAGTTGAGAAGATAATGAAGATTGAATGAATTAAGGTGAGTGAATTTGGTGAAGTTCGTTATCGGAATCGGCTGTGGCGTTTGAATTGGAACTGGCCTTGTATTTGTCCGTGAACAAACATGCGAAACCAGAAAAAAAAAACATTCTCAGTACAGCCAAAGGTGAGGTTCGAACCCGTTCATCTCTCGAATGAAAGATTGGATCCATAACCGCAGCGTGCGGCCACTCTATTCGTTACACTTGATTATACACTGCTATTTGTAGAACGTGAAACACCAAGACCGAGCTCTGTGATCAAAATGCAATATATTCCACATATTCGGACATGACAAGACACAAATGATTATAATTACAGAACTGTACATGCACGGTGACCGTGGAATTTCACGGTGGCGGCGGCGTAGCGCCGCCAAGCACTGCAATTAAAGCCGCTAGACGTCGTGGCATGGAATCAAAGAACACCTGAATATGCTGCTGGGGAATACTCTGCCACGCGGGTTGTAGGCTTGTCCATAAATCATCAACAGTGGCTGCAGGAGGACCTGAACGAACAAAGTGCCGACCGACCATATCCCAGACATGTCCAATGGGTGACATAGGCCTATACGGCGTATGGGCAGAGCAGGGAAGCAGCGGTATCCGTCGCTCTTCGAAGAAGGCTTGTACATTCCTCGCCACATGCGGCCGGGCATTGTGCTGCTGGAATATGGCGTCTGGAACGGTCTGCAGGAGGGGAAGGGCCTTGGACTGTAAAGCCTCTTTAGTGTAGGGGTAGCTGTTCAGATTGCCCTCAAGACGCAGGAGGCGTCATCGCATGTTATAGGCAATTGCGACCCAAACAATCACACTTGGCGTTTGTCCGCTATGCCGCTCAAGAATACAGTCTGCCCTATGGCGTTCACCACGGCGGCGTCTAACGCGTATGCGGCCATCACTGTAGGACAAGTCGAAACGGGACTCATCAGAAAACACTACATTTTTCCCACTCTGCACGCCAGAGTCGGTGTTCACGTGCCCATTGCTGTCTACGGCATTGGTGGTTGCTGGTCAATGGAAGTCGGCGCAATGGCATGCGTGCCACCAGTTCGCCCATCAGAAGACCGCGTCGAACCGTCCATACAGATGTCCCCACACCCGTTGCAGTGCTCCAACGTCGAGCCAACACCGTGGACGACGATGTTCTGTCCGTTACGGCCGAGCGGACAAGGTGGCGATCATCTCGCGCTGTGGTCACATTGTGTTGTCCAGTACCCTGTCGGCGCTGTGTACGGCCCTCTTCTCTCATCTGGTTCCACATACGCCTCACTGTTGAAGCAGCGTAACCTGTACGAGCCGCAATGTCACGGAACGATAGACCTATCTCCCGGAGCCCTATCATTCTGCCCCGTTCGAACGCACTCACATGCTGATATTCCCTCCTGTGATGTCGGCGAGGCACAGTGGCACTGAGGTACAAGTTTCCACTTCGTATGACGGCTCCGCACTGACTAAGCATTGCGTTACACTGCCCTGGTCGGTAACACAGAGAAGGGCACTGCTGGACCTACATGCGTGCCATCTCTCTGCAATTTAAATCCCTTATTATGGTTCTACTGTTCTACACGTCCTCTGATTTTGGCTTGTTTCAGACCATTGCTTCTGAGTGTTTCACTTTCTACAAACAGCAGTGTATAAAACTGAGGAATATTGAAGTAGTATCAGTAGGGAATTGACATTGCGCTAGTTCCTCACGTTATACTACGTATATTTCTGTCCATCCCCAGATTAATATAAATTATTTTATATTTTGGTGTAGTCAAATGTGTCGCGTGTAACTACGCTGTATTTGTTGTGTGCGTTTCACAAGTACAGGTCTTCAACGACGCTGTGATGGGAAAAGTCTAAATCTGTGAAGATAGTAAGTACCCTTGGCTTTAATTAAGATTCGGTTCCGGCGTGAGGTGAAAATGAGAAACAAAGTACCGTACTCTTCATGTCTGCTGTAGATGAGGTTTGAGTTCACCCTTCTCCCAGTGCAAGAATATTGTTTTTAAAGAGTGTTAAAATTGTCTTTAGTTTATCTCAGATATTTCTTGGGTCGCTGGAGCCACGTTGGCTCATTTTTGTTTTGGCCGGCGTTGTAATGCCAGATGCCCTTCCTGAGGTCACGTGATTTTTCAACTGAAAGTTGTATCCCAGGTTCGACCTGATTGGAACCTAAGCTGTCCTTGCGGAAAGCCAGCACATAAGCCACTGCGCTAGTCACGTCCTCCTCTTTAACCGCTATAAAATTTTAGAGTTTCTAATATGCCGGAAGTTTGCCATGAAAGGGATTCTTTGTACACATGCACGTCTAATGGATTAAGCAGTCTAAAAGACTAACGGACTGCGCCAGAATTGGATTCCGTAAAGTAGAGCATAAAGCACGTAGCCAATTGCAGCCAACCCATGTCCAGGTTTCCCGAGTTTGTTCACTTTTCTGTAAGTGCATCACAGAAACTTTCCTTGAGGCAGTCGCAATTTTGGCATTTTTGTGCCGAATGTTGATCTGTGAAAATGATTGTTTCGTCAGGCTCCACTTGTCATCCTTCTGTCTGATTTTCATAATTCTTCCTTTCCGATCTCCCTCGGAGCGTGATAGCCGAGTGACATCACTACTGCATATTTAGGTGGGCGTCTGCGGTTCAAATGCTTGCCGATGCATATGAGAGTTTAGAAATAAAGAGTTGTGTCCCTGTCGTTCGGATTCTACCTAAAACTGGAGGTACCAAGCCGATAATCGCTGAATATGTAGTCAAATAGAACGGTAGGCTTGCTATATTTGCTTTATTCCGACTAGGATGGTGTATGGGTCACGATGCCCAAGAAGTCATACTCCGTCACCTATCATGACTTTGTTTTATGTCGATCTGACTAAGTAACATTTCCGGCGACGATAGGAAAGCAGAGGTCTTTATTGGATAGGAAGAGACCTTAATCTGAATTAAGATACAATAATTTTGTCCTCTCTGCAGCCAGCCCTCCTAGGTTAGGCTACCTACGTCACCAAGTTACTTCACTTTTCAGCATGGGTATGCCAGACAGTGCTCTGAATGGCTTTCGTCAAGTGTGCCATCCCTCGAATGCAAGTTAATTCGTCCCAAACCACACTGCCAACTTTCTCGGTACAAAACTTCTCTCGTACCTCCTATTTCTTCTTTATCCCCAGTTACCTGGGTTCAGTCCAGCTTTACGGCCGACTGCCTCTTCTTTGGTGTGGAGGTACGTATTCACTAATCTGTGTTTCTGTGGTGATATGTAGTGTGATGTGATGTGTGTAGATAAGGATATGCGTTGAGACACACACACATCCAATACCCCAACTAGAGGAATTAACTGTCTTCTTCTTCTTTTCCTCCACCTGTGGGGTCGTGGGTGCGAACTGCTTCACAGATATGTGGATTTGGCCCTTTTTTACGGCCGGATACCCTTCCTGACGCCAACCCTATCTGGAGGTATGTAATCACTCTTGCGCGTTTCTGTGGTGGTTGGTAGTGTGGTATGCTGTCTAAATATGAAGAGGAGAGTGTTGGGACGGACGCAAAGCCCAGTACCCGAGCCAGAAGAATTAAGCAGAAGTGATTAAAATACCCGACCCGGCTGGCAATTGAACCCGGGACCCTTTGACCGGAAGGCCAGTACGCTGACCATTCAGCCAACGAGTCGGACAACTAGAGAAATTAACTATATGCAGTACAAATCCTCGAATCGGCCGGTAATCGAACCCGGGACCCTTTTTAACCAAAGTCCAGTATGCTGACCATTCAGCCAAGGAGCCAGACTTCTTATGTCTTCTTTTTTCATATTTTTGCGATTTCTCCAATCCAATCCAATCCAATCCAATCCAATCCAATCCAATCCAATCCAATCCAATCCAATCCAATCCAATCCAATCCAATCCAATCCAATCCAATCCAATCCAATCCAATCCAATATTAATTTTCGCACAGCAAGCAATTAGAACAAATCTGATACTTTGTTACAACCGTATATAATACTGCATACTTATATGGCTCTCTGCAAGATGATCACATTCCGACGGTCTGGAATCGGCTTTCACTTTTTAAGTATTTTGCTTTATACCTTCAAGGCTCTTCAGACACATCGACTGAAAGTGCAGGCTTTTGTATGCAGTCACAGTCGACACTCGACCTCCCTCCGCAAGCTCTCGACAAGCCAGACCCGCTCCTATCAGAAAGCGAACGATTCCAATTGGATGTATTTCCTTTCAGTAGCCATTTCCTAAAAGATTCTCAGCTCTCAGCATGATCGCGGTATTGAAAACATGTCTTTACACACAGAACAGTATTTACATATAATAACACATTTACTCGTCACAATATCTCAGGTTCCAGCAAACCCGTCAGAGTGAAGTTAGTCTTTCTCTTAGGTCATAAGTAATGAGCAAGATATTTTTGTTTAAAATAATTCCTCGCAAGTAAACATGAAACATAGGAAAATGGGTGATGTTATGGAGTGATAGGTCACGGACTGCTACAAAAGTTAACATAAATTTATTGCCACGTAAGATAAGAGATTTCCACTTATGGGGGTTCATATAGCCCTGAAGTTCACACAGCCAACATCAAAAATGAGTAGGCCTACCAGGTTAATTCCTGGGGTCAAAGAAGGCTGGGCGAACCACTCTAACCCAACAAGTGCCGAGGTTACGGATAGTGTATGCCTTTACCTTCAACTTCTCCCAGGGCCTTCATGGCCTGTAAAGAGATGACTGCTTGTCTATGCTACTTATCAGTGATGATAGGTCGCGGGCTGCTGTAATAGTTAATGTTTATGTGGTTAGACAGCGAAGATAGGTCGCGGGCTGCTATAATGGTTAATTCTTGTGCCGCTTGATAAAGGTGATAGGCTGTGGTTTGCAATAAGAATTAATTTTTAGGCCGCTTGGTGGCGGTGATAGATCGCAGGCTCCTAAAATAGTTAATTTGTACGCTGCTTGGTAGTGGTCGTAGATCGCAGGCTCGTAATGTGTGAACTAAAAGAAAACATACGGCGATCATGGGAATTTACTCACGGTGTTTATTGGACATCGTTAGAACCAAGACATACGTTTTTAATGTGGAAAAGAGAAAAGTGTCTTATGACTAAAAGAAGAAAAATCACCTATGTGCACTAAAAGTTACATCATTATCATACCAGAAATGCTGAGAGGGATACCTTTTCGGAAGCCATTTGATGAGCGGGCAAGTTGATGGTAGCTCTTTGTTCCTCTCCACCTTGTTCTTCTTGTTCATCTTCTCTAGCCGGTTGACATCCACTCCCTAACAGAGGCCTCTTCCTTTCCCTTGCATATCAACCTTAGCTGGGTAGCGAGAGTCCAGTTCGTTCCTGCACGATGTTGGATGTCATACCTCCATCTAGCAGGTAGTCAGCCAACACTCCTTCTTGACTCCCGTTGTGTCTATTCCAATACAGCCTTCATTCATTTTGACGTGCTCCCCGCTACATGGCCTGACCACATCCACATTGGCCTAGCCAATTGCTCATCACATCGATGATTCGAGACTTTCTGTGGATCTCTTCTCTTAGACTGACTTCAAGCATAGAACACTCCATCGCTGTCTGAAAGACTCAGAGGTTGTTCACGCTGTTCATGGTAAACGTACACTTTACTCTTTAGGTTCATTGGCAGCAGTGGATTTTACAATAAGTTTGCCGGAAGCTGGCCAGATCAGGCCGACTCGTCTGACGATCTCTGCCGTCTGGTTACCCTTAGCTACTTTATTGCTGTGCTCCTGGTACAGGCCAACGTACTCCGTAATAATTTCAATAACTTCATTGCCACTGGTAGCATATGTGGTTCGGGCTCATGATCTATGTTTTACTGAGCTTCATCCACACACCTACAGCTTGAGAGGCTTCCTTCAGTTCATTCCGCATCGATTCCAGTTCCTCAGAACTGCTAATGATTAAGACGATATCATGGGTGGAACGAAGGTTGTTCAGGAAGGTACCAATTATTTCAGTTCTCTTTCGATCCCAAAACCGAAATATTGCCAGTGACGTAGTCCTCTCTAAGTTTTTATTAAGAAGAGCGACATATTCTCATATGCACTTGATGAGGCTGGAGTACCTGAAGTCAATACGAACGCTTCAAACACTACCCTGGTCTCTATCGAATGAAATACTTTCTGAAAACTTGCGACATCCACGTGAAGAGGGATGTAGTACTCCCTACATTTTTATTAGTATGTGTATTGCTCAAATATGGTTTGTTGTGCTGTAGCCCTTTCTGATCCTTGTTTGTTCGACATAGGCCTATTGCTTTTCTGGGTGAGTCGGTTTGTTATGATTTTAGTCAAGAGCTTGAAAGCAGACTGATAGAACTATTAATAGGTTGATATATTTGTTTACTCAGCCCCTTTGTACAGGAGGATTTCTTCTGCTTCTGCCATGATTCAGGAATTTCGCTCTCCTCAAGGCATTTGTTCGAAAGTATCATTAGGGCTTCTTCATGGTTCTCTATAGAGTTATGTAGTGGTTTTAAAGCTATGCTCAATTTATTCTTACCCACTGATCGCCCAAATTCTGGGTGGGCTCTCATGTTTCCTCTTGATTGATTGGAAGAGGGACGGATTGGATGTAGAGCCTTCCGTTGAAATCTTCTATAGCATTTTTCGCTACCACTAGCTGTATTTTGGGTGTTCTTTATTTTGTGAATAGCCAGTTTTCCCTATGACCTTTTCGAGCAGAGGTTTTAATATTCGTCTTGTTTTGAATGACATGTATATCGCGTTCTTTTGCTCTTCCTGGTAACTTTCATCGCTTTCTTATTAATTTCTTCAACCTTGGTGAGTTTCAGCTTGTCTTTCTGCGTTCTTCGATTAACCAGTTAATGCCACATTCGTCTACCTATTAAGTTAATACATTTTCTTCACGGTAGTTTGGATGCTCGTTGTGATTTTGGTTGCTAAACAGTCGAGGCCGAGTTCGTACAATTCTTCCGATGTACATTGAATCTCCATCTGGTCGGTGTATTCTTCTTTTCTTTTCTGAGAGGTTGTACATTGTGGGTTGCACCCATTTGTGCATCAGAAGATTGCTATCAAGTCGTGTTTCACACCAGAAAAATGATGGGACTGTAGCTTAATTAAGGCGACGGCATTTCCTTTCCACTCCTAGACTTCCCCTGTCCTTCATCGCTAGAAAACCTATCTGTGTCGGTGCGACGTAGAGCAAATAAAGAAAGAAAAGGAGGTAAAAACGAACGTCTTAGTGGAAAGATAAGTAATACCAGCTTGTAAACGCAAAAAGATACGCGTATCAATGGCTCCATACAAGGACTGAAGCAATCATGGAATTGTACGTAGATGAGAGTAACAGAGCGGAACAAATAAATGTTGAATCGAAGAAAAAATCACGAAAAAATTTCCGGTAATAACCTGGGAAAGCCTACGCAAGTGACAGGAAAACTTTTCTGAACAGTAATAATCTGATACATGGCGAGAAGGAGAAAATGAATACAGTTTAGAGTAAACATGATGGACTCATAGTAGATCCAAGGGAATCACTCGACAGGTGGAGAGACTCTTTTGGAAGTCTTTTCAACGTAACTACTACTACTACTACTACTACTACTACTACTACTACTACTACTACTACTACTACTACTACTACTACTACGACGACGACGACGACGACTATGTTTCCTTCCTCCCACGAAGGGGTAGGCGGGCCTCTTAGAAGGTGAAGCTCTCTCTCAGGCCAGGTGATTTGCAGTGGAGAAGGAGCTTAGTGGAGAAGGTGAGAGGGTTGGCGGCCTTGGCCTATACTAGGAACTGTCCCGTCGTTCGCCCTACTTTATGAATACTGAAAACCATTCTCAGGACAGGTGACGGTAGGGACCAACCCCTCACCGTCTCCCGAATGCAGAGGCGTACAGCCATGGTAGGGGTGTGGCCACTGCTCCTCTGCTCGGTTGAAAGGACGAAATGCAGCGTTCTCAACGTAAAATGAAGCTATTCTTCTGATGTGCGAAAAACTAAGCTCATGGGAAGGAGAAAATGATAGTGAAATCTTGCTTGAGGAAGTGGAAATAATTATAAATTAACTCCATCGTCAGCAGGAATGGATTAAATTAGATCTAAAATGGTGAAATATAGTGGGAAGATAGGGATTCAGTGGCCTTATAGAGTAACAAGGTAAGCATGCAATGTTAGGAAGGCAACAACTGATTGGACGAAAGTATTAACTGCAAGGGAACGGGAAGAATTGCAAGAACTATCTGGGTATTTCGTTGATCGATATACCAGGCCAAGATTTAGTGAAAGCTTGGAAGGGAGCGTCTAATCAATATTTGAGAGTAAGTTCCATGAAAAGTAGTGTAGTTTCAGACCACAGAGGGGCTGTCAGGATCATATTTTCAATATGCGCCAGGTAATTGAGAAAAGGGATAAACAGGTATGCTTACGTTTCGTAAATCTAGAGAAGGCATAACTTAGATTACCGAGATAAAAGCAGAGTTCTCAACGTAAAATGAAATCGCCGTGCTGAGGGATTATGTGATTAAATGTAGATTATAAAGAGTAATCAAAGGTATTTTTGTTGACAATTGGGCTTCATTGTGAATTAATGGAATAATGAGTTGGTGGTTCAAGGTACTTAGAGAGGTTAGAAAAGGCTCTAGTACTGCACTTTTGTGGTTCATGGTTTATATGGATCATATACTGAAAGGCATAATGTAGCAGGGAGGGATTCAGTTTGGCCTGTGCCGACTATTTGGTCTTAATGGCAGACTGTGCTGATAATATCTTGGAAGTAGGTACACTGTGTAACGTGAAAATAATTGGCATCAGTAGTTGAGAAATGTAAGAGAATTAAATGCCAGATGTCGAATACAAACTGTAACAGATAGACCATTTCAAGTATTTAGGGTGTGTATTCTCTCAGGATGGTATTATAATAAGTGAGACTGTAACAAGGTGCTACAAAGCCAATGCAGTAATCTCGCAGTTGCGATCAACATTTTTTCTTTAAAAAATAAATCTTCTTTGGGACGAAACTACATTCACACCTGTGTTTCTTTCCTCAGACCAAATTTGACGGACGGGGATGAAGGCAGGGTGGACTCAAGGTACCGTATTCATAAGTTAGTAACAGACATAAAATAGCGAGAATTATCGCGGCTGAAGTCAGGCGGAAACAATTTCAGGAGCGTGCTCGTAATGAGGAGATAAAGGCTGAGTTAGTAATGAACTCGATAGATGAAGCTGTGCGCGTAAATGGGCAACGGTGGTAGGGTCATGTGCGGCGAATGGAGAAGAATAGGTTCCGTAGTAGATTAATGGACTCCGTCATGGAGAATAAGACAGCTAGAAGTAGAAAACGACCAAGATGACTATGGTTTGTTTGAGTGTCTAATGATTTAAAAACATGAGGTGTTGAACTCATTGGGTTCACAGAGCTAGTTAAAAATAGAGGATTGTGATGGGCTTGGTCAAATCGGTGTGGCTTGCAGACTGAACGCTGATAGTAATACCAGTGGGTAATAAAATTATAGGCCTATATATGTAGTATGTTTGTATATTGATAAACTTGTAGGCCTGATATTGGTTTCCAAGTAAAAAACTGAAAAAATTAACGATCCAATAAACTTGGGCTGGAAAGGTTATAAAGAAGAAATTAACTACTTTGTTTTCATTCTTTCGTGGGAGAAATATAAAGACGGGTGCTTACCTTATGCCCTGAAATTCCACTTAAGGAAAATAGTGCCGAGTCCCTCTACATCTCCGGCTGTACCACGCGGGCAGTATTCTCGTTATGTCACCAAATTCTTACTATTTTATGACCACTGATGTAAATGATAACGATAATCATGATAAGGGATCTCCCCCTACAGGTCATTGCGCAGACCCCCTTTCCAACGAGTATTCTCAATGATTGCCCTGAATCGTGAGTTAAACTCATACGTTTAGTGACGCTCACCATCTTGACAGGTTTTGAGGTTCGTGTGTAGAATGGAACCAACTTATGTCATATGAAGTCACACATGAACACTATCACCGCAGCCTGTTTAATTTCTAATTACTTTGATTCAGTCAAAGTACCTCATTTCAAATATCAAAGTAATGTTACAGTATGATAAAATTCAATGCGGCTGTTGTTAGTTAGAATACTGAATATACGCAGACATATTATATGAGAATTTAAATGATATCCTGTTCCCCCAAATTTCGGGTTCGATCCCGGCTGAGGTAATCGTTTTTCGAAGGGCATAACATATTTTGACAATCTATATCATTGTTGGTGGCATGTTCAAATTATCACTGAGGGTATCCAGTGTCATGTGATGAAGTTAAGTCTGCCATGCAAGCAATCAAGTATAATTCCACTTTTGTTGCTAGACAATAGAAAAGTCAGAATGTCCAAATTGGTTGATAGGCCAAATAGATTGCATTTCGTTAGAAGTTCTGCAAATCGGTAACTGAAATCTAACGATTATTCTTCCTCTTCTCTTATTATTATTATTATTATTATTATTATTATTATTATTATTATTATTGTAATTTGAAGATACTACTACTACTACTACTACTAATAATAATAATAATAATAATAATGTTATTTGCTTTACGTCCCACTAACTACATTTTAAGGTCTTCGGAGATGCCGAGGTGCCAGAATTTAGTCCCGCAGGAGTTCTTTTACGTGCCAGTAAATCTACCGACACGGGGCTGTCGTATTTGAGCACCTTCAAATACTACCGGACTGAGCCAGGATCGAACCTGCCAAGTTGGGGTTAGAAGGCCAGCGCCTTAACCGTCTGAGCCACTCAGCCCGGCAATAATAATAATAATAATAATAATAATAATAATAATAATAATAATAATAATAATCTCCCTTTATTAAGAGCATTAACTTTTATGACTTTGTCTATATTAGACTGGTAAATGTTGCTCTGACTCATGTACGTTTTCTGTGATTATGGGGTACTAAAGTGTGAGGACAAGAAAGGTAACGGCCATGGCCTTAATTAGTGTACAATGTGAGTGTGGGGTACAAAGGGATGTTCCATGCTTATTGATAAGGGTGGAATTAACGCAGGAAGCTGTCCATTGTCAATTGTCTATTGTCCGTTGCCGATTACAAGTGAAGGACGGTATTACTTGTTGTGTTCTGCGAAGCAGCTATTAGGTTTGCCAGGCTCAATACACCATTCCCTGTTCCGTAGTAATCTATCCATTTGCCGAACATCCTTATACTTTGAATAATTGAAATGTTCTCATTTTCCTCTCCATAAGATGTGGTGCTTATCACAACTATATTTGTACCTTTTATTCTTCAACTGGAGTGGCATAAAATCCACGGAATATGCCTGAGATGATTAAATCAGCGAATAGCAAACAGTGTGTGGAGTAAAGCGAACCAGGGTAGAGTGTTATCCAGGAATTAGGTTAAGGCAGATGTTGAGGAAAGGAGAAGGTGATAGTGTTTTACGTTGGTACCACCAACGTAATTCAAGCAGGTATAAGTAGCAACATAGTTGGGAATGTGTGGGATCTGGTAAATGCAGCACGGGTGAAGTTTAAGGAACAGGAGATTGTTATCAGTGGAATACTGTGTAGGGGGAATACTGACTGGAAGGTGATTGGGGATTTAAATGAGACTATGGACTTGGTATGTGGGAAACTGGGAGTGAAATTTCCAGATCCTAATGGATGGGTACGAGGGATCTCGTCGCCATAAGACCTATCACTATCGATACGACGTAAAGCAAATAACAAAAGAAAAAGAATAGATAGGGATCTGCGCTAACATGGCCTTCACATAAACTGCAGTGGTACAAATAAATTAGGAAATTTGTTTCGAAGGGTCACAGTGAGTTACATTCAAAGCAATGGGGTGGTCTATGGAGCTGTGATAAGGGTACAGGGATATGGAAGTCAAGTAGAGATGACGTAAAAATGTTAGTGCTGAACTGTAGAAGTATTTCAGGGAAATGAATGGAATTAAGTAATTTAATAGATATATACTTACCAGATATTGTAATAGGAGTTAAATCATGGCTGAGAAATGATATAATTTATGCGGAAATATACTCAAAGAATGGGAGTATGTATGGTAGAAATCGGATATGAATGGTAGGTGGGGGAGTATTCATTCTGGTGAAAGAAGAATTCGTAAACTACGATATGTTAAAGACGACAAACATGAAATTCTAGGTGTTAGGCTCATCTCTAATGTTAATGGGCAACATGATGTCTTTGGAGTGTACAGACCGGGAAATGGTAGCACTGACGCTGATTCAGAATTATTTGATAAGATTATCAGCCATGTGGAAAGGAACTTGACTGTAGCGGGTGATCTCAATTTACCAAATGTCAATTGGGAAGGTAATACGAACGAAAGGAAGCATGAGCAACAAATGGCGAATAAGTTAATTTGTGAAGGGCAGCTGATTCAGAAAGTGAGTGAAGAATATTCTGGATGTGGTGCTGGTAAAGCCAAATGAGTTCTATGGAGAACCGAAGTAATAGATGGTAGTTATCACGAAGCTGTTTTTGTCATGGATATAAAAAAAATGTGATAAAAAGGTAGGTATTAGAATTAGGACTATTAGACAGTATCATATATCTGATAAAACAGGCATGAGGGAGTTCTTAGAAAGTAAATATGATCGGTGGTAAACGGTAAATAAAAATGAAAACTGACTCTGGGATGGGTTTAAAGCAATTGTTGAGGAATATGAAAACAAGTTTGTACCTTCAAAGGTGGTAAGGAATGGTAAAAATCCACTGTATTATAACAGAGAAGTAAAGAGACTAAGAAGGAGGTTCAGGTTGGAAAGAAATAGTTAGAAATGGCCGTGGCAGTAAGGAGAAATTGAAGGAACTTACTAGGAAATAGAATCTAGCAAAGAAGTCAGCTAAGGATAACATGATGGCAAGTATAATTTGCAGTCATACAAATTTTAGTGAAAAATGGAAGGGTATGAACAGATACTTTAGGGCAGAAACAGGTTCCAAGAAGGACATTCCAGGAATTTGTATGTGAGGATTTGCAAAAGGCAGAAGTATTCAGTCAGTAGTATGTAAAGATTTTTGGTTAAGAGGATAATGTCCAGATAGAGGAGGTGACTAACAGTAAAGAAGTATTAAAATTTACCTATGATAACGATGACATTTACAGTAAGATAGAAAAGTTGAAAAGTAGAAAAGCAGCTGGAATTTATAAGGTTTCAGGGGATGTACTAAAAGCAAGGATTGGGATATAGTACCATATATGTAGTAATTTGATTATTGTTTGGCTGAAGGACTGTACCAAATGAATGGGGAGTTGCTATAGTAGCCGCTGTGTATATAGGAATACACTATAGACATAAAGCTGAAAATTACAGCCCAGACAGTTTGACATGAATTGCATGCAAGCTTTGGGAAAGCTTTCTTTCTGATTATATTTTACATGTATGCAAAATTAATAACTGGTTCGTTAGAAGGCAATTCGGGTTTATGAAAGGTTATTCTACTGAAGCTCAACTTATAGAATTCCAGAAAGTATAGCAGATATTCTGGAGTCAGAAGGTCAAATGGGCTGTATCGCGATTGACCTATCTGAGACATTTGATAGGGTACACCATGGGAGATTACTGGCAAAAATGAGTGCAGATGAACTAGACAAAGGAGTGACTGGATGGGAGGCTATATTTCTAGAAAATAGAACTCAGAAAATTAGAGTAGGCGAAGCTTTATCTGACTCTGTAATAATAAAGTGGGGAATTCCTCAAGGCAGTATTATTGGACCTTTATATTTTCTTATATACACTGACTGACAGAGCAAATGCAACACCAAGGAGGAGTGGTTCGAAAGGGATGAAAGTTGGGGAAAAAACAGAGACGGCACGGATGAATAATTGATGTTTATTTCAAACCGATATGCAGGTTACACAATGCACACGGCATCGACTCAGTAGGATGTAGGACCACCGCGAGCGGCGATGCACGCAGAAACACGTCGAGGTACAGAGTCAATAAGAGTGCGGATGGTGTCCTGAGGGATGGTTCTCCATTCTCTGTCAACCATTTGCCACAGTTGGTCGTCCGTACGAGGCTGGGGCAGAGTTTGCAAACGGCGTCCAATGAGATCCCACACGTGTTCGATTGGTGAGAGATCCGGAGAGTACGCTGGCCACGGAAGCATCTGTACACCTCGTAGAGCCTGTTGGGAGATGCGAGCAGTGTGTGGGCGGGCATTATCCTGCTGAAACAGAGCATTGGGCAGCCCCTGAAGGTACGGGAGTGCCACCGGCCGCAGCACATGCTGCACGTAGCGGTGGGCATTTAACGTGCCTTGAATACGCACTAGAGGTGACGTGGAATCATACGCAATAGCGCCCCAAACCATGATGCCGCGTTGTCTAGCGGTAGGGCGCTCCACAGTTACTGCCGGATTTGACCTTTCTCCACGCCGACGCCACACTCGTCTGCGGTGACTATCACCAACAGAACAGAAGCGTGACTCATCGGAGAAGACGACGTTCCGCCATTCCCTCATCCAAGTCGCTCTAGCCCGGCACCATGCCAGGCGTGCACGTCTATGCTGTGGAGTCAATGGTAGTCTTCTGAGCGGACGCCGGGAGTGCAGGCCTCCTTCAACCAATCGACAGGAAATTGTTCTGGTCGATATTGGAACAGCCAGGGTGTCTTGCACATGCTGAAGAATGGCGGTTGACGTGGCGTGCGGGGCTGCCACCGCTTGGCGGCGGATGCGCCGATCCTCGCGTGCTGACGTCACTCGGGCTGCGCCTGGACCCCTCGCACGTGCCACATGTCCCTGCGCCAACCATCTTCGCCACAGGCGCTGCACCGTGGACACATCCCTATGGGTATCGGCTGCGATTTGACGAAGCGACCAACCTGCCCTTCTCAGCCCGATCACCATACCCCTCGTAAAGTCGTCTGTCTGCTGGAAATGCCTCCGTTGACGGCGGCCTGGCATTCTTAGCTATACACGTGTCCTGTGGCACACGACAACACGTTCTACAATGACTGTCGGCTGAGAAATCACGGTACGAAGTGGGCCATTCGCCAACGCCGTGTCCCATTTATCGTTCGCTACGTGCGCAGCACAGCGGCGCATTTCACATCATGAGCATACCTCAGTGACGTCAGTCTACCCTGCAATTGGCATAAAGTTCAGACCACTCCTTCTTGGTGTTGCATTTGCTCTGTCAGTCAGTGTATATAAGTGATGTGAGTAAAGAAGTTGAATCAGAGATAGGCTTTTTGCAGATTATGTTATTCTGTACAGAGTAATAAATTAAAAGATTTTGAGCAACTGCAAAATGAACTCGATAACGTTGTGAGATGGACAGTAAGCAATGATATGACGAATAACGGGGTTAAAATCCAGATTGTGAGTTTTACAAATAGGAAGAGTTCCTTCATTTTTAATTACTGCATTGAAGGGGTGAAAGTTCCATTTGGTGATCATTGTATGTACCTAAGTGTTAATATAACGAAAGATCTTCATTGGGTTAATCACATAAATATGATTTTAAATAAAGGGTACAGATCCTTGTACATGGTTATGAGGGTATTTAG
Organism: Anabrus simplex; assembly: GCF_040414725.1. Classification (NCBI taxonomy): domain Eukaryota; kingdom Metazoa; phylum Arthropoda; class Insecta; order Orthoptera; family Tettigoniidae; genus Anabrus; species Anabrus simplex. The sequence continues at coordinate 1,400,601,170 of NC_090265.1, forward strand.
GGGTTCCAGTAAGGATGTAAAGGAGAGAGGATATACGTCTCTGGTAAGACCCCAAATGGAGTATGATTCCCGTGTATGGGACCCTCACCATGATTACTTGATTCAAGAACTGGAAAAAATCCAAAGAAATGCAGCTCGATTTGTTCGGGGTGATTTCCGACAAAAGGGTTGCATTACAAACATGTTGCAAAGTTTGCGCTGGGAAGATCTGGGAGAAAGGAGACGAGCTGCTCGGCTAAGTGGTATGTTCCGAGCTGTCAGTGGAGAGGTGGCGTGGAATGACATCAGTAGACGAATAAGTTTGTGTGGTGTATTTGAAAGTAGGAAAGATGACAATATGAAAATAAAAGTGGAATTCAAGAGGACCAATTGGGGTAAATATTCATTTATAGGAAGGGGAGTTAGGGTTTGGAATAACGTACCAAGGGAGACGTTCAATGCATTTCCAATTTATTTTGCAATCATGTAAGAAAGGGCTAGCGAAACAACATATAGGAAATCTGCCACCACGGCGACTGCACTAAATGCAGATCTCCGTGCGGTTAGGGGCGCGCGGCTTTGAGCTTGGATCCGGGAGATAGTGGGTTCGAATCTCACTGTCGGCAGCCCTGAATGTGGTTTTCCGTGGTTTCCTATTTTCACACCAGGCAAATGCTGGGGCTGTACCTTAATTAAGACCACGTCCACTTCCTTCCAATTCCTAGTCCTTTCCTATCGCATCGTCGCCGTAAGACCTATCTGTGTCGGTGCGACGTAAAGCCAATAGCAAAAAAAGAGAGAAGTGAAGAAATTAACCTACAATGTCTTTACGAGCTATAGGATGTTGCAGCGAGAAGGACAGGCATGCGTCATGACGAAGTTTCTTGAGTTACCATGGTTGTACTACGGCCTTTGTTCATATTATACCGAGCTCGATAGCTGCAGTCGCTTAAGTGTGCCCAGTATCCAGTATTCGGGAGATAGTAGGTTCGAACCCCACTGTCGGCAGCCCTGAAGATGGTTTTCCGTGGTTTCCCATTTTCACACCAGGCAAATGCTGGGGCTGTACCTTAATTAAGGCCACGGACGCTTCCTCCCCACTCCTAGCCCTTTCCTGTCCCATCGTCGCCATACGACCTACAGTGTCGGTGCGACGTAAAACAACTAGCAAAAAATAAAAAAGAATGTTTATAATATAAGCTGAAAATGATCACTCTGATCATGCCTCCATGTGTTTGTTAGTGAACGGTATCTGTTTAGGTCTTTCAATTACATTACATGTCTGAGATAGAGTTTTGTGTTGAATGTCATTAAATACTTTTTGCAGAGGTGATGCAAAATTTGTTGTGAAGTTTGCATCGCAAGAACTGCCTCCGTAATTTGATAGATCTCTTCGTATAGTGCTTACAGTCATTGATCAAAATAAGCCTAGCGTGACATCTATTCTATTCATTTACTTCGGACTGGTTCACAACACTGCAGTCCACCACTGCCATAGTCGAACCGAGCTGGATATCTGTAATCGCTTGAGTGCGACCAGTATCCAGTATTCGGGAGATGGGTTCGACCCCCACTGTGGCAGACCTGAAGTTGGTTACTACCCGCGGTTTCCCATTTTCGCACCAGCCGAATGCTGGGGCTGTAACTGAATTAAGGCCACGGCCGATTCCTTCCCACTTCTAGCCCTCTCCTATCCCATCGCCGCCATAAAACCTATCTGTGTCGGTGCTATATAAAGCAAGTTGTAAAAAAATGTTATAGTCGAACAGTGTAAATTATTCAGCTGCGGTATCGTATCGCTCTTTCGTGAGAGGCAATTAGTCACCGAACAGCCTCTAGTTGATTAGTTCCTAAGTACTCTTTTTTTGCTAGTTGTTTTTACGTCGCACCGACACAGATAGGTCTTACGGCGACGATGGGGCAGCAAAGGGCTAGGAGTGGGAAGGCAGCGGCCGTGGCCTTAATTAAAGTACAGTCCCAGCATTTGCCTGGTGTGAAAATGGGAAACCACGGAAAACCATTTTCAGGGCTGCCGACAGTGGGGTTCGAACCTACTATCTCCCGAATACTGGATACTTGTCGTACTTAAGCGATTGCAGCTATCGAGCTCGGTCCTAAGTACTGGAGATGTGAACTGACTCAATATTATTGTGTGTTACATTATAGTTTAATGCTTTGCTATTTTTCAAGTGGATAATTCGCACTAACGCACTGAAAGTTTTTCGGCGTCACATGGAGTAAAAAGGGATATTATTGGGAATAAAGCAGCCACGGCCTTAATTAAGACACTGCCCCAACATTTGTGTGGAGTGAAAATAGAAAACCATCGAAAATCATCATCAGGGCCAGTGAGGGTGAGTTCAATTTGTGTTTACCTTTTTAGATTTTTGCTGATTTTTAAACGTCGCACCGAATCAGACAGAGTTATAGAGTAATGTACGTGAAACATTGCTCGTGTACTGTCATTAGGAATCATAAAAAAGATTGAAATGTTTGCATTGTTTTATTCAATCATTAATTTTCCATTTGCACTACTTTTAGCTATTACCAGAATTTTATTGAACGATGATAACTGGTGTAGGAATTAAGAGATGCGTGATTTAAAATATCGTTTGATTTTACAACAAGTTACCACTGCAGGTTAATGTTCTCGGCATGCCAGTAGCTGTCTGATTCGTTGCGCAAATATACTTTTGATAGTACTAAATCCAATATTGAGTATATTTTCCTCTCGCATACGTTTTATTTCCTTATTAGTAATATGTTTTACATTTTCGTTAAATAACCCAAAAGTTCTTTAATTTTCTTTCTCAAAACCTTCAGTATCTTGTTATTTATGGGTACATTTTAATTTATCTGGTGTTTCTGATATATCTCGTCAAAAATGTGAAATGGTACCTGACCTTTCCCTAAGCAACATATTCACGCCAAGCTACACCGCGCGGTATGTGTCTTTCGACCACCAAAAGCATATCATAATTTGGCGGTATGGTATAGTATCATGCATATCATGGCCGCTGCTGGGGTCACATCTTGTGGATTAATCCTTCTACTTTAAAATAATATAAATTATTCCAGCATACGCAATACTTTTTGTAATCACATTCTTTGTTTCATGAAAAGCGCTACATCGAATTTTCGCCGAAGAATTCCAAAACCTAACTTAAATGATGCTTCACATCAAAAGCGATCTGGTGCCTGTAAAGAATGATTGGCACGGAAATGTGTTCAAATCGAGGGTTATTAATTATTAAACAAGTCTAAACCAAGACAAACATTGATTTCGTCCAGCCGTTCCGCGAAACCTAGGTAGTATTAGAACAAATCATTCATTCTCCCTGGTCCATCCTACTTCTACTCCTTTGCCTAACTTCCTTACACTTGGAAGATTTGATATTATGTTATCTTTTCCTCTACCAGACATAGCACTTCACCACTATATATTAGCACCATTTATACTCCAACTAGAGTGGAATAAAATTCACTAAATGTACTTGAGATGCTTAAGTCAACGATTTCTAAACATAGTAAAAGATCAAATCATCTTCAAGTCTTATAAAGAACAGTTACTGAAAAGTGAGATAGATGTTCCTACAACGAACCTTATTCTTGGTCTCGCTTCTCCCTTTTTGTGCACATGGTTCTTTAACTTAAACTAAAATGGCAAATGCCATAGATCAGTTGCATCGTCACTGGCGTCTCATCAAACCGATCTAACTTCGATCCCTGTAAATCCATATAAAAATTAAAATCTACTGCCGTGAACCTATGAGTCGAATACCATATAAAGTTGTATATCTCGTGATTTATGAACTCCAAGAATCAGAAGGTTATGAAAGTCATCTGGCACTACACATTAGTTTGTATTTTTCTTCACTACTTTAGAATATACAGTTTAAATACAACTTACAAAAATCACATTGCTTAAGAGACGTAAATTATTAGATAGGTCGTCCATAAATAGAATCAGACAGTAATTACGTACATTACAAGGGCCTAAAGAGAGGTTTTAGATTTGAGATATTTATGACTCCGCCGTGTGGTAAGGCGGGAATTTCGAAACGAATACGTAAAACACTTTCGCTCGTGTGACGTACGACGTTTTATGTCATAATGTTGTATACTGGTTATTTATTAAGATGAATACATTATGTTACACAGTTCAGAGTTACCATCCATGAAATATATATTCTTCAAGATTATTATGCTCAGTTCTGGGTCAACCATTCAAGCAGTACGATCATGTCGCAGTGTAGTTATATGATGAGAATCTAAATAACAGGGATGTATGGAACTAGCACCGATAGAGCGCACTGCTGTTGTACTGGGTAAGCGCAAGCCGCTCTTCATTTGTCTCCTGTGTACTCATGCCGCTAAGAACCACGAATTTAAGTTGTTTAAATTGTTATTTTCGTGACTCTGCCGAGTTATTGCAGTGTTCCTCTTTGTAAAAATCAGGGAAGCTTGTTTTCATTTCATCAGTTTCCAGGAAATAAAGAAATGAGGAAGAAATGGTTACATGCTATTAGAAGGAAACATTTCGGTGAGAAGAATCTGACCGAAAATATTAGTGTGTGTTCCCATCATTTTCAACCCAGAGTTCACGATAATTTTTTGTTAAGTGCGACTTACGAACGGAAATAATTCATATTTTCTACCTATAGAGTGATTAGGCATGCCGATAACAACCACAGAATTTATGCGTTTGTATTTAAAGGTGAGAGAGCAAGATTAAAACCGGGCGCTGTTCCATCCCTTTTTCCGTGGACCACAAACACAACAAAAATAAGGAAGAGGCCATGCATCAGAAAATTGCCGGATTACCACGATAAGCCTCCAATAGCGGAATCTGCAGAAATCATCCCCATTGAAGTACAGGAATAAATAGTGAATATACCCGAAGAAGTGAATGTAAGATCTGTGGCTCCCATTTACAAAGACATCAGTACTCAGACAAATACTGCAGGTAATTTTGTTGTTGAGCAAATAATGAATAATCCTGATGCCGTATTGCTTTATACAGGGTTTGTAGACGTCCAACATTTTAATTTGGTGTTTGCTGTTTTGGGAGAAAACAGATACAATTTACAGATATTCTCTCTTGAACACAGACTGTGTTTCTTCTTGACAGTTATGAAGCTAAGGATCAACAAATCTGACCGGCAACTAGGCCTTAACTTCGGAATCCATAAAACTACTGTTGGGAGAATATTTGATGTTTGGATTAATTTCATATACAGCCAATTTAAAGAGTTGAACATATGGCCTGGTAGAGAAACTGTCCTTGAAAACAGCCTCCTTGCTTTTAGACAAAAATACCCCTCGACTAGAGTAATAATTGATGCAACTGAGATCATAATAGCAAAACCTAAGAACCCTACAGCACAGCAAGCTACATTTTATACATACTAAAACGCAAACACAACAAAGGTATTAATAGTATAAATCCATCAGATTTCATAAGTATCATATATGATGCATACGGTTGGGCAATATCAGGTAGGCAGTTATTTATCAGATCAGGAATGTTGGATCTCTTGGAGGAAGGAGATTCTGTTATGGCAGATAGGGGGTTCAACATTCAGGATCTGTTATGCACTAAAGGTGTAACATTAAATATCCCACCGTTTCTGAAAGGCAAAAGGCAGTTTACTCAATCAGAAAACGTTGAAACAAGGAGGATAGCCTCTAAAATACAGAATCCAGATATACACATAGAACGGGATATAGAACTTGCTAAAACATACAAAATAGTGCAGTCCAAATTGCATGTCAGTAAAATTCGTCTTTCAGGGGGGATAATATTTGTATGTTTTATGTTATGCGATTGCAGGAAATCCATTATGTCAGGTTAGGATGACTGCAACAAAATATTCATGGTAAAACTTGTCTAATCTTGCCACCATTTCATGAATGAAAATGTCATCTCTCTCTATTTCCAACACTAGCGTGCCAACAGCAGTGTACACAACAAAGCTACAATAATGTCTGCCTGTAAAAAACAGCTGGCCTTGCACTTGGAAGTAATGATTGTCATTTCTTCTTGAGTATCACTGCACCACTGCTTTCTCCCAAGTATGGAACACATTTGATTGAAATAGCTTCATTTTTATTACTTGGCAACCCTTTAAGTTCCAAGACACTATCCTGTCCAATTAATCCATCACAAGATGCTGCCATATAATGTCTGGTAGGATGAATAATGAGGCCACTTTTGGACTATCTGTCCCTTGCTGAGTCTTCCATTTGAAGTTCCCATTTCATATCACTGGAGAAAAACAAAATTCCCTTGGATAAGGATTTTGCTAGGGTGTTAGGAGTTTTTGAGTGACAGATTTTCCCAAAATTACTTGCTGTCAAACGATATGTCCTCTCTTTGAACCATAGACTTTGCTGGGATTGTTGTCGAGTATTTTCCTCAACTTTCTTCCTTTCCTCATCATTGACTCTTACCAGATTTTCAGCTTGTGTCGCACATGGATCCACAGCATAATGCTGGTCATCAATGACATCAAAGCAGCTGGCCTCTTCTTTTCTAGAGCAAAAGAAAAAATCAGGCTTATATTGGGAACTTTTCACAGTACCTTCAATATATTGCTGATATCCAGGCTGATTAACTCCTGACAGTGGCCTAACATCATGGCAGGATTCCTGGAAAAACTTATTCCAAAGGCAAACATTCCACTTTCATAGGGCTAACTGGCCTCAACCGTTTGGAAGGGAGATGGTGAAAAGTTTGTAAATTTTGGGTGCATGTTTCTGAACACTGATTAATACCAGTCTTGGAGAAGTGCTCTAATGCATAGCTTATAGCAGCAATATGCTTACAACATGCCTTGGGGCCTGCCCCAGCAGCACATTCACATTCCCCTCCTATCATGTCACCAGGTACTCCTAAAATAAACTTCGCATTATAAGTCTTATGTTTTGTATACCTACTCGGATTTCGCAGCACTGCATATTAGAATTCCACCCGATTGAAATAAATATTTTATAAACAAATAAACTTTTCACTGAAAAGTCTGTATCCAGCATCACATAATGATTTGTAGTTGGAAACAGGTGCTCCATCTATTCCCGATTTTCTAAATACAAATTAATCCATCAAATGCATATTTGTGATAGTGATCTTCACCTTATGGCTGATGGTCAATTCTTCAAAAGAACCGGTACTGGGAAACTCAAGAAATTCACATGCCTTTGGTGATGGACAAGGCTGTATCTGCAGATGTCTATAAGCAAGTAGAGCAAGTGCGTATTTAAATCTCTATTTATGATTTAAGTCTTGTGGAGGTGTATTTATATATTTATCAATGTACAATAATCAAGTAATTGTAATCTTTAGGAAAAGACATGCTGACTCCCATTCATTATTTAGATAATAAAGCGTGTTAGAATTTTGTAATTACCGCTGTAAAAATTCTTCCTTCCTCCCGCTAGTTTTAGCGCCTCTGGTCCGTAGCTCATTTTACAGCTGTTTAACGCTTAAACGTCCATAATATACTAGGAGATATACCTGTACAATTAATACAGCCTTGGAGTAAATTTAGAGAAGATATAATCGGCTTTTGCTTAGAAAACTCGGTCACAATCTGTACATTTCTCGCAGCTGACTGCAGAAATTTTCTGATGGTATGTTTTTTAATAGCGATAAGTAACTACTATATCGTAAAGTTCCACTTTACACATTATTTCGCATGACGTAAGTATATAAAATTCGAAATAATATGATATGTATACTCCTTGTCCAATACTTGAAAAAAGTTAAGTATTTAGGTTTAGGATTTTAATTCTAAGGTTTCCTACATTCTTCAGTGAGTTATTGCACGTTATCGTTCAACTCGTTTTCTTAATCATGTCTTTGAATTGTTTACGTTATGTATCGCTGAAATATTCCGTCAGCATTTCTGGAAATCACTTGCCACTTTTATACAAATCCACTTGCATAGATTGCTGCGATAATGTTCTTTTGAAGGTCAAGACTGATTTCTTCCTAACTTTACTCCAATTAATACACAGCTCAACAGATTTCGTGGGTACATAGATTGTCTGAAAGAATTTGCGTATGCAATAAGTATGCAAGGATGACTGAGATATATCAAATAGCTAAATTAAAAAAAAAATAGCTTGACACATCACAGGATTAACGCGCCGGGTACGACTAAATGGAAAATGCTAAGTAGGAAAAATTATAAGTTACCTTGAGATTTACCTGATTTCAGAAGGAGAATTTCGTATAGGGAGGCCAAGCAAACAAGCAAGCAAGTAAAGTTGTAGATTTACGTGAATTTTGATATTATGATCATACTTACGGCATCTCTAGTTTAATGTACAATCGAAACCAATGGGACGTTACGTTTCAAAACTCCAGCAAGTATTGACCGGGATTCAAGCCGCGGCGTCATTGGTGAGAAGCCAATGACTATGCCATTAGTATATCAGGTCCCCCAATACAAGGAGTTCAGTGAGGTCAGCTGAAGTCAGTCAGTGAAGGGTTTTTGGACCCAGATTGAAACGTTGTGGTCATAACTACACCAAAAATTATTACGCCTTACGCAGAGGCGTCGGGTTCGATTCCCATGTTTACCTAGGCCTGAGGGCTGGTTCGAATTCCAGTCAGCTTACGTGATTACCACTGAGGAACTAACTAACCGTGAGATAGCACCCCTGATCTAGGAAACTACTGGATGTAAACTTAACTTCGTGATTTTAGATATTGAAACATTTACGTTCCAGCACCCCACAATCATAGCCATGGAATTCTGTTATATTCCCGATTGAACTTGCCTGAAGAATGTAGCAACTCTACAGGGCGGTTCCCAGTGATATGGCACGACCCAGTGTAAACCAGACAGCGCACATGTCGTTAGACTAAGGGCGCCAATTATGGTCGTTTCTCCTTAATGAGACATCGTGGCTTGGCGTACACTCAATTTACATTCAACGGCTGTGAACGATGAATTGCATTTGTTTCTCTGAGGAGTTCTTTTAGATGGTATTTTGGAGGCTGGTGTAAAATACCAGCCGGCACGTCTAGGTTAGCGAGTCTGTCCCTTACGTAGAGGCGTCGGTTTCGATTCGCATGTTTACTTAGGCCTGAGGGCTGGTTCGAAGCCCAGTCAGCTTAAGTGATTAAAACTGAGGAACGGACAGTGAGATGGTACCTCGATCTAGGAAATGAAGAATAACGGCCGAAAGGAGCACTCGTCACCTCGTAATCTTTAGCCCTTCGGGTGGAGCAGCGGTCGCTTGGTAGGCCAAAGCTCTTCAGGGCCGTAGCGCTATGGGGTTTGGATTGAGTTGGTTGTAAAATACCATTATTTATTCAGATTGACAATTAAGGGAAGGTCTCGAGATAGTCGTTTCTTACTATTACAACTCCATGTTTTAATTCCTCCCCCGAAGGGGGAAGCGGGCCTCCTAGGCAGTCACGCTGTCTCTAAAGCCTGGAGATTTGTGTCGGAGAAAGTGAGAGGGTTGGCGGTCGTGGCCTTTACTAGGAACTGTCCCGGCGTTCGCCTTTGTGCAGGAGAATGGAAAACCGAATCTGTATATATACAATCCCTATTGTCCCTCATTCACAACGTTAGTGAGAAAACGACAACGTTTCGGCAGCTGAAATTGGCATTAGATATAGGCTGTTATCTCTCCTTTACAAGGAAAATACAATTAAACTCCGACAATCACAAATGAATGGATGAAAACCATAACGGTATAAGTGACATATTTTTAAAAAATGAGTTAAGTGCAGAATGCAACTCGGGAGGATGTATCTTTTCACCAGCAAAGAGATATGAGTGATAGCGGTAATATTCTGCGCTTTAGTGATGGGTGGTGTAACTATAAATAGCATGCTTTAAGATGTTTAAATGCCTTTTTCTTTGAATGACCAAAATGCTACTTATACCGTTATGGTTTTCATCCATTCAAATTAGTACTTAAGAAAATACGCCTTTGATTTAAGAGGTTAATCAATCAATACTGATCTGCATTTAGGGCAATCGCCCAGGTGGCAGATTCCATGTCTGTTGTTTCCTAGCCGTTTCTTAATTGCTTTAGAATAAATTGGAAATTCATTGAATATCTCCCTTCGTAAGTTATTCCAATCCCTAACTCCCCTTCCAATAAAGGAATATTTGCCCCAATTTGTCCTCTTGAATTCCAACTTTATTTTCATATTGTGATCTTTCCTACTTTTAAAGACACCACTCAAACTTATTCGTCTACTAATGTCATTCCACGCCATCTCTCCGCTGACATCTCGGAACATACCACTTAGAGTCGAACAGCTCGTTTTCTTTCTCCAAGGTCTTCCCAGCCGGAACTTAGCAACATTTTTGTAACGCTACTCTTTTGTCGGAAATCACCCAGACCAAATCGAGCTGCTTTTCTTTGGATTTTTTCAGTTCATGAATCAAGTAATCCCGGTGAGGGTCCCATACACTGAAACCATACTCTAGCTGGGGTCTTACCAGAGACGTATATGCCCTCTCCTTTACATCCTTACTACAACCCCTAAACACCCTCATAACCATGCGCAGAGATCTGTACCCTTTATTTACAATCCCATTTATGTGTTTACTCCAATGAAGATATTTCCTTATATTAACACCTAGATACATAATCCCCAAAGAGAACTTTCACCCCATCAACGCAGTAATTAAAACTGAGAGGACTTTCCTATTTCTGAAACTTACAACCTGCGATGTGCCATATTGGCCACATTGACGCACACACCTTCAGCTGTTGGCTTGTGGTCGAACTCTGTTCATCAACTGATGATTTTACAGGGAAGGATCGTAGCCTTTCTTTTGGTGCTTGTGAGACTTTCAAGTGGACAAAGAGAGATGCAAATTATACCGCAATGGATTCACTGGCTGAAGAGTTTTGTGTCCGTCACCATATCAGCAATGCCATTAGAGCCAACGAACGGGAAGTAGGGATGAAATCCCATGATCAGGTTAACTTAGGTTCACTTTACAGAGTTGACTTGAATCTAAGCGTGAATTAAAATTCCAGATTTATAGCTGGGATAAGAATGATGTTACAATTGCACGTTCGACCATTAAACGGAATGAGATTGCCTAAAATAAAGCTAGGCAAAGAAATAAATAAAAAATTTCGTGCATAAATTCTGATGGACTTATTGCAGGAAAAATATGTTTTATACTAAAAATGGGTTTGGAAAATATGACAGGGATAGAAAGAAATATTTGTTTCATCTTTTGGATCCATGTGACTATCCAGAAGTGTGGTCGGTCATCTTTGGTTGAGAAATATATAGAAAGAAATTTCATAATACGTGCTATGATTATGTACGATTGACAAGTATATAACATGAAAAGTGTATTTTTTCGTAAGATACAAATATTAGTATATTTTTTTCATTTTCTCAACTATATATTAAATTCTGATTTTGTCTGTCGAAGACACACTTACATACTACTGTAGTAGCATAATAATTGTTAAACTTGCTAAAGAAACACTTTTGAAAACATATATTTTGGAGAATAAAGACCTGTGGTCAACATTCCCGTGTACTCGTATACGAAAAAGTGATAAAATTCTATGGTCAGGTTAACTTAGGTTCACTTTACAGAGTTGACTTGACTTTAAGCCTGAGTTGAACTTTTTTTTTTTTTTTTTTTTTTGCTAGTTGCTTTACGTCGCTCCGACACAGATAGGTCTTATGGCGACGATGGGAGGGGAAAGGCCTAGGAATGGGAAGGTAGCAGTCGTGGCCTTAAAGAAGGTACAGCCCAGCATTTGCCTGGTGTGAAAATGGAAAATCACGGAAAAGAATCTTCAGTGCTGCCGACAGTGGGTTTCGAACCCACTATCTCCCGTATGTGAGCTCACAACTGCGCGCTCCTAACCGCACGGCCAATTCGCCCGGCCTGAATTTGAACTTCCAGAATTTTAGCTGATAAAAATTATGTTACAATGGCCCGGTAGAACATCCCAAAAATTGCTTTTCCTCTTCATATTCTGTTGACTCATGAAATAGTGCTTGACATAGTCCGTAGACCTTGTAAATTCTAGTCACGATAACTTGCAAATAGAGGAATCTGTAATAGCACCCAAACCTTAAAAGAATTCAGATACATTTTCCAAACCTTAAAGTATACTTGCCAGTTGTCTACGATTCCCACACACTATCTATGCTAATAATAATAATAATAATAATAATAATAATAATAATAATAATAATAATAATAATAATAATAATAATAATGTGTTTACTCCAATGAAGATATTTCCTTTTATTAACACCTAGATACGATAATCCCCAAATAATAATAATAATAATAATAATAATAATAATAATACGTAGACTTTCACGACGCGTCAGCTGGTATTTATTTATTTATTATTACACGACCTAATATCCCCAAATAATAATAATAATAATAATAATAATAATAATAATAATAATAATAATAATAATAATAATAATAATTTCAGGCAACTGCAAAATATCACGACACCGTCGTCACCACTACCGCTAGTACCAAATGATTATTAATAACAACAATAATACTGAAGTTTCTATGAATGTCCAGTAATCCAGTAATGTGCTTGCCTCGCGATCTTATCTGGAAAATGTTTAATCCGCGTTGCCTTGGAGAACTGCCTTCGTGTACGAATCAGATCGCCATTTTATATAACAGAAGCCACCACAGGGCTTTAGCAAGTTAAACGACTAACACAATTTCTTTTATCCACAATAATATCACTCAAGGAAGTTATTAAATATATACAATAAATACCTGAAGACTGGTGCATATGACATAAACTTTCATTCAAGCACAAGTTTTTTTGAATAAGTGCCTTACCATAGACACTTTAGAATATTTTAAGTATGTTTATTAAAAACAAAGTGTTTAACATCACCACAGACGCGAATTTTAATTAAGTTATTATTTTTCTCACAAATGCCTGAAGATTATTACAAACACAAACTTTTTATTAACGCCACCTAATGTTATCAAAAAGAAATTTACCATGGACGCTTTTGAATATTTTAAATATGTTTTTCATCATTTAAGTTTTTTAAACACAATCGTAAACGATACTGTAATTTAAGTATAATTCACATAAATCTCCTTACCCCCAACCCCCCCCCCCCATCTTCCATTTCATTTAAAGCATCTAGAACAATAGTTTTTGGATTCCCATGGGATATAGTTTTAAGACCCAGTGTGCTTGCTTTTAAATGTCAGATTTCATTATACTCCCAGGAAACCTATCCTCCTCGATTACCTCACATGACCCACCACCGAAGCCTATTTTGCGTACGGCTTCGTCCATTGAGTTCATTCCTAACTTATCTTTTATTTCTTCAATCCGAACACCCTCCTGCCATTGTTCCCACCTGTTTGTAGCAACAATCATTCTCGCTAAATTCATGTCTCTTACTTCTAAGTTATGAATATAATATCCTCAGTCCTCCCAGGTTTCACTCGCGTTGGTCTGAAAACAGACCGATGTAAAGACAGTTTCGGCCGAGAGCTGACTTCATTCTTACAGAATAATGTTGATCGCAACTGCGAGCTAACTCAATTAGCATTACTGCACTTTGATTCAATCTACCAGTTCCAATTCGTAATCCCCAACCTGACATTCAATTCTCCTGGGTTTCTTACCTACTGACATCAATTTAGTCTTGGAAGGTCTAATTTTCATACCATACTCATTTCATCAATTTTCAAGTTCCAAGATATTAGAATGCAGGTTTTCGGCACAATCTGCCATTAAGACTAAGTCGTCAGCATAGGCCCAACAGCTTCCGCCATTTCCATCTATCTTAATCTCTCCCTGCTACTTAATGCTTTTCAGCAGATATACATGTAAACTTTCAAAAAAAAAAAAAAAAAAAAAAAGGTGAGAGATTACAGCCTTGTCTAAACCTTGTGAGTACCTTGAACCAAGAACCCATGCTGCCATCAATTCCCGCTTCATATCGATTGTCACAAGAAAAGCCTTTGATTTATTTATTTATGTACCCTTAAATCCAACAGTCTCCCTGTACGGCAAACACATTTTCCCTCTGTACTCATATGCTTTCTCTAGATTTACGAAACAGTTTTAATCGCCTATTCGTCTCGTAGCATTTTTCAAGTACCTGGCACACACTGAAATTATGGTCCTGTCAGTCCCTCTGTGGTCTGAAACCACACTGGTTTTCATCCGGCTTCCTCTCTACCACTGATCGCACCCTCCCTTCCAAATTGCCAGTGAAAACCTTGCCGGTTATACACTACTGGTCCATGAGATACCTCAATAGTTGTTGCAATCCTCCCTGTTCCTTTGCTTATAGATAGGTGCAATTTCTGATTTTGTCCAATCAGGAGGTACCTTACGAACACTCCACGCTAATCTTATTACTCTGTGAAGAAATTTCATCCCTGCCTGCCCGCTATATTCACAATTTCAGGTCTAATATCCTGTATTGCTGCTGCTTTATGACAATGGAGTATATTTACAACTCTTTCGTATGGCTCTCTGGCTAAATGGTTAGCGTGCTGGTCTATGGTCCAGAGGGTCCCGGGTTCGATTCCCGGCCGGGTCGTGTATTTTAAACTCAATTCGTTAATTCCAGTGGCTCGGGGGCTGGGTGTCTCGTAGCATTTTACAAGTACCTGGCACACACTGAAATTAATGGTCCTGACAGTCCCTCTGTGGTCTGAATCCAAACTGGTTTCAGACTGACCTAGACTTTCCAGGGTATTGCCAATATCTTCCCAGGAATTACTTTTGGATTCAATAACTCTTTGTTATTCTTAAGCATTAGAATTCATCATAGGGCCCCATACTCATAGGTACGCAGGTCGCCTATACGGTGTCAAATTGTAAGACCTGCACCAGGCCTCTCTGGAGGCCACACGCCATTATTATTGTTACCATACTTTCAAATTCCTCAAGCATAATTTCATTTACATCATTGCCCTTCTCCCCATATGCTTCGTTGTTGAAGATGTCACCAGGACGATTTCCTTTTACGTTGTGCATCTTTTCAAAATATTCCTTGTACTCGTCCAGCGATTCCCTGAGATCTATTATGAGTTTACCTGATTTAACTAAAACAGCATTAATTTCATATTTACCTCCCTTTCTAAGATTCTGTATTGATGTCCAGAAAGGTTTCGTCTCGTAGCATTTTACAAGTACCTGGCACACACTGAAATTAATGGTCCTGACAGTCCCTCTGTGGTCTGAATCCAAACTGGTTTCAGACTGACCTAGACTTTCCAGGGTATTGCCAATATCTTCCCAGGAATTACTTTTGGATTCAATAACTCTTTGTTTTGCTTGATATCTTTCATCTACGTACGATTTTCTGTCTGCATCAGTCCTTTTTTGGAGCCATTTTTGGTACGCCTTCTTTTTACACTTTAAAGCAGCTCTCACTTCACCATTCCACTAACATATTCGCTTTTACTAATCTTCACACATAGTTGTCCGTAGGCATTCCTTTGCTGTTTCTACTACAACATCCCTGAAAACCATCCAATCTCTATACTGTACACCGAACCTGCTTATTGTCCATTGTATGGAACTTTACACTAACCATACCCATGTACTTCTGTCTAATTTCCTCGCCCTGGGGATTTTCTACCCTTATTTGACAGATTTCACTTTCTCTGTCCTAGTCCTAGAGATACTTTGCTCACTACAGATCAGTTAGTGGTCACTATTATCGAAAAATCACCAGAAAACCCGCACATTAATAACAGATTTCGTGAACTGAAAATCGGTTAAAATATAGTATATTGTGGACATGGCGCCCCTACCCTTCCATGTGTAGCGATGGAGAGCCTCATGCTTAAAGAATGTATTCGTAACTACTAATCTCATCCTAGCCTAAACGTTCGGCAAACGCTTCTCATTCAAATTAGCTTCCATATTTTCCCCACCTTTACAAATCACCTTTTCGTATTCTTCAGTTCTATTTCCTGCTCTCACATTCATCGCGCCCATTAGCACTATCCTTTCCTTGTTGTCGACCCTGATTACGATGTCCCTCAATGCTTCTTATAGCTTGCCAACTTCACCCTCATCTGCACCTTCACATGGTGAATACATTGAGAAAATTCTCGCCCTAATTCATCCAACTTCCAAATCTACTCACATCATTCGCTCATTTTCGTACCTAACAGAAATTATGTTGCGTGTAATAGTATTCCTGATGATGAACAGTCCTACTCCACACTCTGCCCTTCCCTTTTTAACACCCGTCGGGTACACTTTTCTTTTCCTCGTTATACCCCTAACTCGAATATAATTTACTCCTAACACATCCAGACCCAGGTCCTTTGCTGATTAAGCCTGTTCTACTTTATTTTTTCCACAAGCCCCTTTAATATTGACAGCTCCCCATTGAATTCCGTTTCTTTCGCCAAGATGCTTCCTCCCTCGCCTGTCAAACAGGAGTGGAACTCTTTTACTTCAATAGGTCCGAGGCATGCTTAAAGCGTTCTGAGCATGCTCGGTGAAAATTCTGTGAAGCGGGATGATACCCTTACTTACACACTGTCCTAGTGAGAAACTCTCCTCTAACGGGTTAGGGAATACCGGTGGATTGTATAGTTCTACCCGCCTGAGCACAAGGAGGAAAATGACTCAGAATATGTCCGGGGTGTACACCCCTATTCCATAGCAAATGGTTTCCGGTTTCTCCGGACCACTTACTAGACCACTCAGCCGTTACCCACGGTTCGCGAACATCACGAACCATTATTATTGTTACATTTATTTTTCCCTAAGGTAATCTGTCTTTCTCCTCCTTTAAATTTTGTATTTGACGTATAATTACCTTTCAGTGAAATCATATTTAAATTACGCCAGTTTTGAATTTTAAACATGGTTATAACTTTCTCTGCGATACGCCATATGCATTGAATGTATTTCATCCCATCCGTTATATTTGGGGTTAAATACCCTCTTATGGATATGTTAATAAATATTGATGAAGTTTCGTTTCGTCGTCTACCGTTTCCTCATAAAAATGTGACAGTCTCATATTCATTTAATTTTTTTTTACCATTTTATGTGCCCATAACCGTCGACGGGATCAAAATTTTCTCCTCTTAGTCTTACGGCATTGCAGGTTTTCACAAAACGGCGTATGCTACACCGGACGATGGTACTACCCTGTTCGAATCGGCACATTACAACTAATATCTATGCCCGAGTATGATCGAAGTTCTGGAGAGGGATTTGAACAGCGCGTACATACATACATACATACTGAACCCATGACCTTTGTGCCCTAAGAACATTATGCATTATATAACAATTAAATTAAAAGTTGGATTCTTGATAGCATGGATTTGACACGTGACGAGGGGGTGATTACCTTCGGTCCCACGCTCTGGGGTACGTGACGTCAACCACACGTGTCGACGGCGGAAGAATCTCAAGTAATTTTTATGAACTATTTCAAAGCGCGTGTACCCGGCGTGACCACGCCAAGTCAAAAAAATATAGTGCCTATCAAAGGAGGTCAATCATCTCACAAATCGAACCCGTAAAATTTTTAAATGTCCATGAACACTACCATCAGAAATGTAGCAAGCATGTAGTCACTTTCAAAACTCTTGAAATTACAGTTTAGGTAAGTCAGAAAATTTAGAGAAATTTTCTTGGCGGCAAAGGGAGAGATCCGAAGAGAGGGGGTAACTGCTATAAATATGAAGGGACGCCATGACGAAGCTTCCTTCTTCGGCATTTGTGATACAAAGCGGACGAAATTGTTGAGCTGCTCTGCGAAATCAAATCAACGAAAGTAGACTGAGTTCGACTGCAGATTTTAGCCATTGCGGCTAAGTCTTGACTCCATGGGGAGATAGTTTTCTTGAGAGAAATAAGTGTATCAGATAGGACGGTCAAAGTACTGAAATATTCTAATGTGATTAAGTAATTCGTGTGCGGGAGTAATTATAATCCATCGTGTGCGTTCAAGCAATCAAGTGAAGGGTATTTTCTTTTTTTTTTATGCTTTATTCCAGGAAACCTGAAGAAATAATTATAAATTGTAAAGCCATGAATGTAAAAATGGCTAAATAAAATGCCAGGGTCGCAGGTGAGCCCTAAGACGAATACTGGCATGAAGACATGAGGTAGGTGACTTCCCATCTTACTGCCTCTTATATCTCATCTCGTGATTTCTAAAAGTGTATTGTGCATGGGGATATACGACGCAGTGGTCACCCCTACTAAGTTTTGTAAATGTGAGGGTACGACTAAAAGAGTCATTTGTTTTATTTTCCACTTGGATAAAATTTTGAAGTCTTGCGAGTGCCATATAATGTTGTAAAAAGTTATTGAATAGGGTTCCGAAGTGATATCACGTCCAATGTAGATCGTCATCCGTGTGAGTGTACTGCCTGTATTTTGTGATGTCAAAGTAAGATGTTCATTCGATGTAAAATTCTTCTGTCTGCAATTTGACGTTAATAATAATAATCCATGGTCACTCATTTTCAATCGAGTGGAAGCGCGCTGTCGGGTGAGAACCTAGGGGATGAATTTGGTCACGGAGAGAAACGTTCTTTTTTAATGCCCATTTTAAACTGTGTCTGACTGACAAATAAAAGATCTAGTAGAATGTTTCAGTCATTTCTCGTAAAAAAAAATCAAGTTATTAAATACGATATCATTTATGCAAAGTTATTCATGAGTAATGCATTGTGCGATATTAGATGTTGGGATTTCTAGTGAGGATTTTATTCCAGTTCTTTGTCGATGATAATTGTGGAGCTGGGAAACAGAGGTTAGTTTGTGAATCAGGTTGGACCTGTCATTGAAGCCGGGATACGGAAGCCCGAGGAATGTTTTATATGAGTTGAGATGAGATGTGCGAATCAGGTTAGAGTCCTGTCATTGAAGCCGGGATATGATAACCCGAGGAATATTTTATAATGTTGAGAATGGAAAGAAATTCATAGAAATCCATAGCGGTATAATTGGCGACGCGTATAATTAGTGTGGGCATCTTGAAGCATATCTGTGCATTTTGTTGGTTAGAATATCGTATTTGTTTAATCATGTCGGCAGAGTTTAAAGGGAGCATTTTGAGAAGTCAGTCAGGTAGAACGAACCGGGTGGTTTATGTAACTGCCGAGCGAGCATGGGTGAGAGACCTAAGCGGACA
This sequence comes from Anabrus simplex, assembly GCF_040414725.1. Lineage (NCBI taxonomy): Eukaryota > Metazoa > Arthropoda > Insecta > Orthoptera > Tettigoniidae > Anabrus > Anabrus simplex. The sequence goes on from NC_090265.1 coordinate 1,400,620,305, forward strand.
GCGGGGATAATAACGGGACAGTGGAGTTGAGATTGTACTGTATTCTCGGCCAGGAAAACGTTAAATGCTGGATTTAGTTGAAATTTCATAGCCGGTATTGATCTAAGTATTGCGAAATACTGTAATTGGGGACGGAATGAACATTTGAAACCATGAACTTTGAGTATAAGGAACAGAGTAACCCAATTTTAGGGTTGTCCAGAATATAGAGCGATGGTCGTGATTGATCGGTTTGTCTGTGAGGGGTGTGTAAAATTCATAATGGTAATGACGAGATATGACATCGTAATTATATGGCGAGTTGTTTGCTTTGTACGTAGATTATTAGGATATCCAAGTGTTAATAACGGTTAGGATTAGATTAGATTTTTAAGCATGATATCACGAGATGAGATATATAGCTGGACATGAATGATGTAACAAATTCTTTTCCAGCCAGATAAACATCGCAATATTGAATTTACATCACAGCTGCGTAGAAATTTGTGAGGAAACCAGAGTCCGCGGAGATGAAATTTGTTGTTTGTTAATATTTCGTTAAATCATTTAAATTTATTAAATTATTGAATTCAGTGAAACCGCATTTTGAAATAACTTTAATCAAGCGAATAACTTGGAGATGCATTCTGGAAATTTTAATTTGTTGTCTGGGGAATATTAAAAAATAAAGTAAAGATAAAAGGGACATATCCGAAGGAAATGGATTTTATGCCACAAAGTTTGTGAGCATTGTTGTTGTTGTAATTATTGAACTTTGATTGACTGAGCAGTGAATGTGCTGGGGATAGTAAAGTGGAACTTTGGTCATCAACCGATGTAACTTAATTGTGTTTAGCCTTCAGCTTAGAAACTTGGATGGTCAGGGGGTCATCAACCTCAGTGACTTAGATTAGGGCCATATGCCATTGTAGCATCATTTCCTTGCGGTCATCATCCACAATGACTTTAAAGTAACTTAGAAGATTAGATGTCGGTCCATGACATAGACGCAGGTCACATCGATTCAATTAAGGGTCCATGCCGTAGAACCATTGTGTGGCACACACCGATTGGACGGCCTTAATTATACTCAGAGTCCAGAGTTCGTGTTACGAGGGCTGGACCATAACGAATCACTATGATGGTACATGTGGTCTCACATGGAAGCCGAATTTAAGGATTTCCAGACTTTCCTTTCTTAAATGATTAATAATTGAGATAATGGTTTCTAGTAAGATTGCCCATCAGGCAGTTACGTTAAAGTCTCACACCAGTGTTCTGACATTTATGTAAAAATGATTGTGGTGTCCAGTGGACACAATTGACTATGACATCGTTGACATAGTAAATTACTTCATTTCCCTGAATAAATAGGAATCTTTTAAATAGACCTTTCATTCCAGTAGATAGATTAGAATTAATGAACCCTACCTTTACCTCGGCAAGTGACGACATTAAAATGGCTTCCAACGTGGTGGCATCAGTCACTCAACGATGGGGCATAAGTCACGATAACGATGAGGGAACCTAAGTCACGATAACGATAAGGATATTTGGAAAAATCGTGTACTAGAGGAAAAGAGAAATAATGTTGAGGCTATGCCACATTAGGGATGATAAAATCGTGCGCCAGAGTTGATAGTGAACTCGAAGAAATAGATAAACGCCCGATGAGTAAGGCTAGGAGATACCACTATAAGAATAATTTATCTACTGAATGAAAGGTATAATTTAAGTGTGTTAGTGTAATTTCCCAAATTTTTGAATACTGGTTTGAGTGTTTTGGCTGATCACTTTGATCGAGTGAACATTGCAGTTCACGTTTTATTAAATAAAAATTTTAGAGAATGTTGCATTAACAGTGTGATGTGTTAGATAGGAGGATGTTGTGATGTTTATCGTTGTAGTCGTATTATACGCCGTTGAAGTCTCGGGCTCACCGATGACCTATCTTTTTCTGTTAAATACAGTATGTTTATGCAGGGGGGAGAAGTGGCCCAAGGGCAGGTGGTCCAAATGATCAAGGACTTAATGGAGAGGATGGAAAATGATAAGAAGGACTTAATGGAGAGGATGGAAGCCAATAGGAAGGACTTAAGTGAGACTATTAAATCTATCAACAGTCGGTTAGATAGTGCAAAGACGTGTAGGAAGGATGTGAAGGAGAAGTTAGAAACTGTGGATAATAAGGTAGAAACCGTGGATGTCAAATTAGGTAGTGCAGAGGTAGAATTAAAGGGTATGAAGGAAATGGTTCAAAAGGTTGACATTAAAGTGCAGAACACTCAGGAAAATTGTAAGGAAGCTAGCGTTGATATTAGGAAGGACATTGGTGAATTTAAACATAACATTGATCAGCAGTTCATAGAAACTCGCGAGCTACATCGTGTTCTCAGGGAAAATCGGGACATAAGTAGAGGAGACCTCGATAGGCACGTCAACGGAAGTAGAGATCTACATAAGCAGTTGATGTCAGATCAAGCTGAGCTTAAGGCCGATCTGAAGACAGAGGTAGACGAGGATATAAGAAAATTAGGTACGACTCAGGAAGAAACGCCTAGGAGTTTTGAGGAGGTACAGGTAGACTTGAAGGAACCAAGTGAAAATATAAAGGCGGATGCGAAAGACTCGAACAAGAAGTTAGACACAGTGGAGGTTATACTGGCCCGTCTACTTGAATATTTTACTAACATGGAGTCTCCTAAATCAGCGCCACAAGTAGTTACGCATGTGGAAAACCAAGTGGATGTCGTAATTCATATCCAAGAGAGTAGACCGGAAAGGGATGTTTCGCAGGCAGACATACAAGAGAATAATGGGCCAGGGTTTGAAACCATACTAAACCAGAATAGTAAGAACGTGGAACAACCTAGCTACCTGTACGGAAAGTGGAATAGACGCCGTGATCCATGTAGGAGGAACCAGGGTCGATGTCGGGAAAATTCTTACCAAAGACGCAGACGCCGTTGTGGAAATGAAGCCGATAGAAGATGGAATAATTACAAATCCAGACATTCTGATCTATGGCATGGGTCTGAAGAGGAAAAAGCAAAACCTAAACGATTTGGTGCCAGTAAGAAGAAGAGACCTAAGAAAAGCAGCAGTGATGAGAGGGATGAACGTTCAGACGAGGATGCCAGTAATGACGATTATAGTCCGTCAAGAAAGGATCAAGCAAATGCGAAGAAGCGTAAGCCTGCTGCTAAAATGAAGATGAGGATGATGATGAAGAAGATGTGTAAACCAGTTGCTAAAATTAAGAAGATGTGGATGATGAAGACGAAGTGTAAGCCAGCTGCTAAGATGAAGAAGATGAGGATGATGATGATGAAGAAGAAGAACGGTAAACCACCTGCAAAAATGAAGAAAGTCAGTGACAACGACAGTAATGAGGACAGGGATTTGAACCCAGAAACTTCGCATTTTGATGTGAATGCAAGTTCGTCGAGAAGTTGGAAGGACAAACCACCTAACTTCCAATAAGTCAACTACAATTCACTGGAGATCTACCCCGCAACCCCGAACTCTCCAAGCAACCAAGAACTACCAGGAAGCTGAAGGCATCAACCAGTATCCGCACACCAGAAGATGACCAACTGCATAAGAGAGAGGAAAGGAATTTACATTCAAAGGTCATGTTTCATCAGACGTCAAAATTAGAAATTTCGCCATCTGGAGTATTTAAAGGAAATTCCTTGTCACTGTGCGAAAGGAATTCGTGTCTTGGGGGAAATATGAACCCATGACCTTTGTGCCCTAAGAACATTATGCATTATATAACAATTAAATTAAAAGTTGGATTCTTGATAGCATGGATTTGACACGTGACGAGGGGGTGATTACCTTCGGTCCCACGCTCTGGGGTACGTGACGTCAACCACACGTGTCGACGGCGGAAGAATCTCAAGTAATTTTTATGAACTATTTCAAAGCGCGTGTACCCGGCGTGACCACGCCAAGTCAAAAAAATATAGTGCCTATCAAAGGAGGTCAATCATCTCACAAATCGAACCCGTAAAATTTTTAAATGTCCATGAACACTACCATCAGAAATGTAGCAAGCATGTAGTCACTTTCAAAACTCTTGAAATTACAGTTTAGGTAAGTCAGAAAATTTAGAGAAATTTTCTTGGCGGCAAAGGGAGAGATCCGAAGAGAGGGGGTAACTGCTATAAATATGAAGGGACGCCATGACGAAGCTTCCTTCTTCGGCATTTGTGATACAAAGCGGACGAAATTGTTGAGCTGCTCTGCGAAATCAAATCAACGAAAGTAGACTGAGTTCGACTGCAGATTTTAGCCATTGCGGCTAAGTCTTGACTCCATGGGGAGATAGTTTTCTTGAGAGAAATAAGTGTATCAGATAGGACGGTCAAAGTACTGAAATATTCTAATGTGATTAAGTAATTCGTGTGCGGGAGTAATTATAATCCATCGTGTGCGTTCAAGCAATCAAGTGAAGGGTATTTTCTTCTTTTTTTATGCTTTATTCCAGGAAACCTGAAGAAATAATTATAAATTGTAAAGCCATGAATGTAAAAATGGCTAAATAAAATGCCAGGGTCGCAGGTGAGCCCTAAGACGAATACTGGCATGAAGACATGAGGTAGGTGACTTCCCATCTTACTGCCTCTTATATCTCATCTCGTGATTTCTAAAAGTGTATTGTGCATGGGGATATACGACGCAGTGGTCACCCCTACTAAGTTTTGTAAATGTGAGGGTACGACTAAAAGAGTCATTTGTTTTATTTTCCACTTGGATAAAATTTTGAAGTCTTGCGAGTGCCATATAATGTTGTAAAAAGTTATTGAATAGGGTTCCGAAGTGATATCACGTCCAATGTAGATCGTCATCCGTGTGAGTGTACTGCCTGTATTTTGTGCTGTCAAAGTAAGATGTTCATTCGATGTAAAATTCTTCTGTCTGCAATTTGACGTTAATAATAATAATCCATGGTCACTCATTTTCAATCGAGTGGAAGCGCGCTGTCGGGTGAGAACCTAGGGGATGAATTTGGTCACGGAGAGAAACGTTCTTTTTTAATGCCCATTTTAAACTGTGTCTGACTGACAAATAAAAGATCTAGTAGAATGTTTCAGTCATTTCTCGTAAAAAAAAATCAAGTTATTAAATACGATATCATTTATGCAAAGTTATTCATGAGTAATGCATTGTGCGATATTAGATGTTGGGATTTCTAGTGAGGATTTTATTCCAGTTCTTTGTCGATGATAATTGTGGAGCTGGGAAACAGAGGTTAGTTTGTGAATCAGGTTGGACCTGTCATTGAAGCCGGGATACGGAAGCCCGAGGAATGTTTTATATGAGTTGAGATGAGATGTGCGAATCAGGTTAGAGTCCTGTCATTGAAGCCGGGATATGATAACCCGAGGAATATTTTATAATGTTGAGAATGGAAAGAAATTCATAGAAATCCATAGCGGTATAATTGGCGACGCGTATAATTAGTGTGGGCATCTTGAAGCATATCTGTGCATTTTGTTGGTTAGAATATCGTATTTGTTTAATCATGTCGGCAGAGTTTAAAGGGAGCATTTTGAGAAGTCAGTCAGGTAGAACGAACCGGGTGGTTTATGTAACTGCCGAGCGAGCATGGGTGAGAGACCTAAGCGGACAGCGGGGATAATAACGGGACAGTGGAGTTGAGATTGTACTGTATTCTCGGCCAGGAAAACGTTAAATGCTGGATTTAGTTGAAATTTCATAGCCGGTATTGATCTAAGTATTGCGAAATACTGTAATTGGGGACGGAATGAACATTTGAAACCATGAACTTTGAGTATAAGGAACAGAGTAACCCAATTTTAGGGTTGTCCAGAATATAGAGCGATGGTCGTGATTGATCGGTTTGTCTGTGAGGGGTGTGTAAAATTCATAATGGTAATGACGAGATATGACATCGTAATTATATGGCGAGTTGTTTGCTTTGTACGTAGATTATTAGGATATCCAAGTGTTAATAACGGTTAGGATTAGATTAGATTTTTAAGCATGATATCACGAGATGAGATATATAGCTGGACATGAATGATGTAACAAATTCTTTTCCAGCCAGATAAACATCGCAATATTGAATTTACATCACAGCTGCGTAGAAATTTGTGAGGAAACCAGAGTCCGCGGAGATGAAATTTGTTGTTTGTTAATATTTCGTTAAATCATTTAAATTTATTAAATTATTGAATTCAGTGAAACCGCATTTTGAAATAACTTTAATCAAGCGAATAACTTGGAGATGCATTCTGGAAATTTTAATTTGTTGTCTGGGGAATATTAAAAAATAAAGTAAAGATAAAAGGGACATATCCGAAGGAAATGGATTTTATGCCACAAAGTTTGTGAGCATTGTTGTTGTTGTAATTATTGAACTTTGATTGACTGAGCAGTGAATGTGCTGGGGATAGTAAAGTGGAACTTTGGTCATCAACCGATGTAACTTAATTGTGTTTAGCCTTCAGCTTAGAAACTTGGATGGTCAGGGGGTCATCAACCTCAGTGACTTAGATTAGGGCCATATGCCATTGTAGCATCATTTCCTTGCGGTCATCATCCACAATGACTTTAAAGTAACTTAGAAGATTAGATGTCGGTCCATGACATAGACGCAGGTCACATCGATTCAATTAAGGGTCCATGCCGTAGAACCATTGTGTGGCACACACCGATTGGACGGCCTTAATTATACTCAGAGTCCAGAGTTCGTGTTACGAGGGCTGGACCATAACGAATCACTATGATGGTACATGTGGTCTCACATGGAAGCCGAATTTAAGGATTTCCAGACTTTCCTTTCTTAAATGATTAATAATTGAGATAATGGTTTCTAGTAAGATTGCCCATCAGGCAGTTACGTTAAAGTCTCACACCAGTGTTCTGACATTTATGTAAAAATGATTGTGGTGTCCAGTGGACACAATTGACTATGACATCGTTGACATAGTAAATTACTTTATTTCCCTGAATAAATAGGAATCTTTTAAATAGACCTTTCATTCCAGTAGATAGATTAGAATTAATGAACCCTACCTTTACCTCAGCAAGTGACGAAGAACCCGAAACGACCCAAGAGACAGATCTCATGAACTTTGCTGATAGGTAAGGAAGGTAGGTATCCCTCAATAAGGACCTAAAGGGTTCAATACGTATGAAACCAAAGTGCTGCACTAAAGGAGTCACACACATATTGTTTCTCCTTCTTGTCGTGATCCCGTGGGATAAAATATATTACCAAGAGATTTAGTTCGGATTCAGAGATACCTTTCCAGTGACTCGCGCGTGACATATACAGCTGTTAGTGTTGCTCGTAACTCTCTGGAACGGTAGTTCTACAACTCCTGTTTGCTATAATAGTGAAATGGAGGAGTCTTGTGGAATCTCAAATTGCTGGACGACTGTTGTGACTTAGTTGACTACGTGCTGTTCAACAGTCCGGCGTCAGGAAACAAGCAGTTGGATGCTACAACCTCCCGCTCTGTTATCAGACTCCTGTTTGGCATAAATGTGAGCTAAAAGGTTCTAATGAGGGATCTCCTTAGTTAACGACAATCTGGAGCTCTTTGGTTACGTGCTGTTCACAGAGCAGGCTCAGCGAACTATTACGGCATCTTTCTCTATGGGGCTGATATTCTTCCAATGCCAGAACTTAAAATATGTGGATAGATAAATTTGTGTTCTTTGTAATGAATCTCCTCAAATTTAAATACTATTTCATTCTATTTCCTCGCCAATCCAGTGAAGGAATGCCACCCTTCTCTCACCACGCATATTGTCCTAGTATCTGTTGTTGGCAAATAAATGGTCAAACACTGCTGTTTCCTCATCATAAATAACATGACAATTCCATACATTATCAAACAAGGCGACATTAGTTTCTATGAAAGGACGTCGTATTTCTATATGGTAACACTATCCGCTATTGGCCTAGTAGTAAGAGAAATAGGACCTGTCTCGACCTGCCTTGTCTCCGAATGATATTCATCCATTTTCGTAGACCATTGATAAACCGTCCGGGTGGAAGAGGAGGAACCGACGGTGAAATTCAGTGAACTGTCATTTCCTGACACCTGGTGCTTAATTTTACAGTCTTTAGTGCCGAAATAGACAGTAAATGCTCGGATAGGTGTGAAGACTTTGTATGAAAATTCTGTTTGTCATGTCTTCAGCCTGGAGACTGATTCTATCATCAGTGCGATTTATGCACTTGCAAGGAAATTATGACGCCGCCAAAATGAGGCGTTCTAGGCCACCACATTCCTAGCTAATCCACAAAGTGCTATAGCAGCACGAATAATCCTATAAGTAATACCCTTTGGGGCATCCGGGCGCACTACTTGCGCTCATTATTCAAGACCACCCGTAACTCAGCAGCTTCTATATTGTCACAGTCATAAATGAGACTGAATCTTAGTTTTTTATTCGACACAGATGAGTCGTATGGTGAAGATGAGACTTGAAAGGCCTAGGAGTGGGAAGGAAGCGGCCGTGGCCGCAGCATTTGCCTGGTGTGAAAATGGAAAACCATAAGGCCACGGCCGCTGCCTTCCAACTGCTACGCCTTTCCTATACCATCGTCGCCATAAGACCTATCTGTGTCGGTGCGACGTAAATCAACTAGCAAAAGAAATGGGAAACCACGGAAAACCATCTTCAAGGCTGCCGACAATGTGGTTCGAACCCACTATCTTCCGGATGCAAGCTCACAGCTGCGCGAACCTAACAGCACGGCACGGGCAACTCGCAATGGCCTGTGCCAGGAGACAGTGGCAAATACTGTATCCATCGAGAAATAGCGACAGATGTTGTATGGCAATATTACTTACACCAAATTAATGCTATTAATCATAAATGAACAAGACACGCAAATGTACAGAATGAGGAGACTTTGCTACCTAATTAATTGAATCAGACTCACATTTTGATAGTAGACTTACATAGAATATGTATAGAATCTTCTTCTTGTCTAGTGGTAGTAATAATAATAATAATAATAATAATAATAATAATAATAATAATAATAATAATAATAATAATAATAATAATAATCATAATCATAATAATAATAATAATAATTTAATTCCGTGTGGCTATTGTTAGCCTGGTGCTCGCCCTATAAGGAAGACCCACATACCAGGGTGATTGGCATCTGTTGTGTATGGGAAACTGTGTATTGTTCTGGTGGACAGTATTTTATGTGAATTGCAGTTATGTTGGAAACAGCACAAACATCCAGCCGGAGAATTAACCGTTTAAGATTAAATTGTTTCAGCGTGACCGAGCGAGTTGGCCTTGCGGTTAGGGGCCAACAGCTATGAGCTTGCATTCGGTAGATAGTGGGTTCGAACCGCAATGTCGGCGGTCTCGAAGATGGTTTTACGTGGTTCATTTTCACACCAGGAAAATGCTGGGGCTATACTTTAATTAAGGCCAGCGCTGCTTCCTTCCCACTCCTAGCCTTTACCTCTCCCATTGTCTCCGCAAGACCTACCTGTTGTCGGTGCAATGTAAAGCCATTTGTATTTCTTGTTTTAGCTGGACTGGGAATCGAGCCTAGACGTTGAAGCCCCAATATAAGGACTCTTACTACTCACCCATGGGTCCGGATATAATAATAATAATAATAATAATAATAATAATAATAATAATAATACCGCCTCTGTGGTGTAGTGGTTAGCGTGATTAGCTGCCACCCCCGGAGGTCCGGGTTCGATTCCCGGCTCTGCCACGAAATTTGAAAAGTGGTACGAGGGCTGGAACGGGGTCCACTCAGCCTCGGGAGGTCAACTGAGTAGAGGTGGGTTCGATTCCCACCTCAGCCATCCTGGAAGTGGTTTTCCGTGGTTTCCCACTTCTCCTCCAGGCGAATGCCGGGATGGTACCTAACTTAAGGCCACAGCCGCTTTCTTCCCTCTTCCTTGCCTATCCCTTCCAATCTTCCCATCCCTCCACAAGGCCCCTGTTCAGCATAGCAGGTGAGGCCGCCTGGGCGAGGTACTGGTCATACTCCCCAGTTGTATCCCCGACCAAGAGTCTGACGCTCCAGGACACTGCCCCTGAGGCGGTAGCGGTGGGATCTCTCGCTAAGTCCGAGGGAAAAACCGAACCTGGAGGGTAAACAGATGATGATGATGATGATAATAATAATAATAATAATAATAATAATAATGTACTAGCTTCATTTTCCTCTCAGTACTTTCTTACTTTTTCAAGAGATACGAGATGCTGGAAATGTGTCCCGCTTGGAGTCCTTTTATGTACCGGTGAATATCTATCGTCATGAGGATGGCCTCACATACCACGGTACTGAGCTGGGATTGACCGGGCGAGTTGGCCGTGCGGTTAGGGGAGCGCAGCTGTGAGCTTGCATCAGGGAGATAGTGGGTTCGAACCCCACTGTCGGCAGCCATGAAGATGGTTTTCCGTGGCTTCAATTTTCACACCAGGCAAATGCTGGGACTGTACCTTAATTAAGGCCACGGCCGCTTCCTTCTCATTCCTAGGCCTTTCCTGTCCCATCGTCGCCAAACAATCTATTTGTGTCGGCGCGACGTAAAACAAATAGCAAGAAAAAGGAAAAAAGATGCTGGGATCGAAGCTGTTATATTGGGGTCATAAGGCCAGTGTTCTAGAGTCTGACCCGCTCAGCCTTGACTCCGCGTATGAAACGAATATTCTCCTATTTGTGGGAAACCAGCATTACACCGTTTTCCTTTGATCTCTCTACAACCGTTCCAAATTCTCGTTTATGCAGCTTGAGGAACAATATCTGAAGAGAAGGACGAAAACACAAGGAAAACGTTCATATTACACCCGACGTATTTCTATGAACTCTCCTGTCCTTCAGTCAGTTTTACCGTTAAATATGTATTTCATATTGTTTTTAATCCGCTAGAGTATTTAGTTTCATACGGTCCCGAACAAATATGTCATTTGCACAGAAACGCTATCCACAAAAGTTTGCCATACTATATCACTGATCCTTTTAAAGTGAACATGCATAATTAAAAGTGCATAGGCCTACGAGATAATTTAGTTTCCTGCTGGTGCATGCTAAGTGAATAGATGATGGTGATGTCACCATGCGCTGACAGGCAGTTGAACGCCTTGAAGTGAAATGGCACATAATATTATATAATTAAATTCGTACCTATTGTCGTAAATTCATTGCAAAGCGAAGAATTTTTACATATCGCACTAACCGTTTCAGGTTTTCGGCGAGGGTGGGACACGAAAGAAGTTGAATTAGGAAGGAAGCGGCCGTGAGCCGATTTAAGGTGCAGTCCCAGTATTTGCTTGGTGCGAAAATGAAATACCGTAGAAGACGACCATTTTCAGGACTGCCGATCATGGCGGTTGCAGGAAGCTTAGAGCAATGTAGCCCTTACAGCGAAGATATCTCGCTCAGTTTCATGAATTTACGAAAATTTTTACTTACTGGATTACGAAATGAATGCTGAAAAATTAATTAATTTACTTTAAACGAAGTACTATGTGTGTAACTAACGAAATTAAAAGCTCGCATTTTGACAGAATTGCATTTAAAGAAATTGTTGTATATTGGTCTGTAGATTATTCAAAAAATACTGTGTTATATGACATCCAACACGAGTTCGGATGTCCGGTATATTCTTACAGGTGAGGAAACAACAAGAAGTTTGCAGGTGCCAGATCAGGAGAGTACGGAGGATGTTCGAAAACAGTTACGCCAGGGTAAGCCAAGATGTTGTGCACACCGATCGCAGTGTGTGGGCAAGCGTTGTCGTGGTGGAGACTCCACTTTGCAGTCCTGTACAACTCTAGCCGAACACGCCGGTTGTGTAGCAGCAACCGTTTGGAAACACCCTCATAGACTGTGGCGGTGACAGTTTGATCCTCCGGTACGAATTCCTAATGGGTCATGCCAATGCTGTCGAAAAACGGTGATGAATAATGTCTTGATCCCCTACTTTTGAAGGGGACTCTTCTTTTTATTCGACGTGGGGATCCCGGTGAACACCGTGCCATTGCTTGTCGCTTGGTATCCTGATCGAACCGGTTACGCCAAGTCTTATCGCCTGTGAAGAAAGTTTTCAGAAAATATAGATCTCGCTCATACGTGTCAATGAAATCTGTGGCAATTTCCATCCATGTTGTCAGTCAGTGTGCGCGGCACAAATGCAGAACAGATCTTCCGCTTACCCAAATTGTTGTGAATCACGGTGTTCATAGTGTACTTGCTAATCACTAAATCCTGGTATATCCTTCTCAGAGAACGCCCCCGATTTTGTGCCAGCATCTGTCGCATTTGCTCGATGTTTTCATCACTTCTGCTATTTGATGGTCGACCCGGGCGTAGTGCAGCCGTATGAACCAATCGTAAATACATGCTCTGCTTATGGATTCTGTTCCTTACACTTGTACCACCACAGCATGCGTCTCCATTGCCATTTCTCCCAGCCTGTGTCCGCCTCCATGGCTAAATGATTAGAGTGCTTGCCTTTGGTCACAGGGGACCTGGGTTCGATTCCCGGCAGGGTCGGGAATTTTAGCCATCATTGGTTAATTTCTCTGGCACGAGGGCTGGGTGTATGTGTCATCTTCATCATCATTTCATCCTCATCACGACACGCAGGTCGCCTACTGGTGTCAAATCAAAAGACCTGCATCTGGCGAACCGAACATGTCTTCAGACACTCCCGGCACTAAAAACCATACGCCATTTCATTTCTCCCAGTCTGTAACAAAACTTGATGTTTCTGCGTTACCTTATTCGACTATGACACGAGTCTTCACACGCACTATGTTCGACTGGCTGCAACAGACTAATCTGCTTCAGCTTCGTGTGTTCAACTCTACGTGGCGCTTCTGGTGATGTCTCTCTCTTCACATGCGCATGCACGCTGTGTTGCCACACGTTGTCACTGCTATGTCGGTCTATTCACCGTACTGTTTAGACATACCATGTTTGTAAAGTGGCATTCAGTGATTTTATACCACTACTGGTACAGTGTGACATGCGTGACGAGTGACCGTCAACAAGGAGTCCGATGAAGTGTAAAAATATGGATTTTGCCTTGTTTTACGGCCGGATGCCCTTCTTGGCGCCAACTTTGTATGGGCGGATGAATGAACGATTGCGTTTTTCTATGGTGATTGGCAGTGTGGTGTATTATCTGAATATGAAGAGGAGAGAGTTGCGAAAAATAGAAACATCCAGTCACCGAGCGAGAAGAATTAATCAGTCGCATTTAAGATCGCCGACCAGGCTGAGATCAAACCCAGGACCGTCTGAATCGATTGCCTGAACGCTGACTATTCAGCCAAGGAGTCGGAATGGTGAGAGAAGAATAATTTGGTAAAATTTGATCTGGAGGATAGATAGTCTGATTGGATGCAACTTAAGACACTCGAGACTTGTTCAGTTGGTACCAAGGAGACTCTTTCTCTTTTACAATTTGTTTTACTTCGGTCTGACACAGATAGGTCTTTTGGCAACGATGGGATACGAAAAGGCTAGGAGTGTGAAGGGACCGGCCGTGGCCTTAATTAAGGTACAGCTCCAGCATTTGCCTGGTGTGAAAATGGTAAACCACGGAAGCCATCTTCAGGGCTGCCGATAGTGGGGTTTGAACCCACTTTCTCCCGGATGCAAGCCCATAACTGCGTGCCCCTAACCGCACGGCCAACTCCCCTGGTCCGAAGAAAAGTGAAGAGGGTAAGAACGGATTGAAGAATGCCAAGACATAGATATAAGAAATAGATTATAGCTGTAGAATGCAATTACTACAAAAATATAAAGTTGTAAAGTATAGGGCTGAGTATAGCGCTGCACAAATCAGTCTAAAGACAGAATATCCAAAAAGTGAAGACAACAACAAGGATAACACCGCACAGCTATTAACTATGATGTTCAAAGTCTCGCACATAATAATATTGTAACATTGATCTTGCATACATAAATATATCATTAACCTGAGGAAGTATGTATAATAGCATTATATTCTACAGAGTTATACTGCCTGCACCACCGTAAGTTATGTTTCGCCATTCAATATATCAGCAATAAATATCAGAAGTAGATTCAAAGTATAATATAGTTCCCGTTAGAAATGATTCAGCAAGTGTTAATTAACTTGGCCATTATCTGTGTTCGTTCTCTCATTCATTTCCAACCATTTTATTGGAGGAAATCGAGAGTAAAATCAGAAACAATGGTAAATCAAGAAAATAATTGAAGCAAATATACTGTAGTTACTTTACATTAGCATTCCTGGACTAGGTTTTACTTCTTAACAGGCAGGCTTATTGTATGATTACTACCGGGAGTATAAGCCGTACAGTTAAGGACGCGTCCGGCTCCATGGCTAAATGGTTAGCGTGCTGGTCTTTGGTCAAAGGGCTCCCGGGTTCGATTCCCGGCAGGTTCGAGAATATTTAACCATCAGTGGTTAATTTCGCTGGCACGGGGGCTGGGTATATATGTCGTCTTCATCATAATTTTGTCCTCATAACAACTCGTAGGTCGCATACGGGCGTCAAATCAAGAAACCTGCATCTGGCGAACCGAACATGTCCTCGGACACTCCCGGCACTAAAAGCCATACGCCATTTCATTTCAGTTAAGGACGTGCAGCTGTGAGCTTGCATCCGGGAGATAGTGGGATCAAACCCCACTGTCGGCAGCTCTGATGATGATTTTCCGTGGTTTCCCATTTCCACAACAGGCAAATGCTGGTGCTTTAACGTAATTAAGGCCACTGCCATTTCCATGGTGAAGTATAGTGAGAAGGCAGGGATGAAAAGGCTTCATAGAGTAGTAAGATTAGAATGGAGTGTTAGTAAGGTACCTTCAGATTGGACAAAAGCAGTAATTGCACCTATTTATAGGAAACGGAACTGGGAGGATTGAAACAGCTATCGAGGTATCTCATTGATTAATATACCAGGCAATGTATGCACTGGAATCTTGGAAGGGAGGGTGCGATCAGTCGTTGAGAGGAAGTTGGATGAAAATCAGTGTGGTTTCAGACCACAGAAGCGCTGTCAGGATCAGATTTTCAGTATGTGCCAGTTAATTGAAAAATGCTACTTTGCACTACGTGTTTCGTAAAGAGAAAGTATTTGACAGGGTTCCGAGGGAATAGATGTTCACCATACTGGGGGACTAAGGGATTAATTGTAATTAAAATCAATCAAATGCCTTTATGCTGACAATTGGGCTGCAGTGAGAATTGATGGTAGAATGAGTTCTTGGTTCAGGGTACTTAGACCGCTTAGACAAGTTCGCTGTAATACTTCACCTTTGCTGTTCGTAGTTTACATGGATCATCCGCTCAAAGGCATAAAGTGGCAGGGAGGGATTCAGTTAGGTGGAAATGTAGTAAGCAGTCTGGCCTATGCTGAAGACTTGGTCTTAAAGGCAGATTGTGCTGAAATCCTGCAGTCTAATATCTTGGAACCTGAAAATAAGTGCATGTGTATGGTATGAAAATTAGCCTCTCGAAGACTAAATTGATGTCAGTAGGTAAGAAATTCAGCAGAATTGAATATCATATTGGTTATACGAAGCTGGGACAGGTAGATAATATCAAGTATTTAGGGTGTGTGTTCTCCCAGGATGGTAATATAGTAAATGAGATTGGATCTAGGTGCAGGAAAGGTAATACAGTGAGCTCGCAGTTGCTATCAGCAGTATTCTGTAAGAAGGATGTCAGCTCCCGGACTAAACTATCTTTACATCTGTCTGTTAGTAGACAACTTTGCATTACGTGAGCGAAATCTGGATGGACTCAGGATATCCTATTCATAAGTTAGAAGTAAGAGACATGAAAGTAGTGAGAATGATTGCTGGTACGAATAGGTAGGAACAACGGCTGGAGAGTACTCGGAATGAGGATATAAAGTGAATCGATGTTCGGAGCTGTGTGCATAAACTGTCTTCAGTGTTTGGGTCATGTGACGCGAATTGAGGAAGATAGGTTACTAAGGTGTATAATGGACTCTGTTATGGAGGGTAAGAGAAGTAGAGGGAGACCAAGACGTCGAGGGTTGGACTCAGTTTCTAACAATTTAAAGATAAGAGTTTTAGAAGTAAATGTGGCTACAGCACTAGTAGCAAATAGAGGATTTTGGCGACGTTTAGTAAATTCACAGAGGCTCTTCAGACTGAACGCTGAAAGGCATGACGGTCTGTAATGATGATATATGTATGTTATTTTCTTTCATGTCATTTTAAAATCAAGCAATTATGCCCGTACATGGAAAATGGAGAGGCTGAAAACAATAGAATATTACGTGATGGTTAGACAACACTTCCTAGGGTTGGTGACAAGGTGACTGACGTTCACCGCTGGACCATTTATTTGCTGACTGCAGATAACCATCAAATGACTTATCTCATGTTTGAACAAGTTTATGCATTATTTTAATAAAATTAAGGCTCCAGTGCTAGAGAGACTATTTGATTCTACATGTTAAACAAATTATATTTTTATGCGTTCTGTTTCGGAATGCACTTCGCTAAGCCTATGATTTACGACTCTGATGCAGGGTTAGACCTGGACTTTGCTGATGAAGAAGATACTTGCGTATATGCAGTATTTTAGAATATTTCTTTAAATAATTCTGGATGTACTTAATTTGTTGTTATACGCGTACCTTAAAATGTAACTAATCGTGGAATCTCCATCAATGAGAATCTGACCTGGAATGAACACGTAACAAATGTATGTAGAAAGGTTCATGCAGCTCTATATCCCCTGAAACGTCACTCGAATTCTTCCCTCTAAAACTTAAATTAAAATCAATCCAAGAACTATTATTCCCCATTCTAGACTACTGTGATACGGTACTAGTCAATGCAAATGCTGAACAAGCTTTGAGACTTCAACGAGCACAGAACTCATGCATGCGATATGCCTTCCAACTGCGACATGACGCTCATGTTTTTTTTAAGATGCTATTTGTTCGGGGCGTGGACCTATAGAGATCTTTTGCCCCTACTTGCACCACGTGATATGAACCTACGTGTAATTTGAATGGAAGAAGTGTAGAGTGTTGAATGAGTGGAAAGGAACGTTAAAGACGACACAAACACCCAGTCCCCAGGCCAGAAATATTAATCATTTACAATTAAAAACCTCTGACCCAGTCAGAAATTGAACACGGGGCCGCCATGTAACAGGCGGACGTGTTGCCTCCTACACTGCGGGGCGGGACTGACGCTCATGTTACACCATATTTCAAAACATTTGGAGTGGCTACGCATGAATGAACGAAGGAATTTTCATCTAATGACACTTGTTTACCAAGTGCTCTCGGCGAACATTCCTAATTACCTATCTTCTAATTTCCGTTTCGTATCCTCATTCCATGAAATTAGTACCCGTTCTGGTTCCCTACTTGAAATTCCACTAAATCGAACGAATTCCTATCATAACTTCTTTTTAGTTACTGCATCGAGACTCTGGAATACACTGCCAATGGACATTCGGCACCTTACATCCTCTCATAAATTCAAATCTGCCTGCCGAAAATATTTCCTGGGAATATATAATTGAGTTGTATGAGTCATTGTGTGTATGTTGTGTGAATGGGTTTTCTTCATCTATTATGCACTTCAGTCATTATTCTTATTATTACTGTATTTACGCTTTGTGTTATTATTAATAGTTACACTAATTGGCGAGCTGATTTGTAACTTAGTCTTCTTTGTAGCATTACTATGTATTACTATGTATTACTTTTGTGTTTACGTTTTTAAATTTAAATTTTTTTTATAGTGGTTAAGTGTAAGAGGGCTGTGAGCCCTAACTTCGCCTCAAATGTAAGTCAGGAATAAATAAATAAATAAATAAATAAATAAATAAATAAATAAATAAATAGTATATAGCTAATGCCAACATTTGCGGACAAATTTTAGTCGCTAATTTCACTTGTACAGAATTAAGATAGTACCGATAGCACAGACTGTCATACCGAAATTTCATGTTAATTTTCCATTGACATAGTTTTCGAGTCCGAAAAAAATATTTCAACACACATTTTTCTAATATTATTTAATATGAAACATAACATTGAAAAGGTACAATCAGTATAACCATTACTTTTACGTTGAGAAAGCACCGAGAGAAGACACATACACTTGTTATTTGGCCACTTTATTTTCAGAATCGATGCAGAGTATAATAAACCTTAAGGAAGACAAAATTGTAATCAATGTAAGATACTGTATTTGTTTCATGTCTACGTTCGCAATATGAAACACCAAGATCATTTACCAGAGTGGAGAAGAATTTTTGCACTAATTATCCAATATCACGTGTCTGTGATGTACGTATTACTTAATTCACGCTGACGTTGACTATTTCGAACATACCATGCAACATTCACACAAATAGAGAGTTACCGGTCCTACAAATTTATGTGGATTCTAAATATATTGACGTGATTTTCCATTTAAAACTGACACATACAATTACTGAGCTTCAGTACATGACTGCTGTACTGTAATTACAATGTATCGCCAATGTGACACAGATATTACGCACAGTATGGATATTAATTCGTATCCATACATAAGTATCTGAGAGTGTTTGTTTCCTTGGCTGAATGATCAGTGTCGTGGCCTTCATTAAAGAGGGCCCCAGGTTCAATTTACGGCTCGACCAGGGATTTCACATACCCACATGCATAAAGGGGTGCATTTTCATTAAATGTTGTTATGATTTTCAGCTTTCAGTCCATAGGCCTGTGTGGATGTACTACACTGAAGAAAATGGAAATTGCAACACCCAGAAGGAGTGGTGTTACATTGCTGCAATTGAACATGCAGGACGAGTGTTCGGTTGTGATTCAATGATTACACTTTCAGGTCCCTCCGACCGCAAGTTTGGACAACAATCAGTACAGGATGTGCCCAACACGAGCTGCAATATATTGATGATTTCGTCGAGGCATGGAGTCAATAAGGCCCTGGATCGCTTCCTGAGGAATTGTGGCCCATGCTTGCTGCACTGCACGGGTCAGTTGTTCCAGAGTTGTGAGTGGCTGAGGACGGTTGGCCAGTTGTCGACCCATCATGTCCCACACATGCTCAATAGGACTGAGGTCCGGGGATCTGACTTGCCATTCTAAGGTTATGATGTCGTGGAGGGTTCTCTGGAGATGCGTGTACTGTGAACCCGGGCATTGTCCTGCTGAAACATCCCATTAGCAATGTTCGCCATCATAGGGACAACCACTGGATTGAGTACCCTCTCAACGTACTGTCGAGCAGTCATAGTGGCCTCAACAAGAACTAACTGTGATTTCACATTAAAGCCAACAGCTCCACAGACCATAATGCTTGGTTTTGGCCCTGTGTGCTTCTCGACAATAAGATCTGGGCGGCTCCTCTCCCCGGTACGTCGGCGCACACGATTCCGGCGATCACTGCGGGCAAGACAGAAGCGCGATTCATTACTAAAGACGACCCTATGCCATTCGTCGACCCACGTCGATCTTTCTCGACACCAGGCCAGCATTACACGTCGCTATTGTGGGGTCAATGGAGCACCTTCTGCAAGGACACGGGCTCCTAAGCCAGCTGCACGCAGGCGATTACCAACTGTTTGTTGTGTAACGTGGGGTGCCACAGCTGCTCGAATTTGTGCTGCTGTTGCATGGGATTCCATCCGGACCATTCGAATGATGTGGCGATCCTCTCTCACAGTTGTCTGTCGCGCTGGGCCTGTGCCAGGTCTACGAGTGTGTGTACCTTCATTTGACCACTGATGCCATCACGTTGTACCGTAGATGCCTGTCGGCCAACACGTGCAGCGACAGTCCTTAGCGATAATCCAGTCTCACACAGCCCAATTATCCGAGCCCTCTCAAACGGCGGCAGTTGTTGATAGCGTGCTCTTCTCTGTCGTCGAGGCATGTTTGATGGGGAACACTTCACCGCACAGACTGCAAGTCAACTACGCTACACTAAAGTCCGTATACTCCTCCGCGACCAATCACGTGGGGAGCTGTAGCAACAATCCAATGGGTCTAAAACTTTGAACGTTTACATACCTGCATGGCATCGTTCCATATCTTGAAAATCAACACAAACGACCAATGCCTTCATAGTGTTGTAATTTCCAATTTCTTAAGTGTAAATGCCACCACAATCCTATATTTCTAACAAGCTCTGTGGCCTTGTTTAGTTCCATACTTCTTATCTTTAAATCATTGGAAACTGAGTGTAACCATCTTGGTCTCCCTCTATTTCTCTTACCCTCCATGACTGAATCCATTATTCGTATAAGTAAACAATCGCCATCCATTCGCCTGTAATTCGTCTGGGTCGGGGATGGGTGTGTGTTATCGTTTTAATGACCTTCTTCATTTACACTACCAAACACCACAGAAACACTAATAATTTAATACACCCCTACAGGGTTGTCGTCAAAATGTACACCCTGCCGTAAAACTGGGCTTAATCTACATTAGTGCCGATCCCAGAAAAATGAAAAATAGGCCGAGAAATAAGAAAAAGTAGTAGTCTAATCTGTACTACATCCTTATTTCAGTTTACAACAGGAGAAACTAGAAAAATATCCTTGCAGTTTTGGGGTGTCAGAGCTCAAATAAATATTTCGTAACGATCGCACTCTAAGAATCACACCACCCAGTGTTTCTGAGGTTACAGGAGAAGATACGTATCACGACTTCAGAAATGTCTTCTCTCGCATGAGGCTCGTTGCGCAGTCTCCACCATACCATTGCCCTTCGTTCTAAATTTTCTGCCTTCCTTCTCTTAACACACCACTTCTCTTTCTATATCTTCTTTCTTGTTCCCGTACAACACCTCTGCCTTCTCCCTCACTAGTCATTTCGGCTGAATGGCGAGAAGTGACCCGAATAATACGCATGCACGTGGTTCTATATAACTTCTCATATATCTTAGGGCCAAAGCAGTAGATATTGCTCGCTAAGATTCCTCATAAGATGTTTCTCGCTGTCTGCATTCTGCTATTATACAGCTTCACGTTGTAGCGAAAGGTTTAAATTCAAATCTTAAGCAAAATGAATGGAACAGCTTCCTCCGTTATCATCTTTGCAGTACACTGTTCGGCTTCACGCGACATTCTCTATGCAG
The DNA here is from genome assembly GCF_040414725.1 of Anabrus simplex. Classification (NCBI taxonomy): domain Eukaryota; kingdom Metazoa; phylum Arthropoda; class Insecta; order Orthoptera; family Tettigoniidae; genus Anabrus; species Anabrus simplex. Next base: position 1,400,641,411 of record NC_090265.1, read on the forward strand.
CGTGTTCTCTTCTTTTATCTCTTCTCATAATGAACAACAGTCTTTTACGTTTATTGAGTGCTACGTCTTGATGAAATGACACGTGAAGCTTGCTTCAGTTACACATTTTAGTAGGAGCTAATCTGTTAGTTTTCTTGCTAGTAGTCTTCAGTAAGAAGAGAGCTCAGGTCTGAACATCTCACTCTCCACGCTAGGACAGATGTGAGTCCTAGTTGTTTTGTACCGGATAGCCTAAATGTAGCTCTTCTGAAGATTCCTCTTCTACACACTGAAGGAAATTAGAAAGTAAAAAATAATCCCTTTTATTTTGTTTCACGTAATAGATGCGATAGGGGTGCTCTCGGTTCACTCAGAAGGATATGGGTTTGATTCCCTTTCAGAAAGTCCAGAAATATAGGTTTCCACTTCCTGAATGGCATATCGCTAAACTTATACAAAAATTGAGTACCAGATTAAATCACTGGGACGACTGTGCAAGGACTAACCAAGGACTAACACATAATATTCAGGTTACGGATAGTATAGACCCTTTATCGTAATTTCCTATATGGCCTTCATCGCCTGTATGCAAAATACTTTACATTATTAATGGTAAGTTAATAACCATGGGGTCAAATATATTTCGTGCAATTCGATCCGATAATACTCCATAAAAGTGCTTGAATTTATATATATACTTATTTCATGTTATTAATAATAATGTGTGTATTATTGCAGTGCTGGACTAAATAGCAGCATATTCAATTATTACGGTAGGTAAGTATTCATTCATTCGTAAACAATTTACTCAATGTATAATTAATTATGCCTCTTGAAATATAGCAATACAGGTGCCAACTGTTTTGGATTGTCCGTAATTATTAATGATTTCACCTCATGATCACGGCATTCCGTTCAAAGAGGAAATTATTGGGGAAAAGTGGCATTATAAATTTTCTAAAGAAAGAAGGGAAAGATGAAAACTTTAATCCTTTCAAGGATAACAACTCAACCCTCCTAGTTTCAATGCTTGTGAGTTGGCAACTGTACTTATTCGATCGTCACTTCCTTTTGATACCCGTGAGCGTCGTTAAATTTTGAATGAAGGATCTCTGCTCTTCTACAAAATAAAACCTTAAGTAATGTTACATTTGCGGTAATAATAGAACCTTACAGTAACTCTCCAACAGAAATAGTGTTAAGTATTGTTGGTAGAAATGAGACAGAATTCAGGCCTACATTGAACATATCTACAATAGAATCGCTTATGGTTCAGAAGATGAAAATATCATCACAGCGGAGAAGGTGCTCCAAGGAAACCTACAATGGAGCAAGTTGCAAAGGAATTTGTACCACAGAACTAAAAGGAAATGTGAAAATGATTTTGTATAAAATGATATACTTAAGAATATATTGCTGTTGGGAAGGGCAAATAGGGTGTAATTATCGAGAGGCGGAGAGCATGCTTTGGATTTGATTAGAAAACAATCTGAGATGGGGTGGGGTTGCGGGATATTACTTATAACTCACTTCAATGGCTGGCACCTCTGCAATAGTAGTAATAATGATCGTATGGCCCTACTGTGTGCCCACATTTTAATATGGCGCCATCTAGGTTGCCTGTTCAACAACCTTTAGGAAGAAAATTGCGGGAATGTGGGATGCACCGGTGAAACTCGTCAAGTCATGAAACATCTCGGTTGAAGAGCGACAAAGGAGAAGTCAAAAACTTACACATTCGGAAGGAGTGCAAAGAATTAACGCCTCTTGGCGACCTGCATGTCTGCATGTCTCATACTTGGATTTCTCTGTCCAAAGTGACAGTTATAAAGACGTACAGCGGGTTCAAGGAGTACGAATATACATCCTCCATTCTTAACTCAACTAGTTCCCACTGTTTTTCTATAAACACTTAAAATAAATACACCGGTTGTTACTTTGATATATGCAAATTTAATAACAGAAATCCTCGACTGATACTACATCACCGTCGTAAACAAATGTGTCGAGTTATACATCGGGCTGAGTGGCTCATACGGTTAAGGCGCTGGCTCTTTCAGCCCAAGTTGGCTGATTCAACCCTGGTTCAGTCCAATGGGATTATAAGGTGCCCAGATACGTCAGCTCCGTGTCGGTAGATTTACTGGTAGGTAAAGGAACTCCTGCGGGACGAAATTCCTGCACATCGGCGTCTCCAAAAACAGTAAAAGTGAACATCATTATTTCATTAGTTAAGCTATACGACTGTTTAAAATCGACGGTAAACATTTAAATTTGACTGGTAGACATTTACTAGACCTCAGTGACACAGTCGGTTAGTCGTTATCCTCCTGTTTCCTAGATAACAAAGCTGATCCTGGCTGAGATCGATGGTAGCTGAGGGTGTTCAGTTTCAATAACTCAGTGTCGTTGGCTTCCTGTATGTTTTGGAATATTGTTGTGAGACACATATTCTGATGATCCCACTTCTCTTACAAATCCTTCCTATTTTACTTTTCTGCCTCTTCTTCTTAATATAAAAATAATTGTAAGGCCTCAGCAACCGATTGTAACCAGTTTGATATGGCGTCATTTTGGGTTGCTTTCTTTTTCAATTCTACGTTGCGGTTTACCCCAACAAATGGCATATAATTAGCTCTCTGTTGGGCGATCTGTGGCTGATTTTTAATAAACTTATCGGGTAAACCAAATATGTCATCGAATATTGGTACATGATGACATTGTACGACATGAAATGATGAATGGAATTTAGTCCACCCTTCACATGTTTGAATTTCTCTGCCGGGTTTGAACCCGTAATCTAGGAATCCCGATGTGGACACACTACCACTGATCGGCAGGAGAATCTATTATTATTATTATTATTATTATTATTATTATTATTATTATTATTATTATTATTATTATTATTATTATTATTATTATTATTATTATTATTATCCACTGAAAAATATTTCCAGGTTCTCCTTCGGAAATATCTTGTCGAACACAACCCCAAAAAGGAAACGGTATGAACATCAATCTCTTATAACAAAATGAAATTTAATTTGAAGCTTAAAATATTTAGTCTAAAATATATATTAAACTGACATTGTTTCTTCAATAATAATAATAATAATAATAATAATAATAATAATAATAATAATAATAATAATAATAATAATAATAATAATATTTTGTAATCTCTGTTACTGCCCACAAAGGTCTCTAGACGAAAAATGGAAAACCAACATCTAGTAATTACGGTATGAAGGGGGAGAACGGGTTTAGCTCTAGAACTTTGAGGTTGGAGGAACGAATCACGGTGCAATCGGCTGTCATTTAAGAACGCTTAGATACCACAGACCTGCGTTGGTATATTTACTGGTATGTTTAATGAACCACCTTCCGGGGTCATAATTCCCTGCTTTCAAACATGTGCAGCAATTCAAGGGAGATCAAACAGGTCATTAAATAAATTAGCCAGGTGGTGGATATGTTCTACTCACCAGCGAATTAAATTCGGAAACATATTAATCACACCTTCCTACTTTTCTACATATATTTCTTCGTACATATTCATGCAATGATCGTCTGAGTAACTGCCAACGGTCTTCAGAGGGGCTTCAAATTTCTCGCGCAGGAGTAGAGAGCCGGCCTCGATCGGCATCAGCCATGTGGACGTTTGCGTAGAGTGCGGTATACCCATATATCAAGTATCCCCTACCTGACGTATTTAGGTGACTAAAAAAGAAAGAACCTCAAGGCATCTCAACTCGGAGTGTGGGTACGCAATCACAGAATATCTGGCCGAGCCTAACATTATTTTTACTTACTTTTGCCATTCTCTTCACTTTCACGTTTCCTGTCAGGCATCCCTTGGGTTTGAAAGACCTAGGATATCTGTCATTTCCACGTCTTTCATAGCCCTTATGTTTTTTCCTGTTCCGATTAGTACTAACAAGATATTACCTACTGCTTAGTTCTACTTCCTCGTAAAACAATAATCAACACCTAACCACTTAACCTGGATTGAATAGTTACGTCCTTTCACACAGCAATGCAAGTGAATGAATCATTAACCCCTGTAAAAGTATTCCGCGTATGGACGTGGTGAAGCGCAATAATACCGGTATTTTGTGCATTACACATCATATTTCGGAGAAGGCTTTAATAGCGAAACGTCGAGCGGGGGAGGATTATTCATTTCTTAAGACGTGTCACATCAAGCGAGGATTATCGCTGCTTGTCAACAATATACGGCGAGTATTGATTACATGACATTGACCGCTGTGAAGTGTATGTTACCGGAAAGGTCGTATTCACTGAAATGACCGGAGTTGTAGACAAAGGTATCGCACTGTCACAACTATGTTTTATGTGTCAAGTGAACTACAGAAAAAGATAAGTAATCACATTATTCAGATGTACCAATTAGTAGTTTGATGGGTTCAGCATGAGGTTGCAACTATATAAACGATGCAATTGTCCGCAGTCGGAGTTCACGTCACCTGTTTACTTTATTTGTTATAACCTCTTTATAGGGATACCAGCAATTACCCTCGGCTTCGTTCGCGAGGATTTCGTAATTTGATAGAAGTAATCATTCTTCGGTACTGTACTAACACACTATTTTAAAATCCCTAAAGTATAAACAGTAACCGAAAAATTGAGCTTTATTTACCCCCACAATCTCTTTGTAAACCACGTTTGTAGTATGGCATTTTGGGGCTAAGTTGACCATGCGACATAGAAATGTACATGCGGGAAACAGTCATCTCTCAAGTCGGAAAAATACATGTTTCTTTATTTTTAAAGTAGATTCCAAATACTTACTTCCACGTCTGTAACATCTTTAGATTTTTTAACCATAAGTATCCTCATAGAAATAAAACAAATTTTCGATTATTTCCCCCCCCCCATAAGTGGATTTTTCGATCACAAAAGAATGCATGTTTATTTGTTTTTAAAGGAGATTTCAAATACCAATTTTCACGTCTGTAACATCTTCAGTTTGTGAAATATAACGATCCTCATCAGCGGAATTGTCTCCTTCTTTAATTGTTTTCACCCCCATCCCGTTAGATGGATTTTCTGAAAACAAAAATATACTCGTTTTTTATTTTTAAAGGAGATTCCAAGTAACAATTTTCACGTCTGTAACATCTTTAGTTTTTTAGATATAAGTATCCTCTTGCAAATAATCCTATTCATTTTTCAGTTCTTTCACCCCAACTTAAGTGTATTTTTCGAAAACAAAAGAAGTCGTTTCTTTATTTTTAAAAGCGATTCTAAATATCAACTTCCACGTTAGTTACATCTTCAGTGTTTGAGATGTAAGTATCCCCATAAAAAGAATTCAATTCCTTTTTCATACCCCGCCCCCCCGTAATATTGATTCCGCCCCTCAAAAAAGTACGTGCTTCTTTATTTTAAAAGAGATCCCAAATACCAATTTTCATGTCTAACCTTCAGTTTTTGAGATATAAGTATCCCCATAAAATAGTTCAATTTTTTCCTCCCTTCCACCCTCCCGCCCTAAATTTAATTTTCCGGAAACGAGAAATACATTTTCTTTATTTTAAAAGGAGCTTCCAAATACCAATTATCACGAATGTAGAATCTTCAGTTTTTGAGATATAAGTCTCATCATACAAATAATTCAACTACGTTTTCAATTCTTTTACCCCCTCCCCCAAGTGGACTCTCCGAAAACAAAAGCTATGTATATTTTTATTTTTATAGGAGACTCCAAATACCAACTTTCACATCTGTAACATCTTCAGTTTTTGAGATATTTGTATCCTAATAAAAATAATTCAACCACGTTTTCAGTCCGTTTTACCTTCCTCCATTAGGCCTAAATGTTTTTTCGAAACCAAAAAGTACATGTTTTTAATTTTTAAAAGATTAAAAATACCAGTTTTTATGTCTGTAACATGTTAAGTTTTCGAGTTATACTGTAGATATGCTCATTTTAAAAATTATCTCTTTTCAGTTCCCTTTAAGTGAATTTCCGAAAAACAAGTTATCTACGTTTATTTATTTTTACAGGAGATTGCAAATACCAAATTTTACGTCCGTAACATGTTACTTGTCTGAGATCTATTGTAGATATAAATTTTTACAATTCACCAGTTTTGTCACTCCTGTTCGCCCCCCCATTATTTGGATTTACCAAAAACAAAAATGCCTGCTTCTTTACTTTTAAAAGAGATTCCAAATACCAATTTTCGTTTCTGCAACATATTCCGTAACCTCAAAAAATGTATTCAATCCCTTTTTCACCTTTTTTAACCTGCTTACTGGGATTTTCCGAAAACAAAAAATGTGTTTCTAAAGGAGATTCCAAATACTTATTTATACGTTTGTGCACTTTTAAGTTTTTATGATACAGATACGATTATTTAAATAATTCATCCCCTCTTCACCCCCTTAGTGACGGAAAATCCAACAATCCTCCCTTAGTGAGCGCCTACACTCTAATACAAATGTATTCGCACATTGTCACTTCTTTATGTCCAGTAGTTTTGGCTTAGCGATGATGAACCAGTACCAGTGCCTGCCCGAGTACCAGCTGAAAATAGGTAAAAGCATTAATGAGGAAGGTATTGAACTCTCACTGCTCTGAGAGTCTAGCTACTTGGAACTTGCAGCTTTCCGCGTTATAACTCTGCAGTTACGAGAATATCGAAGTTCTAACTTCGGAAATGTGCCGGTGTATTTTAGCGTTATAGCCCAATTTTAAGTGTTTATTGAACGCTCAGACAGTAGTAATTACGAATGATAACACGTCTGGCGTATACCATATACTTGACATACTTTTTACCATCATCTGAAAAACCTTTCGGTGTCAATTTTGGTGCGACGAGACTGTACGAATCGTGGAGCACAGACATGTTTGTTATTGGTTCTCTACTGTATTATATAGCGTCCACCTTTTCTGTCAAATGTAAATGACCTTTTGGACCAATCAGGTATACAATTTTTAAGCGCTGGACTGAGTGGCTCAGACGGTTGAGGCGCTGGCCTTCTGATGTCAGTTTGGCAGGATTGATCCTGGCTCAGTCGGTGGTATTTGGAGGTGCTCAATTACGTCAGCCCCGTGCTGGTAGATTTACTGGCACATAAAAGAACCCCGCCGTCTCCGAAAACCGTAAATGTAGTTAGTGGGACGTAAAGCAAGTCATTATTATTATTAATTTTTAAGTGACAGCTATAGGGATAGAAATAGTTGCACAGTAGAGTGTAATTTCACAAAAATGATCAGAGAAGTGGAGTGTGATCTACATGGAGGGTATAGTGTTCTTGAGATGGAACTCACTGCCCCTTGTACGGTTTTTGCGCTATATGGAGAAACTATATCAGGCTATGTATACATAGAATTGCTGTAGGAAGTTCCTAGAAGGTTGCATATGTTCGATAAAAATGGGCAAACCTGATTCACCCAGCACATTGATTTGTTAGCCGAGTTACAAAGCCTCTGAATTCTCACCAATGCAACCAGGGTTTGAACCCTGACCAATATATGTGGTGTTTTTGAAATGAGAAATCACGACGATATGGCTCAGATTCCACGTAAAACTGGAGGCTGCGTGGTTATCGTTTTGATATGAACAGTCACATATGAACTACAAATTTGCTTGCTTGATCGCTTGCTTGAATTTTGAAAGCATGTGCATATTCATACAGCCCCAGTCGCTAGCGAGCTTCAACCGAAGCAAGTCCCTCAGCGCTCTTACCTCTCGCTTGTGTTTACACTGTAGCATAACGTGTACTGTGTGTTCGTTCTTCAGTTATTTGTGTAAGTAAACTTCGTGTGCTTTCACGCAACGAACTTATACTTCCCTCAACATGGTTTACAGAATATACCCTGATACGGGGACTATATTAAGAAGGTCATTAACATATTATTCGCCGTCAGCGGACGTAGATTCCACGCAAGCAATTCAACTCGATCAACAAGTCAAAACAAACTAGCCTTCCGTGAAATTTTCTTCACATCTACAGCAACATTCAACAGCAGCAGCAAATGCAAAGACGGGAAAAACATCATGGAGGATCATAACTGATTAATCACACTTCTGTGTATTGAACACCATCAAGACCTATTTTACAACCAAGGAAATTTGCAGAAATTAAAAGTGCATGATCCTCAATTACAATAAAACGATGGTTTTTCATATTCCCCGTAAAAGTTAACTCTATCAGCTGCAAGATTAAACATTAAGTATGTAGTAGATCTTACAGCCGTTCATAATACGTATGCTCCCCTTGAACACATGGATGACAACACTGTAGGTGACTATGTTGTCCCATTAACGCCTAAAGTTAACGTACCACCAATATTTCTCCATGAAGTAAACAATTATCAGTAAATAATTAAAGAATTGAATACTGTAACCAGTGGTGATTACACTACTCAACTGCTCGGCAAAATTATCAAAATAAATACTACCACTATCAGTGATTAACTTTCCATAACCAAATTTCTAGAAGAAACAGAACTTCAGTTTCATACCTTCCAGGACCCTACAACTAAAGAAATTGAAGTAATAATTCGTAATGTCCCATACTCTGTTACTGACTCGAAACTTCACTCAGAGTTACAAGAGATGAACTTACCGGTACGTAAAGTTACTCGCCTTCTTTTCAAACACAAGTAGATCATGCCCCTCTGCGTCGTTGAATTGGACAAACGGAAGGTGCAAAAAGAAATTTTCTATTAACACACATTCAATGTGCCATTATTTCTGTCGAACGTCGTCGCAAACCACAAGACGTATTACAGTGTAGCCGATGTCAAAAGTTCGGGCACACTAAAACATTCTGCAGGTTAAAACCACGCTGCGTCAAATGTCCTTATAATCATCAATATGCATCATGCAGTAAACCGAGCCAAGTACCTGCGGCCAAGAACATGCTGCAAATTAAAAAGGCCGCCCATACTATCTAAATATGCATAACAAAATCAGGCGTGACAACACTTCTCCTTCAATACCGATGTTCACTGGCACCCATCCCAGCAGCATCGCCCCTCAACCACTAGCTAATAATGCTACAAACTTCCCTCCGCTGCCATCTCGACGTTCGCTAGTTCAAACCCCTAAAGCAACAGCATGGCAACGCCGTATTTCTCAACATTCCCCGCAAATTAAATAATTTGTCATGCAATAACTGCCAGAACTCCCTAATAATGGTTGTTAGCTCCAACCCTATGTTTTCACATCTCACATTTCTAAACTGGAATGCTAACGGTTTGAAGATCAAACGTGTCTCTTCCTTGGAGTTCATGTTTGGACATAATATAGATGTAGCTTGCATATCTGAAACACATTTAGCTGAACATGAGTATTTCACAGTACCTGGTTATAACATCTACAGAACTGATCGCCCAGCTCCTGTTGCTTCTGGTCGAGTGCCAGTCATCATAAAGAAAAACTTAAACGTTATTCAATATACCTACCACAGCTAACCACCATAGAAGCTCGTGCTGTTAAAATTTAGTTAAGCAATGGACCTCCCTTGGCAGTCATAGCATCCTATAAACCCACATCACCTCGACTCCACGTCGAAGGTATACGATTATTGTTTAAAGACCAGTCATCAACCATACTAAGAGAAGATTTGGGACTGTCGTGTAACAACTCCTAATAGTAGAAAGCTGTTAGAAGCAACTGAATTTCATGCCATCCACGTCGCTGTTCCAGAAGAACCGACTCATCACCCATCCAACTTCAAAAATCAGCCGGAGATTCTAGTCATAGCCCTAATCAAAAACTTATCATTCCCGCTTTACATGAGAACAATGGCTGAAATGGACTCGAATCACCGCCCAGTAATTACATCATTTTCTGCTGAAACGTTTGTTCAACAATCTCGCTTACTCACTCGTGGTTATATTAAATGGGACATTTATCTACAACGGCTTGATTGCCGGGCTCAGTGGCTCAGACGATTGAGGCGCTGGCCTTCGGACCCCAACTTGGCAGGTTCGATCCAGGCCCAGTCCGGTGGTATTTGAAGGTGCCTCAAACACGTCAGCCTCGTGTCGGTAGGTTTACTGGGACGTAAAAGAACTCCTGTGGGACAACATTCTGGCACCTCGGCGTCTCCGAAAACCCTAAAAGTAGTTAGTATGACGTAAAGCAAATACTATTATTATTATTCATTATTAACAGCTTGACTCCTACCTTCAACCAAATATGCCCCTAAAACTTGTGGAGATATCGTCAATACCATTAACCAGTTCACCGCCATCATATCTACCTCACTTAAAGCAGCTACTGTATCCCAAAGAAGACAGCAAAAGACAAATACTCACTGAACATTTCCTCTCGGAATTTTACGACTCGTCAAGGCCAAACATAAAATGCGATGTTTGTGGCAGGCTCAGCGTCTACGCTGGCAATATCATAGATTAAACCAGCTCATCAGATTAGCACGTACAACCGTTATGCATCGTACCAGAATCATTTCTCTGGTCTATCCCCCGATGATTGCACACTCTGGAAGGAAACCAAACGAATAATGCATGAACCAAGTATTATTTGACCTCTGAAAGCAGCTGATGCCCATTATTTGTGTGATTCTGAGAAATGTGATGTACTTGCGGATGTTTTTGAAGCTTATTTCACTCCAAACCCGCCAATCAACCACGCATATAACAGTTAAATATAACAAAATCAAAAATAACCAAATTTACCTCTCCCGGAGAAATCCATAATCTAATCAAGAACCTGCCCGTCAAGAAAGCTGCTGGACATGACCTCATACCTAACATAGCTTTGAAACACTTAATTCAAGAAGCACTATCATTCCTTGCGCTTATTTTTAATGCACATCTTCGTCTTGATTACTTTCCCGACTCATGGAAGCATGCAGAAGTAATTGCAATTCACAAACCTGGAAAAGTTTCGACACTACCAACGAGTTATCGACCAATAAGTTTACTTCCAACGTTATCTCAATAATTTGAGAAATTTATCCACAAATGTCTAATTAATTTCTTAGAGGAAACATATCTCCTTTCACATCATCAGTTTGGCTTCCGTCAAAGGAATTCGACTACTCTTCAGCTACTACATATTACAGATCATATTGCACAAGGTTTAGAATTCAAACATCACACTATTTCAACATTCTTAGATAAAAAAAAAAGGCAATAGATAAGGTTTGTCATAAAGGCCTATTATACAAGTTGCGAACAATCAGAATCCCACATTATATGCACAGAATAACCTACAGCTTTTTTGCCAGCGTACCTTTAGCGTACGTATCAGTTCCACGAATTCTACACGTCGACTCATTTAAGCCGCACTTCCTCAAGGTTCTATACTTGATCCAACACACTTCAACATTTATACACACGACATTCCATCGCCTCCGTTCATTAACATCGCAATATATGCAAATGATACTGCTGTGTTCACGTCACACTGACATTTTAACTGCCACTCACCGCCTGCAAACTTCCCTGGAAACCGTATACACGTGGTTAGATGACTGGAGAATTACACTGAATAAACCGAAATGTGAAACCATAACAGTTACTCTTCGACGTCCGCCACCCCAACCATCAATAATTCTAAATGGGACAATCATATCATGAATGTTCAATGAAAAGGCCGTGAAGTACCTGGCAGTACTCCTTGACCGTCGCTTATCATGGAAATACAGCATAAATCAGGAATTATATATAAGTTATGCAACATTAAGAAAACTATGTCCTCTCCTGAACAGAAAACCTTCCCTCAAATGTAAATTTGGATTACTTCTCTACAATTCACTGCTACGTGTTTTATTCACCTACGCATGCCCAGTCTGGGGAGGGGCGACTTGAACCACTATCAGATGACTACAATAATTCCGAACCAACGTTCTAGTATCATCATCAACGCTCCTTGGTACGTTCAAAACAAACAAACAAGTCGTGAATATTAGACACTCTCCAACACGTGATTACAACGCAAGCTAAAACGTTCTTCAAGAAACTACAATAGATAGACCTTTGTGCTTGGTGCTGTGTTCATCGCCCTTGGAAAGCGATCAGCACTTCCGGGCTGGATTAAAAGTAGACTTCTTCAAGATATTTTACTTTCGCCAAGAGAAGAATCTGTAGATAATCAGTGAGTGCTCGTGTGATAAAAAGAATACAACTTTTCCACCCGTGTGTTCTTGCTCGGTGCTTCTCTCAATCAACTGCCAGCTTCATTCTCAATAACGTAAGAAGTTACAGAAATATTATCTTGATACTTATAACTTTCACTTTGTGTTTGTAACAATTGTTTTTAATGTGTGTGTATCTCTTCCAGCAATTTTTATTACAAAACTCATTTGTATAGCTACAGAAGGGCCTATAGGAGGTCGACTTCAAATCATGTCATTAGTACGTGATTATTTTTGTCTTGTATTATGTCCCAAAATTTGTGTTTGTTGTTTGGTTGCTTTTTGCAATCTCTTGTAAACAGTAATCTGATATAGAATGTATACATGCTGAACGATTAAATACTATATTAAAATATTTATATAGGCCTACTTATAAGTCCGCCTGCTTGATATTTCGTGATATATAAATGTTCACTCACAGGGTCTGCCGTGCTGAAATAGCATTTTCTTTCACAATGAAAAATGCGATGTGAAATGAACTCACTCCACGTCTCGTTTAGTGAGGGAGATCGGAGAGAAATGTAACCTTTTGAATACTATAACTTTTTACTCTCCCGTTACGAAGGGAAAGAAAGAAAAAATATGTACATGACCTGTGCCTATTTAATAAAAGTGGGTGTTATTAGTATTATTTTTAAAACTCTCTCTCAATCCAGATAGCCCTATTGCAGGGATGGCGAACGTATGCCACGCGTGTCACTAGGTGACACGCGAACACGATTTTGGTGGCACCCCACTTGAACATATTAAAGTTTTTATAGACGTCTTGTACTACAGACTATACATATCCCGTGGATCGTATAGTCAGAGTGTTTGACATGTAAGAAATAAATATAGAAAACCTGGCCGTCAGTCAGTCAGTGAGTGAAGTTTGACTTGTGTATGGTAGCCAGTAGCGCGTAATTATTCGTTGTGTGTTACTGTTTATTGAATGTCGTTTGTATACAGACCTCACAAACATATTTTCGGTGCCGAAGAAATAGAAACTTAACAAAGTGACCGGAATCTTCAAGAACAGCGGACAAGGGAATTCGGAGCGATAGAAAGAAGAAATAAAGCTTTGTGTTGCCTGTGCTTGAAAACAGTCGTGTTCCGCACATTTAATGTAAAGCGCCATTTCGAGATGAATAATTTAAATGGTCGTTTCATGCCAATTGAAGAAAGAAGACAATACACAAAACAACTACAAAACAAACTAGTTGTTTTGTATCATCTTTCAGGCCAAGAAATAATATCAGTGCGGTTGTTTCCATCTGTCTCAGTGCATATTAGAGCATGGGAAACAGATTTCTGACGGTGAGTTCTTGAAAGAGACTTTCTTTTTGACGTCCGATACGTTAATTGAAGACATTCCTAACTAGCAACAAATAATTAACAGAATTAAAGAAATGCCAGCCAGCCATCCGAAATACTGTCAAGGGTAGAATAATAAGAATGAGTGAAGATGTTTCAGAGCAATTGAAAGCTGATTCAGATACCTCCCAGATGTATTCCGTATGTTTTGATGAAAGTATGGATGTGATCTTACAAGAAAGGATTGCTATTTTTGTCTGATTTCCTTGTGTTAATGCGATCAGGGAGGAATTAGTTAAATTGTGAGTTTACGAAATACAACAATAGGTAAAAATATAAAGAAGGATGTGAAGCAAGAACTTGTATTAATAATGGGGTTTGACTTACAGAATATTGCCTCAAGTATGGTGGGTATTCATAATGGGTTTGTGAAATTTCTCTTTAAAAAATTAAACACCCTGTTTTACAGTTCCATCGTATGTTTCAACCAGGAAGGCCTATGTGCTAAGGAAGGTATGCAATCATTTGAAAGAGTACTCTCGGTGGTAACTAAAATTGTGAACTTCATACCTGCACGTGCTCTAAATAATCGCCAGTTCTTGAAAATGTTACACGAAATGGAATCTCATTGTGGCGTACTTGTAATGTACAATAATGTTCGCTGGCTGAGTCGTGGGCAATTACACCAGAGGCTTGTCTAATTCTTGGACAAAATTCGCTTCTTAATGATAGAAAAGTACCAAGAATTCCCAGAACTCACGGAACCTATTTGGCTGTGCGAATGAATGTTCCTTCGTGATTTTAAAGCAGTATACAATGAATAAGGAACTACAAGGAAAGGGACATACTGCACATATATTGTTTGAGGTCATAAAATCATTCCAGAGAGAACGTGTATTCGTCAGGGATGTTGAAACAAGGAATATTGAGTACCTTCCTTCACTTAAAGTACAACTTGAACTGATGTCAAATTTTGTAAATCATTTAAGTTTTGAAGGCATAGAAAGTATATGTAAGAAGTATGTGGGCGTCTCACAAAATTCAAAGCGAGCAATTTCCAAGAGATTTTTCCAATTTCGAGATTTGTAGAAAACATTGCAGTTTATTACAAACCTCATATTGCACAAATGAGTAACATTAAGGTAGTTTTTACTGACCATTTAGAAATGGAGTTGGCTGAATGTGAAACGCTGCGTGAAAAAATTCGTACAACTTGGTGAATCATGGGTGAAAAAAGACTGTGCTGTTCATGGTGAATACTCTCTCCAGAAGCCAGACAACTTAATACCTGAACAATGGGACAGCATCCCACAAAATTTTCGGTGAGGAAGATACTTGCAACAGTATTACTTACTTTGTTTTGGTCATCATATGCCTACGAACAGATATTTTCTACAATAAACGTTGTGAAGTCAACAGTTAGAAGCCGTCTCGGTTCAGACCTAAGTGCTTCTTGGATGGTATTGAAGACAAGAAGTTATGAACCTAATATAAATGACATGGGTACTAAATGTGAGAACGACATTTCACTTGAAGTCCATTAGCAATATTAGTATTTTTAATTGTTATATCTAATAACGTGTGATGACTAAGTATGTTACAATGGGAACTTATTATACATATTTATACAAGTAATGCTGGGTATTCTCCAGACTTACATACTTAAAAATGTATTTTAATGTATTTGCAAAATACAACCACGAACCACGCAATCAAACGTATTTACAAGATATATATTAAATAAATAAGTAAATAAATAAATGACTAAATGAATAAGTAACATATTATGAAACATAATGGGGAATTCAGAAAGGAAGCCGTAGGCGGGGGGGAGGGGTTTTAGCCATTCCTTAAAAGAAAATAACAAGTGGCACAGCAAGCAGTTGAGAATAATAAATCAGACATAAATTGGCACACTATTTGGAAAAGGTTCGCCATCCCTGCCCTATAGGATTCTCTATACAATACACTCAAAATGTATTTCTACAATGCATCATGTAGGTACATATTTATCCTTTATATTTTGTAACGGACTAAAATTTGCTACGATTTGTTCAGCTCGTCTCGAAAATAGCAAGACAATCCGTATTTCTTCCGGAAAGATTCAAAGAATTCCGAAATAATACCGCGAGACCCTACTACACGTTTCAGATGATATTTTTGGTTGAGATACCCAATTGCTGGCTCGTATATGTTCTTCTTTCAATTCTTGTCATTATTTATAAAAGTATCAAATATAATTATTGGGTCTATAATGAATCAATTACTGGTGATATTTGAATATGCCAAGATGT
The DNA here is from genome assembly GCF_040414725.1 of Anabrus simplex. Lineage (NCBI taxonomy): Eukaryota > Metazoa > Arthropoda > Insecta > Orthoptera > Tettigoniidae > Anabrus > Anabrus simplex. The sequence continues at coordinate 1,400,657,124 of NC_090265.1, forward strand.
CTCTTTGTCTAGTGCAGCCGTTTGTTGCAACACGGGATACTTCCTCCTCAATTTCGCATGATTTGTCTCCCAATGTTGCTGCTATTAGTGTCCTAACTTGATGGTGTTTAATGTTTCTGAGTAATATGCCACTATCACATTGCCCTTGAACGTGAGCAAGGGTTTCATTCTCGGGACATCCAAATATGTACCGGGAAACATCCAAGGACCGAATGGGAATCAACACATACTGCCGCAACATTGCCAATCATTTTCAGACAAGTAGTCCAATCAGAGGTAGACAGTCCTGACTTATTGGCTATCCAATTATTGGTTCCGGTGTCCTCACTGTGTTATTCGATCCCATTGCTCTTTATAGGAAATGCTCACCAAATGTCATACTCTCTTAGGTTTCTAGCAGCTGATTAAGCTAATCCGTTGGACAGGGGAGAAATAGTAGATTACGTGATCGGTAAGGTTCTTTTCCTACGAGCCTTAAAGTATCCACCCGGATATTATTACTGATTTATTAACTAATAATATCAACATTTTGACGGCAAGTCTCCACGGACGCCCATAGGATAGTTTGTAGGGGGTGGGCCTAGACCTGGGGTATGTAGTAATTTTAATATTTTGGAAGATGAGTGGTGACTTGTATTCCTCTGTAGAATACCACCCACGGTATCCCCTACCACTTCTACGTAATACCGACTTTTAAATCATTTTCTTGAAAGAAAAACACCTGACTAAATTACATTTCTGCTATTCCCTCAGAGCTAAGGGTGGGGGTGTCCCCCCTTGCCCCCAGGTATGGGCGCCATTGCAAACCTCCCAAGACGCTCGTACCAGATCCAAACCTCTGAACATCTTACAGATATATACCATTTAGGCAGATCTGATGGTAAAAGCACATTTCCTTAACGAAGCTACGGATTACTGTATCTACTTCTTCTAAGTATTTGGCCATATGCACTGACGAACCATATTTAGCTTCTGATCTGGGCACAGCATATGCGTTGACACTAAGTTTTCTAGGTATTTTTAAGGTTTAATGATCAAATATTATCTCTTCGTTGAATGAAACACCTAAATGCTTAACGGATTCCCTTTGTTTAATGCCTCTTGTGAAACAATAATTATAAAGAGTCAGGTCCTTCCCTGTCAGCATTCCTTGCTCATCGTTCATCGAAACCGGTTTGCTACTAATGATTTTACCAACATCACGAGTTCCTGAGCTGCGGTCATGTTATAACAATGGCAAAATCATCATCTGCAAAAGCGGCTACGGTCAAAGCTTTACATTCACCCCGTGTTACTGTTGTCACCGGTGTACCCTATGCCTTATTAGGGAACTGTTACAGGTTTATGAGGTATCCCAGTAACCTAATAAATCGAATGGCTGTGTAAGCAGGGTCGCGTAGTTATGAACGTGCTCGGGAGATTGTGGTTCCAATACCAATGTCGGCAGCCCTGAGGACGGTTTTCCGTAGTTTACCATTTTAAAACCAGGCAAATGCTGGGGCTGAACCTTAATTACGTCCACGGCTGGTACCTTCCCAATCCTAGACCTTTACCTACAACCCTGCGTCTCGGAAATCCTTCGATGTGTTAGTGCAACGTTGAATCACTAGGAAATAATAATAATTGTTACGGGGATATTGTGGTTTGCTGAGGTGAAAGAAGGTGCGGGCATGAATGGGTGGATAGAGAAAAGATAGGTTATTTTCGGATTTTAAACTTTGTTATCCAAGAGCATCTCTGCTCCACACAATTACTCTCTGGAGAATATTCTCCAAAATTTAAAAGATACAGGTCTCTTAAAGGCACGAGCTACATTTTACAAAAAAAAAAACAGTATTCACTGTCTTACCCGCTCAACTGTCTAAGTTACAAGTAAATAATAAATGAATAATAGCAAAAAAACTTTAACAGGGTAAGAAGTACCCATTCTGCATGGCCTTAATTTAAAAGAAAAGGGTAAAGTTATCGGCCGAAAAACAAAATGTTAGGAGGCGAACGCTTGCACTCCTTTGAAACTTACCTCAGCATCATTAACATCCTATGTGGGCTTATGGCACGAAGTTACAGAGGCTATGCCTATACTACGGAGGTGACTAGATGGAAAAATGGTTTCAATTTACAAAATTAAGTGATAGGTGTTAAATTACAAAATTATAGTCACCTCAATATCAAGTTGAAGGGGTATAAATTCTTTATTCCCTATGTTTGACTAAAGTCGTGAGACTTGGTTTAAAGATTACAAAGTCAGATTAAGAAAATACTTTGAAACCTTCCACTCAAACTAGTTGTCTGAGACTATTACATGATTACAAGATGTCTGCTATTACCATGAGCTGGAGGGCCTTCCGGTGATGGGCGAGGTGCGTCCCCTGCCTCCTCTATGAACACAATCTACTGCTGAACTGGAGCGATCGAAGGACAACATGGACCAAAATTTCCCAGCTTTTACAGCGGAGAGGAAGGTTCCAGAATTCTTTGGGTTGAAGCCCTGAACACAACCACAATTCTTCTTAGTTGATTAAATAACTATCAGAATTTCCCAATTGGCTACAGGTTTAAGCGTGCGGGAAGAGATATAAGTGCTGATAATCTTAGAACACACAAAATAATCTATAAACAATTCAGTTTTAACAACTAATGACTACAAAATTTCTCTTGAAAATTAACTGTCCGTCCTTTCACCAGAGGGAGCACTAGGTTGACAGTAGAGACATCTGGAGATAATGTTCGAAACTTCTTCAACTAGTGGTTTCAGATGTTCTATTACAGATGACATTTGAAAAGGCACTTGTTTTGAATGCACGGAGCGGTTGGACCTCCGGAATAAAATAATACATTTTTTCAATTTGCTTTACGTCGCATCAACAGAGATAGGTCTTATGTTGACGATGTGATAGGAAAGGGTGAGGAGTGGAAAGGAAGTGGCCTTAATTAATGTACAGACGCAACATTTTCTTAGTGTGAAAATGGAAAAGCATGGAAACCATATTCATGGCTGCCGACAGTGTGGGTCGAAACCACTTTCTCCCGAATGCAAGCTCACAGCTGCGCGATACTAACCGCACGATCAACTCACTCGATAATAACCACGTGACCTTGCCATATCGGATGGGTATCTGTTGAGAGACCAGACTAACGGGGGGGGGGGGGGAATTGTTAGCAGCCTTTCGGAAGTTGCAAGGGCGGCAGTCTAGGTGATTGACCGATATGGTCTTGTAATAATATTCAACATGGCTTAGCTGTGTTGATACTGCTACACGGCTGAAAGCAACGGGAAACTACAGCCGTAACTAACTCCAAAGGACATGCAGCTCTCTCTATATGAAGTACTGATGATGGCTTCGTCCCGGGTAAAATATTCCGGAGGTAAACTATTCCCCCATTCGGATCTCCAGGTGGAGAATACACGAGAGGGGGCAATCATCAGGAAGATTGTTACTGACATTCTGCGAGTCGGAGCGTGGAATGTTAGAAGTTTGAATTGTTGTGGTAGGTTAGAGAATCTGAAAAGGGAGATGGATAGATTAAAGTTAGATGTAGCTCGTGTAAGTGAAGTACGTTGGCAGGAAGAAGAGGATATTTGGTCAGGCGACTACAGAATTATCAACACAAAATCAAACAGGGGAAATGCAGGAGTTGGTTTAATAATGAATAAGAAAATAGGGCGGCGGGTAAGCTACTGACGAGCATAGTGAAATAATTATTGTCGTCAGGATAGAAACCAAACTAATGCCTACCACAATAGCGAAGGTCTATATGCCTACTAGTTCAGCGGATGATGAAGGAATCGAAAGGATATATGAAGAGATAGAGGATTTAATACAATATGTAAAAGGTGAAGAGAGTACAATTCTGATGGGAGACTGGAATGCAGTGATAGGCTAAGGAAGAGAAGGTAATACAGTAGGAGAATTCAGATTGGGACAAAATAACGAAAGAGGAAGTCGGCTGGTTGAATTCTGCACTGATCATAATTTAGTACTTGCCAATACTTGGTTCAAACACCACAAACGACGGCTGTATACGTGGACGACACCTGGAGACACTGAAAGGTATCAAGTAGACTTCATTATGATTAGGCAGAGATTCAGAAACCAGGTGATGGATTGCAAAACTTTCTCAGGAGCAGACGTGACTCTGACCACAATTTGTTGGTCATGAAATGTCATCTGAATTTGAAGATATTTTTGAAAGGAAGAAATGCAAGGGGATGGGATCTAAATAAACTGAAAGAAAAGAGTGTGAGTGACTGTTTCAAGGGACATGTTGCACAATGAAAAGGCTGAAGCAGAAACAACAGAGGAAGATTGGATAGTCATGAAAAATGAAGTCAGTTGGGGCTGCTAATAAATGTTAGGAAGGAAGAAGAGATCAACTAAGTATCAGTGGATAACTCAGGAGATACTAGACCTGATTGGTGAACGAGGAAAATACAAGAATGCTAGAAATGAAGGGGGCAGAAAAGACTACAGGCGATTGAAGAATGAAGTGGATGGAATGTGCAGGACAGCTAAGGAAAAACGGCTGAAGGATAAGTGCAAGGATGTTGAAGGTTTTATGGTCCTAGGAAAGGTAGATGCTGCATACAGGAAAAGCAATGCAACCTTTGGAGAAAGGAAATCTAGGTGTATGAATATTAAAAGCTCAGATGGAAAACCACCTGTAGGGAAAGAAGACAAAGCACAAAGATGGCAGGAACATATCCAACAGTTGTATCAAGGTAAAGATATAGATTATTTGGTTCTGGAACAAGAAGAGTCTGTTAGTGCTGATGAAATGAGACACCCAATTTTGAGGTCAGAGGATCAAGGCACATGGAATTGATGCCATTCCCTCTGAATTACTGACCGTCTTCAGGAGAAACCAGGATGGCAAGGTTATTCCATTTAGTGTGTAAGATGTGTGAGACAGGAAAAGTGCCATCCGATTTTCGGCAGAATATTGTTATGCCTGTTTCCAAGAAAGCCGGTGCTGACAAGTGTGAAAACTACTGTGCCATTAGTTTAGTATGTCATGTCTGCAAAATTTTAACACGTATTATTTACAGAAGAATTGAAAGACAAGTTAATGCTGAGTTGGAAGAAGATCAATTTGGCTTCAGATGAAATGTTTTTTCTTGCTAGGGGCTTTACGTCGCACCGACACAGATAGGTCTTATGGCGACGATGGGACAGGAAAGGCCTAGGAGTTGGAAGGAAGCGGCCGTGGCCTTAATTAAGGTACAGCCCCAGCATTTGCCTGGTGTGAAAATGGGAAACCACGGAAAACCATTTTCAGGGCTGCCCGATAGTGGGATTCGAACCTACTATCTCCCGGATGCAAGCTCACAGCCGCGCGCCTCTACGCGCACGGCCAACTCGCCAGGTCAGATGAAATGTAGGAACACGTGAAGCAATCCTGACTTTACGTCTGATCTTAGAGGATGGAATTAAGAAGGTCGAGTCCACGTACATGGGGTTCGTAGATCTAGAAAAGGCATTCGATAATGTCGACTGGACCAAGCTATTTAAGATCCTGAAGTTGATTGGGATCAGGTACCGAGAACGAAGAATTATCTACAATCATTATAAAAATCAGTGTGCAGTGATAAGAATCGAGAGCTTTGAAAAAGAAGCAGCAATCCAGAAAGGCAGCAGTTTGTCCCCCTCCTTTTATATGTTTACATAGAAAATGCAGTGAAGGAAATCAAAGAGGAATTTGGAAAGGGAATCACAATCCAAGGAGAGGAAATCAACAAAAGCCTGCGATTTGCCGATTATATTGTTATTTTATCTGAGAATGCAGAAGATCTCGAGAAGTTGCTGAATGGTATGGATGAAGTCTTGGATAAGGAGTACAATATAAAAAAAAAAGTCCAAAACAAAAGTAATGGAGTGCAGTCGAACGAAGGCAGGTGATGCAGGAAATATTAGATTAGGAAATGAAGTCTTTACGGAATTAGGTGAATATCGTTACTTGAGTTGTAAAATAACTAACGATGGCAGAAGTAAGGAGGACCTAAAATGCAGTCTAGCACAAGCAAGGAAGAGCTTTCTTAAGAAAGGAAATCTGCACACTTCAAACATTAATATAGGAATTAGAAAGAGGTTTCTTAAGACTTTCATCTGGAGCGTGGCATTCTATGGAAATGAAACATGGATGATAAGTAGCTCAGAAAGAATGAGAATAGAAGCTTTTGAAATGTGGTGTTACAAAAGAATGCTTGAAGGTGAGATGGATAGATCGTATCACGAATGAAGTGATACTGAATCGAATTGGTGAGAGGAGATTAATTTGGCCTAATTTGATAAGAAGAAGAGACAGAATGATAGGACACATTTTAAGACACCTAGGACCTGTTCAGTTGGCTTTTGAAGGAAGTGTAGGTGGTAAGAATGGTAGGGGTAGCCCAAGGTGTGAATATGACAAGCAGATTAGAGCAGATTTAAGATGCAATAGTAACATAGAAATGAAGGGTGGCATGGAGAGCGACCAGTCTATGGACTGATGACTCAAACAACAACAACAACAACAATAATAATAATAATAATAATAATAATAATAATAATTTTTAATTTCGTGTGGCTATTTGTAGCCAAGTGGAGCCCTTGTAAGGCAAACACCCCGATGACGGTGGGTGGCATCTTCCATGTGTGGGTAACTGCGCGTTATTGTGGTGGAGGATAGTGTTATGTGTGGTGTGTGAGTTGCAGGGATGCTGGGGACAACACAAGTACCCAGTCCCCAAGCCATTTGAATTAACCAATGAAAGTTAAAATCCCCGACCCGGCTGAGAATTGAACCCGGGACCCTCTGAACCGAAGGCCAGTACGCTGACCATTCAGCCAACGAGTCGGACGTAATAATAATAATAACAATAATAATAATAATAATAATAATAATAATAATAATAATAATAATAATAATGCGGCTATCATAGCCTAATACAATCAGTCATACTTTTACGATAGACGTTCTGTGGAGGGTGGGTGACATCTGACACATGACGTATTGGAGGAAGGTATGACGGAAGAACGTTGTTTATGTACAAAGCTGAGAAATATAGCAACAGCGGAAATATCCAGTCCTCTAGAGGGATTGGCCACCCACAATTAAAATGGCAGCTCTGCTGGATATCAACTCGAACCTAGGACCCACCGGAATAAATGCCACCTCACTACCGCTCAGCTACGGCCGCGACGAGATCAATAAAGTTATTACTTAATGAGGTGTACTGCAGATATTATTAAAGGAAGTCACTTGGTATATGCCTAGCATGGTGTTACTTGCCGAGAAGAGGGAAAAGTGTGAACAGCATTACGCACAGAAGTATATTATTACATTCTGTGTACAGTAACATAACGCTACAACGCCATGGTTCACACAGGCAGGCACTTTATTCGATGTAATATGGGCCAAAATATCATGAACTCAGCAATGTCTTCAATTTTACCCTTCACAGGCGTGAAATGTGGCCAGGCGTAGAGGCCAAAGGAGATGCGTACAAGAACACTGAGCGTGTTTGAAGTATCCTTGACATTCTTCAGAAGTAGGTCTATCAACACATTTCAGAAGATCGATGCTACTGTGCGAATAATAATCCCATATTACAAATACAGCAGGCGAAATAGTATAAGACTACAAAGATCAGGAGGTAACTGTTTTGATGCAGCTCTTCATGCTACCCTCTCTTGAACTAATGCTCTTGCCTTTGTGCAATGACAGTAGCTTCCACCTATGTGAAAACATAATTCAATATTTTTACACCATATCACTATATATGTTATGAGTATTTGCCTAGTGACCCAGGTAGTGAACTTCTAGAATATGACGGAAGTCTTACTTTTGCAAAAGGTTTCAAGAGTATTTCGGTGACCAAAGTGAACGTCTCAAGCGTACTATAAGTAGCTCCTGCAAATATTTCATTTGTTAATACTTAGTTACCATTGGCATATATTTTAATTAGATGCCATTAGCGCGGCCTGTGTGTCAATTTCGACGTCCCATATCACCTTACAAGATGATACAGTAAACTGGATTTCTGTTGGTTCATCTGTGGCTGAATTTTACATTAATATTATTAGGTAACGCGAAATGTGTCACCACATAACTTTTACACGACGTTATCTTCCGTCATAGAGAGTCGAACGGATCTTTTCCTTCCTTTAAAATTCCGTCTTCCTCTGCCAGTTTTCAACCCGTGATTTGACGATCTGGAGCCAACACTCTACCACTGATCCATAGAAAGAGGTATCATGTTTGGTAATCCAATGGGACCTATGTTATCACCGTAGTGAATGAAATCTACTGTGAGCCACGCTATACACAGTAAGTTATGATATTTCCATTTTGAAACCAATATTTTTTGCTCTGATTTTGTTACAAAATATAATCTTAAAGTGCGGCCGATAAATTAATTTGCACTGTGTGTGCGTGGGAATAACCAGACAGTTCTGTAAACTTTATGGCAGTAATTGTGTTAATAAATAGCTTATTCCTACAGAACGTCAACAATCCGAAGAATGGTTTCCTTTTATGAAGAGCAGACGTCACGAATTGCGTGGTGTTGTGTAAAATGATTGACGTCAGCTGGAGCCAGGTGTTCCAATAGAAAGTTTAAGGAAATGGGAAGAGGAGACACAAAAGACATGGCAATGCTCCCCGTTGCTGTGAACATGAACTGCAAGTGATCGTCTCACAATAGATTTCATGTCTTAAAAGTGTAAGCAGTTTCTTAATATTGCTCTTATTTCGAGTGGGAAGTGAAAATTCGTAGGATAAAACGATGGTAGAAAGAAAGACATAACGTACAAGGTATTAAAGTTAGTAAGTATCAAGTATTTTTGTACTGTATACTGTGTGCTAGAAGAAATGTTGAATGTTTTCGAGATTGAATTGACGAATTAAAGGTGGCATACCTAGTGACCTAAACGATGCAAACGGACTGTGCTAAGAATCAGTTAAACCATTTGAAAATTCAGCCAAAATAAGATTAAAAAGTCAGATATCTGCTAGGTAAGGTAAGGGTTATTCTGCCCGAAGGCAGGTCCGAACTTCCGTAGAGGTGCTCCTGAGCCGGAGTTTACGTGCGGTAGGGTGGCCAGTTCTTTTCCGCTCCTTACCCCCAATCAGCAGCGCGTGGCAACCCATCCAACTCCTGACCACGCCCAATATTGCTTAACTTCGGAGATCTGACGGGATCCGGTGTTTCAACACGGCTACGGCCGTTGGCAAACCTGCTAGAATAACCTTTAAAATTTAAACTTTTAGTCGTAGCTGCACAAGTGCAGCAAAGTATGGCTTTAGAAGACAGAAGAATTATATTATCACACCAACATAATAAGTTAAATAAATTGTTGCAAATATGTAAGAAGATTCGGAGAAGTATTGACGAGAGTCGATAATCCCTCAACGATAGTGAAAGAACTTGTTGATCAGTGAATGCAGAGACAGTTTAAATTATTAATCGTATTTCTTACTGTGTGCACCAGAAACCTCGTCAAACCATTGGGAACGCTCCTATACTAACGTACTCAAGTAGGGCGAGCTTCTGCAGCATATTTTATCTGTCATTATATGCCTCACATCGGCCCCAGCCGGTCTCAGAGTTTCTCGCATAAAAGAACATTTTTTCCTTCGCCATTTCACCCATTCACTCCACCCCATAGCCCCTGCGACATTTACAACATTCGAACTTAAATACGTACATAAATACATACATACATACATACATACATACATACATACATACATACATACATACATATTGTAGACTAGCAAGATACCCGTGCTTCGCTACGGTATTATACTGAAATTTATAATTGAATGCTTATTGTTTTAGATATATAATCCGACAAAATTCGGGATCTGACTCGTTTTCTGCGAGAATCCACCAAAATTCCCGATCTGACTCGTTTTCTATTATTTTACGGCACGTTTCCTCCCATTTTTCAATCTTCCTTTCCAGAAATCGATTTCGTACTTCCCGGGCTAGGCTCAGGTATTCCTCCCGGTCAGATGGGTCCGTAAACCTTTGCCATCTTTTCCTATAATCATTTTTAATATGGATAAAATCCTTCAGGAGATCCGGCGTGGTGTCATATTGGGTGCCTTGGCGGCACTGAAACCGCGGCCGGACTGCATTCTTAGTCATTACCCGTCCAGGAGCCGTTTCCAGCGTGGTCCGCACATTTGACGACGGTCCGGAATATTATTATTATTATTATTATTATTATTATTATTATTATTATTATTATTATTATTACTATTATGTGTTGCTGGAATGGCTGATGACAGGGAAAACCGGAGTATCCGGAGAAAAACCTGTCCCGCCACCGTTTTGTCCAGCACGAATGTCACATGGAGTGACCGGGATTTGAACCACGGAACCCAGCTGTGAGAGGCCGGCGCGCTGCCGCCTGAGCAACGGAGGATCCCTATAAGTACATTAATAACAGTAAAATCAATTGGTCTCACCTCCTTCTACACCCCACCGCCGTTAAGTTTATTTACCGCCACCCCCCCCCCCCCCAAATTAAAAGAACGCTTGTTTCTTCATGTTTAAGGGAGATTCCAAACACCAATGTTCACGTCTATTACCTTCAGTTTTGAGATATAAGTATCCCAATACAAATAATTTACTTTCTGCACTTCATATCACAATACTCCGACCCCCCCCCCCAAGTGAATTTTCCCGCAAAAAATACTTGTTTCTTTAATGGTAAAGGATCTTCTTAAATACCAATGATCACGACTCTAACTTCTTCAGTTTTTGATTTATGTGTCCTCATGAAAGGAATTCAACTCCTTTACACTCCCGCCCACCAAGATGGTTTCCCCACCAAAACGCGCTTTTCTTTGTTTTTAAAGGAGATCCAAATACGAATTTTCACGTCTGTAACAACTTTAGTTTTTATTAGATGTATGTATTCTCATACAATTAAGCCAATTAATTTTTCAATTTCCCCCTCCCCCCTTCATTGGATTTTCCGAGAATACGTGTTTCTTTACTTTTAAAGCAGATTGCAAATATCAAATTTCACGTCTGTAACGTCTTCATTTTTGTGATATCAGTAGCCTAATTAAAATAATTTAACACCATTTTCAGTCACTTTTACCACCCCCTCCACCCAAGAGGTATTTCCGAAAACTAAAAACACACGTTTCTTTATGTTTAATAGAGATAAAAAATACCTTCACTTCTGTGACATGTTAAGCTTTTTTTAGATATACTGTAAAAATTCTCATTTTAAAATTTCACCCCTTTTGAGTTCCCCTTAAGTGGAGTTTCCAAAAACAAATCACCTATGTTTATTTACATTTACAGGAGATTCCAAACACCCACTTTTTACGTCTGTAACATTTTACGTTTCCAAGATATTCTGTAGATATAGTCTTTCAAAAAATTCACCCCAACTTGTCACTCCTGTTTAACCGCCATTAATTGGATTTCCCTAAAACTAAGAATTACGTGTTTCCTTACTTTTAAAGGAGATCCCATATACAAATTTTCAGTTCTGTAATATCTTTCGTTTCTGAGATATATGTATCCCCATTAAAGGCATTCAACCCATTTTTCACCCCTTTTACACCCCTCCTATTAGGATTTACAGGAAACAAAAAATACGTGTTCCTTTATTTTTAGAGGAGATTCTAACTACCAATTTTTTCATCTGTAAATTTTAAAGTTTTAAGATGTAGACGCACTCATTTTAAAAAATTCAGCCCCCCTTTTCACCCCCCAATATTTGGATTTTCCAAAAACGAAAAAATACGTGTTTCTTTACTTTTAAAGTAGATCCAAAATACCAATTTTCAGGTCTGTACTATCTCCAGGTTCTGAAATATAAGTAGCCTCATTAAAGGCATTCAACCCAATTTTCACCCTTTTACACCCTTCCTATTGGGATTTTCCGAAAACAAAAGAATACGTGTTTCTTTATTTTTAAAGGAGATTCTAAATACAAATTTTTACATCTATAAACTTTAAAAGTTTTGAGATATAGATACACTCATTTTAAAAATCACCCCCTTTTCACCCCCCCCCCATTAATTGGATTTTCCACAAACAAAATAATACGTGTTTCTTTATTTTTAAAGGAGATCCCAAACACCAATTTTCAGGTCTGTAATATCTTCAGGTTCTGAAATATGAGTAGCCTCATTAAAGGCATTCAACCCATTTTTCCCCCTTTTTCACTCCTCCCATTGCGATTTTCCGAAAACAAAAAAATACGTGTTTCTTTATTTTTAATGAAGATTCTAAATACCAATTTTTACATCAGCAAACTTTAAAAGTTTCGAGATATAGATTCACTCATTTTAAAAATTCACCCCCTTTTCACCCTCCCATTAATTGGATTTTCCAAAAACCAAAAAATACGTGTTTCTTGATTTTTAAAAGAGATCAAAAGTACCAATTTTGAGGTCTGTAATATCTTCAGTTTCTGATATATAAGTACCGGTATTCTGATTAAAGGCATTCAACCCATTTTCCCCCCATTTTCACTGTTTTTCACCCCTCCTATTGGGATTTTCTGAATACAAAAAAATACGTGTTTCCTTATTTTTAAAGAAGATTCTAAATACCAATTTTCACATCTATAAACGTTTAAAGTTTTGAGATATAGATACACTCATTTTAAAATTTCACCCCCTTTTTCACCCCCTTACCGAAGGAATATACAAAAATCCTCTCTTAGCGAGCACCTACATCATAATGTGAATATATCCCCAAAATTTCATTTCTTTATGTCCAGTAGTTTTGGCTCGGCGATGATGAATCAGTCAGTCAGTCAGTCAGTCAGTCAGTCAGGATTGTTGTGCCTTTCAGCGGTCAGCCCGCAAGGCTCACGCCTCCAAAATCCTCTAGTCTATTTGTAACTAGCTCTGTGCTCTAATTCAGTTCCACACTTCTTATCATTAAATCGTTAAAAACTGAGTGTAAGCATTGTCGTCTTGGTCTCCCTCTGCTTCTCTTAACCTCCATGATCAAATCCATGATTCTCCTAGGTAACTTTTCCAGACCCCACCAGCAAAACCGATTTATGCGTACTATTTCATCCAAAGAGTTCATTTTAACTCCTCATTCCGAGTATCCTCCTGTCATTGTTCCCACCTATTTCTAGAAGTGAACATTCTCGCTGTCATGTCTTCTATGAGGAGAAATGTATTGGAAGAAATAAATATTCAGTATACGAAAGGGTTAATGTCGTACCTATGGGAACCACCATTCCGGTTCGGTATACGAAGTTCATTGGACAAGGAAATGAGAACCTCACTTGCAGCCTAAACTCATTCACGGAATACGTTTAGTATCTATTGTACGCGCACTTTTTAGTGATAAATTTTTGTACTCGATTGAGGAGTAAGAAGGGAGCACTGCCGGTTCCGGTAGTACTGCCAACTGAATGGAAATGAAATCTGAATTGAATCGATAATATGATCGATCGATATGAATTTTCTAAACCTTTATTATCTTGTCACACACAAAATATATAACACTATATAACATTTCCCGATGTGAAACGTGTTTCTAGCATGAATTCTATAGTTTGGCTTTGCTGTGTAAACAACAACAACAACAGTACGAGTACTTAAACTGTACGCCAGATGTCACACAGCGATGATAAGCGATTCTTAGTTTGTGTTTCAAAGGTTGCCAATACGAATCTCGAAGATAACCGAAGTCGACCGATTCAGTACTAGGGTGTATATCTATCGCTAAAAAGTGCGCAGATAATATGTTGCTTTCACTTGCTTTCATGAGAAACTTGCTTTAACTCCTTATCTGTATAGCAGCACTTTATGCTCCCCGCGCTGTATATACTGTACGTACCTTGACAAAGCAGACGGTGTAAGCTGGGGTGGATAATTGGATCAGCACCATCTTTTGAAGAGCAGACAACTGTCTCATCCTTGTTTCCTAACTTATGATGTCGTGCTTAAGGAACGATAACTATTTAATGAGCTAAGTTAACCCAAAACTTGAGCCAAACTTCACTATCACTTAGAATGTTCCAACATTTAGCTTACGGCAATCAATTCTCTGTAGGTGTTATACGTACATACTTCACTACTCTGACAACGAGAAAACATAAAATAACAGGTGGGAGTGACTGTCGAGAAAAATATTATGATTTCTTTAGTATTTCAATTTATTCGCAAACACTTTTGGATATTACACGTTTTATACGTCGTATAATTATTTGAAAATAAAATCTCATGTCCATAGACCTAGCAAAACAACTCGCACTTTATAAACGTAACACTTGCAGTCACAATGTGAACTTTTACATCCATACAACATAGAAAAAATCGTTTCGACAATGATCGAGAAAGTAAGTAAGGATTTTCAAGCTGTAAGCAACTGGTATTCGCAGTATGGACTCTTTGTAAAGTGGAACAAGTCGTAGATCATGACACTTGCCCACCCAACATTCATTTCTTATAACAACCCCATGTTCTTCTCTGACGCACAACTTCAAAATAATTTTTTTTTTTTTTTTTTTTTTGCCAGGACTCGAAATATACTGGAAAAGACCCTTCGCTAGCACTTCTCTTGGTACGACCAGACAATATCAGTAAGTAGACGAGATTTTGCCGCGTTAATTTTTGGTCTAGAGAAGAGACTATTCGAAATCCCCGTTCTTCCCATATACCATCATAACTACGTAGTTCACAAAGACGTGAAAATGGAAAATATATATATAAAAGTGGATGTTGGCATATTTGAGATTATAGACTCAAAAACTACTGGACCGATTTCGCTGAAAATTTCACAGCTTGTTCTTATTACTTCTGAAAGGGATTATGAAGTGGTTTGAACGAAATGCGAAGGGTGCTTTTTTGTGATGAGTAATTTTATGTAATTTTATTAAATTGCTAAGCACACCGAGATTGAATCAACTTGATGGGATTGTCGCTAGGCGACAGCGGTTTACGGTATATCATGATAGTCCAGTAATAAATGCTACATAAAGGAGGATTGGAACAAGTCGCCATCACTATCTATACATAAAAGTCCATGTTGGTATATTTGAGATTAATAGACTGAAAAACTATCGGAACGATTTCGCTGAAAAGTTCATAGCTTGTTCTTATTACTTCTGAAAGGACTATGAAATCGTTTATACGAAATCCGACGGGTAGTTTTTTATGATGACAAATTTTATATAATTTTCTTTAATTGCAAATCCGCACCAAGATAGAATCGACTTGATGGACAGATTACCGCTAGGCGACAGCAGCTTACCGTATGTCATGATAGTCCGGTAATAAATGCTATGTAGGGCATGTAGAGGATGCGAACAAGTCGCCATGTATTATAAAGTACCCTTCTTGATAACAGGTTCATTATTATGCCTGTTACTTAGAAATAGCAATACAACATACCGTGATCAGGATATACTTACATGTCATAGGGCCAACTTTGATAGGTCTGCCCAATTTGAAAAAATGTAGCAATGTAATGCATGTGCAAAATATATAAGAAACTGCGAAAAATATAGAATATCAACAGTGGAATGATACGAGTTACCACCCACTCTTGACGAAGAGAAATTGGAGATTCCCAACCAGCAAAGGCGAGTCTATGTAATCTCTCTATTAGAAAAATTTCAAAAAAATATAGGTCTATATATAAATGTCATTGTGCGAGTATGTATTACACCTCCTCCCAAACCACTGTAGCGATTTCAACCAAACTTTATACACGTCTTAGTAGCAGGAGACAAACGCGTGGGGGTAAGGCACCACAAGCACCCTTAACGATGGGGGGCGAGGGTTATGAGGTAGAAAAATAATCTAAATGAGTGTCAAACCTGTACTTTTCTGGGCCTCTGAGATGAAAAGTGAGGAATAAAAATAATCGAAAATAGTGTCGAATCCATAATTTTCGGTGTCGCTGAGATGAATAGTGATACTCCGGGTTCTTTATTAGTCCAAGTTCATGACCGGTTGGTTAGGAGGGTGGTGAGAAATCAAAATAATCCAAAATAATGTCGAATTCATTGTTTTGGGGGTCGATGATATGAATAGCGACATCCCGGATTTTTTAAAGTTCATGTGGGTGGGAGTGAGGGAGAGTGAGATATAAAACTAATCGATAATAGCGTCGAATCTATAGTTTTCGGGGTCGCTGGGGTGAGTGGCGATACTCCGGATTCTTTATAAATCCAAGCTCATTGCCCTTTGTGGTAGGGGTGGGGGGTGAGGGGCTAGTGGGTAGTGAGATATAAAAAACACTGAAATATTATCGAATCCATAGTTCTTGGGTTCGCTGAGATGATTATTCAAACTCCAGATCTTTTAAGTCCAAGTTGGCATAAGGGGTGAGAAAGGGTGAAAAAATAAAATTACCAAAATGACCGAGTTATGGATGTATGTGTGTATTTTGCAGCATAGCTGTCCAGTAAATTTAATGAAAATATTAATTAATATGTGTGAAAAATACTCTGAAGACAGACACCCTAAGAAACTTTAGGGAAAGGTCTAAAATCTATATATATAATATAACATGCCCTGACTGAATGACTGAATCATCGCCGAGACTAGACAAGAAGAAATGAAATTTTGAGGATACATTTGTAGGTGCTCACCAAGGGAGGATTCTCGGATATTCCGTCGCTAACGGGGTTGAAAACTGGGGGGTTGATTTATAAAATGAATGTATCTATATCTCAAAAACTTGACAGTTTAAAGACGTGAAAATTTGGTATTTGGAATCTCCCTTAAAAATATGGAAACACGTATATTTTTGTTTTCTGAAAATACACTTAAGGGGAAATATTAAAGGGATGAATTTTTAAAATATGCATATCTACAGTATATCTCAAAAACTGAACATATTACACACGTCAAAATGGGTATTTTTAGTCTCTTTAAGAAAATAAAGTAACATATATTTTTCTGTTTTCGTAATAAACACTTAAGGGAGTGTGAAATTTACTGAAAATGGAGGTTTAATTATTTTTATTTGGAAACTGGCATCTCAAAAACTGAAGATATTACAGATGTGAAAATTGTATTTGAAATCTTCTTTAAAAAAAAAAGAACAATTTTTATTCATGTTTTCGGAAAATTCACACAAGGGAGGTTGTAAAAAGGACGGAAAATGGGGTTGAATTCTTTTTATGAGGATACTTATATCTCAAAAACTGAAGATGTTTCAGACAATTTGTATTTGGAATCTTCTTAAAAAACTACTTTTCGTTTTCGGAAAATCAACAGAAGGGGTTCGGGTGGGTGAAAAGAAGTAAAGAAAATGATGAATTATTTTTATTAGATACTTACATATCAAATACTGTAGAAGTTACAGACAAGAAAACTGGTATTTGGTATTTGCTGTAAAATTAAAAGAACACCCATTTGTTTTCTGAAACTCCACTTAAGGGGAAGTGTTCAAGGGGGTGAATTTTTAAAATGAACATATCTTTAGTATATCTCAAAAAAGTAACATATTACAGACGTAAAATTTGGTGTTTTTAATTCCTTTCAAAAATAACGTAACACGTATTTTTGTCCCGGAAAAATACTTTGGTAGGGGTTGTAAAAAGACTTAAAAATGGGTAGAATTCGTTTTATGAGAATACTTATATAAAAAACTGAAGATATAAAAGACTCGAACATTTGTATTTGGAATCTCCTTTTAAAATATGAAACACGTATTATTTTGTTTTCGGAAAATCCAATTAAGGGGGGATAAATGAATTGAAGAATGAGTTTAATTATTTGTTTAGGGATACTTATATTTTGAAAACGCAGTATGTTACGGACGAGAAAACTGGTACTTGAAATCTCCTTTAAAAAAAAGACACGCGAATTATGTGGCGGAGGAGGGGGTGGGATCAACTTCAGCGGAGTGTAAAAGGAGTTGAATTCTTTATATGTGAATAAAAATTAAAAGTGGACTTAAAACAATACACCCCTAAGGGGGTTTTGACTAGAGGGTGAAGAATTATGACAAAAATATGCATTTATATGAAAACGTTTGAATTATGAAGTTAAAATTTAAAATGAGATCCTAGGTGTTAAATAGCAGAAGGTTTAAAACACATTTAACCGCTCAGAGAGTTCAAATGGGATTACGAACCGAAAACAATTATAATCATTCATTCCCCCGAAACGGTTTGTAAACGAAATTATTCATCCCTCCCAAACCGTTTGACGTACAAAATTGTAATTTTATGAGGAGGGGATTCTTTTATATCCTAGGTGTAAAATATAGTATACTTCAAAATATTTCTCCCCTAAGACGTCTAGATGGTGGTTGGCTCTCAATAAACATAATATCCATTCTTTCGAAACCGTTTCTGGCACGAATATTTTGTTAATGAAGGGTGGTCTTCTATATCCTAGATCAAGGCCTCTCAGGGTGCATGCGCTTGGTGCATGCACTGTGCACGGTGCAAAAGACGACTTCCCCTAGTTGACCAGAGTGCAGACCCCCCACTCCTCAATTGGAGCAATAGCACTTACTCTCTCTTTCCTCACGCCTGTCTCGCTCGCTCCCCCTGTCACCCTCTACTACACTTGCTCCGTAGCGCTCTAAACCCGAGCTGACTTGAGCCGAGTAGAGCCGAGCTTAGCCGACTAGCCTAGAGACGAAGCGTTGGTCCGAGCTGAACCGAGCTGGACCGATGCACAGTGCACGGAACTCTTGCGCCTCGATTTACACGCGTGAAATTTTGGGCGTTTGAGAGGCCCTGTCCTAGATATTAATAAATATTTAAAAACATTCCCCCCTTAAAAAGTATTCATTCCTCCATTACTGTTCGACGTAGAACACCAAAAGTTCACAGGTTGATCGCTTTTAAATCCTAGCAATAAGATAGGGTTTAAAACTTTCAAATTCGATGATGATGATGATGATGATGTTTGTTGTTTACAGGGACCTAACAGACAAGGTCATCGGCCCCTAACTTTCAAATTCTTCCGCATGGGGTTCAAACGAGTGTTAGATCAGAAAATAAATAATCATTCCCAGAAAGAAAAAAAACATTTGACATACGAACAGAGGGCGTATTTTTCAGGCTCGGCCGACAGAGGACTCTCAAAAATGTAAAATTTCAACAATAACTTTCAGTTTAAAACCGTAGCGAAGCACGGGCACCTTGCTAGTTATAAGATACCATACAACGGGCACAGAGGGATGTAAGATTCATGTATAATTTGAAATCTTCTGATCACATTACCATATATTACGTTGACTTCTGACGGCTACGCCTCGAAGACAAACCTACGTGCCCCAAGTATCGTTCTCGACCAGCGCTGCGTTGGTGTTGCAAGGTGAAAACAGTGCAGTTCTCAATGCTGTGATGGACTTTTTGAGAACCGTGGATATAAGAATTTGACTTTGTGCTCATAGCATTTTTGCCAGTGTTTTGTTTATTTCTCCCTCTCCTCCAGGAAGAGAGATTCAGTGTGGTGTTATGTACTTGAAGAATGTGGATAATTTGGTTTTCATTTCTTCTAGGCCTATGTACTTTGCGCTGAAATTTATATTTTTGTATGCGTGCTGTGAGTTTTCCTTGTACATGGGGGATGACTAAATGTTGTACAACAAAGGTAAATTAAGGACATAAAAATACATTCTCTAACCTGCCTATATGAACGATTTCGCAGCCCTTCAGAATACAGGGAGGAAGGAACCAGAGAGCTGAACATGACATGCTCGCAATTACTAAGCATACATACTCAGTCTCAACAAATCCTCATTTTTGTGGCCGGCTTACCACAGGAGGTTAGAGGGATACCAAATTACGAAAGCTTCAAATGAGTATGCACAATATAACTTCATTATATAATCTCGTAGAACGATATCAGGTCGTCACGTTATTCTTATCATATAAATTAACTTGTAGAGTAGTAGTTGAACTCAGCTGGGATACCCTATCAAATAATTCTAATCCTAAGTCGCCTTTAATTCTTCGTCCACAGTCATAACGTATATATTGGAACATCCGTTAATGTACAAAAGAAATATTGAACATGAAATTTTAAGTACAGTAGTAGCACGGTAATTATTATTATTATTATTATTATTATTATTATTATTATTATTATTATTATTATTATTATTATTATTATTATTGCGTTCCGGCCTTCTAAGGACCACGTTACAATTTCAATTGTTCCTCCTTAGTTGTTCTTTCCTTTTCTTCCAGGATTCTTTCATTGTTTCACTGTGTTTCTTTTTCCTGTCTTCAGTCCACTTTGTGCCAGTTTTCTTTTCCTTCCTCCCTTGGAATCCTTCCATTTGTAAGACTTTCTTCCTAAAAATCTTTCTTTCCAATAATTCTTCTTCTCGTATGTTGTTCCTTTCCAGGTCTTTCTTGACTTCTTGAATCCAGGTGGTAGTTGATTTCTTTTCCCAAAAGTACTTGAAGATTCGTTTAGTTAGTCTATTGTCATCCATTCTATAAATGTGTCCAAGAAATAGCAATCTCCTTTTTCTTATTGTTTCTGATATGTTTTCTACGTTATGGTAAATTTCATTGTTACTCCTTAATTTCCAAAACTCTGCAATTCTTAGAGGACCTAATATTTTCCTTAAAATTCTTCTTTCTAATATTTCTAATTTATCAAGCTTGTAGTTCAGTGCTAGACATTCGCTGGCATAAAGGCATTCTGGTTTCATTACTGTGTTGCAGTGCTTTATTTTAAGTTTCCTTGATAAGCACTTTTTGTTGTAAGTATTCTTAGTTATACCGCACGCTCTTTCAATCTTTTGTATCCTCTCCTCTATAGCAGATTTTTCTAAACCATTTTCTTGAAATGTCTCACTCAAACATTTGAATTTCTTTACCTTTTCTATTTGACTAATGTCCGTTGCGGAAAACTTTGGGGCACTTTTTATATTCGTCAAAAATTTTGTTTTCTCGGCAGAGATTCTCAAGCCTGTCATGTTGGCTGTCTTTTCAAGGAGATTGACTTGCATTGCTGCATCCGTAAGGCTTTCTGAAAGTATAGAAAAGTCATCTGCAAATGCTAGGCAATTTATTGCAACACCTTTGTTCTTCTTTCCCAGCATGAGTGGCAATATTTTAGATTCTTTCTGTTTTTCATTCCAAATTCTTACAATTTTCTCCATGACACAATTGAAAAGGAGTGGAGATAGACCATCGCCCTGCCTGACACCTGTATTTATTTTGAAATGTCGAGATACTTCACCCATAAATTTTACTTTCGAGATAGTGTCTATAAGTGTTTTACGAATTAGGTTTGCCAATTTAGTTTTAACTCCAAATTCACGGATTACTTTATCTAGGGTTTCCCCATCAACAGAGTCAAAGGCTTTTTTAAAGTCAATAAATGTTACAACTATGTCTTTGGAGTTTATTAATCTGTGTCGAATTATAGATTTCAGGTTGAAAATCTGTTCAGAACAAGATCTTCCTTCTCTAAATCCACCTTGATATTCACCCAATTGACTGTCCAGTGTCGATTTTACTCTATTTATTATTATTATTATTATTATTATTATTATTATTATTATTATTATTATTATTATTATTATTATTATTATTATTATTATTGCAGTAGAACGTCGTTTATACGGACGTCAATAACCGGAACGTGAATTATCCGGCTGAGCAAAAACGAAAAAAAATTGACGGTAAGCGCGCGCCCTTACTGTTGTTACGCGGAAGTGCGCGCTGCCTATAGTAGTGAATCGTTTCTCGTTTTCAATTGTTGTTTCTGTTGTCTCCTACCGTTTGCTTACCCTATAATGTTTCAGCTTTTTATGTGAGTGTACGTACTGTATCACTTTGTGAAAATGGCTTCTATGAGTGGCGAAATGGGAAAAAAACCGAAATCGCCATGTTTTATCGATTGAGAAGAAGTTGGAGGTCATGAATAAACTGGATAAAGGCGAGAATGTGCAATGTCTAATGCAAACTTACAGTGTAGGAAAATAGACGATTTATGATTTGAAGAACCGAAAAGATGAAATTCTGAATTATGCATTGGAGTTAGTGAAGAGGAAAACCATGAGATCAGCTATAGTTATAGATTATACAGACAAAAAGTAAGGGAGATTCCATTTCTGGACCTCTGTTATGTGAGAAAGCGTTCCGGCTAAACGAGAAACTTGGTGGTTCTCACGATTTTAAGGGTACCCCAGGTTGGTTGAAGAATTTCAAATCTCACCAAGGAATTCGTGAGTTGGAAATTCAAGAAGAACGTTTATCTGGTGATAAAATTGCTGCTGAGGAAGTCAAGAATAATGTCTTAAAACTTCTGATTAAAGAACACTTTTCTATAGATGATGCGTATAATGCTGATGAACCGGGCATAGTTATGTCCGGTTCCAGGGGTAAATGGTTAGCTTACTGGCCTTTGGTCGCAGGGGTCCCGGCAGAGTCTGAAATTTCAACCATAATTGGTTGATTTCGCTGGCATGGGGGCTGGGTGTGTGCGTCGTCTTTATCACCATCTCATCCTCATGACGACGCGCAGATCGCCTACGGGGAGCAAAACAAAAGACCTGCATTTGGCGAGCCGAACTTGTCCTCGGACACTCCTGGCACTAAGAGCCGTACGCCATTTCATATCATCTACCGCGCAAGTCGCTCGCGACAAAGAGAGAAATGACGATTCCTGCCTTCAAAGAACAAGTAACAATTATGGTGTGCGCAAATGCTAGTGGTACTCATCGTCTCCCTCTCCTCATGACAGGCACATCAGAAAACCCGCATTGCTTTTAGAATGTAAAATGCCTTTCTGTATGCTACATGGCCCAGAGTGCTTGGATGAAAATGCCGAGTTATTTTATGACTGGTGCCAAAATGAATCTATACCGGATGTGAAGGGATTCAGAGAAGATAAAAACATTAAAAAGTTCTTCTTTTACTTGATTATGCGCCATCTCATCCAGATGTTGATCAGTTGGACGTGATACATGAGGATTTTCAAGTGAGGTATTTGCTCCTTAATGTCACGGCTCTTATACAGCCAATGAATCAAGGGGTGATAGAAAAGCTTAAGTGGATGTGCAAGAAGGAAGTTTTACGTCATTTATTGGTGGCAGAAGATGAAGAAGTGTGATATATTTTTCAAA
Source organism: Anabrus simplex (assembly GCF_040414725.1). Taxonomy (NCBI): domain Eukaryota; kingdom Metazoa; phylum Arthropoda; class Insecta; order Orthoptera; family Tettigoniidae; genus Anabrus; species Anabrus simplex. The sequence continues at coordinate 1,400,680,165 of NC_090265.1, forward strand.
GAGATCTCTCTTAAGGACTCGTGAAACATGATAATTTACGGATGGAGCACTTTAATCTTGTATATGCACGGAAAAAATTGGTACGAAAAGAAGAAGAGACCGTTAAGACCACAGACACTGATAATTAAGTTTTGGATGAAGTGACAAATGAGTTATTCCCCCAAATTGCTGGATTTTATGACTTATAGAGAAGACGCACATTCTTGGTTGGAAAGTGACAGTGACCCACCTTTTCGAATCTTAGATGGTAATGAAATTGTTTATCTGGTGCAATAAGTAAGCGAGGATGACAAAAAGGATGAAAGCCTAGACGAGGAACATGAAGAAGGACCAAGTTATGGAGAAGCTTTTACTGCATTAGAAATTGCGCTATTGCGGTAAGAAAAACAGGAAGAAAGTAGTTCAACTCAACTTCTTTTATTGATGTGAATGCATGATTTAGCTGCTAAGAACAGACGAGGAAATCTCGTACCAAAAAAAGTATAAAATGTTCACATTATTTTTTCCAGTACTTTAGAGTAGATGTTTCATGTATGTACAGTACCATAAATGTTCTTTGTTATAGTTATTTATTCAATAAATAATAATTTAAAATGCACACTACTCTACAGTATAAGCCTCCGTGGCTCAGGCGGCAGCGCGTCGGACTGTAACCGCTGGGTTCCGTGGTTCAAATCCCGGTCACTCCATGTTAGATTTGTGCTAGAAAAAATGGAGATTGGGCAGGCTTTTCTCCGGGTACCCCGGTTTTCCCTGTCATCTTTCAGTCTAGTAACACTCTCCGCTATCCTTTCATTTCATCTGCCGGTCATTAATCATTTCCCCAAAGGAGTGCGACAGGTTTCGACAGCCGGCACAATTCCTATCCTCGCCGCTAGATGGGGGCTTCATTCATTTCATCCCTGACCCGGACACTGACTGGAAAACAGGTTGTAGGTTTTCATTTCACCACTGTATAGCATATGCACCACCGTAATATACTGTACTGTACTGTACATGTTCCTTCCTATGAAATAAACGCTGTTCGATTATCCGGAAAAGTCGTTATCCGGAACACTTTCTGTCTCAGACTGTCCAGATAAACGACGTTCTACTATATTATTATTATTATTATTATTATTATTATTATTATTATTATTATTATTATTATTATTATTATTATTATTATTTTATATGGTTATTACTATATTAATGAAGTAAGGAACCCACCGGCGGCAGCCCTGAAGATGGTATTCCATGGTTTTCCATTTTCGCACCTGATTTAAGGTCACGGCCGTCACGTTTCCAATCCTAGCCCTTTCCAATCCAATCCAAACTTTTGATGTCTTGGTGGGACGTTAATCTATTAGCGAAAAAAAGAATACCTATATAATAATAATAATAATAATAATAATAATAATAATAATAATAATAATAATAATAATAACAATAATAAAGTATTGATAGTTTTAAGTCTCACTAGCTACATTTTTATTGTTTTGGGGGACACTGAGTTGCCGGAACTTTGTCCTAAAGGAGTACTTTGACATTCCAGTAAAAATACAGACACGAAGTTGATGTAATTGACCACCTTCTAATACCACCGGACTAAGCAGGATAAAGCCTACGAAGTTGGGGTCAGAAGGCCTGAACTCTATAGTCTGACCTAGTTATTTTGTATATAATGTTCTATGTTAGATACTTTATATTACATATTATAGTTCGAATTTCACGTAAAACTAGAACTTCTGTGATTATGATCACGTTCAAGAAAGCAATTATGAAAAATCTCCCAAATTACCCAAATTAGGGACCAGGCTGAGTAGATGAGGCAATAATATGCTGGCCTTCTTATCGTGAGGCGCAGCAGCCCAAGAATGTACTTGGGAAGTTCAGTCAGATGGCCTGCAGTTATTGGAGTGTAACTTCACCAGCATGATGTCACTCTCAGCGTGTCACTTGATTTGTCGCGGCCAGGTCCCCTGTCCAGGCATTTTCTCAGCTAGTCTAACAATGCTGAGCGAAGCCCTTTCCTGCCCTCAGTCCAGAAATAAAATGTTTTCACTGACCGGAAATCGAACCCGTACACGTAAGAAGAAAGCATGCTACTTTCACGCTGACTAAATACATAAACAAGTGAATAATAACTACCAACTGTACACTTATTTTACAACCGAGCAAGTGGTCGTGCGGTAAGCGTCGCGCGGCTGTGAGCTTGCAATCGGGAGATAGTGGGTTCGAACCCCACTATGGGCTGCCCTGCAGACGGTTTTCCGCGTTTTCCCATTTTCCTACTAGGAAAATGCTGGGGCTGTACCTTAATTATGGCACGGCCACTTCCTTCCCACTCCTATCCCTTTCCTATCCCATCGTCACCATTTGTCGGTGCGACGCAAAGCAAATTACAAAAAACTGGAAGTTATTTTAATAATGTCCTACACTCATGATGTTCTATTCACAGTCACTTCAGTAGCTTATTTTGTGTCTAACTCGTGTCTTGTAATGTCTGGCTCCATGGATGAATGGTTAGCGTGGTGATCTTTGGTCCAGAGGGTCCCGGGTTCGATTCCTTCATTGGTTAATTCCGATGGCTCGGGGGATGGGTGTGTTTGCCATCTTCAGCATTAGAATTCATCATACGTAGGGCCCCATCCTCACAGACGCGCAGGTCGCCTTTATGACGTCAACTCGAAAGACCTGCGCAAGGCCTCTCCGGAGACCGTCGTCTTGTGACTACCTCAGATTCACTCATGCTCTCCTTTCGTGACTATTAAGGAACTTACTACGGCAACATACATATGACATGATTATATCACCTAAACGAAATCAACATTTTATTCATTCACAAGTTGAAATTCATGGATTCATCACGAAGTCCCTTCTAAAATGTTCCCCATGTGATGCACTCTTCTAGCGGAGATAATAAGAAAATTTTTGGTTCACCCAGAAGGTCAAGGGTAGTAGGACATTTAAAAAGATTGGGTTGAAGCTTTAATAGTTGCAATATTTTAAATTATACTATGGATAGAGACGCCAGTCTCATAGTTTCACTGATACACGACATATTCCCAGCTTGTAAAATATTTTTCCAGTTATTAAGAAGTCGTCATTTGGATAGAGTATCTTACTAAGAGAACAACTTCTGGAATGGGGGTAAATGTTGCGAAGTGGCCTTTTCATCTTATGAATCAAGTCACGATCCCAGGCGAGAAAAGTGGATTGTATAGTATTTAAAGAAAGTAAGAAATGTAACTACAGTTTCCGTAACATGAACACCAGCATTGCAATAAAAATGGGAGATCGATTCCTGCAGGATTTGTGTCCGAGATTTTTCTCAATGCGGGCATTAGGTTCTCAGGAACCAAGTTATATTAGGATGCTACGTGATTCATTCATATTTATTTATATACTAGCTGATATACCCGTGCTTCGCTACGGGATTCTCAGAAAGACGGTTTTGGTGGTTTTCCTAACTGAATTAAACATAGGTCAATACAAAAACGTCAGTAGAAATGTAGCGATTGAAAGCAATGTTATCATATAAAATACTCGATCAAATGAAAAACCGCACACTTTCTCACTTTCAGCGAACAGTAGGCCCTACTACGGTGCCGATCTAACAGTCCAAAGTTCCAGAGCTGGAATAACCAGGTCGCAGACTGCAGTGAACACTCCTCTGTCATTATTCCGTTAAATATGTACACTACTCATTCCAATCAATGCCTCAGAGTAGGGATTGAATAGCTCGAATGCTATGATGAACCAGTGTGTTACGTACCAGTAATATCAGAAAATGTATGAACCAGAGGAATGGCATGCTAAAGAAGAAAGTTGTCTAACTTCCCAGCGACTTCCCGCCAATATGCAGGCGGGCTGTTACACTCGGTACGACCTGGCGAGTTGGCCGTGTGGTTAGGGGCGCTCAGCTGTGAGCTTGCATCCGGGAGATAGTGAATTCGAACCCCACTGCCGGCATCCCTGAAAATGGTATTCCGTGGTTTATCATTTTCACACCGCTTCCTTCACACCACTATTCATTTCCTATCCCATCGTCGCCATAAGACATACCTGTGTCGGTGCGACGTAAAGCAAATTAAAAAACCTCGGTATGCTGCAGTAATCCTATCTATCGGGGATGAGTGGAAACAGACGACAAAAAGCACATCAAAACAAACAATGGCCAATGTAATGTTATTGTTGATGAAGTATATGAGCATTCTATATTGCAGGCCTTCACATTAGTTTTCTTTCGACTCTGTGATATTAGGGCGTCTTACAAAATTATTTATATCGTAGTCTGTACTTCCTTATTCTCACACTTTACATACCTATTTTCACTAAATTCTGTTTATCCATTTTCTATTGACTCGGCGCTGATATGGGTTTAGTAACAAAATTCCAAATTCATGAATATCTGTGATTATATGCGGTACGGTAACAATGCATAAAACATAAGTGATCGGAAATTTAACAACTTCTTACATAACTACTAATAACTTACGACATAACTAAAGTTATGCTAGTTGTATGGTATTTATCGATACGACCATTGATAACATAAATAACTTTTTTGAGAATTAAATTTCAGGCCTTCCCTAAACTACCATTTCACTCAGTGTGAATAAAATTATTGATGGTCTAAATTATAGCGACTTATTCCCCAACTATGCATACTAATTTTCGTGAAGATACGACGACTAATATAATAAATATTTGAGAATTAAACTTTAGGCCTTCCCCTAAACTACCATTTTTCTCAGCGTGAATACAATTATGTATAGTCTATATTGTAGCGACTTATTTCTCGTCTTTGTCTACCGATTTTCATTAAGACACGACCACTAATAACATAAATATTTGAGAATTTGAGAGAATTAAATTTCAGGCCTTCCCCTAAACTACCATTTCACTCAGCGTGAATAAAATCATGTATAGCCTAGATTGTAGTGGTTCATCACCCGACTTTACATACCGATTTTCATTAAATTCTCTTTAGCCGTTTTCTCGTGATGCGTGTACATACATACAGACAGACAGAAATCACGGAAAAGTAGGAAATGCATTTTCTTGTTACTGTGGACATGATCGATACATAAATACCATTCTTTTCAAATTCTGAACAATGTACAGACAAAACTCTTATTTTATATATATAGATTGTATCTAATTTTGTACATCACTACACTTTTAACTTCCATTTATTAGTATACGTATCAACCAATCATTCATTTCCCAAGTGGCCTAAGTGCATAATTGTCAATTTTGAACTAAAACCACAAATCAATTATATAATAGGTCTCTTATATACTGACTAGCTCGTGTATGTCGTAGTTAGAAAATTATCAACATGGGCGCAGCACAATTTTGAAGTGGTGAAAGAAATAACTCAGCGATTGATAACCTAGTGGTGTACAGGTGGTCCTCATTATTATTGCATATGCTATTTTGAAACACCGTAGACTTCACTTTTAATATATTGAAGGTCAAGAATGACAATAAAAATAAATCAAATTTGATTTTCTGTAATTTTATTAATTATTACTCTTGTACCCATATTGAAAATTTCTCCACTTAAAATTCAATTAAAATAAAAAGGAAAGAAGTATTGTAATATGATTGCAACATATTTAGTCACTGATTCTGTGCATTAAACTAGCAAATATTAACTTTACTAATAATATTTTTTCATCGGACATGAAAATTTGACAAATTGTGTGTCCAAGTACATCATCCAGAGTTGTCTATATGATTCCTAGAAACTATGAGATCAGACGAAAAACTTAATATTTCTCATAACAGAAAATATGGGCATACACTACTTTGAAAATAAACGGCGCAATGTGCATTGCTTTTCTGTTCCCGATTTTTCTTTTCCAATCTACATTTGTATATTTTAACAACGAAACAAGTGTAGAAGCCAAAACTGTATGGAATTTATTGTTGATAGTTACAGTTAATGAATGTATTCCCAACCACAAATAAATTGGGTGAGCGCTTGCATTTATTTCACGAGAGTGCCACAGTGTAGCGTGTGGGGAATGAACCACATTTGTTCCGCTTGGCTGTCGGCAAGACGAGGTCGTTGGTTTGATGCCATAAAAGGTGTGTCATAAGGCCATAGATGATATGTGCAAAAACTCCCGCTGACATTAATGAGAGAAATGACGGATGAGGTCAGCTATGCACAACATATTAAGTGGGATATTCCCGGAAAATGGAATACCATCGTACTTCAAAGAGTCAGGATAAGAGAGATGTCCCTGTGACCACTTTATGGAGTGGCTAAGAGCTTTTCAGAGAAATATTACTAAATGGAATGACCTCGTTATCTTGCGTTTATGTAAATGGATTAATCATATGGACTGAATATAAACTCTTTCCAAGTCGAAGTAAACGGCTGGTACAGCTACCACAGCCATACAAGCTATCAGATAGCATTAAGTGCACGGAACTGATTACGATGCTGGCCGAAGTCGCTAGCAGGAAGAAGCAATTGCAACTGCTATAACAGCAAAAACGAATTATCCATTTTCTTTAAATCGTTTCCATATCAAATACATGACGTAATGATCAGGGTATAATGTCTTCAATCCGCAATCATTTATTCAATATTGTTGATAGATTTTTTTTTAAGAAGGGTGATTAACGAATCCTCCGGCCGAAAACTGGTCAGGTCCTCAATATATCTGCTGTCATTTATCATATGTTTCCTAGGCGTTTCTGATGAGGCATGCTAGGGAATTGTGGAGTAGGATAATTTCCCGTTGCTTTCCTCACTGAGCAAGACGGTGCTATTGTAATCACTCTGTCAAGCCCACTGAAATGCACACTCCAAATGACCCTACCAGAAACGTTTTCACACTGTTCACACTGACTGCGTGAGAAATTATGTCATTAACATCACTCACACCCGCCACTTTCAATTTGTCACAACGAAGGATAAGACTGACAAGGAGAAGCCAGACCTTGCGTCAAACAGATTTCAACTAGGTTCAAAGTACCTGTGTGGTAACACTCAACAGTAACTCGTGTATAGTGGTTTAGGTCAATATGCTTTCGTTTAAAAAAAAAGAGGTCAAATGTCATGATGCAGGGTCCTCTTCGGACCACGTGGAGTTGATAGAACACCAAAAGATGAACTTTTCTTAAACACGTTAGCTCCAAAACATAGTAATTTCAGAAAAATTGATGAATCTCCGATCCCGATGCAACGCATATATACCTGGAGAGTTGAAGTGCAGTTAACCGAAGTGGCGACCGAGTGCTCACCGTACTTATCTTCTGCGAACCTCGATGACGTGAGTTCGAGTCTCGTCGCAGCTATGACTTTTATACAAAATAAATTAATATTGGACGGAGCGTAAAATTAAAAATGCGAACAAAACTATTGTCCGCCTCTGTGGTGTAGTGGTTAGTGTAATTAGCTGCCACCCCCGGAGACCCTGGCTCGATTCCCGGCTCTGCCACGAAATTTGAAAATTGGTTCGAGGGCTGGAACTGGGTCCACTCAGCCTCGGGAGGTCAACTGAGTAGAGGTGGGTTCGATTCCCACCTCAGCCATCCTGGAAGTCGTTTTCCGTGGTTTCCCACTTCTCCTCCAAGCAAATGCCGGGATGGTACCTAGCTAAAGACTAGGGCCGCTTCTTTACTTCTTCCTTGTCTATCCCCTCCAATCATCCCATCCCCCCGTAAGGCCCCTGTTCAGTATAGCAGGTGAGGCCGCCTGGGCGAGGTACTGGCCATCCTCCCCAGTTGTATCCCCCGACGCAGAGTCTGAAGCTCCAGGACACTGCCCTTGAGGCGGTAGAGGTGGGATCCTTCGCTGGGTCCGAGGGAAAACCAACCCTGGCGGGTATACAGATTAAGAAGAAGAACCAAAATATTGCATTGCACTCTATTTTCTCTTTCTTTCTTTTTCTTTCTTTCTTTCTTTCTTTCTTAATCCGTTTACCCACTATGGTTGGTTGTTCCCTTGGACTTAGCGAGTGATCCCACCTCTGCCGCCTCAAGCCAGTGTTTTGGAGCGCGAGTCTTTGGGTCTGGGGTACAAGTGGGGAGGAGGACCTGTATCTCACCTCGGCGGACTCACCTGCTCTACTGAATAGGGGCCTTGTGGTTTTAAAAATTTGGCCGTTATACTGATGAAATGTACTACACAAACATTTGCCTTGCGTTCGATTGATAAATCCCGGGTATTGTCTACAATGGATTTTGAGCTATCTCGTGTTCTGAATCCGTGCGTATTGTGATCCTTCACAGCACTTAATAATGAGCTCAATTATCTTGACCTGTTTCCGAACACTTCATGAACAACAATAGATACACTGCTGGGCATTACATTTTCTAAACTATGAAGGCGGCATGCAACGAACGTCAAATTTGCATGACAGGTAGGCCTACAAAGTGCTGTAATATGCAAATAATTAGCATTTTACCGCAAGCGCACAAAGCAGGTACGAGCAACGCCAACTGCAGTATGCAAGGGAAGACTGCACGTCGGGTTTCTCAGTTGGAAGTTCCGTTCGAACGTTGGTTGTTTGTGTAAAGGTCGTCTCATGCCTCGTGTGAAGCGGAGGGTCGCCATACAGCACTTGTCTAAATTTGACTGCTGCATGATCACGAATGTGATTAATCCTTCAACGATATTGTCGCTCGCGTCGGTCGAGATCCCATGACTGTCATGCGACTATTGAATCGGTGGGTCCAGGATAACCATACAGGATGCCGTGCAGAATTTTAGCGACCCCCAGCCACCAACAACCGAAAGGACTGTCATGTTATCCGTACTGCCTTGCGGGATCATACAGCCACGCACCTACCCTGAGTTAGAAAATTACCCATTTGCAGGACGAAAAGTGTCCGCACGGACATGGCGAAGACGTCTAATGCACCATGAACCGTCAATACGGCGACTAATTTTATGCTGTCCCTTAACGCTGCAGCTGAGATAGAAGGACTACAGTGGTGCGTTGAGCGATGACCATGGACACAGGTTAGCATCACGTCGTCTTTTCAAATTAATTCCCGTTCTGTGTACAGCATCATGACGGACGTATCCATACGTGGAGCCACCGTGGACAACAATCGTTTCCAACTTACATTCGCCCTCATCATATTGGCCCAGTGAGTGACGGTATCGGGTGCCATTTGATACACATCCCGGTCACCTCTTGTTATCGTAGTCAGTAATTTGGACACCCGTCTTTACATACCTGACGTGCCCTGTGGTTCTGTCCTATATTATTGGCTTTTTATGGCTCTACAATTTAACAGGACAATGCATGATCGCATGTTCTCGTGGTCTCCTGACCTTCGCCAACACAGAGGGTGTTCCACTGTTCCCTTGACCAATAAGTTCCCCACATCTGTCACCCATTGAAAATATCTGGTCATGTGTTGCCGAGGGACTGGCACAACATCACTTGCCAGCCAGTACGATTGCTGAACTGCGGTATAAAGTTGAAGCCGCATGGATTGATGTACCCGTATCTGTCATCCAAGGCCACTTCGACTCGATTCCCATTCGGATAACAGCTATTATTGCTGCCAGAGGTGGCAGTTTGGGTACCAAATGTGTGTATGCTCCTTCTTTCAAAATAACCTGTCATTTGAATCATGGCTTGCGCCCATCATACTGTAGGTGTACAATGAATATGCTTCTGCTCTCTGCTTACCTTCCTAGGCCCGATTGTATAAACATCACTGACTGGAGATCAGTTTTAGTCTAAGTTCAGAAAATGATCTGAGATCAGACCGGTGTCGTGTTGTATAACACTAATCTAAGATCAACTAACCGAAGTTCAATTTTGATCCCAGTTCATATGTGAGCGCTTGGCAACAGCGCAAAAATAGTCGAGTGTCGCGAGTCGCAGTTGAGCAGTGTGAATGTTTTCATTCGTATTTGTATTCTGTGTGCCGAGCGAAAGAAAGAAATCAAGAAAAATTGACTGAAATATTTGTATTGAACAAGTAAGTAGATAAATCATGCATTAATCCTGTATTACGTAAGTTAAATTTGTCGGCAAGCAATAAGCCTACACTTCTATTTCAGGCTCCTGCTTCCAAATCAGCTGAGCTCCACACCTCGACCTCGAAAACAGCTGATGTGCTCACGAAGTCACGGTCGCCTAGCATAACATGAAACTGCGACCTTAAATCTTGATAATGAAATTTAAGAAAAAAAGGAAATTTTAATGAAAAGGAAAAAGTTAGGCGTGGACAATAAGGGAAACTGGGTTTAATTGCATAGGACAGTGGCGTTATTAGACGCATATAGTTGTAAAGTACATTATGTTTTTGGCTATTTTTGTTGCAGATAAACTGTTCTTATAATTTAGTTTGAACCACTTTTCTTAATAGCCAACTGTAATGTTTTCGTAAATATTATCACCTAAATACATTATTAATAATTGCTCCCCTTATAGCAGTGTTTTCTCTTCCATGAATCTCTTTTGCATCAGGTACTGTAATTTCTTCGAATGTTCTTCTTGCAGCGAACATAGCCTCATTCAGGGATCTCATCTACTGCATTTACAGCGATATTGTGCGAGACGAATGCTGCAACTATGATTACTGGAACACGAGCTAACTTCACTCAGCCCCATACTGAGAGAAGGGAACCGTCTTTACACAACGCTAAATGTTCTTTCTATTGCTGACCTGGTTGCTTTATGGGCTCAATTATAAGCTACGATATTTAGGGACCTGAGCCTAGCATCACAAATAACTTGAAAATTTAACGAAAACCACCCATGACGATTCCTATAAATTTCTTTATCGCCCCCAAGATATATTATAGGTGTGTGGGTACAATCTATAGCGCCTATAACACCAGGTAAGTGTTTTACATCGAAAAAAATCACGCATGATTTTCCTCACGTCATTTTGTTCGGAAGGCATTTTGATAAACTCGTGTTTCAGTGCAGCAAGAAGATCAGATACGCATTGAATGGCTCTGCAGACTGTCGCTGCGTCTACATGCAGTAAATCACAAACGACTAACTGAAAACTTCCCGTGGCAAAGAATCTCAAAGTTAGTAACAACATGTGTATTGGAGTTAGTAGGCTTTAAGTAGAATATCACGCAACCTGAGTTCTAGCTGTTCCACGATATCTTTTCCCAAGTGATCCCTCAGTTTTAACTTTTTATCACTCAATTCTCTCATTGGACTTCCTCTTTCACAGAACACACGAGGAGCCCGGACGAAATTAATCATTTTCATCATCAGAAGATATATCCGAGAAATCAGAGTAATCAGACATCTATAAAATACGAACGAGATAAGATAATAACATAAGCAATTTATCGAGTTTATGTTATAGAATTATTACATTGCCTGTTGCCTTTCTTAAGGACAACTATAGCTAGCAATGTATGAGGTTAGACTTCAGTGTATTTTTTTAACCATTTATCGTAAAAACACAAGTAAGATTTTGTTAAATCAGTTGTTCTTGTATCTCAAATAGGAATCAACTCCTTGAACTAAGATCAGAGAGTTTGATCGGAGAAATTTCTCCAGTCAAAGGTGATCGTAGTTCAGTGTGAATTGATCTCAGGATAGCGTTTATACAATACAAATGTACGAGTTTTGCGTGAACCGAGATCAATTTCGTCTCTGATCTAAGATCAAACGGTTTATACAATCGGCCCCTAGTGTAGCAATGTTAATGGCCAGCAATGTATTTACGTGACAAAGGCTGAAGGTGTGGTTTTACGTACTAGCTGAGATGTTTACGGCTGATCCGTAAGACGAAGTCAATCAATCAATCAATCAACCAATCAATCAATCAATCAATCAATCAATCAATCAATCAATCAATCAATCAATCACTCAATCAATCAATCAATCAATCAATCAATCAATCAATCAATCAATCAATCACTGATCTGCATTTAGGGCTGTCGCCCAGGTGGAAGATTCCCTATCATTTGATTACCTGGCTTGTTCTTAAAGGTTTTCACACCGAGCTCGATAGCTGCAGTCGCTTAAGTGCGGCCAGTATACAGTATTCGGGAGATAGTAGGTTCGAACCCCACTGTCGGCAGCTCTGAAAATGGTTTTCCGTGGTTTCCCATTTTCACATCAGGCTAATGCTGGGGATGTACCTTAATTAAGGCCACGGCCGCTTCCTTCCCACTCCTAGCCCTTTCCTCTCCCATTGTCGCCATAAGACCTATCTGTGTCGGTGCGACGTAAAGAAACTAGCAAAAAAAAAAGTATTCAAAGAACTTGGAAATTTTTCGAACGTTTCCCTTGATAAATTATTCCAATTCCTCGTCCTATAAATGAATATTTCATCAAATTTGCCCTCTCGAATTCAAATTTTATTTTCATATACGTGCCTCAGGTGGCAGCTCACCGGCCTCACCGCTGGGTTCTGTGGTTCGAATCCCGGCCACTCCATGTGAAATTTGTGCTGGACAAAGCGGAGGCGGGAGAGGCTTTTCTACGGGTACTCCGGTTTTCCCTGTCATCTTTCATTCCAGCAACACTCTCCAATATTTCACGTCATTTCATCTGCCAATCATTAATCATTGGCCTAGAGGAGTGCGACAGGCTTCGGTAGCCGGCACAATTCCTATCCTCGCCAGTAAATGGGGGCTTCATTCATTCCATTCCTGACCCGGTCGAATGACTGGAAACAGGCTGGGGATTTTAATTTTCATTACGATCTTTCGTATTTTTAAAAGCACCACGGAAGTTCTTCTCGTCTAATAATGTCATTCAACGCCATCACTTCACTGACATCTCGAAACTCATCACAAACTCGAGCCTCTCATCTCTTTACTCCCACTTCTTCCCAGACCAAAGTTTGTAACGTGTCGGAAATCACCCAGAGCAAATCGTCCTGCTTCGCTTTGGATCTTCCCCATTTCTCATATCATGTAGTCCTGGGGTGGGGTTCCATACACTGGATCTTACTCTAATTGAGGTCTTACCGGAGACATATACGCCCTTTCCTTTGTATCTTTTCTACACCACCTTATATGCCCTCATAACCATATGAAGAGATCTGTAAACTTGTTTCCACAACCTCGTTAACGTGATTTCCCCAATAGAGATTATTCCTTATATTGACACCTTCGTGCGTACCGTGATCCCTATGACGTACCATCAACCCATGAGCACAGTAATTAAAACTGAGAGGACTGTTCCTCTTTGTGAAACTTACAACCTGACTTTTCATCCCGTTTTCATCCACCATACCGCTCTGCTGTCCATCTCACAAAACTGTGTAAGTCTATTTTATAAATCGCTCATAAACCTGTAACTGATTTACTATTGTCACAGTTTAGAAACGATTACGTGCATCTCAAGGCAGGCGCTGACGTGCGCTCAAGCTACTCCTCCTTCTGACAGCTGTATGTATGTACTACACTATGGATCACAATTATTATTATTATTATTATTATTATTCTTATTATTATTATTATTATTATTATTATTATTATTATTATTATTATTATTATTATTATTATTATTATTATTATTATTTTCTTTGCTATTTGTTTTACGTCGCGCTGTCACAGACAGGTCTTATGGCGACGATGGGACAGGAAAGGTCTAGGAATGTGAAGGAAGCGGCCGTAGCCTTAATTAAGCTAAAGTCCCAGCATTTGCCGGGTATTTAAAATGGGAAACCACGGAAAACCATCTTCAAGGCTGCCGAAAGTGGAGTTCGAACCGACAGTCTCCCGGATGCGAGCTCACAGCTTTGCGCTCCTAACCGCACGGCCAACATGGTCACAAAAAATGTTTCCTCTTCTTCTTCTCCTTCTACGATTTTATCCAACACCTGTGGGGTCGTGGGTGCGAACTGTACAGCACATGTGGATTTGACCCTGTTTCATGGCGGTATGCCACTCCTGACACCAACCCTGTATGGAGGAAAGTAATCACTATTGCGTGTTTCTGTGGTGGTGGTAGTGTTTTCTCTGAATATGAAGAGGAAAGTGTTGGGACAAACAGAAACACTCAGTCCCTGAACCCGAAGAATTAATCAGACCCGAATAAAATCTCCGATCCGCTCGGGAATCGGACCCGGGACCCTCTGAACCGAACGCCTCAACGCTGACCATTCAGCCAAGGAGTCGAACGTTCACCGTAAACTTACATCTGAAATAAAAAACTAATTTCAGTCAATTTTTCAACGTAATAATTTTATATGGAATTAAACTAACCAGTACAAATTTCATGCTTGTCCTTAAATTTGTCCTTTTTTCCCCTTTCAGCGATATATAACACTAATATCTAACAAACTTTCATATCCAGTTGATATTTATCCAACGACTGCTTTTTGAAAGAAACTGGTGAATAGCAACCATCTGAGCAACATTTTCATCACATTTGCATAAAAGTAAACGTTGAATATCTCCTTAAGTCTTCCGGACACTTAGTGGTTATTCCGTTGGAAAGGTATACATGAACTCAAGTGCCAAGTTGAATTAGTTTCTGAATGCATATTACATTAATATATTTACTTTTTATATGTACATGATAATAATTTTTCAATCGAGTTATTGTACAGTACATTCCGTACAATTTACGGGCACATACTAACCATACAAAACCAAAAATAAATGCAACTGTCCATTCGTCTACGAAGCCACACATTTTTATTATTGTTATTTTATTATTTATAATTTATATTAATGGATCTGGCTACCATTTTAAAGTATGTAATGGGTATTCATCATGGTAAACTCTTGTATATAAAACATATTGAAGTTAGTGAACAATACCTTAATTAGTGTGTCTGTATAACAGTGTGAACAGGGTACATAATTCAATTTAGCACAACAGTAATTTGATTATACTGCGTAACGTGTGTCACTATTGGACTAACTGATTAGCCGATTATTTACATGTGGAAAAGATATACACAGGGCAAAATAGTTGAAGAAAAAACTTCACTTTGGCTACACAAAAGTGACTGGTTACATGCCCGGTAACAATAGTAGGTGCTGGTGAAGTCCAAACAAAGTGTTTGAGCGCTTTTGTTGCTGTTTCAATGAACCTGTTTGTCAGTTGAGTCGCGTCCGTCCGCCAGGTCACGGACTCGCATTGTTATAATTAGGTAATTGGTGCCTCCCTCACTGTATATATGGTGGAGCCAGCTCCCATGGGAGTTCGGCACAGCCTCAGGGGCAACACGTTCCCCTGCCCCCAACCATAACCTTCCCATCCCTTGCAATGGTCTAGCTGTGTCTCATCACCGAGGGTCAATGACAAAAGCACATTACATTCGGTTTAATACCAAGTAAATATTAACCTCTCGGTTTGTTTCCACCCGCATCCCCCTTTCAACCCAATTACCAATCAAGTGAATAGGATTCGTTACTTCAGATTAATGAATTGATCGACGTAGTTGCAAAGTTCACACAAACAACACCATGCAGTGTGCTTTCTGCAGCGAGGGTGGTAGGGCATACTCATTATAATTCCTGAGACATTAAAGAGCACACTTTCATTAGCAGGAAGAAAACGCAGTGACTCATATTCAATAAAGTCTTATTTTCAAACATGCTTTTGAGTTCATAATGATAGATAGGCCTACCACATGTAAAATGATTTTCCGGAAAGGAACATTTATTCATAAAAATATGATAATATTAAAAGGAAGTGTCTGTCTGTCTGTCTGTCTGTCTGTCTGTCTGTCTGTCTGTCTGTCTGTCTGTCTGTCTGTCTGTCTGTCTGTCTGTCTGTCTGTCTGTCTGTCTGTCTGTCTGTCTGTCTGTACGCGAAGACGAGGTAATCTACGTTACTCAGTGATCTAAGATTTTTAACATTAATAGATGGAAGGGGGTCCAAATGCACCTCGAAGCCGGATTTTTAATTTTCGCGTTCGTTTTGGTTTTATGAACAAAAAATCGGTGGGAGAAGTGTGTTGGGATATGACTATCCGTCGCGCTGTCACGAGGGTAATAATAATTTCGTGTGGCTATTTGTAGCCGACCGGCCCCGTGGTGTAGGGGTAGCGTGCCTGGCTCTTACCCGGAGGCCCCGGGTTCGATTCCCGGCCAGGTCAGGGATTTTTACCTGGACCTGAGGGCTGGTTCGAGGTCCACTCAGCCTACGTGATTAGAATTGAGGAGCTCTCTGACGGTGAGATAGCGGCCCCGGTCTAGAAAGCCAAGAATAACGGCCGAGAGGATTCGTCATGCTGACCACACGACACCTCGTAATCTGCAGGCCTACGGGCTGAGCAGCGGTCGCTTGGTAGGCCAAGGCCCTTCACGGGCTGTAGTGCCATGGGGATGGATGGATGGATATTTGTAGCCGGGCGCAGCCCTTGTAAGGCAGAACCTCCAATGAGGGTGGGTGGCATTTGCCATGTGTAGGTAACTACGTGTTACTGTGGTGGAGCCTAGTGTTATGTGTTGTGTGCGAGTTGCAGGGATTTTGGGGACAGTAAAAATCACCCACCCCCATTGGAATTAACCAATGAAGGTTAAAATCCCGGGAATCGAACACGGGAACCTCTGAACCGAAGGCCAATACGCTTATCATTCAGCCAACGAGTCGGACGTCACTAGGATTAAATGCATAAATTCACTGTCGCTAGGCAACGTACATAAAGTAGTATATATAAATAAAGTTGTAGGGGGTCAGCTGTCTGTAATTTGTTTTGCCAATTTTTCAGATATTTATCCGTTTTATGTCAACTCAAGACCGAATCGGTGGTTATAATTTTTCGTGTCTGTTTGACTGTCTGTTTGTCTGTTTGTCTGTTTGTTCCACCATCACATCGAAACGGCTAGATAGATCTCAACCAAACTTCATATTTGGATTATACTCACCCCAGGAAGGTTTCGATATGCATATCATTTTAAAATCTTTGAATAGACGGGGGGTTTATAGGAATACCGGAACGGGTTCCCTCCATTTTCTCTTATACTATTGATTTCCTGTAAACTCCGTGTAGCGTATGTAAAACGCATCTTCATTATAAACAACTTTCGTTGTGTTCATAATTTACGTTACTCTTCAAATGACGGAGAAATTTCGTATTTTCTGCGGGTATCATGCTCTGCATTGAGTGACCGACAGAACAACGAACCTACAGGTTACCATGGAAACGTCTCTGACTGCATGCCAGAAGGGAAGTACCTTTAAATTCGTAGTTGTTCCTTGGGTAGAAGGCAAGAGGGGCGTCAATCGGCCATTCTGCGGGATATTGGCGGAATATCGTTGGAGGTTACAACTGTCCTCGAATAGCTTAAGTAATAACACCATTAGTCATCTTCTTATCTGTTTACCTTAGAATCCCTGCGCCTAAATTTCTCCTCTGTTACCGCTTTCTTACATCCAAAACTCATAACAGCATAATTTATTGAGGGGCATTGGATTTTCCAAAGCATTCACTTGGAAGTTACATATTTGTACGCATCCCGCTGTCCTCAGTTATAACCTATTTTCTATTAATTTCAACTTTCTCAACTGTATTACCTTCTTCTTTAATTACTCCGTATGTATGTGAGTTCTAATCCCGAAACCTGGATAACCTTTTATTTGAGGAAATACAACTTCCAGGCTATGCAAATGTATAACGTTTGACCCCGGAAAATATCGGAATATGGATGCAATTTTAACGACGGTGCAGAACTTCCTTTCGGAATAATTGGTGGCTAAACCGTAAGTCGTATCACAAAAATTCGCGTTTCAATTTGGAGAGATCTACAACGTTGGGCCTATGACATTTTGTCGTATCTCTATCCCTTATTCGTTAAATAGTACTGCATTTCTCTAGTTCAAGTTAATGTTATACTTTTTACACGTGCATGTTATTGTTTGGCACACTTATAGGAAAGATGCAATCATAACATTGGGCAGGCACAATGATATGGCCAGTGGCCATATGTTCGCAACATTTTTTGATTCCAGGGTCACATGAGTATCAAAAAAATTAAGTAGTATGTGAAAACTGTACCAAATTTCACCCCATTCAATGAATAACTGAATCTAACCCATAAATATAGGAGATACGATAAAATGTCATAGGACCAAACATATAGAGCACTAAACGAGTCGTCTGATCGTGAAGTCCGTTTGTAGGTGCAATTTAATATATTCTTACTCACTGTCTTTACAGTAATTTGAGGAGAAATCCGTATACAATGAAGAATACCGTAGTGAAGCACGGGTACATTTGCTAGTAGGTAATACAAGTCAAGAAGCCATTTTATGTCCATAGTGTAGGAAGCCCTTTTCGGTCCCCGATATGCAGTTTGAAATATACGGAAGTATGGGTACGTTTGCGTAATTTATTGAGGGGCATTTGATTTTTCAAAGCATTCACTTGGAAGTTAGATATCTACCACCCAAATCTAGGGCAAGCAAATTTTTAACGTAGGAGTATAGATGAATAACTGTACAGTTATACCGGCTTTTATTAATTATTTATATTGATTTTAGTTGTTTTAATTATTCATTTCATATTTACCCGATATTCAGTTCATTCACTTAAAATTGTAGGGAATACGAATATTTCACTATACCAGCAATAAAACGTGAAACGTATTCTCATTCAACTAACTCAATCCTGTATGATCTATTGTAGAGGAAGCATAGTACAGAAGATAGGTGATAATAATATACAGAAGAGGTTTCAGGACATACCACCAGGAAGGAATACAGGTATTCTCTGGACAAAGGAGAGGAAAGAACAACACAGCCAGAGGATGCGCAATTACTGGGCAAACATCAAAACCCACCCCAAACGCATTAGTTGAATATCGTGGTCCATAGTCGGGCTATACGAAACAAGAAGAAGAAACAAGGAATAGTAATACACATATCTGCCATGGCGTAATTTTAAGTTCATGGCATAGGAAGGCATTTTAGTTCAGTCCGTGATATCCGGAAATCTTTGTCTGTTCATGTGCGTGATGCCCAGCCAAATCTACAGCACGCAGATATCTGAAATTTTTGTCATAATTTGCCACGGCATTTCGCCGATCACGCATGGCTGTGTAAAGATCTAATCTTGCTCTAAGAAATGTTGTAGTCTATGTCATCAACAAGCAACTTTTACAAGCATTACCCGGTGTTATACAAAAGTCTATCGACACGACATGTAATACGGATGAGGCTGGCAACTACATGACAGAGCCTATGGACAACTAGGAGTCACCTGGAGTACCCTCGAATATCTTGGAGCGGACGATTGTGGTACCGATTATCATTCTAAGGAATATGAATCCTCCTCCCCTCTGCTTAGGAACACAACTGTCAGTTAAGAAAGTGATGACGAATATTATTGAAGCCACCATCATGACTGGACATGCTACGGGTGAAGTACCATATAGGCCTACCGTTTAAATTTAGACGTTTGTTTCAGTTTCGCTATGCGCACCAAAAAGGCATAAAGAAAATCGCTTAAAGTTGTGGGACTCGATCTTAGGAAAGAGTGCTTCTCTCATGGTCTACTGAACGGAGTTTATTCAGGAGTTGGAAAGGCAAACACACTATACATTTTAGCTCCAAATGGAAGGACACTTAGTATAGTTCATTCGAAAGCTCTATGAGGAGATATTAGTTTGGTTTTTAGATAATATGGTATTTTATATTGTTTTAATATTATTTTCACGATTCACTAATCCGGTATTGAAAGTATCAATATTATTAAAAGTAAAATAATGTACTTTATGCAATTTATGCAAAGTCTACGTGTGCTACTTGTGCGACAGAGTTTGCAATTCTAGCATTGTGTAAGAAAACCGGAAGAAGAAGAAGAAGAAGAAGAAGAAAGGAAGTAAAGTAAAATAACTTAAAAGAAAACCTCCTCAACGGTTTTTTATATATACTAGAGGACCTGTGCTATTCTGTAGCATTCGTTATAAATAAGACAAATAACTCGTCTTCATATGCCTGTCGTTGTTGTATTGTTTTACCTTCCCTTTTCGGTGCTTTTATGAATGTTTAATAAGAAGCGCGTTATGCTGTACCGCAGTTCGTAGTCCACCCATTCTGAAGTCATCATGCCGTCTGTTTGATAAAAATCTATCCATATATTCGCTATTTTATCCTACAGTTATTCATGTAACTGAGTCATAGAAGGCAATGGACCGGGCAAGCTGGCTGTGCGGTTAGGGGCGTGCAGCTGTGAGCTTGCATCCGGGAGGTGGTGGGTCCGAACTCCACTGTCGGCAGCCCTGAAGATGGTTTTCCGTGGTTGCTCATTTTCACAGCAGGCAAATGCTGGGGCTGTACCTTAATTAAGGCCACGGCCGCTTCCTTCCCCCTCCTAGGCCTTTCCTATCCCATCGTCGCCATAATACCTATCTGTATCGGTGCGACGTAAAGCAAAGCAAATTGTGAAAAAAAAAAATAGAATGCAATGGTATTTTTAATCGCAGTTCCTCTACTGTATATAGAATGGTGTCTTGTGAGCTCATAGGTTAGTCTCGAAGGAGCATTTCTTGCAAGGCAGAGAACATTTTAAAGATACATGCCCTTCACTCTTCCCAGTGTAGCTAGGTTATCCTTCGATAGGTGTTCCCAGATAATGTCTAAGTCATATGTCATGATGTTTGTACATAGATCTTTTCTCTTAGCAGGATGTTGTAAATTATGGGAACTTTCGGCCATATGTTGAATATATTTAAAAGCTGGGAAAGGTTAGAGAATCAAAAAGTATCTAGCAGCGAATAGTAATGTTCCATGATCAGAGGAACTGTGTAATCGCTGGTTTGACTGGTAGTAATCAAGGCTACATGCAATGACATTACTTAGGATGAAAGTCACGCAGGGCTCTATCAAAATATTTATGAAAGTGTTAGTCGCTTAGCAACCGCTAAGTACAGAATGTATTGCGGGTTAGAGTAAGTCTTCGCTTGCAATTATAGAGTTGATCATTCAATGATTTGATTTTAACATTACCCAAACTTGGCCTGTCAGTGTCTCATGATTCACCGGCAGGCAATTCCGGAGGGATTAAAACAAAAATGAAACGAATCGATCCAGTAGAATGGACGGACTGATTAGCCAGAACTGTTTTTAGTGAACTTATTTTTTAATTCTAAACAACTGATGAACGGCTATGATTATCATATATTGCAAAAACTTGTGGTCATTAATAAGACAATACATTAAATCAATGTACAAACAGATATACGAAATGGACAACAAATGCATTCACGCCATTAGGCTGTTCATGAAAAGGCAGACTTGGAGAAGGTAATCGGGTTCATCACGAAATAATTGGGCGTGCATTCCGATTGCGACCTGAGCGTCACTCTGCTTTGTGTGTATTTTATCTTTTTACAATCGGCTTTACATTGACTCATACAGGTCTTACTGGCGACGTTTGTATAGACAAGGGCTAGGCGTGGGAAGGAAGCAACCGTGGCCTCAATATATTAATATACAGCCCCAGCATTTACCTGGTGTGAAAATGGGAAAACACGGAAAACAATCTTCAGGGCAGCCAACAATGGGGTTCGAACTCACTATCCCCGAATGAAAGCCGTGATCCAAACTGTACAACCATTTGCTCAGTGCTTTGCGTGTTTCAAAACTATCATAGAGTTCCTGTATTCTTTTGTGCTACATGATAATCTGACGCTGATGCTTTGAAGTGATAAAAGTACATCACGTAATTCGCACATAAGTGCAATGGCACAATTACACGTCTAAAATACCGTATGCACGCTATAATAGAGGAAGTCTTTACCATCCACTCTAACCACGAGAGTCACATGACCTTTACGGAGACGGCTTTGCTTTCAATTTTAATATTTCAATCACTTCCTCAGATAACATCATAAACATCTCTCATGCCACTTACAGATCGAAGTAGCTGGCTGTGGACCTGGCTGTAACAAAGCAGTGGATACGTAGAGGTGAAGAACGGTACGGGGATAGTACTGAATTCATGTCTATCCGAAAAAGTTACGTGAACTATAGATTCTCGAACGTAACTGCTAAAGAACATTTCCCCACTTCATATCACTACATTGTTTAAGCTAAATATTTTTAAATGAGTATAAAAATCTTATATTCCTTGTCCCACTGTCACACTTTACTGTCATGTCAACTCCTCATATGTTACTTCACCAAAATGGCTCCTCATTTAAATCAAATTTGAATAAAAATCTCAGGAAAGACGACCTCAATGTTTATCCCCTTTAAACAATCATCGTCGTCATCATCATCATAATCATAATCATTATCATGTCGTTAAATCATCGTATACCGAGCGAGTTGGCCGTGCGGTTAGGGGCACGCGGCTGTGAGCTTGCATTCGGGATATAGAAGGTTCAAACCTCACTGTCGGCAGTCCTGAAGATGTTATTCCGTGTTTTCCCAATTTCACACCAAATAAATTCTGGGGCTGTACCTTAATTTAGACCACGGCCAATTCCTTCCCACTCTTAGCTCTTTCCTCTCCCCTCGTCGCCATAAAACCTATCCGTGTCGGTGCAACGGTTTTGTGATGGAAAACAAAATTACCATGAAACTTAGTGATACTTTAGATGGTTACTTTCTGAATAAATTAAAGGACTCATAAATATATTCCATACAAATTGATTTTAAAGAAAGCCTTTCTGGATAGGAATGCAAAATATTCTCGCTTAATGAAAAGTGCAATACACTCTATTTTATTTCAAGTTATTACTAGTTCTTAATTTTTATATTTAACTTAGCTACCGATACCGGCTTCGCACGAAAACAATTACAAATTTCAGGCGATAGGCTTCTTTTAAACAAGGACTTAAAGATTTCCTCGTATACGACATTAGTCGTTTTTCCTCCAGTAGTGAACACGAAAACAGATTTTGTTTCGACGTAACATTGAAAGGGCTAACTAAAGCTGTCCATGATAAAAATATTCTCCAACGGGATCAACTTCAGACGCGCAAAGTGTCTGATCCTCTTACCGGGAAATGGACTCGTTTGAAATCAAAAGACAAATCTGATTCATAGGGTTTCTAGGCATTAAGACCAGTTCTCTTGTGTCACAGCGAGTTAAAATAGTATTCCATTTTACAGGTGAGTAGTATCGGTAAACAACAGACACCGCACCTAAAGAAACTAAAGCATATTTTTTTATAATTTATGGTCGAATTGCATTCCATGGTGGAATACTCGTTATAGGACCACAAACTACGAACATTTTTCCACATTTCAAACGAAATCTAGTTCTGTCAGAATAATAGTGAGCGTTCCGCTCAACAGATGACTCTTTCATTGTCTACTCGAAAAATGTCTATTTATGTCATCTGAGAAACCGTTATTTCGATCTGCAGACCATTCTGCATTTCTCTTTGAATTAAGTCTACTTCGATCTAAAGGCAGGCGGTTATTACGATCAGGAGGTGACTCCCTTTGCTTTGTGAAGTAATTCATTCTCTGTCATGTGACAATCGAGAATCTCTTTGTTGCTCATTTTCATGCAATGTACTATGATCTATATTCTCTTTCCGTCTGAGCGTGATGGGTTTTTCGTAGATTTTATAAAGATAATGGAAAATCACTGAAAAACTATATATTGTATCGTAGCATGTGCAACGAAATGTTCGCAGACATAATTTAAGAGAACTACTTGGAAGTTGTATCATGAGAGAATGAATAATTTATGGATTTATTCCCATTGATAATTCCAAGTCCCCAAAGCATAAGTTAAAATATCAGTTACAATATAATTTTTAATGGTGTTTTCGACCTTCCAGAAAGATGTTTATCCAATAAGTGTGTTGACGATAACTGTTCACTATAAGTTTTCTATAGGCTGAGGGCTTTCTCATAGTCTAGACCATAAAATTTCTTTGTGGCCCCTGTCCTGGAATTCTAACCCCCCTCTGGATGGGGGCGGTAGAATAACACCCACGGTATCCCCTGCCTGTCGTAAGAGGCGACTAAAAGGGTCCTCAGGGGCTCTGAACTTTGGAGCGTGGGTTGGCGACCACGGGGCTCTCAGCTGAGTCCTGGCATTGCTTCCACTTACTTGTGTCAAGCTCTTCACGTTCATCTATCCTACCCGACCTCTCTTGGTCAACTCTTGTTCTTTTCCGACCCCGACGCTATTAGGTTTGCGAGGGCTAGGGAGTCTTTTGTTTTCACGCCCTTCGTAGCCCTTGTCTTTCTTTGACCGATATCTTCATTTTCGAAGTGTCGGATCCCTTCCATTTTTCCCTCTGATTAGTGTTATATAGAGGATGGTTGCCTAGTTGTACTTTCTCTTAAAACAATAACCACCACCACCACCTGGAATTCTAAGTGAAAGCTGCGCAGCAATGTGTTAAACGTGTTACATCACAAAAATCGACCAATCCTTGTAAGTGTAGCCTGAGTTTTGTGGGCTAGAGGTAGCAGGCCACCGCAGAATTTAATTCTACTGCAGTTTCATCCTTGAAAGCGACTGTGAGCGGTTGGAATGTGTGGTGTTGCATGAACCTATTGTGTTTGGAGAGGTTTGTTTTCACGTGACAAACATACTGCCGTCGTAAGCGATTTCAAAGCATTCGCAAAATAATTCTTTTGAGATAATCAACAGTTTAGATTTTTTGGTGGCTTTATCTTTCTCAATTGATAGATGTATGTGTCATTTCCATAGCGCGCTTACCGCATCATCTAGCAGTTAGCAGATTAACTCAAGGAAATTCATAAACAGCGATTTCATAACCCACGCCAAACAATGTATGGCTAATATCTCGAGTTTGGTTGTAGATACGTTAATTTGGCAATGAAAAATCTTTGAAATCACCTCTAAAACCCACGGGTCATATGCGAAAACGCAAAGTTTGCAAATACGTTGAATTCGCTTAGGATGGCAGTAAGCCAATGACCAAGAAATACAACAGATAGCTTGGAATTTGGAGGAAAGCTGTATATAGGACTATTTTCATAACATTATACAATATTCCAGATCATAAAACGTTATTATAAAAAAATTATGAATATCCTTTGAATCTAGGTTCATCTCATGTAGGTTTGCAGTATGCTGTTCATTTCAGTTCATGACAGTTGTTGCGTATCTCCCCTCACTCGAAATTTCATAAACAGAGGTCGATAAATAGAATAATATAAACAGATCATAGTTTAAGCCTCGGTCTTGGTATATGTTTGAAAAGCATTGTCATCAACAGTGCCGTAATTTTAATGACAATCTTATAACGTGGTGCATTCTGACGTGAATAACTTATGTTTAAATTCTGGTCATGCTCCCTAGAATACGGGAATGAGTACTTATTGAGTCATATCTTCGTCATTCTTTCTAGGATTTTATTTTTGGTTATTATTTTTCCATCTTTATTTGTCATTTTCAGAGCTTAATGAATGATTATTTCCCGATTTCTAAAAATTGTCTATGTTCTGATTTATATTTTCCATATATTTACGTTGAATAATTGCCCACCTGGTGGACATGTTCGTTAAGTCGTCAAGTCTATACGGTCTGACACCGTTGTTAGCCGGTTCGAGTCCCGTTTGTCGGAACATTTTCACCATCAGAATGTTGGCCAGCGGGGTAAGAAAAGTGTTGGTATGCAATTTCTAATCACTAGATTGCGTGATGAAATCGTGTTAAGTTCCAAACCTCTCCGCAGTGCTCGTATGGAGTGAGGAAATATGACGCTGTTCATGGTGATTTGTCCGTTGAAGACGTAAAGCCATGAGCAGATCCCTTGAAGCTATTTCATAGGAGTAGGCTATGTGTCGGCACCGGGTTTCACTCTCTCCCTTCCTACTATCATATCACGTCATTCATCTCATACACTCCTATGATGAGGTTGACGTCAGGAAGGGCATCTGTTCTTACAAAATACGCTACAAAGTTTCATCTCACTTCAGAAACGACGCCATAGAAGGTTGGACATACATACATACATACATACATTTACGTTGGAAAATTATATGGATATCGTTGGAACTTTCAACAATCGTGAATACTGAAGCATCAAAAGTTGCATTGCACAGTTCAGGGCTGTTCATTGTATTAGAACGTGCGAGCAGACAATGTCCTTTTGCAATCGAGAACTGGCGTTTGATACCTATCATATATTGCAATGTGGAATGAGTTATTTTTGAAATTTTATACCGAAGATCAAGTTCATTTTCATTTAGCTAATAGATAAGCTGTTCTCTCTCTCTGGAGGTATTTTCCTAACTGCCTACACTGGAGTTTGGTAAAATTACTTGTTCTTTATGGAGGCGAAGATCTTCGGTTAGTTATTTGATATTTCCCTCTTTAAGTACTTTTGTACAAGACAAGTTTGATATTCGCAGAAGAAAAGTACGTAGTCCAAGCAAACAATTTATACTATAGGAACTGTTAATGGTCGGTACTGATACAACTTTTCAGATACATACACTTCAAATTGTGCCACTATTTCAGTTTATGTGCATTCTCGAGTTTCCTGTTATGAGCGATCATTTTATTTTTAGTGCTCTAATGTATTCAGATGAGTTAAAATGTTGAAAACAATTCGTCTAATGTCAATGAATTCGTCGTAATTCCAGACTGAGCTGGAAGCCTGCGATCTAATATACGACAGCTTAAAAGTGGTGCAATGATATATCAAAATGCACATTTCACCTACAAGGTATAAACTTAAGAGGACTGAATGTCAGATATGGAATACAAAACTGAATTAAGTAGATCATTTTGGTAGTTAGGAGTGAATTATTCCAGGATGGTAATATAGTAAGTAATATGGGATCAATATGTAGCAAAGCTAATGTATTTAGCTCGCAGTTTCGATCAATGGTTTTCTAAGAAGGTATTAAGTAATCAGATGAAATTACCTTTACATTACTCTGTTTACAGACCGACTGTTATGGTTCCATCTCACCTGTTTGAAGTTAGCGCGCTACTCAGTGAGTCTTCGATAACACTACGTATTTCCCAGCCAGCACGCTCATGAGACTGACATCATCAGCCCGCCTGTGGTATATGTAGGCGAGCAGGCGGAAGGTACAATGACATCCGTAGAAGATGGCTGGAACACACTGTCTGAATCCATCAAGACATGTGTGACATCCACCCCAGGTGTCACCATAAAATATCTACGCCTTATTGACAAGCAGATTTGGCGGTGGAATGATTATGTGCAGCAGGTCACTAGGGAAAAGACAGCTGCTTACAAGACATGGCATCAGGCACGCAGCTCGGAGGATTTAGAAGGTACTGGTCTCCTAAGTTCAGTGCAAAACGAGCTGTAGCAACTGCAAAAGTAGCACATTAAAATGCCATCTATGACGAGCTTGGTAAGCTTGGTTGTATGAATAGAATCCTCCCAATTTCCCACAATCGCGATTGCGCCACACAAGATCTAGGTCATGTTATTAACATCAAAGAGAGAAACGGGCTCCTCCTACAAGAGAGACATGACATACTATGTTACTGCAAGGAGTATTTTGAGGAAAAATGCAACAAGGAGTTCCCTCATCCACCTCTAACTACAGCTGATCCCATTCACGGCCCAGTGCCCACTATCACTACGGAAGAAGTGTCCACTGCCATCAACAAAGTGAAGTCTGGGAAAGCGCCGAGTGCAGATGATATCCCAGCCGAAGTATGAAATATTCTGGAAGAACAAGGTGTAGTATGGCTTACTGACTTCCTCAACAAGATTATTATGGAGAATACAATACCAGACGACTGGAAGACCAGTATCACAATTCCAATTAGGAAAGGAAAAGGAGATATACAGGATTGCTAAAATTATAGGCCAATCCACCCCTTGTGTTATACTGTGAACATGTTTGAACGTGTTCTTGATGCGATGTTACGACCAGTGTGGCTTTGTTAAAATCAGTGGAACAACAGACGCCATCGATGCACTTCCCCTATCGATGGAAAGACACCACGAGGAAACGCAGTTCACTTGGCCTTTCTTGATTTGGAAAAGGCATTCGACAGAGTAGCACATGATCTCATTTGGCTGGCAGTGAGACTACACAGTGTACCTGAAGCCTATGTAAACTGGGAGAAATTTCTGTACCCAAAGACCATAAGTTCAGTACGGTGTACAACAGGAATGTCCGATAGCTTCCAAATCAATGCTCCTGTCCATCATGGATCAGCCTTGTCTCCATTGGTTTTCATACTCTGCATGTACGCCATCACAAAGGACATCCAGACCAGGCATCCATGGATATTATTGTATGTGGACGATGTCATGTTAGCTAACGAGACACGTGACGATTTCGAACAGCTAGTACAAGAGTCATGCCTCACCTCAGAAAGCAGTACGATTCCTGATGTCAAGACAAGAATCAGCGCCGCATGGATGAAACGGCGCCAGGTTACTGGAGTCCTGTGTGATAAGAAAATTTCATTTCATCTGAAATCTAAAGTCTACCGCACAATGATTAGACCGGTGGACATTTATGACCTACAACATCGAAGCAAGGACAGGCACTTCATGCAATGGAAATGAAGATGCTGCTGTGGTACAATGGCTTACTCGACTAGGCCTTATCAGGAACGACGCTGTGCGGAAGAAATTCAAGATTGCCCCAATCAGAGATAAAATGCGTAAATCACGTCTGCGATGACATGGGAATGTACTCCGCAGCAGTGAAACCTCAGTTAAAAAGACTGCTCTTCAATTGAACGCGGATGGTCGCCCACCTCGAGGGTGACGTCAAACACACTGGCTGGATAGCGTGAGAGATGACATGCGGCTCACCCAAACTCAGCCCTTGGGACACAATGGATCGATTGAAGTGGAGGAAACATTGCAAGAAGGCAGACCCCAACATAAACGGAAACATGCAAAGATGATGAGGCGGAAGAGACAGGCGGGCTGTTAGCAGCTGTCTAACGACAAGCCTATACTGTAAGCTGGGCACGGAGGTCACGCCTCATGAAAATGTGCACCGAACCGGTGGACTAACGCTAGCCGGGGAGGTTTCACCTCAGGATTATCTCCCTAGCCTCATCCTTTCTGATTTGCAACGCTCTATAACTTGATACTTTCTTTACCGACATCAGTCATATAAAGATTGTAAACTTACATAGCCTTCTGTTAGAACTATTCTCGTGGTCAACTTAGGCAGTCAATTTTAGGAATATTGATTTGCATTGTGTTCTGGCAACGAGAATGGTATTGTACATATTTGGTTAGATTTGTACATTTGTAAAATGTTTCCAAGGCATCCTCAAGCTTGTTCAGATTACAGATTAAATGTACATTCAGCAAACAAATCAAGTTAGAGTAACTTTCGTTTTGCACAGAATAAAAAGGCTTCTACAATAAACATTTTACTTCTGCTGTACAGATCTGCTTCTTTGTATACAACACTGACTCCGTTGTACGTGAATGATAGCTAGGATGACTCACAATATATTATTCACGTAAGCTAGAAGTAACGAACATGAAAACAAAGAGAATGATTGATGCTACAAACAGAAGGAATAAATGGCGGGGGATTACTTGCAATGAGGAGATAATAGTCAATTTAGGAACATTTTGTTATGATTAGCTGTTTTACCCATCGTGGACGGTGTAATTCCTTGGCATGTACATGACTACATTTATGTCGGCATCTCATGTTGTTACTTAGATCCTGAGGCACGTAAGTGGACACCCTCTCGCTGTCAGCGGCTTATTAATTACTAGTTTCGTGGTTCTCTACCGTCGTATGCAGTTCAACATTTTTATTTAAAAAAATTTTTTTTTTACGTTTCAACTTTTCCTTCTGGTATGAAAGCCAAGTATGATAATATTGAAGAAGTACAAAGGGATGTACACTCATGTACATAAAAAACCAGAACACCTTGAAAAACTAGAGATAGGAAGTTGATATTCACAGAACATGTACATTAGTACGTTCTGAAGAAATTATTAGCGTTTGAACCATGTCGGTCCTCAGGTTCAAGGTCCACATCGATATCTCGGCGCTCCACCACCGACTAGTAAAATGTGCCTGCAGCTCTCGTTATCGCTATAAACCTAAGGTAATGGCTAATTGTGACTTGAACAGACGTTCAGGATGCCTCGCAAACTTACCAGATAATCGTACCGTCAAATGAATGAATTTGAAAGAGGGAGCATTATTGGCACGGGAGAACGTGGTGCATCAATCCGGGAAATTGGTGCTCCTGTGGGACGAAGTGTGTCAGCAGTGCAACGGGTGTGTACAGAATGATTTACAGAAGGCCGTAGAACACTACGAGATGGTCTGGTCGCACCACCCTGACCAACCCCCTAGAAGATCGACACCTCACCGGAATGGCATTGCAGGACACATCTGCATCCTCCTCGGCTCTGGCGGAACACTGGAAGAGTGTAACACTTCGTACACTATCAGGAGTGAAGTCCGTTGCCGTTCATCACGACCTGTGTTACCGGCGCGTCGTCTACTTATCCGCCTACCTTTGACTAATATGCCTAAACATGCTAGACTGCAATGGTGTATGGAACGACGTCGCTGGGGACTGGAATGTCAGCAGATAGTGTTTTCGGAAGTCCAGGTTCTGTTTGTTTGAAAATGATGGCTGCTTTTCGGTTCGCCGCAGATAGGAGGAGAGGCATCACATTGACTGCATTCGCGCAAGATATACAGCGCCAACTCAAGGGCTTATGGTGTGGCGTGCTATTGGGTACAACCACAAATTACAGTTGGTGCGTGTCCTCGGCACTGTGACCAGCTTCATCTACGTGAATGACATCCTGCGACCCGTAGCCATACCCTTTCTGCACGACACCCCGAATGCCATACTTCAGCAGGAAAATGTGCGACCACATGTTGCTGTGCGAACACGTGCCTTCTTGTTGTCACAGGATGTCAGACTGATGCCCTTGACCGGACTTCTCGCCAATCGAAAATGTGTGGGATATGGTGAAACGACGGGTGCGGCGCTGTGACGCAATGCCAACCACAAAAGGTGAACTGTGGAACAAGGTGAATGCAGCATGTGTAGATATACCCCAGGACGCAATTCGTGCCTTATACGCGACGATGCCATCACGCATGGAACAAGTTATCAGCGCCCATGCAGGACCCAGTGCCTGCTAAATAACAGGACACATGCTGAACCTAGGTGACTGAAATGCTAATCGTTTCTGCAGAACATACTAATGAACATGCGCTGTGAATATGAACTTCCAGGTGTTCTGTTTTTAATGAACATTAGTGAACGAAGAGTTTTGAATGTTGCTGATATGATCTCAATAGCAACACTCCGTAGAATTAGTTACTGGCTCTTCGATTAACTTTTCAGACGAACCGTCACTGATACTCACCGTATTTTTCACTGCATCGGAAAAAGTCAGAAAAAAACATTTTTGTAATCAATATTCTAGGTCCATTTTGTCAGGAGCAATTTTGCTTTAAAACCAACCTTAAAAGTGATACATCGAGTTTTATGTTTTTATGGTCTTACGCGTCATCCCTGCTGAATTCTTTTGAACAAATTATAGCTAAAATCTCACTCACTCTTATCCTAATTTTAAATGCAAATTTTCATGAAAATTCCTCAATCCATTATCACGTCATTTCGTAAAAGGCAGACAGACAGAGAGACAGACAGACAGACAGACAGACATATAAGAATTAAACTGAACCTGGCAAAGGTTATTTTGTATCATGTCCGGTAGGAAAAACAAAAATCATCACATTAATATTAAAAAGGTACACACAGAAGGCACGCATTTTAAACTCGCAGGGGGAGTAACGCAATAATGTTGCCTTTTGTTCCTTTTAAAGAATTTTTTTTTTGCTAGGGGCTTTACGTCGCACCGACACAGATAGGTCTTATGGCGACGATGGGATAGGAAAGGCCTAGGAGTTGTAAGGAAGGTGCCGTGGCCTTAATTAAGGTACAACCCCAGCATTTGCCTGGTGTAAAAATGGGAAACCTCGGAAAACCATCTTCTGGGCTGCCGATAGTGCGATTCGAACCTACTATCAC
This sequence comes from Anabrus simplex, assembly GCF_040414725.1. Lineage (NCBI taxonomy): Eukaryota > Metazoa > Arthropoda > Insecta > Orthoptera > Tettigoniidae > Anabrus > Anabrus simplex. The sequence continues at coordinate 1,400,712,007 of NC_090265.1, forward strand.
CCGGATGCAAGCTCACAGCCGCGCGCCTCTACGCGCACGGCCAAATTTTAAAGAATTACGAATTGGGTATGAATTCTGGTTATCGAAGCATAGCCTAATGGCTGCTATAGTTTTATAGAAGGCTGGCTGTGTAGAATGCTGCCAGTTGTTTATTTTACTGATATACCTTAAGGTTCTTACTCAGATTGGAAGACGTCATTCGAGGAGAACTCTGTTCATTCTAAGTTCAAAGTTTTTTCTGTTTACAATTGGCTTTATGTCGCACCGACGCAGACAGGTCATACGGCGACGATGGCGTAGGGAAGCGCTAGGAGTGGGAAGTAAGAGGCCGTGGCCTGAGTTAAGATTCAGCCCCAGCACTTGCCTGGTGTGAAAATGGGAAATAAATTCATAGTATGCTGTTGTATAATGTAATTCATAGTTCAAAACATTCACTTCTTTCAATACATATATCAATTTGCTACAAAAAATGAAGGAAAATGAGGTGGGTCACTTTCTCTATTTGTATTTTAGTCACCTAACTATCACGATAACAGATTTTATTCAAGCATAGCGTTGCTTTTCATACTACCCTGAGTTGACGTAAACAACACGATTTGTATAACGCGCGACGTAGACAACTGTATACGTTCGTTTCCCGAACTTCCCTCTCTAACAATTACGATTTATCCGTTTGCTCTTTATCACATTTCTGGCTGACTTCATGACTTACTGCTCAGCGCATTGACCTTCGGGCCTCGGGGTTCATGGTTTAATTCTTGCTCGGTTCGAGTGGTTTTACACGTCCATGGTTAATTCCTTTAGCTTAGTGACTGGGTATGTTGTGATGATCCCAACTTTCCTATAACTCACACTCCACACACAACACTACCCGCCACGACCCAAACACGCAGTTCATCATAGAGCACTTAATGCTGCCCACCCTCATGAAAGAGTCTGCCTTATAAGAGCTGCAATGAGCAATAATAGCCACACAAAATTATTATTATTATTATTATTATTATTATTATTATTATTATTATTATTATTATTATTATTATTATTATTATCACTTCATATTTATGGAAGAGCCCTGACTCTGGCTTGCTGGTTGAACCCGCTATTCGATCAGTAAACTCTGACAACCTGGGTGGAAATAGTTCTAACACACGACATGCAGCAGCTCATGCTACAGTGTTACAGATTTTCTCATTCATTCGCTGAATGGGTTTCCTTAACAAGGGGTTTCCTGTATTACCCATCGTTATCTCCAAGCCTTCTTCTGAGCTTCCTCCCCTCTTCACTGTGGATGTGTCCTAGTTACGAGTTTTCTATTGTGAGGCAGGCGTCCTCAACCGAACATTTGCTTGTTATATTAGATCTATACAGTTCCCAGTCACACGTGTCTTATGATATATTGTATGCTTGACTCTGTTTCATACTAATGACAACTTTGGGAGCGGAGCCTCATCAAGCGTCTCAGTATGGATAAGAAACTGGCTGTTCATGTTTTACAGGTGATTTATGAGAATAATGCGAATGAGGGAAACAGTGATTACGGAGTAATCGTTCAATCCAAATGGCTTGTCGACCATATTTCACTAATTTCGCGGTTGTTTGTGGCTTGTGACAAAATACATTTGCTCTCTTCTGGGTGAACAACATAAGGTCTTCTTCAAGGACAAAGCAAAATAATTTAAAAGTATATCGCTACTTCTAAGGCCCTCTGCACACGGAGCTACTCATTAGAAACGTGACTGGTTTGTAACCGGGGTCACAAACTGGTTAGTAAGAGCCGTTAGTTGTATACTATGGCATATACAGGAGAGCATAGTAACTGCGTAATAATATATTGTTTGCAGGCTATGGATCTAATTGTGCAAGTGTAGGTTTTGGAATCAAATGTCACGTCCTTGTGCTTCGGATTCAACAGTAAACTTGTAGGTGGCTATAATCACGCTATCTGCAGTGACGTAAAATTGCAAGTGTCCAAGTTTGCTTTTATTTGATGTCGAATCAAATCAGTCGCATAATTCCGCTATAGCGATGTCGAGGACTTCAAAAAATTTGTGTTACAGTGTTTCTTTTCTTAGTACTGTTATTATTATTCGCCGCTTTATCCAAAATATACGAGTAGATTGAGCTCAGTTTTACTGCCGGATTACTTTCCTGATGCAACTATATACTGTATTCTCTATTGGATATTGCTTTCCTGGCTGACAGTCTGTTGTATGTGTGCATGCGTGTGTGTGTATAAAGATGTAAATTAATATGAACATAAACACCCAGTCCCCGAGCAAGGGAAGATTTTATCCACATTAATTCCCCGGCGAAGAATCGATCCCAGGCCCTCTGAAAAGGAGGCCCCAGTGCTGTCCATTCAGCCAAGAAGCCGGATATTTACATTATACGTATACTTGTGTACTATTTTGTTACTTTTGTTGGTTATGCAAACACTAACTCTATGTCAGATAGGATAAATCGCGACCCAGCGCAGTCAGTATAACTAAATTTACTGAAAAGTTAAAATGTAATAAATTTTATCACAGAAATATACCAAACAATCCGGTGCCTCTGAAAACCAAACACAGGTGCAAGAATTTTAAATACGCGTAAAAGTGGTAAAGCTTCTTTTCTGAAAATATAAAAATTAGTAAATCTGATGGACGTAATAATCAGAAACACTGAATATTTCAGATAAATCAATGTTAAGCAGTGATGTAGTGATGCATAGACTACGGTGATTCTCCATAAAATCATAATGATTTAATAACTTTTAATTTTATGTCCACTTGTATCACTTGTGCTTCAGCTTATTTTGGAAAGATCCTTCCTCCCACTCTCTCCGCCACGTCTACATCACGATATTGTGACATGCAGATATGGTGTTAGAAATTAGATACTACTTTTTTCATTTGTGTGTTAATTTATTAGCCATAAATACAATACATGAAATGAAATTCACTTATGGTAATTTAATTTGTTCAACCTACAAGATACCCCCTTGATATGTGTCTTTTCCTTCTCGGACTATTCGTGCAGCTGTCCAGAGTAGTGACGTAGTTACCACATCATACGCTAGGAGTAGGTAAATATGTCAGAGAAACATACATTGCTGGAGTACGTTTCAGTAAGGTTTATTTTCCTTTACACACGCGCATGGGAAAATGAACTCATCGAAAATGTTGTTCTGATGGACTCATTATCAATATGTGGCTGGGAGGCGTGACCTACCTTAAGGGAAGTAATTGATAGGAAGAGCATTGTCACATTCGCGCTTTTGACACAGTAGTGACGATATATGATTTTCGGGTTTCGATCCAAGCATATCCCGAATGCAAACTCATACATGTACGACCTGAACTGCGCAGCCAACTCACTCTGTCAACAGAATTAGACGTTACTGAAATGATCACCGACCGAGTAGCTGCGCGGCTTGAAACGTGCTGCTGTCAGCTTAAATTCTGAAGATATAGGTTTCGAACCCCAATGTCGGCAGCCCTTAGACGGTTTTCGGTGGTTTCCTGTTTTCACACTAGGCATACACAGATGCTGTGTCTTAATTAAGGCCACGGTCGCTGCATTCCCACACGTAGCCCCTTCCTATCCTATCGTCGCGATAAGACCTATCTGTGTCGATGTGAGTTAAAAAGAATAAAGAAAGAAAAGAAACCTAAAAGATCATGTTACAGATAAGTGTAAGGAAGAGTGTCTCAAGGGCGATTCGAAGGAACGCATCAGAGTATTAGTTAAAAGACACTCGAGGCAGGAATCGAGTTGAAAAGGTAACGTATAAACACAAACCGCTTTATAAATAAACTGCGATACTAGCTGAAAATTTGAAGACCTTCAGTTCCTTTCCAACGTCATCCTAGAAAGCGGAGAATCTTTCATTATTACGTAAATAATAATATAGCCTCAGCTACAATACGCAGGTATTTCGATTTGACACTTTTTAGGCTACCTGCGTCGAGATTTCGTCGTTGCAGTTTACTCTTCTAGAGGCCAGACCTAAGCCAGAATACTAAGCTTATTTGGTGACTAATTACTGAGTTCTAATTTTGTCGGATAAACATCGAGTGGGTCACCAGGGATCTTTCACATCGTACGATATGGAGTGCCGAATGAACTTTGGCCTGCTGTTCAAAATACCCACAAATTCCACTGGGTTTTAACCCACAATTTTTCATTCTGCATCCCGACATTATGCTGAAAGCGGAGGTATTTAGCTGATGAAAGAGACGATGGCCTCTAAGTCCCTTCAAACTGAATTATAAGTGACTTAGTGTCAGTTCTGTATACGATAAACTACATTGCTGGAAGAAAGAGGTAAAATACACAGAAAGAGACACTTAAGTGTTAAATGTAAAAGAGTGTATTCAAGAAGGCCGATAGGGTGATATAGTCACTGGCTTCTCATCGGGGCAGCTGTGCTTTGAATCCCAGTCAATGTATGATGGATTTTTAAAATGAATTTGCAGGTGCGTGTGATTCGGGTCTCATGAAATACTGAAGGTCCCATGATTACTATATCACGTGTCTTGTTTTCTTTATTTCAATTCCACGGCAAGAAGTAATTATACTCATAACACTCACCATAAATTTTGCGAGAAGTGGCTAGATCAGAAGCCTTCAGCACTAAGTCGTCTCACAACTCAATTTCTCTCTGAGGTATCAAGTTTGACAACCCGTAAAACATAGAGGATACGAACTGAACCATGAAAACCCTTTCCCTATTACTTATTACAAATCTAGGTCTGCATGCGTTTCAACGAACAACCCGTCTCAGCTCGTCCTGTTCGCTTTCAGTTAGTGTTAGTTCCGGTGACAACGTTGGCCATCGTTGACCAAACACATGTACAATCTACCACACCCCTCGCTCTGAATAATCTCCCGTGGTTGTATACTTCAAATGCAATCGGCCCCAACAGAAACATCGCCGCCTGTGGCGACATGCTTATGGCTGCAGAAATATGACTGAGGAATACACCTCGTCTTCACTGACTTACAAGGAGAAGTTCCAGGGTGTACAGTTGAACCTTGGTAATCCGATTTAATTTGGGGTAGTGATATTTTCGGATTCGAAAAATCCCGCATTATCCAAAAGAATAACATACCCTAATGCATGTACAATACAGCTGGTATTATGGTACGTAGAACAAGCACACTGCTGCCATGCCGACCAACATGATGTTTATACGGCGTTGGCGTAATACCGCATCGTCAACTGGTGTAGTTACATACACCAGTGAAGGGTAATATACTTTCCTAGTTAAGTGAAGGTTACTGTGTTTCATAAACATGTGGAAGTTGCCTAGTAATTAAACAAACTAACGATGTTTTCCCCACAGTAAACATGTTTTGTGTGTGCACAGATCAAAACAACTGACAGTAGACCCTATTTGAAATTTGTGTTCTATAACTTAACCCCGATTAAAGATGAAGTATATTCTACTACTTTCTTTATGGGTTAGTTTTTACGCAGCGCCGACTCAGGCTGATCTTATGGTGACGATCGGATAGATAGACGAATGTCTTTATTGGCGTAGTTAAGAAAATTAGGCCGTCTCTCACACTAAACCAATTATTGTACACTAGCAAATGTACCTGTGCTTCGCTACGGTATTTTACATTGTATTCGAATATCGAAGCAAATACTGTGCATCCAGTAAATAGGATAGTTTTATAAATAGCATGTCTCTGGGCGTTATCCTAGAAACAGCATGGGGAGGTCCCCATACGATGTTTCCAATGTAAAGTGATTGTTACGGATTTGTGATGATAACGACAGGCTCACTTGCCTACTGCCATTCACAATCGAGTTGGGAAGTTTAAATTATAATTGCAGGCCCCATTGCCAACTGCGCGGTCACAATCGATTTGGGGAGTTTTCGTTACAATGGCAGCCCCTTTACTACTTCCTGACAGATAGCAGTTGAGGAGTTATTATTATAATGGCAGGCAACTACCCTACTACCAGTCGAAATTGAGTTGTGCACTTATCATTATAATGTCAGGCCCCTTTTCCTACTGCCAGCCAGCTTACTGCCAGTCACACCAAGTTGGTGAGTTTCCATCAAAATAGCAGGCCACTATGCCTAATGCCAGTCACATTTTGGATGAGGACATTTGCTTATAATTGCGGGCACCCTTGCCTACTGCCAAACACAATCGGGTAGGGGAGTTTTAAACAAAACTGCATGCTCCCTTGCCTTCTACAAGTCAAATCGAGAAGTGAACTATTCATTACAATGGCAGGCCTTCCTTACTACTGCCAGTTACACAGGAGTTGGAGAAGGACCCCATTGCTATTGCCAGTCAAAGTCGGTTTGGGAGTACTGATTAGTGATTACAATAGCAGACACACTCTTTCTCGATCGCTACAAATCGACTTCAGTGAATATATATAGATCGACAGACGAAAGTATATGCGTGTTTACAATATTGCAGACCTTCATTTACAGATTAACTACTGTTGAACGTACGTCATATCGACAAAGGATTGTACAATAAGAGGCCGGATTTAGTGGCCTAAATGTCTGTTCCTATGATATCTCATCTATTCTTGGGTCAGACTGAGTTAGAAACGTTGAACAGGGTAAAGGTTTTGTAAGATTATCTCACATTGCATTACTTTTCGGATAATTATGTGACAACTACATACATAGCATTTGGCTCACATATGGCTACTGGGTGGGTCAATTTTTGTGAAGAGTTTGATGATTCTGTGTTTTCTATAAGTGATTGAAAGCATGAATTATGCATGTGAAAAGTCCAAATTTACTTAGATTAATATAGAAAAATCAAACTTAAAAAGGAAACAGATACGACAAAAAGTCATAAGAACAAGGTTGTAGATCATTCCAAATTGAACGGAGATTGTGCAATCCTGAAGGTCTGCACCATCATTAAAAAATTCTCCATATTTCTGTATTCTTCGGGGATAAAAAGTGAAAAATTCAAGATCTTGGAAGTTTTCCGTCTGTTACAGGCTAAAACATATAATTTTTTCAAATTTCCATTTTCTTTTCCGTCTGATAGATTATGCCGCAATCTGGATTTTGGGCGAGGAGGGTACAAACTAGGATTTTCAGGAAACTAAAGCAAAAAAAATTGCAGCTGTTCATTATTACCCCTTAAACGGGTAGGAGTGCGAAAATTTCGCATAAATAGTCAATGTGGAGGCACGGAGTTGTTACGATTTTATACATATAGATAGATAAGGAATCTGCTCCACGTACAACACCTTTTGGGCTATGTCCACTGGACTTAACCTGCAAAACTGATAATTCATGATATCTCCCTTATTAATCCTCCTGACGAAAAAATGCACATGAAAAAAGTTTTAGGGACGGAATTCCTCCACGTCTGGTCGATTTCCAGTCAGGTTGGTCTTGTACTGTGTATACTGTGGAAGAGTAAAATCACCATTTTGGTTCCCTATAAACCACCAGTCCATTTCGGGAACATGAAATGTTATTGACATTTAAAACCTACCTTTGGACCGGTCGATGCTAAATATAAAGTTTGGTTCGAATATCTTCAATAGTTTCCAAGTTGTAAGAAATACGCTTTTTCACGCATCTGCTGTTAAGTCCGATGGGACATGTACCTTAAAACGGTCCCTTAATGATATCTCCCTTATTAATCCTCGTATCGAAATGATACACATGAGAAAAAAGGTTTAGAAATTAATTTCCATCAAGGCAGGTAGATTTCCATTAAGTTTGGTTGTGTATATCTTGTGGGAGTACAAAATCACGGTTTCGGTTTCGTATAAACCCCCAGTCAGTTTAGGGATTTAGAAACAATATTTGTCCTAAAACCTACCCAAGGCCAGGTGGATTCTAAATATGAAGTTTGCAGGAAATATATCTAGTAGATTCTAGCACTCGCGTACATACGGAGTAATTAATAATAATAATAATAATAATAATAATAATAATAATAATAATAATAATAATAATAATAATACAGTTAAGAAAGTTGAAATTAATAGAAAATGGATTGTAACTGAGTACAGCTGGATAACGATAAATATGTAAATACCAAGTGAATGTATTGGAAAATCAAATGCCCCTGAATAAATTATGCTGGTGTGAGTTATGGATATAATAAAGCGGTAACAGAGGAGAAATTTAGGCGCATCGATTCTTAGGTAAACAAGTAAGAGGATGACTAATGGTGTTATTACTTAATCTATTCGGATCACCTCAAACTGGGGAGGAGGTATAATTTACTGTAATTCAAAATGTATTTTGATACAAGCATTCATTTCCCTATTACTATTTATCTATTACTACATTAAACATTACAATTAAACTTATTAATTATTTAAATCCAGTCTCTAAATTATGGTTGTTTCCTTAAAGAATATTTATTTATTTTGTCCTAGACGTCGAGAGAATTGTGTAGTCTTGGTTAAACCTGTATCCTACCTCCCTAAGTTGTATTAGTGCTTATTTGTGTGCTATCCTTCTCTATACAGTGATCCTACAATTACAGCACATATTTTGACTGAAATGAATGAATGAATGAATGAATGAATGAATGAATGAGTGACTATATAAATTGGTGAGTGAATTATTTCTTGACGGAATTGTGCTTGTGTGTGAATGAATGAATGAATGAATGAATGTATAAACACATTCTCACCCAGTTACGGGTAGTCACCAACTGGGGAGAGATGAATGAATGAATGAATGAATGAATCCATAAATGTTCTCATTCAATTCGCAAGCAGTTTATTAACTAACATAAGAAAATAATAACGACACTACAGTATTTATCTATTGCTACTTTCAATATTATATTTAAACCCACTACCTTACTGTATGTCCATTTTATGCAAACAAATGGAACACCTCGTTTGTTTAATATCTAACAGAACAACGGGAGAAAAGTTCATGGATTAATGGCCGACAACATGGTTTAGGAAAAGGTTTCTCCTGCGAGTGCCAGATATTTTCGCTGTTTCAAGATTTTAGCAAGTCATTAGACAAAGGTGTACAAGTTGATGCTATTGTAATTTATTTTGCTAAAGCATTTGATGTAGTGCCACATGACATTCTGGTCCAAAAATTGGTGGAAACAAACATTGATAAAATGGTGGTTCTGTGGATCCCGGAATTTTCGAGAGACCGCACGCAGAGGGTAAAGGTGGGAAGTAAATACTCCGACAAAGTTTCTATAACGTCGGGAGCAGTACAGGGTGGTGTTAGAGGGCCACTCCTATTTATGACGTTTATCGATGATCTGCCGATCGAAATTCGAAGTAAATGCAGATTGTTTGCGGATTATTGCATAATAAACAGAAAAATACAGTATGTTAGCGGTAACAAGCTATTACAAGCTGATAAAATTATACACCATAAGTGAGCACTCGATAGCAATATGAAATTAAACTCTCGAAAATGCAGTCTCGTAATAATGGGAAAGAAACATAGGCAATATTGTTTTGAATCGGCCGCTCTGGTTGAGAGTAACTCATGCAAGTATCTATAATCCACGTAAAGATAGATCTAAAATGGGACACCCATGTACGAAGTATAATTTCTAAAGCGTACAAGTCCTTGAATTTCGTGAAGAGGGTGCTAAAGGGCAGCAGTTCCCAGGCGAAGGCACATGCCTATATATCTTTTAGGCCAGTCCTCGAATATGGAGCAACCGTATGGGATCCATACCAAACATCATCATCATCATCATCATCATAGGTTGTTCTGCCATCCGACAGGTCCAATCATTGATGTGACCTCCGTATCTCTCGACCTTATGCCCTTTTCTTCACTTCTTACGGAACTTGAAATGGTATAGCGAATGGCTGAAAGACGTCTGAGTAAACCGATATCCGCTGGAAGGGTACCACCAGTTTCTGGTACGAATGTACAGTACGTTGGTAACGAAGATCTATGAATAACAAAATTGAGAGGTACCCGCATACCACCTTACAAGGCAATACACATAATTTGAAGAAGAAAACATAGAAGAGTACCTTGAATATGTGACCAAAATTACTATCGATCTTTGTTATTGCGGCATACATTATGCAACTATATGCATACAAATTTTCTTCCAGCACCGGTTTTGAACCTTCGAACACAAAACTCAGCGCAGGTCGTTGTGAGCGCAGCCACGGAGAAGTCTGAGACGAATGTTTCTATACCACAACACTTCATTGTCAACCTACTTTCTTATCAGCACTAAGCGTTCCTTTCATATTATTATATATTTTATATACGTATTCTTACCTCCTCATTGGTGTGTTACCAGATATAATCTAGTATTAGACAATATTGTGAACAGCGTTCTGCATAAATCCGAACTATAAGTGCAGTTGTTCTACGCACTGTGTGTAAGTTTGATGTTCAATTAAGTTATTATTTTATTAATAACTTGTCAACGGCCGTAGATGTGTTAAAATACCGGATCCCGTGAGATCTTCGAAGTTAAGCAACATTGGGCGTGGTCAAGATTTGGATGGGTTGCCACGCGCTGTTGGTGTGGGTAAGGGAATGGTGGAGCGGAAAGGAACTGGCCACCCTACCGTACGTAGATTCCGGCTCAAGCACACCTCTGCGGAGGTTCGGACCTGCCTTCGGGCAGAACACACCCTCACTTTACCTTGGGCCTGTTTCATAAAGCTACAAGTCTACAAGTTACAAGTAATTTTTCATACAAGTTGTAGGAAAAATTTAATTCCTGTTTCATAAAAGCACTTGTAGGTACAAGTGAATTTATACTAGTTACAAGACTTGTCAACAAGTCAAAATTCATGTTTTGTTTCATAATGATACTTGAAGAGTACAAGAACTTGTAGAAAATACAGTTTTTCTTACAAGTTGTTTGAGACATGTAAGGTTGATTACAAGTCTGTGTAATTTGCTGTTAAATACCCAATAATCAATTAGTTTTCAAGCTGTGTGTTCATTTTTGTGTGGAATATGGATTTGTTATATAGTAGTAGTGATAGTGATGAAGATATAGTAGGGGATGGGCAAAGACGTAAAAGAACTTTCAGAAGTAGGGTTAACATGGCTTTCACAAGCTTTTATGAATACAATGAAAGGTTTAGAATGAGTTCAGTGAAACTGGAGTCACTCCTTCAAGATGTAGGTAATCAGCTTCAACATGCAACTAACAGAAACTGTGCTCTATCCCCAAAACAACAGTTACTTATAGCATTACACTGGTTAGGAAATGGAGGGAAATATCATGCAGTAGGTGATATGCACGGTGTATCAAAATCTAGTGTGTGCAGAGCAGTTCATTCAGTTGTGAATGCAGTGAATATTGTCAAGTTTCCCACAGTTGTTGACTGGCCAGAGGAAACTGGCCACATTGTTCGAGAGTTCCATGCTATTGCTCGTATGCCTCAAGTATGTGGATGTATTGATGGCACACTAATAAACATTGATGCTCCTGCAGTAGGACATGAGAATGACTTCATTGATAGGCATGGGATTCATTCCATAAATTGCATGGTAGTGTGTGGACCAAATCTTAAGTTTTACTATGCAAGTGCTAACTGGCCTGGAAGTGTGCATGATGCACGTGTACTAAGAAACAGCACTCTTTCTCAACGCTTTGATGCTGGGTGGCGTCCATTTCCAGGTGCTATTCTTCTTGGTGATTCAGGGTACCCACTTAAGGAATGGCTCATTACACCTGTCTTGAATAATATAAATGACCCTGCAGTTATGCGTTTTAATAAAGCTCATAAGTCAACAAGACGTATAATTGAAAATGCTATTGGGATCTTAAAAGAGAAATTTCCATGTCTCAATCATCTTAGAGTTAACCCTACTTTTGCAGCTAATATTTTTATTTGTTGTGTTACACTTTGTAACATTTCAAGAGAACTTCAAGATCAGAATGTGATGAACATAGAACCTGTTGAAAATGAAAATGAAAACGATGAACCAGATTTTGACTATGTACCACTTCCAGCAGCACATAGGCGCCTGCAACTCATTAACCATTTTGCTTAAGATTAAGGCTTACCTAAAATATTCAGTGAAATAATGTATTGTAAAATATATAGTGAAATAATGTGATAAAAGACAGTTATTTACACAGACAAACTATTTTAATGTTATTGTTTAATTTACATGAGAAAAATAATCAAAGATGTAAAATCATTCATTAGCTTCTTCAGCCACTCCATTTGTTAATAAATAATAAACACCCTCTTCTACATTATCATCACACTTTTGTAATGTCCTTTGTATAATGAGACATGGGTAGGCCCAAGTCTCTCTCAAGTTTCAAAGCCTCCAATTTTGATTTATATATTTGTATTTCTAATAGCTCATTCTGAAGGGCTATCTTCTTTCTCCTCTGAATTTCCTGGTAATCTGTGTGGTGAAGTGAAGACTCAGAGGAAATCTTCTTCCTTTTCTGACCTGAAATGTTCATAAATGGTTAGAATATTATGGTTAAAGGTTAAAATATTGTTAAAATGGTTAAATATGGTTAAAATATTAGAATGTATCTGAAATTTATAAACAAATAAGAAACATTAACTTGCCTTTGCTTGAACATGGTGTTTCATCACCAACTACTACTGGTGTTGCTTCTGCATTGTTTTCACAAGCAGTAGTCTCTTCTAATGGTTTCTCCCATGTTTCGTTTACCCCTAAACTTGTTACAATGGGGTATTCTTTGCCAATTATATCAATTACTATATTATCTATATCTGTCAGCTTTGATATTTTCCCACCAGCAGAACCTGTTTTTTTGGCATTGTCCAATTTTGCCTGTGAAATAATGGAAAATGTACATGTATAACAAATTCATATTCTGACTGTGTAATAAATATAAGTATATGAATACCATTTGTCTGAAATTCAGAATATTATAAAAATTATGTACAAAGTTGTATACAATGATAACCTAACCTTAAAATTTAAGAGATAAGAATATAGGCCTATGTGACAATATATGTTTTAATACTTACAACAGTGGTCTTCTTTAGATTCTGCCACAAGACATCTCTAACATAGGTAAAATCTTTAGTATCAGGGATAAGACCCACAGATAAGGCAATATTGTGGATATTCCTCCACTCTCTAACTTTATCTTCTTTTGTGAGTGAAGAAGAGAAAGCTCCAAACAATTTCTTTTGCATCCCTGATTTTATTAAGGATTAAAAGTTTGTTGGCAATTTGTTGCTGTTTACTACTCATCTTTGACTCCTTTGACTCCACTTGTCTATCTCACAGAAATCAGCTGACTTGTAAGACTTGTAGTGAAAAGTACCAACCTTACAATTGTAGAAATTTTGTTTATGAAACAAAAATTTCTTACAAGTGTAGGAACATGCACTTGTAACTATAACTTGTACACTTGTAGACTTGTAGCTTTATGAAACAGGCCCCTTATATTAATACAGTACCGTATACCCTTAGTTTTACGTAGACGCTACATAAAGAGACTTTTCATCCTCAGTGGCATGTAAATTATCAGTAAATTCAATTCAGTTCTCTTACTCATAATGGAAGATATATACTTCTTGTGAAGTAATTGAATTCACTGCTATTTCACTTCATCTGATGACAAAATCAGATATGGGATTTAATATTATTCAGTACTAAAGTTGAACCGCCTCTGTGGTGTAGTGGTTAGCGTGATTAGCTGCCACCCCCGGAGGCCCGGGTTCGATTCCCGGCTCTTCCACGAAATTTGAAAAGTGATATGAGGGCTGGAACGGGTTCCACTCAGCCTCGGGAGGTCAACTGAGTAGAGGTGGGTTCGATTCCTACCTCAGCCATCCTGGAAGTGGTTTTCCGTGGTTTCCCACTTCTCCTCCAGGCGAATGCCGGGATGGTACCTAACGTAAGGCCACGGCCGCTTCCTTCCCTCTTCCTTGCCTATCCCTTCCAATCTTCCCATCCCTCCACAAGGCCCCTGTTCAGCATAGCAGGTGAGGCCGCCTGGGCGAGGTACTGGTAATTCTCCCCAGTTGTATCCCCGACAAAGAGTCTGAAGCTCCAGGACACTGCCCTTGAGGCGGTAGAGGTGGGATCCCTCGCTGTGTCCGAGGGAAAAGCCGACCCTGGAGTGTAAACAGATGATGATGATGATGACTAAAGTTGAAGCCGCCTCTGTGGTGTAGTGGTGCCACGAAATTTGAAAAGTGGTACGAGGGCTGGAACGGGGTCCACTCATCCTCGGGAGGTCAACTGAGTAGAGGTGGGTTCGATTCCCACCTCAGCCATCCTCGAAGTAGTTTTCCGTGGTTTCCCACTTCACCTCCAGGCGAATGCCGGGATGGTACCTAACTTAAGGCCACGGCCGCTTCCTTCCCTCATCCTTGCCTATCCCTTCCAATCTTCCCATCCCCCTACAAGGCCCCTGTTCACCATCGCAGGTGAGGCCGCCTGGGCGAGGTACTGGTCATCCTCCCCAGTTGTATCCCCCGACCAAGAGTCTGAAGCTCCAGGACACTGCCCTTGAGGCGGTAGAGGTGGGATCCCTCGCGTGTCCGAGGGAAAAACCGACCCTGGAGGGTAAACATGATGACGATGATGATGATGACTAAAGTTGAATGCGAATGTGATTGCATCCGTGAAATAAAGCGACTGCTGATACTTGGAAGAAGCGCGTTGACAAGCTCGCAATTTATCTGGAGAATCAATGAGAGAACCAAATGCAGGCTGATCAGTGCCATCGTTTTCCCTACAGCCACTTATGACTGCAGAACTTGAATCCTAAGGAAAGCTCACAGGGGAAGTATCTGTACACGTGTGCCTTATAGTAGGCGACGTGTGGTGCGAATTAGTAATAAAACCTTGACCAAGATCAGGCCAAAATTCTCCTCGGAACGGAGTAAAGAGAGAGAGAGAGAAAGACGAATTCTGTGCTCCTTTTGCCTCGCACCTCCCTGAAAGTGGATATCATACACAGAATAACGAGTGGCAGAACAGGAACAGAAAATCTGAGATCCCATTGATTAGATTGCATCGGAGAAGATTTTAGATTACGGACTTCATATTCATATCTACCTTGCATTACGATCACTTAACTGAAAGATGGTTCCCAGAATAGAGCTTAATATTCAAGGTGATAAATTGGAATGAACTAAAATGACGAGTCATCTCATCTTCATATTGCTTACAATTATTGTGGGGCAAATCTAATTCCCTTCCAAACCCTACGATGTTACGTTTGCGATAGCTATGGGGTTTTTTTGCGGTCGCTCGCCAATAGATAGCTTCATTCGTTGAGGTTTTGGAATTTCTTCTCTCTCTATTTGTATTAATCGAGACTTGTAATTCTATTGCCTATCACCAACACCACCAAACTTCACAACAAGGAGCTTCACTCGTGCAAATTACCCGGGGACTACTGAACTATAAGGCCCAAATGCCATGTATATCCACAAGACCACCGAGCTGGCCATTCCGCAATAACATGGCCCATATTTCAAAAAAACATTTCCTTCGACCACCAATGAAATGTTAACAATCCTTAAGTGCTGCAAATTTTGAGAACTGCCACGAAATTTGAAAAGTGGTACGAGGGCTGGAACGGGGTCCACTCAGCCTCGGGAGGTCAACTGAGTAAAGGTGGGTTCTGTTCCCACCTCAGCCATCCTGGAAGTGGTTTTCCGTAGTTTCCCACTTCTCCTCCAGGCGAATGCCGGGATGGTACCTAACTTAAGGCCACGGCCGCTTCCTTCCCTCTTCCTTGCCTATCCCTTCCAATCTTCCCATCCCTCCACAAGGCCCCTGTTCAGCATAGCAGGTGAGGCCGCCTGGGCGAGATACTGGTCATACTCCCCAGTTGTATCCCCCGACCAAGAGTCTGAAGCTCCAGGACACTGCCCTTGAGGTGGTAGAGGTGGGATCCCTCGCTAAGTCCGAGGGAAAAACCGAACCTGGAGGGTAAGCAGATGATGATGATGATGATGAAATTTTGAGAATTAGATAGTTAAACGAGGATGAATTTTAAAAATCTTCCACCGATTAAAAATTTATGGATAACTAGGAAACATAATCACATTAATAGTAAGAATTGAAATATTTACATTTGCGGGAATGGACAATAGAAAGATGAAAAGCAAGAAATGGAACGTAAGAAGTTAATATTGACGGGGCGAGTTGGCCATGTTATTAGCTGCGCGCAGCTGTGAGCTTGTATTCGGGAGATAGTGTGTTCAAACCCCAATGTCGCCATCCCTGAAGGTGGTTTTTCGTGGTTTTCCTCTCTCACACCAGGCAAATATTGGGGCTGTACCTTAGTTAAGGCTATGACAGTTTTCTTTCCAATCCCGTCCCTCTCCTATCCCATCGTCGCCATAAGACCAATCTGTGTCGGTGCGACGTAAGGCAACGTGTAAAAAAAAAAGAGGAAGTAATATTGAAAGATCGTTAATGACCGAGATCAGCATTAGATTTAATGTTTGTGGGGTTTATCTGAGTATGTGAGTGTGACGTGGAGGTATGGGTAGGTCTGTGTCGTATTTTAGGTAAAGTATGTACGCTCAGAATATGATCTCGCCATGCACCAGAATGGGAATGGTAAGACAATGCACCAAGAAAAACACAAGGCATAAACCAGTATACTAATCCAACTGACGCAGTACCAATCAACGCACGTGATGGCGTAGCAAAAGGGGTGTAACAACACTCCAAAAAAAAAAAAAAAATACAAGTCCGTCCGTGCACAAGTTCTCAGGTAGCTTTCAATTTTCAAGGTGAAAGGTTTTCAGCAGAGCGCATAAATGGAAGCATTTTCACTGAGTCCATATATTCAGAGGAACCGAGGTAGGTACAAAATTTGTGAGGGCAAGGAAAGGCATACGACAACAAAAAAAGGGCAAAGAAGAAATAGTTTTTTTATAATAACAATATATTAGCAAAAAACACCCAGAAGAAACATTTACAAGCCAAAGAAAACAACAATGATCCAAAGGTCAGTTAGTTCTGACTTCCAAAAGAGAAAAAACAGATGGGACAACCATATTAATTTTTTGATTTGTTTTTCAAAGAGAACAGCTAGACTCGAAACCTTCAATAATAATACAACCTCTTTTACATGAGGAGTGTCCTACACAAGGAAAACAGAAATATACGTATGAACACGAAAAAACATTAAAATTTGAAAGACATATGGGCCACTGTACAATAATACATGTAGAAGAAAAAAAAGCGCGGAAGGGATGCGGAATAGGAAGGTGGGGAAAGGGGAGGGACGAGAAAGAAAACAGTACCAATGGCTGCCAACAGGGATTTGGAAAAATAGGATCAGGCAGTATCGATGAAATTCGAAAATAGCAAACAGAAGCTAGGTGATAGTTCAATTGATTCTATTCATGCGTTTGCTCGGGAAAACAGTTGAATTTCAATGGTTCATATCGCAGCAATCACTTGACGTATCACAAAGTCCAACTTCGGAGTAAGATGGTAATGTAATTCCAAAGTAAGGTACCGCTATCAATAGCTGCAGTTAGCTTATTATCAACATGAACTGTCATTGGTAGCCAGTAACGGCAATTCGAAAATTAAGGAAGTGCAGCATTAAAAGAAAGTTCAAAAAACAACATGGAAATGAAATAAATTAAAGTTTTCGCTCACCCGTCCAGCAGTCGTAGCTTTTCAATGGTATACAAAAGCACATTTTAAAAGAAACATTGCACACAGTCCAGCTGGTAGCAAAATAAAACCAAGTCCTCCCTCCACACAAATCGTCGTGTTCATCCGAACTCTCTGCTCAAGCCCAGAGCAGGCCAATTTATATTCAGGTAGAAGCGTCCAGAAAGGACGAGAGCATACAGTACCCAATGCGCAGCGAAGCGGTAGGGGAAGGAAAGAGGGAGGGTAAGCAGCACGAGCAGTTGAAACTGGACGGGCGAAGAGAGCACAGGCAGGTTAGTAGCGGCATATGCAGCGTAGGAAACGTAGAATCCATAAAACAGTAGAAAAATTCGGAGCACGTTATATACTCCCAGCAGCCGGAGAAATCCGAAGGATTGGGTGTAGAAGCGACGAAAGTCCATTGATGGTCCAGAGGGGCGCCGAACTCAGGAACACGAAGAGAGTGTCGTCGTCGAGGAGGCAAAAACAAAAAGCAAGAACAGGCATGAGTTACAAGTAAGAAGAAAAGAGAAAAAAAAGGAGGGGCAGAGGGGAAAAAGAGAAAGAACGATCCGGATCGAAAAAAAGGGAGGGATAAGACAAGAAAAGGAGAGGGGTTACAAAAAATTTTTTTTACAATAAAGTTACAATATGTATATATAAGTGGCCGTACAAAAATTTTACAAAAAAGTTAAGTAAATGAAAGTACAATGACAGAGGAGTATTTAATAAAATGGTGTCCCATAAAAAAAAGAAACCCATCAGGGGAAATGATCGATGGGGGAGCCGGAGGAAGTGACGAAGTGTGTGGAGGGAGCATGACCGGGTGAGCGAAAGAAAAAAGCAAAGATATGAACCACAGAAAAGAGGGAAAGAAAAAAGGGGGGGTACATGGGTGAACAAACGCAAGTAAAGAAAAAACAATAGTACACTAGGAAGAAAAAGATGAAATGAAGTATGAATTGTCCATCCCTGCGGCAAGCCAAGGGGTTAAGCGGAGAACTTTTTTAAGAGGGAAAAATGAGCCTTACGAATATCATTAGGATTGTCCAAGGATTGCAACAAAGCTGTAACAGGGGACGGAAAGGAAAGAATGCGAAAGGGCCCAAGCCAACGGGGAGAAAGCTTAGCAGATAAATGTTGAGAGGAGGAACTGATGGGATGGTTTTTGAAGAGAACTAAATCCAAAGGTTTGAAGGTGGGAGAGCGAACCCCAGAATTGTAAGTTTTTTTATGGAGGTCTCTGGCTTGAAACAACTTTTTGAGAGCATCTTGCAAATGATCAGGGGTGAGAAGATGAGGTGGTGTGTTCAACAAAGAGGACAAATCCCATGTCAAAGAGAGAGGGGTGTGTAATTCACGGCCTAAAATAATTTAGCCGGAGTATAAGAGGTTGAATTATGAACAGTAGCGTTTGATGCCAAGGCAAAATAAGGCAATTCGGCATCCCAAGTCCGGTGATCATGTGAATGAAAAATAGATAGAAGGGATTTTAGATAACGATGATAACGCTCAACGATTTTAGCTTGAGGGTGGTAGGGGGAAATATTGATTTTCTTAATCCCATGAGAAAAACAAAAATTATAGAAGAGTTTAGAAGTGAAAACAGTAGCATTATCAGACACCAACATTTTAGGAATTCCAGTGATGGGGAAAATTTGGGTAGATAGTAAGTTAATAATTATCTGGGAAGAAATAGTTCGTAAAGGACGAAGAACAATAAATTTAGAAAAACCATCGAGTAAGGTGAAAATATAAGAGTTAGATTTCGAAGATTTTACAAGAGGTCCCACAATATCAACATAGAATTTCTCAGCAGGGTAAGTAGGGGGGGAGGCAGCATAATTACCATAGGGCTGATGATTGGGGGGCTTATGTTTCTGACACAAGTCACATGAGCGGACCCACGAATATACCTCTTTCCGCATCTGAGGCCAAAAGAACTGAGAAGCAAGACGAGCATAAGTTTTAGACATACCAAAGTGACCCCCAACAGGGGATCCATGGAAATACTGAAAAACCATTTGTCGGAGACTGAAAGGGAGAACGAGACGAGGAGTGGCGCGCGGAGTAGGTTTGAAAATTAAAAGCTGATTGTGGAGACGAAAGGGCCAGAATAATCGGGAGAAGAAAGATCTTGACAAAGTTGTTGACAATAAGGATCAAGTTTTTGATGATCAAGACATGATTGAAAGGAAAGGGGAAAATTGATAAGGGAAGAAATAGAAGTAACAGAGTTGATAGGAAGTTGATTAAGCTCAGAAAGATGAGATGAAGTATCATCAAAAAGCCGAGATAGGGCGTCAGCAACAGAATTATGATACCCGGAAACGAACTTGAGAGAAAATTTCAAACGGGATAGGCGAAGCAACCATCTACCGGTACGTCCAATTTTGGGGGCATTATGTAATAACCAAGAAAGGGCCTGGTTATCAGTACTAACTAAAAATTCGCGATGGTCTAAGTACTCCGCAAAATGCTCAATGGAAAGAATGAGAGCTAAAGCCTCCCTTTCATACACAGAATATTTACGTTCAACGGGGGTAAGAAGACGACTGAAATAAGCAACAGGTAAAGTTTGATCGTTCTTCGTCTGCTGGAGAACAGCACCTGTGGCAACATCGGAGGCGTCAGTGGAAAGTTCAAATTTAAAATCAAAATCAGGGATTTGCAAAAGAGGGGCATGAGAGAGCTTAGATTTTAACGTATCAAAGGCGGTTTGTTGAAGAGAAGACCAATGAAATTTGATACCTTTACGTTTAAGCAGATTGAGGGGTTCGGAAAGTAAAGAAAAATTAGGAATATATTTGGCATAAAAACCAATCATCCCAAGAAAAGAACGTAATTGCTTAAGATTAGAAGGAAGAGGTATTTTGTGAATGGCAGAAACTCTTTCAGGGTCGACAGCCAGCCCCTGTGAACTTAAGATGTGACCCAAAAATTTAATAGATATCTGGGCGATAAGCACCTTAGAAGGGTTGACAGTTAAGCCGACTGAGCGGAGGCGAGTCAATACTTCACGAACATGGAGTAAATGGGTTTCAAAATCTGAAGAATAAATAAGAATATCATCAATAAAAGGAAATAAGTATTTATATTTTATATCAGCAAACAAGGAATCCACAAACCGCTGCATAATTTGTGAGCCAAGATTCAAACCGAAAGGGACTTTTTTGAATTGATATAGTCCATTCGGGGTAATAAAAGCCGTATAGCGAGAACTAACGTCATCTAAAGGAATTTGATTATAAGCCGAATTTAAATCAAAGATGGTAAAAACTGAGCATTTGAAAAATGTTGAAAAGCAGATTGCAATTTTGGCATGGGATAGGCATCATAGAGGATGCGAGAATTTAATTTTCTATAGTCCACTATAAAACGAGAGGATCCATCGGGTTTATCGACGATGAAAGCGGGAGAGGCATAATTAGAAGATGATGGAATAATAGTCTCAGTTTGAAGCATTTGGTCAACTAAGGCATTCAAAATTTTCATGCGAGGGGGACTCAAAAAATAAGGAGAAGAACGAACCGGGGTAGGATCAGTAAGATCAATGTGAGCAGAAAATTTTTTAACGGTGCCCAAAGTGGGGTAATGACATCGGAAAACTCTTCAAGTAAGGACTGAACGCGGTCAGAATGAACAGAATTTATAGGTAAACATGTAGAGGGATGAGAAAGAGGGAAGTCAAAACTATGAACCAATGGAATAGACTTAGAGGAAAAATGAAAGGAGGCCGTAGAGTTGACCGAATCCAATATAAGTCCAGTATGGGAAAAAAATCAAAACCTAAAATAATAGGTGATGATAAGGTCTGAACAACCAAAAAGGTAAAAGGCCAAGAAAAATCTTGCATCTTAATATTCAAAGAAATAGCACCAACGATTTCTAAAGGTTGATTGCAGGCAGAAAGACAACGTACAGTAGAGGGAGAATAGGAGAGCTGGGGACATAAAGATTGCAAAGATTGAAAAAATGACAAACTAATAAGAGAAACAGCAGCACCAGAATCTAACAAAGCAAGAGAGGGTAGGTTATTAACGGTGACGAGAACATGAGAGGTCGGAGGTAGGAAAGAGGTAGAACAAGGCGAAAAGGAAGAAGAGGTGAAGGGAATGGGTGAAATCACAGAGGTAGGACGAGGTGTCTGAAGAGTGTGGGAAGGCAGATTTTCCCCATGAATACGCCGACTGCCTAGCGGCGAGGGGGAAAGGCGTTTCCCACAGGCAGAGTGGTACAAAACTTAGAAATATGACCCGGTCCTTTACAGCGAAAACAGACAATGGGGGAACGAACATTAGAAGGACGCAGAGCAGAAGATGATGTGGAGGAAAAGGAAGACGGAATAGGCGGTGGTGGAACGGAAGAATAATAAGAAGTATCGCTTAACGCAGACAAAGCATGAGATTGAGCGAGATTATATAATTGAAGCATAGAAGTTGGGGGGTTCAGTGCATTAAAAAGTTGTCGAAAGGAGGGAGTAGCATAAAACTGAACAATCGAAATTAATTCAGCAACATTGTGGGCAATATTTAGTACATCACTATAAGTAGTGATAGAATCTAAATAATCATGTGCGGATTCAGTCGGAAGTTGGTGACGACGAATGAACTCGGTACTGAGTTTAAAACGTATCTCATAAGGCAAAAAATAATTATGAATAGCATTACGTAACTCATACCAGGTGGAAAAATGAGACATGTTATCCAACCAAAATTTAGAAAAAAAACCCGTGGTCTTAGCGGAAAACAAACCAACCATTTGAGGAAAAGAGGCTAAATTGAGATTGAGAAATTTACGAACAGAGAAAAGCCACATAGTAAGGTTACGAGGATCAGTCGCTATTAACTGCGGAACCTGAAGTAAAGATTGTTTGATAATATGAACATTCAAGGAACTGTCAACAGCACTAAGTTGGGGAGTGGATGGAGAAGAATGGGGGCCTAGATCCGGAGCCATGTTGTGATGGTGAAAAAACGGGAAAGATTTGTGATCAGAAAACGGGTTGGTGGATGAAGGAGTCGAAGGATAAGAGAAGGAACTCTGAGGAGTAGAAATAGAAAAAGAAATCAAGTCATTGACGGGAGGGTTAGGCAAAGAAAGATTATGATAAGTAGGAGGGGGAGAAGAATTGTCATCACCCAAAGGGAAATTATCAGAGAAGCATGCCATAATGGAAAATTTACTAAAAGAAATGGAGTAATGAGAGAAAAAGGTCTGCTACCATTTGTGGGGTTTATCTGAGTGTGTGAGTGTGACGTGGAGGTATGGGTAGGTCTGTGTCGTATTTTAGGTAAAGTATGTACGCTCAGAATATGATCTCGCCATGCACCAG
Organism: Anabrus simplex; assembly: GCF_040414725.1. Classification (NCBI taxonomy): domain Eukaryota; kingdom Metazoa; phylum Arthropoda; class Insecta; order Orthoptera; family Tettigoniidae; genus Anabrus; species Anabrus simplex. The sequence goes on from NC_090265.1 coordinate 1,400,734,897, forward strand.
AATGGGAATGGTAAGACAATGCACCAAGAAAAACACAAGGCATAAACCAGTATACTAATCCAACTGACGCAGTACCAATCAACGCACGTGATGGCGTAGCAAAAGGGGTGTAACAACACTCAAAAAAAAAATACAAGTCCGTCCGTGCACAAGTTCTCAGGTAGCTTTCAATTTTCAAGGTGAAAGGTTTTCAGCAGAGCGCATAAATGGAAGCATTTTCACTGAGTCCATATATTCAGAGGAACCGAGGTAGGTACAAAATTTGTGAGGGCAAGGAAAGGCATACGACAACAAAAAAAGGGCAAAGAAGAAATAGTTTTTTTTATAATAACAATATATTAGCAAAAAACACCCAGAAGAAACATTTACAAGCCAAAGAAAACAACAATGATCCAAAGGTCAGTTAGTTCTGACTTCCAAAAGAGAAAAAACAGATGGGACAACCATATTAATTTTTTGATTTGTTTTTCAAAGAGAACAGCTAGACTCGAAACCTTCAATAATAATACAACCTCTTTTACATGAGGAGTGTCCTACACAAGGAAAACAGAAATATACGTATGAACACGAAAAAACATTAAAATTTGAAAGACATATGGGCCACTGTACAATAATACATGTAGAAGAAAAAAAAAGCGCGGAAGGGATGCGGAATAGGAAGGTGGGGAAAGGGGAGGGACGAGAAAGAAAACAGTACCAATGGCTGCCAACAGGGATTTGGAAAAATAGGATCAGGCAGTATCGATGAAATTCGAAAATAGCAAACAGAAGTTAGGTGATAGTTCAATTGATTCTATTCATGCGTTTGCTCGGGAAAACAGTTGAATTTCAATGGTTCATATCGCAGCAATCACTTGACGTATCACAAAGTCCAACTTCGGAGTAAGATGGTAATGTAATTCCAAAGTAAGGTACCGCTATCAATAGCTGCAGTTAGCTTATTATCAACATGAACTGTCATTGGTAGCCAGTAACGGCAATTCGAAAATTAAGGAAGTGCAGCATTAAAAGAAAGTTCAAAAAACAACATGGAAATGAAATAAATTAAAGTTTTCGCTCACCCGTCCAGCAGTCGTAGCTTTTCAATGGTATACAAAAGCACATTTTAAAAGAAACATTGCACACAGTCCAGCTGGTAGCAAAATAAAACCAAGTCCTCCCTCCACACAAATCGTCGTGTTCATCCGAACTCTCTGCTCAAGCCCAGAGCAGGCCAATTTATATTCAGGTAGAAGCGTCCAGAAAGGACGAGAGCATACGGTACCCAATGCGCAGCGAAGCGGTAGGGGAAGGAAAGAGGGAGGGTAAGCAGCACGAGCAGTTGAAACTGGACGGGCGAAGAGAGCACAGGCAGGTTAGTAGCGGCATATGCAGCGTAGGAAACGTAGAATCCATAAAACAGTAGAAAAATTCGGAGCACGTTATATGGTTGAAACGATTTTTAGATTGTAACATTGCAATTATTGTTGGGCACGACGGAGTATTGTACTTTAAGTCTAGTGGAAGAGTACATGGACCATTGCAGGGAGGGAATATTAAATTCTGAGGTAACTGAAATGATTGTAGCATATTAAATTACGTTATGAACCGCCAGTGAAAGGACTAAGAGATATACTCATTGACGTCGTTCTTTAGTTTGTTCAAGTTATTTCATGTCTGAAAACCACAACTCTATTAGTGAAATGCCATGTTTGTAATGTTGTACTTTGAAGTATTTTGTAACCAATAGTAAGTCGAGAAGTTGGCAGAATTTTTTTTAATTAAGAAAGTTAAAAGGCTCAAACTTTTAATGAGGTAAACTTCTCAGTTAATAGAATTACGGTATGTTTGTCGGGAGCAGTCTGAGGTTTGTGTGTTTATTCTCATATGTCTATGTGTCATTCGTGTTTCCATCCAGTTAGAGCAAAATACACTGTTTTGTTTAACCCTCTTTCATCACATTGCGAGGTAAATAATTTAAAATGTCTTGAATAATTCTAAAGGATGAAAAGGTTTTGAGGTAGACTAGTAGAAGATCAAGACGACTACTGCAATCCACATGACCTACAGAAATTAAGAGCATCCTCACCCACATAACGTGACCATTTTGTCCGTATCCAGTGCCTCTCATATCAGGTAATTCTTCAGTTCTCCTCAGAGGCTTCGGCTGGCAATTCCTTCGATGAGCTGAGAATCAAATCCGCAGCGGTAGATAAGGAGCAGAGATAATACCCCTACATCATTGGGCTGACAATACAAAATGAACATGTGAATCGAAGATCCGGATTTAATTTCACCCACGGATTAGTCAATATGGGACGTATTCGGAATGTGTTAATTAGAGTACTGTTACGATGCGGTTCTCCTTATTCGTCTTCTTCTCCAATTGTATTGGAGTCTGAACTTGATGTGGATTTGGCCCAGTTTTACGGCCGGGTACCCTTACTGAAAACAGGCCGATGGAAACATACCTTCGTTCGAAGACTCACTTCTTTCTTACAGAATACCGTTCATCGCAATTGCGAGCTAGCGGCTTTAGCTTTGTTGCACCTTGATTCCATTTTACTTCCTATGCTGCAATTATGTAAGTGTACACATCATAAATACTTAGATATTTCCTATCTGACATTGAATACCCTTAGGGTTCTTCCCTAACGACTTCACTTTGGAATTGGAAATGCTCATTTCCATTTTATACTCCTTCCACCTCTTTTCAGTTTTCAAAGTATCACGTTTCAGCACAGTCTACCATTAAGACCAAGTCGTCGGCATGCACCAAACTTCTTACTACTACTACTACTACTACTACTACTACTACTACTACTACTACTACTTCAGTGAATTTCTCCCTGCCATTTCATACCTCACGTATGCTATGAATAACAAAGGTGGAAGATTACAGCCTATACTAACCCCCTGTAACTGCTTTGATCCAAGAAATTATTGTAACATAAGTTCTCACGTTGACCTTATTTCCAAATTTCCCCCTAAAGATAATTGTTTTCCATCATCTGAAATGGGACTTCTGGCCTCTTGAAATCACGTTCCAATCCCATGACATCCCGCAAGAGAGATTGTCCTTGTTCAATAGGACCGAAGCTAGTCTTTCAGGACGTTTTCCATTTTTATAACTCAATTCCTGAATAGGAGAGGCATAAATAGATATCATTAATTGGAAATTGTCTTCAAAATTGCCTAGTACTCTTAGGAAAGCGTAAAGCAAGCCGACCGTGTACATCATAACCACCTTCACATATGCATTTCAGTGACTGGCCTAACTTGTAACCAAGACATAGGCCTAAGTCAGCCGTAAATTTAAACGATGTAATATCCTTACGTGTGCTCACATTAGCCAATATAAAAGTGTTAAGCCACGGGCCAGCTTCAGTTTTCTGAATAGTGAGATCTCGTGCTCGATCAATGTCTAATGAACATGGCAGAATCAATGAGTTCAGAATTCGACGGATATTTAACATATTCCAAATTTTTCTTAAATCTGCGGATTCTGTAGGATTCAGATTATTGTTTACGTCATTACTATGATATATTGCATCAGATAAACAACATATCTCGACTTATCACCGTAATCAGAAAAGAAATACTTGGTAAGTCGGATACCCCATAGAGAGAAACGAGAAAATTTGGAGTGGAAATACTAGTCAACATACGAATTTGAAGGCCTCCAAGTTTTATTGGTAAACACGCCTGGATCCAATTACTTCTCCTTGATAGTGAGGCATGTTGCGTAGAGACTCGAGGTAACTTCTTGTCAAATCGTCACATTGATAAAGGAACTGAAATGAAATGGCGTATGGCTTTTAGTGCCGGGAGTGTCCGAGGACATGTTCGGCTCGCCAGCTGCAGGTCTTTTGAGTTGACTCCCGTAGGCGACCTGCGCGTCGTGATGAAGATGAAATGATGATGAAGACGACACATACACCCAGCCCTCGTGCCAGCGAAATTAACCAATGGTGGTTAAAATTCCCGACCCTACCGGGAATCGAACCCGGGACCCCTGTGGCCAAAGTCCAGCACGCTAACCATTTAGCCATGGAGCCGGACATAAAGGAACTAAAGAAATGACCATAGAGGAGTATTCCGCACATTGTAATCACCGAGCGAGAGGCTGCGTGGTATGGGTCATGTAGCTGTCAGCTTGCATTCGGGAGATAATAGGCTCGAACCCCAGCCCTGAACATGATTTTCCGTGGTTTACTATTTTAACACCTGGCACATGCTGAGCCTGTATCGTAATCAAGGCCACGTTCACTACCTTCCCTGTCCTAGCCCTTTCCTGCAGCATCGTCGCCAAGACCTATCTGTGTTGGTGCGAAGTAAAGTGAATTGTTCAAGATATAAAATTAAAAGGAAATCAAATTTCTGGAATAGAGACACATTTCTTCTATTAGAAGTATGCCATGTGCAAATTGATATCTAGCAGGCCATCATACAGCCTTTTTAATTCTCTTAGCTTCTGCTTGTTTCCTCCACTTCCTTAACAGTGAACGGTCGGGTCAGGAATTTTAACCATCATTGGTAAATTTTCCTGGCACGGGGGCTGGGTGTATGTGTTGTCTTCATCATCATTTCATCCTCATCACGACGCGCAGGTCACCTACGGGAGTCAAATCAAAAGACCTGCACCTAGCGAGCCGAACCCGTCCTGGATTCTCCCGGCACTAACAGCCATAAGCCATTCCATTTCATCGTTTTATATGAAACTCCAACTTGTCTCAACTTAGTAACGACTGCCGCATTGTTCACAGTATCTACTGCATTCTCTAAATCTATTGACGTCATATACAGCGTACATCTTTTTCTACTTTACCTCTCTGTCAGTAAGAGTTTTCACAAAAACAGTATCTGGTGTTCTTCTCCCTCTTCTGAAACCACTTTGAAATTTCGACAGGATTAAATGACCCTCCGCCCAGTTGCTTAGTCTATTTGATTGTATACCTGTATATACTTTCCCCAATGTATCTAATAAGGTTATTTGCCTAAGGGTACCTGGATTTAACCTGTCCGCTTTATTTTTATATATGGGGTATATTATCCACTCTGTTCAAGTGTTCGGGAATACCCCTTCTCGAAAATTTTATTGAATATTCTTGTAGAAATTTCCAACATGCCGTTTCGCTTTCCCACCTCTTTCCAAAATCTGATACCCGAAATAGCTCCTGATTTTCCCTTTTTGGCTCCTTGTAACAGGTTCCTTGTTTCTTAAGTCGAAATAGATGCATCTAATTCAGGCAGGCTGACAGTCAAATCTCCCGAAACCACAATCCCCTCATGATGTGCTCTCCATATGTCTTCTTTATTCAATAATTTCTCTAAATTCTGAACCCGTGCACTTTGACTTTATTTGTCCCTCCAGAACTCGAGTTCTTATTTGTTATCTGCTTTATTTTTTCTTATACTTTGCTGATATCATTGTCCTTACATTATTCATTTATGTCTGCAGCTGTCTTTTGTTGCCATTCCGACTTCGTCTTTCTTAACAATTCTCTGTCATCCTCTTTTTTTATTCTTCATGACCTCCATCAACCCTTTATCTCCTAAATAGCTTCATAACTAGTGTATTTTTCTTTGCACATTCTGTATTATACCATAGGTGAAATATAATGGAAGATAGTTCCAACATAAGAAGCCAGGATATTTCTTAACGGTTCGGCTTAAAGAATTGATATCCGTCCTCGACATTTGGTAGATCTTATCTCTGTACTAGCAAGGGATGCTGGTGGAAAACTTGAATCTATCACACAATTCCGAAATTTAATTTTTATGAGGGCAATTGAATTGTGAAACATGCTCTAAATTTATGGTGTCTATTAATCGCGCTTAATAAACTGATTTGGCCGCTATTCCCGAGGATGAAATGATGATGAAGACGACACATACACCCAGCCCCCGTGCCAGCGAAATTAACCAATCATGGTTAAAATTCCCGACCCTGCCGGGAATCGAACCCGGGACCCCTGTGGCCAAAGGCCAGCACGCTAACCATTTAGCCATGGAGCCGGACATTCACACAATACTAGACAAGACACCACAGCGACCTGCAATAACAGACGTGTGGGCTGTGTCTGTCCCTTTCTCCGCTGTGCCCAGGTTTGCGACACACAGCGTGCTGCTGCGGCGCGTTAGTTCAGCTAAGCTTTTGATCCACCTACGTATTTCTCTTCACTGATATATTCTCCGTTTTTTATTCTTTCTAATTAGGTCGGTCGGTCGGTTGGTTGGTTTTGGCTGATATAGGTGTATGCCTAATTTGATAATATAGTGTATATGATAATTATATTTGGGTTGACTGAGGACATTCATTCATTCATTCATTCATTCATTCATTCATTCATGAAACTCCCTCACAATTCGGTGGTTATCCGTGACTGGGAGAAAGGACTTTTTTTTTTTTTTAACAGGAACTCAGTCCATTAATTCATCCATTCATTTACGAATGCTCTATCCGCAATTGGTGGCTTTCTGTGACTGGGTGTGAAGAGTGTTTGTTCATTCATTCATGCACGAACCCAATGATGGATTAATGCATCCACCACTTCATGCGTTCACTTATTTATTCCATTCAAATACATGCCTTAATTGTAGAATTCCGTTGGAGTACTCGTATATGTAACAATGCATGCAATAACATTGCATTCCTCCTTAAAGAGAGAAAATAAAAACTTTTGATTTCTGGGGTTAACGTCGTATGGCCTCTGGAGGATGGGGGGCCCTAACTAGGATGATTTCTAACGCTTAAAACACACACACACACACACACACACACACACACACACACACACACACACACACACACACACACACACGCACACACACACACACACACACACACACACACACACACACACAGAGAGAGAGAGAGAGAGAGAGAGAGAGAGAGAGAGAGATTTTCCCGAGATATCGGAATTAACAAATTGGTTGCAATCAAGGTTAAAAACCCCAACGCTGCCAGAATTCGAACCCGGGATGCTATTTAGCTATGGAGCCTCGTCACAAGGTGGTGCAACTATTTATAGATACATCCGAATGGAGGTCACCTGCATGTATCATTTGTAAAGACATGCTAGCCCTCCTGCCATTCTTAAGTTTCTGGCAGTACCGGAAGTCGAAACCAGGCATTCGAGCACGGCAACTAATAGCGCAAACTGTTACGCTGCAGAGGCGGACTAAACTCGTCTCCTCATTCCGAAGCGGTAGAGCTCTGTTCAAACACAATGAAGGCCAGCTGTGTGTACAGTTTTAACCACATACGATCCCTCCTGCCATTCCTATTTCTCTGGAAATACCGGTAATCGAACCCCGTCCTCTTAGGACAGGCGAATTACTTCTTGGATGATATACAGCGTTGTTCACCTAACATGTTACACGGAAATAACTTCTAAACGAGTAAAGATATCGGCATTCTGTTTTCATATCCATAAATGGTACTCAGGGTCTTGTAAACTAACGTGCTGCTTAGTCTCATGGGCTAATTAATAACCGACATATTGATATTAACTCCATATTTTAAAATAGAACGGCACAAACTCATACAGCTGGCCTAAAAGTTCAACTGCGTACAAGTTCAAATTTGCAAGTATTTTCAAAATCGGACAATTACTTTTTGACGTATAAATAAGAACAGCATGCGCGGTTTTGCATGCCGCATCCGACGGTGTGAAGTCGGGCCAGGACATATTGGCGCTCAAGCAGTTTCGTGGGAGTGAGTTCAGCCTCTGAATGGATACCAGGCATGTAAGCAGCTTGTACGCATGTGCTGGGTTTGCAAAGTGTGTATGACAGGCGAACTCATGACAGGACAGGTAGGGCTGATGTGTTTAAAAGGGATAAATTAAGTACTTTGCCTTGAAAGGAACATAACGAAAGCTATCCCACTGTCGGCAGCCCTGAAGATGGTTTTCCGTGGTTTTCTATTTTCACGCCAGGCAAATGCTGGGGCTGTACCTTAATTGTAAGGCCACGGACGCTTCCTTCCAGCTCCTAGGCCTTTCCTATCCCTTTGTCGCCATAAGACCTATCTGTGTCGGCGCGACGTAAAGCAACTAGCACAATGAAAAAAAAGTAGCGATTGCATGACAACATCCACATTTTCAAACACTAAGTTTACTCCAGAGCAGTAATGCTTATACGGTCGCACTTCCAGTAATGCATCTTATTATTCGGGTTCCTCTCCAGACGTACGTGATTAAGACACTCAAAGGTGTACAGAGAACAGTTATTTCATTTCCGGGGCTTGGGCATCGTGGTCGTGCAGGCCCATGTGCTTGGGTGTGTGTGTGTGTGTGTACTGTATGTCTGTTAGAATGTGTCTGATAACCTGTGTTATTGTGGTGTCTGTAGTACTGTACTGTATTTGTAATTCCGGTGAGGAATTGGGACGGAGGCGGCCGTTGTCGTAAGTAAGCAACCATCCCGACATTTGCCTGGAGTAGCGGTGGGAAACCACGGAAACACTTCCAGGATAGCTGAGATGGGTATCCAACCCACCTCTTCCCCGTTTTGCCTCACGAGATTGAGTGCACCCCGTTCCAGCCCTCCAACCAGAATTAAATTGGTTATCAGAGCCGTGAATTAAACCCGGACCACCGCGGCGACAGCTACGAATGCTAGCCGCTACACGTGATTAAGAAACTCGACAGGCTGCGGAGAAGAGTTGCTGTTTGTTGTTATTTCATTTTCTGGCTTTGACAGCGTGGTCATGTAGCCCTGTTTGCGCGTGTGTGTGTGTGGTACAAAGCGCACCTCGTTTTGTGCTGGGTTATTTCAGGCGAAGGAGCAGTGTTACCAATGCTGGATTATTTGGGTTGGGATAGGTTAGACATTAGGAGACAAACAGCTCGACTTATTATGTGGGATGTTCAGAGATATCGTGGTAAGATGACAGCAACACATGTATTTATTTATTATATACGCATTAATCTCCGCGGGGCTCAAGCGCGACTGTAGTAGCGTGCATTCGGGAGAGCGCAAGTTCGAGTCCTTCCTCGCCCAACCTGAAAGTGATTTTCATTGTGCCCCATGTTCAACACCAGGCAAATGTCGGGTAGGTGCCTTTGGGATAGGCCACGGCCGACGTCCTTTCCAAATCCTTCCCATTCCCATCCGTGGGAAAAGACGCTAAACTGAGCGCAAACTATTACACATGGATGCCAAAACAAAACAAAACAACACAAAGCAAAGCAAAACAAAGCAGAACAACTTTAATCTCCCTTTCCCATTGTGTGTTTGCCAGTCATACAATAACATTGCACACCCAGGGTATGTTACGGTACATCACATTATGTTTACAGTACATGCCTGGTATCCGTTCTGTGGCTGAACTCACTCCCAGGAAACTACTTGCACGTCAATATGTCCTTGTCCGACTTCACGCCGTCAGATGCGGCATGCAAAACCACGCATGCTGTTCTTATTTATATCTCAAAAAGTAATTGTCCGATTTTGAAAATACTTACATATTTGAACTTGTACGTAGTTGAACTTTTAGGCCAGGTGTATGAATTTGTGTCATTCCATTAAAAAATATGGAATTAGTATCAATATCTCGGGTATTAAACAACCCATGAGACTATGCAGATCAGTATTGATTGATTGATTGATTGATTGATTGATTGATTGATTGATTGATTGATTGATTGATTCATTCATTCATTCATTCATTCATTCATTCATTCATTCATTCATTCATTCATTCATTCATTGTAGCACGTTATTTACGAGATCCTGGATACCATTTAAGAATATGAAAACAGAATGCCGATATCTTTAATGGTTTAGAAGTTATTTCCCTGTAACATGTTAGGTGAATAACCCTGTATAGGGTTAATTAAGTGGCCAACAGATGTGTTAATAGACATTGTGCTATTAATTTCCATACGGGGGGTAGATTGATTCTCTAGTATTTTCAAAAAGACGTAAGGTATAAAACTCCGATTATATATTTACCACATTAATACCAACTAAAGTGCTTTTTCATAAGATGTCCTAAGTGTTTGACTACTCCTTTAAATTTCATTTTTCGAGTGCTAATGTCTAGGTACGAATTCCCTTGAGCTGTGCATGAGCCCTTTAAGTACCTATGCGAGGACTACTCGAAAACAATGAGGAAGCATTTCAGAGACAAATACATCAGTTATTAAATGTTATGTTACTTTTCTAGGAATCGAGCTTCTGTGTACACAATGCCTGATAAAATTCGTAATCAAACACCTTTTCAAATGTGCGCATTACACATGGAAATTGAATTCACAGTGGTTAACGTATGCAAACTGATATGTCTCAAGAGTTCTAGTTATAAAATATATGGAGGTATTAACTTCAAGTATTTGATGAAAAAATTAAAATAGGAATCGCTACTAGCAATTATGAAAGAAATCCGTGCCTGAATTCGCATATTCAACGAGAAATGTGTGCTTAGTTCTCTTACAGATGAACTAAATTGCACCTCGTGGAGAACGGACACAATTTGAACCAAGCTTCTACTTTCCACAAGAGTGAGGTAATTACCGGAAGAATCTTATTAAAGGTTAACGGCTTGACATCGATTAGATTAGTGGAACTCCCAAGGGACAAGTCAATTCTGTTCCTACTACGAAGTTCATTCCATCTTACCAGTACCAGTGTTTCCTGAGCAAAACACTTACTCAAAATAGATTACTTTCTTCTTAATTACATTTTAGCCGATTGAACAACGGTATGTACAAGAATGTGTGAGAGAGATAATAGTATCATGTCAGTGCAATAGTGTTATTTCAAGTAAATATTATTCTAGTACAATTTCGCCCTCATTTTTCATGTGAAAAAGTTTGTAAGACAACTCATCACCAATTATTAAGTATATAGGCTATATGTATGTATGTTCAACCAATTAATAACAACTGTTCTGCATTTATGGCAGTCGGCAAGATGACAGATTCCCTGTCAGCTTTTTACCTAGTCTTTTGTTAAATTATTTCAAAGAATTTGGACATCTATCAAACATACTCATGGTAATGTTTCCAGTAACAAACTCCTCTTACTTTAAAAGAATATTTACCCAAATTTGTTCCTTTTAATTTCAACTTCATCTTCATACTGTGATATTTCCTACTTATAAAAGCACCACTCAAACTTACTTGTCTACTAATGTCATCCCACGCCATGTCTGCATTGACAGCTCGGAACAGACCACTTACTTGAGCAGCGAATGCCCCTTCACCCAAGTCATCCGAACACAAACTTTGCAATATTTTCGTAGCGCTGTTCTTGTTTTGTCGGAAATCACCCAGAACAAATCGAGCTGCAATTCTTTGAATTTTTTTCCAGTTCCCGAATCAAGTAATCCTAGTGAGGGTCCAATAAAGTGGAACCATACTCTAGTTGGGGTCTTACCAGAGACTTACATGCCGATCCGTCACATCGTTACTTTTTTGTTCGGGCCATCAGTCCATGGTCTGTTTTGATACAGCCCTCCATACCAACCTATCCTGTGCTAACCTTTTCATTTCTACGTAACTACTAGGCCTATATACTACACCTACACTAATATGTTTGTCATATTAATACCTTGGTATAATATTGCTGCTTTTACCTCCCACACTTCCTTTAGAAACTAACTTAACAAGTTCTGGATGTCTAAAGATGTGTCCTCTCATTATATATTTCCTTCTGGTCAAATTTAACCTGATCGTTCTACTCTCTTTAATTCGATTCGGTATCCGTTCATTCGTTATTCAATATACCAATCTCACCTGCAGAATGATTCTGTAATAACACATTTCAAGAGGTTATGTTCATTCTGAGTTAGTTATCGTCCATGTTTCACTTTTATTGCCACGCTCCAGGTGAAAGTCTTCAGAAACCTGTTTGTAATTCCTGTATCAATCTTCGAAGTGTGCGAATTTATTTTCTTAAGAAAGGCCTTCCTTGCTTATGCTATCTTTCTTAATTCTCCCCTCATTAGTTATTCTATTCCCTAAGTAAAAATATATAACTAATTTCTTTCAGATGTCATTTCGTAATCTGATATTTTCTGCATCGACTGATTTCATTCGACTCCACTCAATTACTTTAGTTTTGGATTTATATAAACTCTTGTACACCTTCGATAATATATAAATGGTGAATATTATATGACGAATCGTAATAAAGTATTCCAATGAATATTAAAGAAGACTGAATTACTGTTAACAAAAGTCTTCGATAATCATAATCACTGCTATGCGCTTTTATCTGATATTTTCCGCATTGATTTACCACGAACCGCGCATCAAGATTCTTATTATTTGCCATAATCTATGCTTGGTGCGAACGAGAAATACCTTTACCACATGGAATCGTACTTACTTTAGCCCATTCCAACTTATATGCATTTGGAGAATTAAATAACATTCCGCAGAATTAGTTCGCAAAGATTTCCCAATGGTAATGTTTATGTAATGTGTGGGAGCACAGTTGAGAAAATAAGGATCATTTTATTTATTTATTTATTTATTTATATATTTATTTATTTATTTATTTATTTATTTATTTATTTATTTATTTATTTATTTATTTATTTATTTATTTATTTATTTATTTATTTATTTATTTATTTATTTATTTGTTTGTTTATTCATTTATTTATTTATTGTAGAAAAATTGTATGCTATAAATCAATTTTCTGCAACTAGCGGTTTAGGAGATCTTAAATTCGTAAATTATGGGTTGTTCTCACCCCCAGCCTACATTTTTAAAGCTCTAAACGACATTTCAAATACTCTACGAAACGAAACGTAACCTACCTCAAGCTTTGAATAGAAACTCTCGGGGGTGAGTTGACCTATATCACAGTATCTGCATAAATAAATATGTTGGCGATCCGCTGCGTGTAATTTAGTTGATATTTCTAATTTTTCAGATATTTATCCGTTTTACGTCAACTCACGACCGTATCAGTGGTTTTTAGATTTCGTGTCTAACTGCTTGTTTCTTCCAAAATCACAGCGAAATGGCTGGATAGATCCCGACCAAAATTCATACTTAGAGTATACTCATCAGAGAGCAGGCATAGACATGACTATGATTTACACATCTCCGAATAGACTGGGAGTTGTAGAAAACCGGGAGAGTTTTTCCATTTTCTTTAATGCCATTGATTTTCTGTAAAATCCAAAGAGTATATGTAAAACATCCCTTGGTTTTAAACAACTTTTGTTAGGTTCGTAATTTCATTTATGCTCTTCAACTGGCGGAGAAAATTATTGTTTTCTGCGGCTTTCATACTCCGCATTGAGTGACGGACACCCACGCAGACTAACAATGAACTTACTGCTTACCATGGCAATGTATATGGCTGCTTGCCAGTAAGGGAGTGACGTGATACCGTAAGGTGTTTTATGGCTTTCGCTATCATTTTTACTCTCTCTTCTTCTTCATGTTTCTGCTTTAATTTCTTGCCTCTGACATGCCTCTGTAGGCATCAGTCACCTCTTATCTAAGAATCTCTGCGCTTAAATATATCCTCTTTTACTGCTTTCTGAAATCCGTTACTCATATCAAGACAATTTTGTGAGGGACATTTCATTTTTCCAGTACATACACTTGGTATTTACATATCAGGCTCTCCTCAGTTATTATCCTATCATCAATTAATATCAACTATCTTAAGTGTATTCATATGTTCCTTAATTTCTCCGTATGTATGCGAGTGCTAATTCCGAAAACTGGACTCTCTTTCGTTTGAGGAAAAATTCCAAGTTGTTCAAATGTGGAAGATTTTGGCCCCAAAAGATATCGAAATATGGAGGCAATTTTAATAATGGCGCAGACCTTCGTTTCGGGGTAATTGGTGGCCAAACGATAAGTCGTATGGCAAAATAGATAGCACAATCACCGATCAATTTGGAGATATCAACAACTTTTGTCCTATGAATTTTTGTCGACTCTCTACCCCTTATATGTTAGATATAGCTGCAGTTCTAGATTTTAGGATAATTTGGTACTTTTTACACGTATATTTTGTAGTTTGACACACTGTCATGGAAGATAGGGTCATCAATTAAGCACGCACACTGACACAAAGAGTGAACATCAGCTGGCCAAATATCATGATTCCAGCTGCTACATTAGTAACCAAAAAATAACGCAATGTGTGAAAACTGTACTCAAATTTCACTCTATTCAAATTCTCGAGCCTTAAATAGATTAAAAACACTACCTTAAAAATCTACGCTTTAACATATAAAAACTTATTAACTTATTTACTTTAGCCCTACGTATAACCGCGGCGGCTGGCACGACTTTAGCCGGCCACATATCATATTACTAATTCCAAGTCCCCTTGATAAATAATATTAAATACTGCAAACCATACCTCACTTTTTAATCCTTATATATTTTTATTCACAATAACGTACATGCAAAAATATATAAAAATAAACAACTAAGCAAGAAACAAACTTTTAAACCTTATAGTTAAATAATGGACCGACTTATTTATAATTACTTATGTAATAACATCCGATAAATAATTAAATGTAGTATAATGTACCCTTTTTGAGTATTTCCTGGCGCTGAATGTTCATCATGTTTTTCGCCCCTACACGAACAAAATTATTTGTCCAGTCACACAATAGCATATGGAGCACATCTTCTATGTATGTTCAGTTCGTCAGCGATGCCACTGGTGGGATCCTCAACAGCTCTGCCATCAGCTGTCATCGATGGCCTAGGCATCCCTGAAGAGGCGTACTAGGGAAATGAGGAGTGAGGTAGTTTCCTGTTGCTTTCCTCGCCGAGCCAGAGTTGCTATTACATATCAGTCTGCCAAGCCCACTGAAACGCATGCACCAACCGACCAATGAGCAACATTTTCACACCATTCATAGCAGGGACTGGCTGCATAAGGATTGGCATTAAAGCATCGCTCATACCTCAGTCACTTTCATATTGTCAAAGCCAAGGATAAGACAGAGACAGATCTATGAAAGTAACAAAATTGCTCTAGCTTATACCAGAATACCTAGTGCACTGTAAACACTAGGTCCTGTCAGCAAAGGCATAGCACATCTTGTACTGGACAATAATTTTATTAGGAAAGCAAACCTTTTAAACCTTGTAATTAAATAATGATTCGACTAATTTATAATTACTTATATAACATCCGATAAATAATGAAATGTAATATAATGTACCCATTTTGAGTATTTCCTGGCGCTGACTTTTTATTGTCTTTTTCGCCCCTACACGATCAAAATTATTTATCTAGTCACACAATAGCATATGGAGCACATCTTCTTCTAACCGATAATTTCACTTTAAATGACTTGATAATAATCTTAAACGCTTTTTGAGCGGCTCTCATAATAAATATTTAATAGAAATGTAATCATAGAATATTCGAATACCATTTCGACAGGCCAGAAGATGGTTTTCCGTGGTTTCCCATTTCCACACTAGGCAAATGCTGTGGCTTTACCTTAATTAAGACCACGCGTACTTCCTCTCCACTCGTAGATCTTTCCTATCCAATAAGACCTATCTGTGTCGGTGCGACGTAAAGCAAATTGCAAAAAAGAAAAATTTCCTTTTTCACTTCTTACCTTTACCTTGTCTCATTAGGCTTCAAAGATAACACTATAAGTCAATTTTTTATCAGAATTCTTAAGATATCCTGCGAGAAAATTTCTCCTTTGTCACCGCTTTCAAAATTCCGCAACAAATATGATCAGAATTTAGTGAGTGTGATTTCATTTCTCCACATGCTATTAATATATTTCTCCTATTTCCTGTCCTCAAATATGATCCTCAGTTATTGTCAACTTTCTTAATTAATTATTCCGTATGTTTGGGAGTGCTACTCCCGATACCTCGACTCTCCCTTTGAGTGATATTCATGTACTTTTTCCTTCATAGTCTATTATTTCCATGATAAAGTTGCCTAACACATCGTTGTGACACTTTTGAGATTTGGTTCATTTTATTATGACCACCAACTTCGAGCTTCTCTAGAAAAATCACCGTCCAAATCTGAAAAACACCGGCTTAAATCTAGGGCACCTGATGATACTTTTGAACGTGAATCAAGTTTTAATGTGAGCAGACTTAACGTGACATTTGGAGAGCGATGCTGATGGCAGGCCAGATTCGGCTCGCAGGGAAAATTCATTGTAAATCTAGGGTGTCTGAGGCTGATTTTAGTAATGTTGTTCTACGTCCTAAGGTGCCGAGGAACCGGGTATGTTTTTGCAGCTTTGTAGCTTTCCACGAGCGACGCCTTTTCATCTATCATCGGACAGTGTTAGCATCGAACCCACTATCCCGGGGACAGATAACCAATACTCTACTATCTAACACATTTAGCACAGCTGGGCTGCTTCAGAGTGAGAGGCCACGCGCTCTGCCGATAGTTTTAAGAAGAGCACTGCTCGATATTCAATGTGTGATGCTGATCGTAAGCCAGCGTTATGTTCTCAGATGATTCGATAGCCCCGTTTAACTGAAACATCATTGGGTGGATGCAATAAATCTATCCGAAAGGTCCTTTCATATACAAAAGAAATACTAACCACTAAGGAATAACTACTGTTGTTAGCAAAACGACAAAATACCTATAGATCATCAAGTGAAATACAAATTATCCAGTAGAAATAAGAAAAACGGCCAGCTCAGTAACACAGAACAGGGACCACTGGTGAATATCGAAAACTATCAAACGTAGATAGAGTAAGACTTGCAATATTTAAGAGTTTAAGCTGAACCTCAACTGAAGCTAGATATCTTCTGTTTCCAAAATTAATTGGATTCCAAGAATGACTTTTATAAGAATGTCACATTTCTTTACCAAAATGGACACATGAATACTTTGAACATTTCTTTCAGTTTGTCAGGTCCTACAATTCCACATTCAAAATCACTGGATGTGCCCACATGTGAAGGAGTCATGATGGATGCACAAGAATTCTATTGTGGCCGCTATAACCGGTCAACAGTGGACAAGGTAGTGAAAGTAATGTTACAAGCGAGGCTTTCCACAGAACGAAAGTTTCCTCTAAAGAAAATATCAGTGCCTTTCTATTCGTATCAAATTTTGTTAAGGCCGAGATGAACTATTGGCATTTTTGCGAAGATAGAGACTGTAAGTTTAATCTGTATAAGAACTCACGAATAGGGCAGCGAGATACCGTCATCTTAAATATATCACGTCACGACAATAGAGCTTTCTTTTCAGGTATTTTCACTGGACGACCTTCATACATACGAGTTCACGAATGAATGCACTGTGCTGCATGTGTAAATATTCTAATTCGATCCTTATTACAAGTTCCAAGGACCCGAATTGGGAAGAAATGCTATTTAATACGGACAGTCACCCAATGATCATCTCATTCTTTAACGCGTATTTCACTTGAAATTGGAAAGCTCTCATGTACTTCCTACACAAAAGTCAAATATTTCGACAAACTAATTTATGTCCTCGGTTGAGTGCCAAATGCGAGATTTTCCTGTACTGTTAAGCACCGAGGTTAGAATACTAACTGCCGAAATTAATAATGTCATTAGCGCTGAACTGTCAGAAAAATGTAATGACACACTTTTTAAAAATCACATACTATAGTGTATGGACTACGGGGAATTCTGAAGTGGCGCTTGCCATATATGAAAGACGTGGTATTCATGAGTTTTGATCAACTAACCACATATGGAGGCCGATGGATAGTATTCAGGTTGACGTTAGTATTCCTTCAGAAGCAGGTATTCCATGAGCCTGATGACTCCCCACTTCGGCACTTACATGACTTGATCTAAATGTATACCTATTTCAGCTGTAGTGAGTATGAATCTGCGCCTTTCCATCAATGATGCGTAATTCTGGTGGTAATAATCAATAAGATATGGAGGAGAGAAATGATGTCTTATTTAGCTTTTGTGCCCCAATGGGAAGATTTCATGGAATTTAAAATGCTTTCCTGATGATGATCAACAGAAATTCCTTCCAGTAAATGATTAGTTTGAAATCACTCTCATAGAAGAACAAGGGGACGCCAACAAGCAATTTCTCTTGAATATCTACTTTTTCTTTTCTTGCTATTTACTTTGCGTCGCTTCGACACAGATAGGTCTTATGGCGACGATGGGACAGGAAGGGTCTTGGAGTGGGAAGGAAGCGGCCGTGGCCTTGATTAAGGTACAGCCCCAGCATTTGCCTGGTGTGAAAATGGGAAACCACGTAAAACCATCTTCAGGGCTGCCGACAGTGGGGCTCGAACCCACTATCTCCCGAATACTGGCCGCACTTAAGCGACGGTAGCTATCGAGCTCGGTCTCTTCAATATCTGGTAGCACGATAGAATCAATACGATTCAATACTTCAGTGACTTTCGAGGATTAATAACCTTTCCGTGGGGAGTCTAATCGCCTAAGAATTGTTGTGGGACGCCATAATCTAAGTCTTTATTAGTTCATAACCGAACTACAAAAGGAACACGGTGATGCCGAAACAACTTGGCCAAACAATAAGGAAAGTGCGATGGTGCTATCAAAACATTACCGTGTCCCACACTTTGAACATTGTTTCCCAAATTCCTACAATGTAGAGCGTACTTAGTAGCTTTTTCTTCTTCTGCTACTTGCTTTACGTCGCACCGACACAGATAGGTCTTATTGCGACGATGGGACACGGAAGGGCTAGGAGTGGGAAGGAAGCGGCCGTGGCCTTAATTAATGTACCGGCCCAGCATTTGCCTGGTGTGAAAATGGGAAACCACGGATAACAATCTTCAGGGCTGCCGACAGTGGGATTCGAACCTACTATCTCCCGAATACTGGATACTGGTCGCACTTAAGCGACTGCAGCTATCGAGCTCGGTAGTAGCTTTTTGACACAATATAACATTATCTTTAAATTGGAACAAGCGTGTTTAGAAATGTTTTGCTCGAGATTCTACATCTGTTGGGGACAACAGTTTTATGAAGATTTTTTTTTTAGGAAGAATGAACTGGGAAAGGCATCTGCTAATCAATGATATTCTGTCGTTAACATAGTCGGGGGAGAACTAGGACAAATTTCCCACCAGCCGCAATATGGATTTATTCACCTAAACGTCTGGTTGAACTGGTCTACGTTGAGATGCAGAAGATAGTGGTTTTTGAAACCTGCAGGACTTCAAGGAAAGTGACGAATAGTGATTTGAAGGATCCATTGCGCGAAAAAATCAGAAGATCCACAATATTTCGTCCGGGTAGATATTTATCTCGCCTTATGTAACTGAATACCCAGTAAGTAAACTCGTGTCCTCATCCTGACGCTGTGCAGCTCTTTTCAGACGCACCCCCGTTGGAGGTGAGCTGCATGTACCATTTTAACCACATACCAGCCCTCCTGCCATTCTTAAATTCCTGGCAGTACCGGGAATCGAACCCGGGCCCCCGAGGACGGCAGCTAATAACACTTACCGTTACGCTACGGAGGCGGACACTGAATACCGAGGAAACATGAGAATACCCGGATTCTGCTTCTTCTCCTCCTTCTTCTTCTTCTTATTATTATTACGGGGATACAGTGGTTTACAGAGGTGAAAGAAGGTGTGGGCATGAATGGGTCGATATAAGACAATCAGAAGATTAATTTAAAATTTTAAATATAGAGCTATATTTCTTTCTCTGCTAGTTTTTTGGTTTCTTTTCAGATTTTAAATTTTAACAAACAATTCGCTAAGCGAAAACAATATTTCAGGTACAGTAATGGGATATAAAAGTAACATAATAAATGACAAGAGCACCTTTGCTCCAGGATAATTATCTAGGAAACCATTCTCCAAATATTACACTATTCCAGCCTTCAGCATTCAGTATTTACATTAACACCTTAGCATTAATAGAAAGAGCATCTATGCTTTATAAAATTCACACTTAGGAGCCTGTTTCTAGAAACTTCCAGGCCTATCAAAGGCACAACCTACATTTTACCAATTCGAACAGTATTCACTGTCTTAGATGCACAACAGTCTAACATCTTTACATAGAAGGAATGAAGAAAGCTTAACAGGGATATCGAGTACCCATCCTACCAGGCCTTTGTGAAAAACAACAGGTTAAAGCTACTGGCCCAAAAACCAAATGGTAAATAGGCGGACACTTGCACTCCATGAAAAGTGAAATGAAAAGCTATAACCCTATTTGGGCCTATGGCCCGAAGTTACTACTACGGTGACTGGATGGAGAAAATATTTAAGATACATAGATTGCAAACTGAGATAATATTACCAAATTCACTCCGTTCTGTTTTGGTATACTAACGCGGGTAGCGTGCACATTTCCAACTCAAGGGTGCCACATGTTCAGAAGCTACCTCTTCAGGAAGGAGTACGGGACCTTGCAAATCAAAGCTAAAATCTTAGTCATCCGCATAGAATAGAAAGGCCCTTTGCAGAGTGAAAAGGGAACACTTCCAAGGTAGTTATTTTTGGAGCTTTATGTGGTATCCTCAATCCTCACTCTGAGGATCGGGCCTGTTTTTGACCATAGAGTTGCATTTGCATTTATATTTTAAGCATTCCGTTTGCGACTGTATTTCCACAGTACAGTTCCTGCTCAAAAGTTGTGGAAAATTCTCACTGCTTTTGAGTTGCATATTGTTTGCGGCGTGACACTGTGACTGAAGAATCACTAAACCTATACATTTCTTATTCCCTGTTTTATGTTAAAGAATAAAATGCCACATTTGTTCTTGCCGTTAACACACCTAGAAGAGACATGCACCAAGTGTCTCATGGGACATAGTCTAAAAATTCAAGATTTCGTAAACATTTCCGTTATTATCCATCGAACTGCCATTAAACTGAATATTCATAAACGAAGGCTTAAGAGTCAACGTTTTCTTATCATATATACACTAAACGTGATCGAATGAAAATGTGTTAAGACCCCGAGTACTAGAACGACCGAAAGGAATGATCATTTTATCAGAGACTTATTGGCTATTTAATATTCGGTGATATATTTGTACTTATAAAACAGGAAGGGTCAGTTCTATGCTTTTAGGAAGAGACTAAATAATATTATATTTGTTAAAAAATTGCCCTAATCACTGCTCAGCCTGTCCGACTCGTTGGCTGAATGGTCAGCGTACTGGCCTTCGGTTCAGAGGGTCCCGGGTTCGATTCCCGGCCGGGTCGGGGATTTTAATCGGTTCTGATTAATTCTTCTGGCTCGGGGACTGGGTGTATATGTCCGTCCCAACACTCTCCTCATCATATTCAGACAACACACTACACTACCAACCACCACAGAAACACGCAATAGTGCTTACATCCCTCCATAGAGGGTTGGCGTCAGGAAGGGCATCCGGCCGTAAAAACAGGGCCAAATCCACATGTGCGACGCAGTTCGCACCCGCGACCCCACAGGTGTGGGAAAAAGCGGCAGGAAAAGAAGAAGAAGACTGCTCAGCCTATCAGAACTACGCATGTGGCAAAGTGTTTAGTGGACGAACATAATTTAAATCGCTTCGACGAGAAAAAATTTATTACACAATACCACAGCATGAGATGTATTGTACAAAGTCTAACTCGTGTTCTTCTGTCCCAGAGTCCACTCACTTTTTGTGCCTGGAAAATGTCCTCAGAAATCAACGAATTTTGGTTTGATTGTGGCCTTCGATTATTCTCTAATTATTAAATAGCTGTGGGGTTATTATTCATGAAATATAACCAGCGATGTATGAATATCCCTCCCTACGCAAACCTCTTAGCAAACACAAAGTATATCGTCATTCAAAAAATACTTATAAATGTCAAAATATTCTAAGGAATGAAAACATTGGATGCATGTGTTTGTTTTACCCGACTTCGCTGGTGGAGTCATGATAGGGGAATAGCGGGCATGCCTCACCCTATACATTCAGTATGGATGACCAGCAAGTCTCTCAATTTCCATCGGTGGTGAAAACCTGCAAAAATAATAGTTTAAATGTTACGTTATTAAGTTAACATGCGACTATAAAATTCGGTGATCGATCTCGTTCCGTGATATTCAGTTCCTGAGTTCCAACTGAACTATAATTTATTAAATGAAATAAATTTAATTTCAGTATCAGAGATGAGAGAAAGTGCATAAACAATCGCAACTGAACATGTGCTGCAGATAGCCATATGGCTTCGTACAGAACTACATGACATATTTATATCACGAACGTCACAGAAGAGCGAATACATAATTGTGAATTTAAATGCATAAAAGGATCGTGCAAAATTACATGAAAACATGTTATGTAAATTTGCCAAACGAGTCCTATGTATCGACGTAATGAGGCTGACACATGATCCAAACAACCAACGTGGCAGAACAGATAAACACGAGCTTGCAATGCGACGATAAGGATAAAATACTCGCCAGTGGAGCACTAAAATGTTAATAATTTACAACGATTCTCAGAATTCCCATACTGCCAAATGTTCATCACAGTATTTTTACAATACAGGATAAAATTACTGAGTAAAATCTAATTTCCTTTATAAACTCACGTTTATGAAAACTGCAACTCTTTGAAGGAATCATGACAATAAAGTCAAATTTGTTCTATATACGAGCTGTTGTGTGCCTGCCGTTGACAGTATAATTTTTCTAATTGCAACTATAACGCGATCTACCGTAGATCAGTGGCAGCAGTAGAGACAAAGCACTCTTGAACTAACATCAGTAGTGTGTCCGTGTATTATTGGCGCTTGACGTCGCACAGACACAGATAGGTCTTATGGCGACTTGGGAATGGGAAGGAAGCGGCCGTGGCCTTAATTAAGGTGCATCCCCAGCATTTACCTGGTGTGAAAACGGGAAACGACAGAAAACTATCATCAGGGCTGCCGACAGTGGGGTTCGAACCCACACCCTCCCAGCTACGCGTTCCTAACCCCATGGCCACAACTCACACGGTACTAATATATATATATATATATATTTTGCTAGTTGCTTTACGTCGCACCGACACAGATAGGTCTTATGGCGACGATGGGACGGGAAAGGGCTAGGAGTGGGAAGAAAGGGGCCGTGGCCTTAATTAAGGTACACCCCCAGCATTTGCCTGGTGTGAAAATGGGAAACCACGGAAAACCATCTTCAGGGCTGCCGACAGTGGGCTTCGAACCTACTATCTCCCGAATACTGGATACTAGCCGCACTTAAGCGACTGCAACTATCGAGCTCGGTGGTACTAATATTATTGGGACTTAAGACAATGTACGTAATCACATTTTGTTTCCGCCTGACTCGTATTAGGATAGTCAAGGTCTTGGCTTCAAAATCTCCGTCCCTTTCAGGATCACATTGTTGTCCAGATTATAAAAGCAATCATAAGGACCATCGCCGATTAGGTAATTATCACGAGTGAACAATGTAGGGGCCTATTGACATTAGCAATGCCCACCGTTGAAGGACTTCAAATTAAAATTAAATTATTGAATAGCTCGTACGGTAGAAATAAGTATACCAGAATAGTCTACCCATGTGAAACATTCACACTTCGCCAATTAACTTATGTATTTATTATGTTTACTGTTCTCCATGGTACGTTAATGTTACTAAAATGTAACATTAAACCATAAATACTTTATTTAAAAACAAGGCACTCAAAGAGAACATACAGCATTTCAGAAGGTAATAACTCAATTGCATTGGAAGTACACAGTCATAATGTGTATATTAAACAAAGAGAAACAAAATGACAAGTGCCCACGAAAATTGGCCGTTTTACCAAATAATAAAATGCTCCTAAACAACCATATACAGTCGCAAACGGAATGCTTAAAATAAATGCAAATGCAGCTATACGGTCAAAACAGTTTACAAAGTATTTTATATGCGCTGTTCGAATTATGTAGACATATAACTCTTCCAATACCTCCTGTTTTCCACTATCTGAAACAGAAACAATTATATCATTGAAAAAGTGTACGCAGGAAAAATAACATACAATTACTAATACGTGAGAAAAAGTAATCTGACTATTGCAGTGTTTGACATACATATGTCTTAGTGGTGGTGGTGGTGGTGGTGGTGATTATTGTTTTAAGAGGAAGTACAACTAGGTAACCATCCTCTATATAACACTAATCAGAGGGAAAAGTGGAAGGGATCCGACACTTCGAAAAATGAAGATATCGGTCAAAGAAAGACAAGGGCCACGAAGGGCGTGAAAATTAAAGACTCCCTAGTCCTTGCAAACCTAATAGCGTCGGGGTCGGAAAAGAACAAGAGTTGACCAAGGGAGGTCGGATGTGATAGATGAAAGTGAGGAGCCTGACACAAGTAAGTGGAAGCAATGCCAGGACTCAGCTGAGGGCCCCGTGGTCGCCAACCCACGCTCCAAAGTTCAGAGCCCCTGAGGCCCCTTTTAGTCGCCTCTTACGACAGGCAGGGGATACCGTGGGTGTTATTCTACCGCCCCCACCCACAGGGGGATACATATGTCTTATGGCTGGGGATTATCTAAGTATTTGCGTCACGAAATTAGCGATACAAATGTTACCTTGCAGCTGTGCAGGCTGTGATGTGACATGTTGTGAACAATATTTCTGCATTAGCGATGCTCACCATTGAAGGAAATTAATTTCAAACAAATTAAATTTCAATTTGAATTAGTGAATAGCTCTTACCGTGAAAAGTATATAGACTAGAGGCCTCATTACATCATACACCAGAGAATTGATTGTATCATTCGTGTTAGTTTCATAGGCCCTGAGTCAGTATCCTCCTTCGATTCACTGAATCCTATAATCGATTCCAAATTTATATTTTACAATCTATTTTAATTCGCACCGACACAGATAGGTCTTATGGCGACGATGGGACTGGAAATACCTAGGAATGGGAAGGAAGCGGCCGTGGCTTTAATTAAGGTACAGCCCCAGCATTTGCCTGGTATGAAAATATGCTCGATAGCTACATTCGCTGAGTGCAGCCAGTATCCAGTATTCAGAAGACAGTGAGTTTGAACTCCACTGTCGGCAGTCCTGAAGATGGTTTTCCGTGGTTTTCTATTTTCACACCAGGCATATGCTGGGGCTGTACCTTAATTAAAGGCCACGGATGCTCCTTCCCACTCCTAGCCCTCTCCTATCTGATCGTTGCCACAAGACCTATTTGTATCGGTGCGACGTAAAGCAACATGTGAAATAAATGTAAGGAAATATAAAACCACGAAAACCTCTATAGGGCTGCTGATAGTGGGGTTTGAACCCACAATCTGCCGAATCCAATCTGATAGCTACGGGACCCAAACTACACAGAAACTTGCAAGCTGTTCCAAATTCCATACAGATGTCTCACGGAAACGATCCCTTAGCTGTAAAACAAATTATCCGTTGTCAATTTGAGGTTCATTTATTGAAAGACATATTTTTGATCGTTTAATTTTTCCAAAGGCAAATTTGACACCATTATTTTTATTGATGGTCATTAAAAATGCACCTTTTACGGGAAAGTTTTGATTCCATGCATTTCATGTGTTTCGACATTTCGCGGATTTACATTTTTTATATAAACTAGGAACTGTAACCGTGCTTCGATACGGTATTCTATATTGTATGCGGATATCGAAGTAAATTTCTGTGCATGCTATGTAAATGATTTTTTAAAATTTCATATCCCTTAGCGTTATCCGAGAAACAGCAGGGGGAGGTCCACATTAGTTGTTTCCAATGAAAAGTTGGAGTTGTGCAGTTGTGATGATAACGGCAGGTCAACTTGCCTACAGCCGTTCACAATTGATTTGGGAATTTACATTACAATGGCAGGCCCCATCGGTTACTGTGCAGTACAATCGATACGGAGAGCTTCGTTGCAATGGTAGGCCCCGTTTCCTAATTCCAGACAGATAACAGTTGATGATTTTTTATTATAATGGCAAGCACGTTCCTTACTGCCAGTCAAAATTGAGTTGTGCTGTTACCATTATAATCACAGGCTCCTTTTCCTAATTCCGGTCAGCTTACTGCCAGTCACGCCGAGTTGGTGAGCTTCCATTATAATAGCACGTCACTATGCCTAACGTCAGTCACATTTTAAATGGGTAAATTTGTTTACAATGACGAACACCCGTGCCTACTGCCAACACGATCGGGTAAAGGAGTTTAGCGAAATGTTCCAGGCTCTCTAATCTTCTACCAGTCAAATCGAGAAGGAAATCATTAATTACACTGGTACACGTGCGTTGGTGAAGGACCCCATTCCTACTGCCAGTCAAGGTCGATATGGGGAGTACTGATTGCAATAACAGACGCCCATCTGCTGACGGTCATTATCGATTGTAAAGTATTAATTATTATAATGGCACACACGCCCTTTCTAGATCGCTACAAATCGACAGATGAATAAATATTTTCGACATAATAAAGTATACGCATGTTTACCTCCATTTAGAATTTAACTGCTGCTAAACGGTACATCATACCGACAACCAGATTGTAAGATAATACGCCACATTTAGCGATCTAAGGTCCCGGTCCTATGACATTATCTCGTATCTCATCTATTTATGGGTACGATTTAGAAACGTTGAATAGGGTGAAATATGAGTAAGTTTCATTCAGAGTGCATTACGTTTCGGGTATTTATGTGACAGCTACAAGCATAGAATTTGGCTCACATATAGCTACTGGGTGGGGCAATATTCGAATACAATTTGATGTTTTTATATTTTGTATAAGTGATTCAAACCGTCAATTGTACGTGTAAAATGTCGCAAATGTACGTAAAATCCAGAAATAGAGCTCGTAACAAGGTGTAGGGAAAACATTTTGTACTTTGGGGGGGCGGTCGTTGTATTTTTCATCTATTCGTTCTTCAGCCAAAATGTATGTTAAAGTACAAAATTATGTGAATTCTTCAAACTGGAATGAAAAACGTTCGATTGATACTTCATTAATAGAAAGAATACATACCGGTATGTATGGTATAAAACATTGGAGATTCCATTTTTATAATTATTTTTATGTGCAACGTTTAGATTGTAAGATTTCTGGAGATATCTGAAAGTTTGAAACAAATTTAAAAATCTCTGTTTTTATTCTGGGTATGGTAATGGCTGCCGCCATTGGAACGTGGGCCGTAACATTTAAACGCTTAATTTCCTACAGAAATTTACAGTTAGAAAGAACATGTAACAAACCTATTATTTCAGAATGGGAATAATGTTATTGGCTTTGTCCGACTCGTTGGCTGAATGGTCAGCGTACTCCTTCGATTCAGAGGGTCCCGGGTTCAATTTCCGGCCGGGTCGGGGATTTTAATCACTTCTGAATAATTCTTCTGGCTCGGGGACTGGGTGTGTGTGTCCGTCCCAAAACTCTACTCATCATATTCTGACAACATACCACACTACCAACCACCACAGAAACACGCAGTATTGATTACAATTCCCCATATATGGTTGACGTCAGGAAAGGCATCCGGCCATAAAACAGAGCCAAATCCACATGTGCGGCCCCACAGGTGTGGGAAAAAAGCTATAGCAAAAGAAATAGAAGAAAAATGTTATTGGCTTTACGTCCCACTAACCACTTTCACGGTTTCCGGAGATGCCGTGGTGCCGGAATATATCCCCGCAGGAGTTCTTTAACGTGCCAGTAAAAATACCAACACGAGGCTGACGTATTTGAGCACCTTCAAATACCATCGGACTGAGCCAAGATCGAACCTGCCAAGTTTGGGACAGTAGGCCAGCGCCTCAACCGTCTAAGCCACTCAGTCTGGCTATTATTTTAGAAAGATGAATGTCAAGTAATTTTGGTGGGATTTATTTTGTTACAGAACTAACCTCTTGCCCATTATTTTGGATTTTAATTGGAGAAGCATATGTAAGTTCAGTGAATACCTACATATTGCTGACCGGCATTTTAAAACTGCTAATTATGGAAAAATCAGAATAGCGTGTGTTCGAACTGAGTATCTGAGATATTTCTTAACCAAGATTTCAGCTCAGCTATTGGTCCTGTAATTTTGCCTGTTTGATCGAGAAGGAAATGATTTCTTTACTATTATACAATGATTTTTTTTTCCAATACTGTAAAACTCAGTCAAAATCCATGTATCCCAAAAATGTGTATACCAGACTTCCTTCAACAATTTAAAAACCATGAACATACAAAAACTTTCCTTAAAAGACGAATGAAAGCGTGTGAATAATAAATCAGCTAAATACGCCCCAATTTGCTCAAGAAGATGTAATCGGATCGATGAAGATTGGAAACAATGTGATTTGATAATATTCTCAAAAGGAGAACCCGGGTAAAGAAAATCATTATACATGTAAATACTACGCATTCACTTTTTCATAACACCCATCCAACACCCGTTTTACACATTGCTCGCATAAAAGACTTACGGCTGTGGTTCAGACACAGCCCCCTCCCATTTTGTTAAAATAATTTCAAATATAATATATTTTCAGGTCAATATTTTGGAATAATAATTTCGTGTGGTTATTTCTAGCCGGGTGCAGCCCTTGTAAGGCAGACCCACCGTTGAGGGTGGGCGGCATCTGCCATTTGTAGGTAACTGCGTGTTATTGTAGTGGAGGATAGTGTTATGTGAGGTGTGTGAGTTGCAGGGATGTTGGGGACAGCACAAACACCCAGCCCCCGAGCCATTGGAATTAACCAATTAAGGTTAAAATCCCCGACCCGGTCAGGAATCGAAGCCTGGACCCTCTGAACCGAAGGCCAGTACGCTGACCATTCAGCCAACGAGTCGGACATACATTTGAATGAACCGTAGTTACCCATGTGATAGTTCTCTGTGAGAATGTATGTGGAAACATACTTAATATCGTTTTGGAAGGCAGACAGAGGGGAGTAATTTTAATTTTATGCATAGAGATTACTTGTATCGGTGTACAGTTCGTGAGTGATTTTAGTTTCAGACAAATACATATGAAAGCATTTCATGAAACGTTCACGAGATGCAATGACAGCTGCCATAGTTGAGGCATTGAATCCAACAGGTTTTCGATGTCTTCATGGGGCATTGCCTACAAGGGTTTTGGTATATAAATCCATAGTCCATAGTATGCAGATTTGTTTAAAACTCCCCTACCCGATTGTGTTTGGCTGTAGGCCAGGGTGCCCGCCATTATAAACACATGTACCTATCTAAAATATGACTGGCATCAGGCATAGTGGCCTGCTATTTTGATGGAATCTCACCAACTTGGTGTGACTGGCAGTAAGCTGGCTGGCAGCTGAAAAAGGGGCTTGTCATTATAATGATAACTGCACAACTCTATTTTGACTTGTTGTAGGGAAGTTTTCTGCCATTATAATAAAAACTCCTCAACTGTCATATGTCTGGAAGTACGAAAGAGGGCTGCCATTGTAACGAAAACTCCCCAAATCGATTGTGACCGCGCAGTAGGCAATGGGTCCTGCAATTATAATGTAAACTTCCCAACTCTATTGTGAACGGCAGTAGGCAAGTGACCCTGCCGTTACCATCACAAATACGTAACAAACACTTTACATTGGAAACAACGTATGGGGACCTCTCCATGCTGTTTCTCGGATAACGCTAAGAGACATGCAATTTTAAAACAATCTTATTTACTGCATGTACAGTATTTAATTCGATATTCGAATACAATGTAGAATACCGTAGCGAAGCACGGGTACATTTCCTTCTTGGTATATAAGTCCATAGTCCACTGATACTGGATTCTGGAGTATCATAGACTAGTTTTTGACTGAATAAACCCCATACATATTAAAGGGACGACCTGTCAGGCGAACTGGCTGTATTTCGAAGAAATCTTGGATATTTTTGACAATATGTGTTTGAGAATTGCCTTCCTTGAATATACCGTCAGGAGTGGGCTGAAGGAAGTGTATGATTTATACCTCTAAAATTTCACTGATGTGCCGGTTATCGGTGAAATTACTGTAAAAAAAATAGCAGCTGAGGTTCTCAACAATATTCGATAGAGTCTTAATCCATCTTACTTGGCGTTCGTCCAGTATGCCGCTGGACAATAATTACTACTCATCACGATATTGTCCATATGCGTATTCAGTAATTCTTGTAGTGCAGGTTAAAGTGAGAATCGTTCAAAAAAATACGATATGTTGCTTAATAATCGGCACGTTACTGTCTGATGTATGAGCCCATTGTAACATCAGATATAGATGGCCGAGGGTGGAGAGAGTCCACGTCGAAGGAGTGCATGGAACCAATCTTCCGAAGCAAATGTCAAACTGTGGAGGCTGACACGCCACACCTGTACCAGTGTTTCTTGTCGTGCTAAAACTAGTATTGAATATGTACAATCCGTCACTGCTAAAGCTACCCGGCAGTTTGATTAAAACCCAAGTGCCGAGTGATCATTTCCCTGCTCTTCATAAATCCAAATACCTCTGCCAGGTTTAAACCCACGATCCTGGTGTCCTCAGGCCTGGACTCTACTACAGATCCACACAGGACGCTACTTCGGCACTTAATGTAAATTTCGTTTAAGTAATGATGCAGCCCTTAAAAGACAGACCCTCCAGCGAGGGTGGATGGTGTCTACCGAAAATTTAAAGGAACTGCTTATTTGTGTAGTGTACATATCGAGTGCGAGAACCAGTAATGTACAGTGGACAGCACAAACACACTTTCTCCGATCAAAGGGAAGTAGTCGTTCAAGGTGAAGATCAATCGAACCGGCCGGGAATAGAGCCCGGGGCCTCGCGGACTGAAGGCCAAGACACCGGCCACTGAGCTATGGAGCTGGATACATCGGTTATAAGTAGGACTAAATGGTTAACTCAGCGACCATCCTCTTTTACACTTAGAAATTCATCTGGTCTTAAGTTTAGATGAACCCCAGGGCGAACCGTCTCTCCAGAAGTGGGAGATTCCTTTTCTAATTTCACAGGTTCCTGACGAAAGATAAAACCCTCCTGGTTCATGGGGTATAGAACAACACTGCCTTGACTTAGAATCTCCCAAAGAACTAGATGTTGCCATTTATGTGTAAAATCCTTCCGGTTATTTTGCCGTTATCAAGTTAGTATTAATATTATTTAGAATAGAAAGTTGTCTTGTATAACCTTCCATTTCTTCTTCTTATTCTTATACCACTTTTACTGCACCGTATTGGGATCGCGGGTTGTAACTTTACTCCGTTAGTGGACTAGGTGCTGTTTTACTATCGGAAAACCTTCGTGATGATTTACTATTGCATATTTCTATCGTGATTGGTCATGTGGTGAATTGTGAGTATTGTATGTGTATGAAGAGGAGTGTGTTACGACAGACAGACGCACCTAGTCCCTGAGTTAAAGGCTCAAATTCTTCGACCCACCGAAGAGTTGAACACTCGACGTTGACCATTCCCCCAAGGACCCGGATAACAACGGCATATATCAGCTCTAACTGAGGCGACGGGAGGCACCCCTGTCAACAAGTTTTATGTGGAATATCTCAGCCACCTTGGAACATTTAGGTTTCGGTCAGGGTCTTAATGCTCGATGATATTCCTGAAACCACGTGGCATTTTAGGTGAGAATCCCAGCAGCAATCAACGATATTCAAACCTTGGTCATCTAGGTGATAAACCAGAAACTAACACACTGCGCTATCATATTTGTTGTTGCAGAATATTTACATGATCCCATTTGCTCCGGTAATAATCGACCTCGTGTGGGCAGTAATTAAGTACACTAGACTGTGTAAACATGTGTCGAGCACAATGAAGAGGTTCTATAGCGTTAAAATGAATATTTTAATTAATCTGTTAACTACTACGGTATTTTCAGACGGAGTACTTCATTGTCCGTAGCGGGATAAATAATGCTTGAAATATATTTCTGTTTGAATGTAAGTTTACGCTCATTTTACCATTAAATTCTTGAATTTTAAGTGTTGATATCGGAATATACGTGCAGAAACCATTCTGCACAAAGTCATTATACAGTATATATTTTTTGGTGTGTAGACTCAAAAAAGGGGACTGTTTAGCTGTGGTGGCGAAAGCGCATCTTCTAAGCCTGGAAGGACGTACGATAGATTCTCCGCCAAAAAGAAAGAAGGAAAGAAAAGGAAGGAAATTAAGCTAATAAAAGCGGGACTTCACACAGTCCAGGAATTCACGCAGACTATACACATGTACACATAAGTACCTGATTCGGTGGACATGCTCCCTTTGAGCTTCGCGAACCTAGATGGCTTGTATATGTTGTCTCACAAAGCGTGTTCATGGAGAACGTGGAGTGACCGACGAGAAACTACACTGCTGTTTGTTGAAAGTGAAACACCAAGACCGAGAGCTGTGATCACAATGCAATTTATTCCACATATTAGGGACATGACAAGACACAAATGATTACAATTACAGAACTGTACATATACGGTAGCCGTGGAAATTCAGTACGGCGTAGCGCCACAACGCGCTGCAATCAGAGCCGCTAGACGTCGAGGCATGGAATCAGAGAGCGCCTGAATATGCTGCTGGGGTATACTCTGCCACACGGTTTGTAGGCGCGTCCATAAATCAACAACAGTGGCTGCAGGACAACCTGAACGACCGACAATATCCCAGACATGTACAATGGATGACATATCCGGCGAACGGGCAGGCCAGGGAAGCTGTGGTATCCGTGTTCTTCGAAGAAGGCTTGCACATTCCTCGCCACATGTGGCCGGGCATTGTCTTGCTGGAATATGGCGTCTAGAACGGCCTTCAGGAGGTGCAGTGCCTCGGGCTGTAAAACCTCCCTGATGTAGCGGTAGCTGTTCAGATTGCCCTCAAGACGTAGGAGGCAAGATCGCATGTTATAGGCAATTGCGCCCCAAACCATCACACTTGGCGTTTGTCCGCTATGCCGCTCAACAATACAGTCTGCCCGATGGCTTTCACCACGGGGGCGACTAACGCGTATGGGGCCATCACTATGGGACAAGTTGAAGCGGGACTAGTCCGAAAACACTTCATTTTGCCACTTAGCACACCAGTGTCGGTGTTCACGTGCCCATTGAAGTCTGCGGCGTTGGTGGTTGCTGGTCAATGGAAGCCGGCGCAATGGCATGCGTGCCACCAGTCCGGCCCTCAGAAGACGGCGTCGAACCATCGATGCAGACATCCCCACACACGTTGCAGTGCTCCAACGTCGAGCCAACACCGTGGACGAAGCTGTTCTGTTCGTTACGGCCAAGCAGACAAGATGGTGGTCATCTCCCGCTGTGGTCACATTGTGTCGTTCAGTGTACGGTCCTCTTCTCTCCACTGATCCCACATATGCCTCACTGTTGAAGCAGCGTACCCTGTACGAGCAACAATGTCACGGAACGACAGACCTATCTACCATAGCCCTATAATTCTTCCCCGTTCGAACGCACTCACATGCTGATATTCCCTCCTGTGATGTCGGCGAAGCATAGTGGCACTGAGGTACACATTTTTCACTTCGTATGACGGCTCCGCATTGACTGAGCGTTGCGTAACACTGCCCGGGCCGGTCACACACAGAAGGGCACTGCTGGGCCTACGTGCACGCCATCTCTCTGCAATTTAAATCACTTATTATTGTTCCACTGTTCTACACGTCCTCTGATTTTGGTGTGTTTCAGACCATTGCTTCTGCGTGGTTCACTTTCTACAAACAGCAGTGTATATTTGCGTATGCGTAGTGGACGGGAGAACATGATCATTCCAGCCGCTGTTCAAACAAGCTCTGAGTGACTGAGTTGAATTTACAACATGCATTTGCAGCGAGCGGCTGAAGGTAGTAAATATATCAGACTCTGAAACCTTCTTGCATCCCGGCTTTATGACGAATTTTACAGAGGCCTGCCAAGGCATTCCTGCTTTGGAAAGTCAAATCAAGTGAATATGGACACGGATACAGGCAGAAGCAGGTGTTAGAGGTGGCACTGAGAATGTCGAAAGAGAAGAGATTTAGAATTTATTACAGCGAGAGTTGGAGTTACTTCCTTAAAGCATAGGCTCCGTATGGACGTGAGAAAAGCCAGTGAGACGAAACGAGTTCGTCGCTAGGAAGTACGGAATTGTAATTTCGCGCCGTGCGTATGCAGCGATTGCCCTCATTTGGGTATTTTGCTTTGTGATCAATGATGCAACCATTGTTAACAATTTACTATAATCCGTATCTGACATTTGCAGAAAGTTTGTACGTCTATTTCACTTGTATTTCTCGGCATGTTCATAGACTCTCTTTTCCCTTTTCCGTAACCACTCGTTACTCCACGTAGCCTTATTCCTTCTTTTAATCCTGAAAGAATTCGACTCATCAAGTACGAGCCCAGCAACCTCTACTCATTCCATAGCAAGTGTGAGACTGAGTTCGTAGTGCTGGGTGTACGTGTTGGTTTGAACTAAGTGCGTCAATCATGTTCCTAGGGTGCCTTTGGGGGAAGGTGACATGATATTGAGCTAACTACTCTGTCCCATTGTGCAGATTAATATAGTACAAATCTTTACCTTCCACTCCTCGAAGGACTTTCATACTCTTTTCAGGAATGGCTTGGATGACTTCACTACAACTCCTTTAATATTACCATCCTAATAACAATCTCCGTTGTGTAATGGTTACCTCCACTGGGGGTGTGACTGAAAAGAGCTGCGCCACCTTGGGGGATGAGGGAATGGGGGGGGGGGGGCGAATTCATCCATACCATCATAATAATCAATTTAATTTTAAAACTTATTTATGTAATAAGTTGAGAATGCCCACCGTCTTGAAATTTCCTTAGTGACATGTCTCAATGTCCGCCTCTGTGGTGTAGTGGTTAGTGTGGTTAGCTGCCATCCCCGGACGCCCGGGTTCGATTCTCGGCTCTGCCACGAAATTTTAAAAGGTGTACGAGGGCTGGAACGGGGTCCACTCAGCCTCGGGAGGTCAACTGAGTAGAGGCGGGTTCGATTGCCACCTCAGCCATCCTGGAAGTGGTTTTCCGTGGTTTCCTTACTTCTTCCCCAGGCAAATGCCGGGATGGTACCTAATTCAAGGCCACGGCCGCTTCATTCCCTCTTCCTTGTCTATCCTTTCCAATCTTCCCATCCCCCCCCCCACAACGCAAGGCCCTGTACAGCATAGCATGTGAGGCCGCCTGGGCGAGGTACTGGTCATCCTCGTCAGTTGTATCCCCAGATCCTGAGTCTGAAGCTCCAGGATACTGCCCTTGAGGCGGTAGAGGTGGGATCCCTCGCCGAGTCCGAGGGAAAGGCCGACCCTGGAGGATAACCAGATTAAGCAGAAGAAGACATGTCTCAATACTATTACCTGAAGACGGATTAATTTGCAAAACTTGTGTTGAAATATTCATTTGAACGTATTCAAAACAACCCTAACACGCTGATATTGCTCTCTTCAAGGAAAACTAATTGCCGTTTGCATTTACACTGACTGACAGAGCAAATGCAACACCAAGAAGGAGTGGTCAGAACTTTATGCCAATTGCAGGGTAGACTGACGTCACTGAGGTATGCTCATGATGTGAAATGCGCCGCTGTGCTGCGCACGTAGCGAACGATAAATGGGACACGGCGTTGGCGAATGGCCCACTTCGTACCGTGATTTCTCAGCCGACAGTCATTGTAGAACGTGTTGTCGTGTGCCACAGGACACATGTATAGCTAAGAATGCCAGGCCGCCGTCAACGGAGGCATTTCCAGCAGACAGACGACTTTACGAGGGGTATGGTGATCGGGCTGAGAAGGGCAGGTTGGTCGCTTCGTCAAATCGCAGCCGATACCCATAGGGATGTGCCCACGGTGCAGCGCCTGTGGCGAAGATGGTTGGCGCAGGGACATGTGGCACGTGCGAGGGGTCCAGGCGCAGCCCGAGTGACGTCAGCACGCGAGGATCGGCGCATCCGCCGCCAAGCGGTGGCAGCCCCGCACGCCACGTCAACCGCCATTCTTCAGCATGTGCAAGACACCCTGGCTGTTCCAATATCGACCAGAACAATTTCCCGTCGATTGGTTGAAGGAGGCCTGAACTCCCGGCGTCCGCTCAGAAGACTACCATTGACTCCACAGCATAGACGTGCACGCCTGGCATGGTGCCGGGCTAGAGCGACTTGGATGAGGGAATGGCGGAACGTCGTGTTCTCCGATGAGTCACGCTTCTGTTCTGTCAGTGATAGTCACCGCAGACGCGTGTGGCGTCGGCGTGGAGAAAGGTCAAATCCGGCAGTAACTGTGGAGCGCCCTACCGCTAGACAACGCGGCATCATGGTTTGGGGCGCTATTGCGTATGATTCCACGTCACCTCTAGTACGTATTCAAGGCACGTTAAATGCCCACCGCTACGTGCAGCATGTGCTGCAGCCGGTGGCACTCCCGTACCTTCAGGGGCTGCCCAATGCTCTGTTTCAGCAGGATAATGCCCGCCCACACACTGCTCGCATCGCATCTCCCAACAGGCTCTACGAGGTGTACAGATGCTTCCGTGGCCAGCGTACTCTCCGGATCTCTCACCAATCGAACACGTGTGGGATCTCATTGGACGCCGTTTGCAAACTCTGCCCCAGCCTCGTACGGACGACCAACTGTGGCAAATGGTTCACAGAGAATGGAGAACCATCCCTCAGGACACCATCCGCACTCTTATTGACTCTGTACCTCGACGTGTTTCTGCGTGCATCGCCGCTCGCGGTGGTCCTACATCCTACTGAGTCGATGCCGTGCGCATTGTGTAACCTGCATATCGGTTTGAAATAAACATCAATTATTCTTCCGTGCCGACTCTGTTTTTTCCCCAACTTTCATCCCTTTCGAACCACTCCTTCTTGGTGTTGCATTTGCTCTCTCAGTCAGTGTATTTTATGATCTCAAAGGAACTGTTTTGTACACATGGTTGTGTAGTATTTTAATCATTGTGTGTAACTTTCATTTCTGGAAAAAGGTAACATTGACTGAATTGCAATAATTTCTTTCTTTCTTAATCTGTTTAACCTCCAGGGTTAGTTTTCACCTCAGACTCAGCGAAGGATCCCACCTCTATCGCCTCAAGGGCAGTGTCCTGGAGCGTGAGACTTTGGTTTGGGTGTTAAAACTGGGGAGGAGGACGAGAACCTCGCCTAGGTGGTCTCACCTGCTATGCTGAACAGGGGCCTTGCGGGGGGATGGGAAGATTGGAAGGGATAGACAAGGAAGAGGGAAGGAAGCGGCCGTTGCCTTAAGTTAGGTACTATCCTGGCATTTGCCTGGAGGAGAAGTGGAAAAACACGGAAAACCACTTCGAGGATAGCTGAGGTGGGAATCGAATCCACCTCTACTCCGTTGACCGGCCAAGAGTGGACCCGGTTCCAGCCCTCGTACAACTTTTCAAATTTCGTGGCAGAGCCGGGAATCGAACCCGGGCCTCTGGGTGGCAGCTAATCACACTACACGGCAGAGGTGGACGAAATGCAATTTAATTGATCATAAATTATCTCCCTGTATAATTAAAGCAAATCAGTTCTCTGTGTTTTACCCGTACTTGGTAACGGTGATGGTTGTTCTGAAATTTCAATTTTTAAAATTTGCTTTATGTCGCGTTGGCACTGTTATTCTTATTCTTATTCTTATTTTTATTCTTATTCTTCTTCTTCTTCTTCTTCTTATTATTATTATTATTATTATTATTATTATTATTATTATTATTATTATTATTATTATTATTATTATTATTATTGTTACGGAGATATCCGGGGTAGTTAGAGGTGAAAGAAGGTGCGGGCTGGAATGGGTCTAACTACAAGTTCGAAAGATGAATTACAATTTCAACAAAAGTTATATTTTCGAAACTTAACAATGGTAACATAGAATTTGAAAACTTAACAAGTCCACAACAAGCCAAAATCAAATACAAAGAAATTACAAGTGTTAGGGGATTATTACAAAGTCTGGGCTTCGAGCCCCACAATCACAATCCTCGAGCTATTAGCCCAACTTTACCAAGGTACCAAATTCGAACAAAGGGGCAGAAAACCCCCTCATGCCAAGGAACACTTGCTCCTAATTACAATGTTAAGCCACCTAGAGGCACACAGAAATCAAATTTAGGAAAGAGCAGACCCGCTCTCAATTTTACAAGCCTATTAAGGCCACAACAAACTTCACTCCTAACTGCCCTCAAGGCACACATATATTGGTACAGGGGTACCTCGTACCCAATCTACTGGGCCTTCTCAGAAAGGAAACAAAACGAGTTAAATAAATAGCCCAAAATACAAACTTGAATGGAGGCGATTACTTGCACTCCTACACTAAAGTTTTTGTTTTAAAACCTATGTGGCGCGAGGCCGAAACACAGGGGCTAATCCCAAGCTTTAATATATTAAGGAAGAGAAGAAACGGTTATAAACACGTAGTCACCTCAATTTCAAAATGAAGGGGAGTTCGAGAGGGTAAAGCACTCTCTATCCCCGCTTTACAGTAAAAGAGATTTGTAGATTTTACATAGACAGAAAAGGAATTTACATTTTAAAAGGTCGGTTACATACTAAAGGTTTCGAACCCTCCCCGAGAGTTAAACTGCTGAGCTAGCAAGAAATGAAGATGTTAAACGGCCATTACCTTGTTGAAGAGCTGCTGCTTGAAGAAAGAGTCGCTTCCCGCCCCCTGCTGCATATCCACACACTGAGTTAGATGTTATACTAGTGGCACGGAGACAAGAAAATCAGCAGTTTTTATACCCTCGTGGAAAATTCGAGACCTCTCAGGAATGAGTAGACACACCCCCTCAATTTTATTGGGTCGCTAAAAGTTACACATCAACATCGAAGAAAAAAGACACTATTGGTCCAAAATTAATTAAAGAAATTCGGGATTGGCTAAGTTCAAAACTGGCGGACAGAAGATTAATATTGCCAACCCCAAAAATAAAGGAACAAAATTTAGTAAAGACAAAACTTAATAATACAAAATGTCTTCAAGAGAGTTCATTCCATTGCGCCAGTGTGTATTACCATAGTTTTTTTTGGTAGAGACATCTGTTAGAGAATGTTCACACTTCTTGATCAATGAAAAACAAAAGCAAATCAAAAAAACTCAGTGACCTCTTCTGATAACTAGTAGAGTTAGTTCAGTGGTTAAAGTTCCGGGTTTCTCCAGTAGAGAAGTTTCAATTGGCGCAAGATTTGAACTTGCGTCGCGTAGAGGTGTACCGCCCGGTACAATTATTATTTTACAAAAATTGTAGGTACAATTCAGGGATGGTGAATGGAGAAAGGGCATAGCTCCACGTACATGAACGTGCCTCCATCCCCAGGTCTTATAGCGACGATGGAACAAGAAAGTACTAAGGGTGAAAAGGAAGCGACCCTGGCCCTAATTATGGTACAGCCCAAGAATTTGCGTGGTGTGAAAGTTGGATACCACGGAAGACCATTGAAGGGAAATACAACGTGATAACAACCCCTGTGATGTAGGCTACTAATAACTGAATGAGGTGGCTGGTCGGTATGCAACGTGCAACGGTTAGCTTGCATTCGGGTGACGGTGGGTTCAAACCCCACTGTCGGCAACCCTTTAGATTTCCATGGTTTCCTACTTTCACACCAGCTAAATAATGCTGGTCCTGTACCTTAATTAAGGAAATGGTCGCTCCCCGTCTCCAGTCTTTTCCTTTCCCATCGTCGATTAAGAGCTGTATACAACTAAACCACTATTTTTTTTTTGCTAGGGGCTTTACGTCGCACCCACACAGATAGGTCTTATGGCGAAGATGGGATAGGAAAGGCCTAGGAGATGGAAGGAAGCGGCCGTGGCCTTTGCCTGGTGTGAAAATGGGAAACCACGGAAAACCATCTTCAGAGCTGCCGATAGTGGGATTCGAACCTACTATCTCCCGGATGCAAGCTCACAGCCGCGCGCCTCTACGCGCACGGCCAACTCGCCCGGTAAACCACTATTCTTCAGTCATATGTACTAAGAATGCCATTTATATATCGTCCGGTTTTTAAACTTGTGCATTAATATTTAAACGTTATTTTTAGATTCATTCCATAATTTTAATCTACGGATTATAGCATGTGATTCAGCCGCCCCTTCCAATGTTGTTTTATGCAACCCATGTAATGTGCTACATGGTTATAAAGCATCTATTTTCCTGCAGGCGTACTGTATGGTGCTACGATTGCATACGATTCTGAACCACACCGATAGGTTATATCGTCCGTTCGCAAAATATGACGCCTTGAAATCATGTAGCAACATCCTTTTACCATGTAACTATGCTAACGTGTCGTGCTTCGTGACCGAGTGTAACGAAGTGGCGAATCAATGCATAGAACTAGGTAACAGTGCAGTAATTAATGTCTTCAACACGGAACCGGATGTCTTAGGCACTCTATTGTCGTCGTACTACCAGTAAGTTCGCAGCAGTGTAGCGTAGCGGATGTGGTTAGGCATTAGACTAGTAATGCGCGGACTGTGCCATCAGCGGTTCGCATCCTGCATTGTTCAAATATTTTTGCATCAGTATGATGTTTGAATACGTAAACACACGCTCACGTTTACCACGTTCAAACAGTAGAATGACGCTGTTATTCATATTGTGCTCTATACATACTCCACTGGTTAGGACCTGAATGTAATCTCTGCTGTCATTCAACAGGTTTTCCAAAGAGTAATATGTTGAAATGCTCCTCATTTATGGGGAAGATAGGCAAAACGCGTGCGAGACACTACGTCTGTACTAGAAACGGAATCCGGCAGGCGACACCCAGCTGCTACGACGTTCAGCCGTGTTGAAAGACGCTTAAGGACAACAGGCGTAATTTACAAGCAGCCACTAGTCCACGAATAGCCCCTTACATCGGGTGAAAAAGACGAGGCCGCTCTGGAAGTAGTTCGTAATAATCCACACATCAGTACAATGGCGATTGTACAACAGGTGAACACCAGCCAGCCGTCCGCTGGCGAGTACTGTATGAACATAAATTTCACCCATACCTTCTTGAGCTACACCAAGAGTTCCATTGGTGGTAATTCGAAGCTCGAAAGGAGTTTTGTAGGTGGCTGTTAGGCAGGCTGGTCAATTATTCAGCGTTCGTATCGCACATCTAGTTTTCGGACGAATCGCGCTTCCAAAATACGTCAGTCGCCACAAATGCACCATTGCAGTCCGGACAAACCCCGCCGGGTGCGACAGGCGACCCATCAGTACTATGGTGAATGAATATGTGGTCTCGAATCTTGGGGATTGCCTGATTGGATTTTATTTCTTTGAGGGCCATTGGACGGGCCCACGTTACCTGCACTTTCTGCATCAGGAACTTCCAATGCTGCTAGATGATGTGCCCTTGCACGATCGTTTGACGATGTCGTTGCAACATGTTTGGAGCGTCGCCACATTTGACTTTGCCCTTTCGGAATCATTTGAACGAAGAAATACCATGGAAATGGATAGGACAAGGAGGCCCTCTTCCTTGGCCCACCAGATCACCGGATTTAACGCCGTTAGACTTCTTCCTTGCGGCTTTTGAAAAACATCGTTTACACTCAAGCGCCGGAAAACCCTGACAGCTCCGGCAACTCATTACGGACGCCTGATGGAATTACAACTGGATTGCTGGATTGCTTCAGCGCGCTAGGCGATCTATTGGACACCGGGCCTGAATGTGCATAAACCAAAACGGTCATCCCATCGAGCATTTCGTTACTTGTTTCTTTTTTTTTCTTCCTTTCTTAATCTGCTTACTCTCCAGGGTTGGTTTTCCCTCGGACTCAGCGAAGTATCCCACCTCTACCGCCTCGAGGGCAGTGTCCTGGAGCGTGATACTTTTGGTTTGGAATACAACTGGAGAGGAGGGCCAGTACTTCGCCCAGGTGTCCTGACCAGCTATGAAGAACAGGTTCCGGCGGAGATGGGATAGGTGGGTAGATTGGAAGACACAGACAAGGAAGAGGGGAGGAAGTGGCTGTGGCCTTAATTTAGGTACCATCCCGGCATTCGCCCGTGGAGAATTGAGAAACCACGGAAAACCAGTTCGAGGAGGTCTGAAGAGGGAACAAAACCCCCCCTACTCAGTTAACCTCACGTGACTGAGTGGACCCCGTCCTTGCCTCGTACCACATTTCAAATTTCGTGGTAGAACCGGCAATCGATCCCGGGCCTCCGGGGTTGGCAGCTAAACATACTAACCACTACACCACAGAGGCGGGACATCGAGCATTTGCTGCGATAAAACATTGTCAGGGCAGTTCTCTTCGTATTATTTCCGGTCTGTATGTGTCCGTCTTACTAACTAAATGGCCC
This sequence comes from Anabrus simplex, assembly GCF_040414725.1. NCBI lineage: Eukaryota > Metazoa > Arthropoda > Insecta > Orthoptera > Tettigoniidae > Anabrus > Anabrus simplex. The sequence goes on from NC_090265.1 coordinate 1,400,777,085, forward strand.
TTCGTAAGGCCACAAACACATTCATTTACACACAATTTACATGAAAACGGGTTTTGAACTTACATTACGTGCGGTACGTATTAAATAAATATTCAGAAACATGGGATCTTTGCTCCGGACTCGAACCTCCCACCTCAAACGTAAGCCCTCTCCGCCGAGCCTTCATTTTACAAACTGAGCTACGATTCTGTGCGGCACACTGTTCAGCTTATAGCATGTAGGCCCTATTAGGTTTACTGCGGTTTCGGCGGCGTGTCAGGTTCATTTGATCTAGAAGGCACAGAACGGCTTCCACTGTTTAATACGAGTATAAAATTATGACGTCCTATCATCATGAGGCGGTAATTACCAAGACATCCGGTTGTGTTGTCTGGTCATATCGGCAGGGCAGATGTTTACAGGACGAAATAAATATTGCGGGTTGCATAAAAGTACATTGGAATGGGCGGCCGAATCACACGTTATCTCTTGACGATAAGTGAGTAACTCTCCTTCGCAAGAGACAGTAAACCCCATGAAGGAAGTCAAGAAGTAAGGCCTCGGAAGTCGTTACGCTGAGCACGTATAAGACTCCAAAATCTGCAGGCCGTCCTGATGGGCAACAGTCATCTCGCCACACACAAGTTCCTTGAATTTTTGTATCAGGCCTGTAGTGTAGTGGTTAGTGTGATTAGCTGCCATCCCCGGAGGCCCGAGTTCGATTCCTGCCTCTGCCACGAAATTTGAAAAGTTGTACGAGGGTTGGAACGGCGTCCACTCAGCCTCGGGAGGTCAACTGAGCAGAGGGGGCTCGATTCCCACCTCAGCCATTCTGGAAGTGGTTTTCCGTGGTTTCCACTTCTCCTCCAGGCAAATGCCGGGATGGTACCTAATTTAAGGCCACGGCCGCATCCTTCCCTCTTCCTTGTCTCTCCCTTCCAATCTCCCTATCCCCCGCAAGGCCCCTGCTATAGCAGGTGAGGCCGCCTGGGTGAGGTAGTGGTCATCCTCCCAAGATGTATCCCTGATCCAGAGTCCCCCTGTGGGTGGGGGCGGTAGAATAACACCCACGGTATGCCCTTTCTGCCGTAAGAGGCGACTATAAGGGGTCCCAGGGGCTCTGAACTTTGGAGCGTGGGTTGGCGACCACGGGGCTCTTAACTGAGTCATGGCATTGCTTCCACTTACTTGTGCCAGGCTGTTCACTTTCATTTATCCTATCCGACCTTTCTTGGTCAACTCTTGTTCTTTTCCTAATCTGACGGTATTACGTGTGGAGGCCTAGGGAGTCTTTCATTTTCACGCCCTTCGTGGCCCTTGTCTTCCTTTGGCCGATACCTTCATTTTTCGAAGTGTCGGATCCCTTCCATTTTTCTCTCTGGTTAGTATTGTATAGAGGATGGTTGCCCAGTTACAATTCCTCTTAAAACAATAATCACCACCACCACCACCTGACCCAATGTCTCACGCTCCAGTACACTGCCCTTGAGGCGGTAGAGGTGGGATCCCTCGCTGAGTTCGAGGGAAAAACAGACCCTGGAGGGTAAACAGATAGAAAAGAAGAAGGAGGAGGAGGAGGCACACATTTAATTTGTTTTACTGATAAGTGCTGAAGTGGTTCACAATGACCGATAATGAGAATATTAGTAAAACGAGGGTAATCATCGAACGGACCCTAGCTAACACAACCTCCAGTTAAGTTCAGAGGTGAAATTTAAGACAGGAGTTAGGCAGCGGCATGGGCTTTTCACTTCTGCTCTTCAATTGTATCCTTGGAAAAGTCATCCGCTAGTGGCGCCAAGAAATTAACAAAGATGGGCTCGAAAATGGTGTGAGACTGGTTTACAAGAACGTGAAACTTTCAATTGATTGCCTGGCTTTTGCAGATGATGTAGACGTGGCTACAAAGCCAGTTAATCATTTCAAGGCACAGACTAAAAGAAACATACCTCCAGATCTCTTTGGAGAAAACGCAATTCATAACTAACATCAAGCCAGAACCAAGAGAGTTAAAAGTAAACCATGGGGCAATCAAACAGACAGATCAGTTTAAATATCTTGACGAGTGGATAGAAGCAAACATCTCTGAAAAGGAACATTTCGCATCGCGCATGAATAAAGTGGAAATGACTAATCAACTGACCAAAGACGTTTACAACAAGAATTCCATACCTTTGGAAATAAAACTCAGACATTTTTGCACTGTCATACGATGATAGGACTTGTATGCAACGTAATGCCTTTCTTTGAACCAGAAAAACCTGATTGAAAAACAAAAAGGTAAATTAAAGAAATAAAGATCTCAAGAAAAATTCTTGGCCCAATTAAAGACAAAGATGAAAATAGACGTCGGCCTAACCATTAAATGTATACTCATGTCAATAATATCTCTGATGTCATGAGGAGGAGGAGAACTGCATTTTATGGCCACTTGCTAGGAACGAAACCCACACGATTATCGAACCCAGATCCTTACCTATTTTAAAGATTAGAAGACCCAGCCAACTTGGTTCAAGGAGGTGTAAAGGGACCTGCAGGAGATGGAGATCACTTATGAAGATATACAAGAACGTAAACAAGGAACTAAAATACCACCAGACTTTTAAGGAATGGCCAAAGTTGAAGACGAGAAAGGCGTGCACGGAGGAAAGTAAAGAGCAACGTCGGCAACAAATGGAGGGACACTGGACAAAGAACAATGCCCAGAGAAGAGAGCTCAAATAATGTGGTCCTTGGTAGGCCGATGCGAACAAATAATAATAATAATAATAATAATAATAATAATAATAATAATAATAATAATAATAATAATAATAATAATAATAATAATTGTTGAACATTCCCCCAATTTTAACGGATACACATTTTCAGTATATATTGGTTTGCCTTCCAGCGTTCAGTGTACAAACCTCAGTGGTTTAATTAACTAAGCGTCTCCATAATCCTGTACTTACATTAGCTGTGTGACTTCGTTTAGTTCCAAACTTCTTATCGTTGAATCATTAAAATCTGAGTCTAACTATCGCCACCTTGGCCTCCTTCATCTTGCCCCCATGATCGATATCATTATTCATCTAAGCAACTTACCCGTCTCCATTCGCCTCAAGTGACCCCACTACAGGAGCCGGGTTTTGCGTGCAGCTTCAGCTATGGAATTCATTCCTGAATTAGATTTTAACTTTGTAACTTCTCATTCCGAGTATGCTCCTTCCATTGTTTCCACCTGCTTGCACCAACAATCATTCCCGAATTTTAAAGTTTCATGATTTTCAAATTTTAAAAACAAATGTGGTGTTAGAAATTTGTCTCACAGCAGTACTTTAAAGTGCCGAAAATTTAACATCGTCTTTTGACAGTGACCTCAGCCTCAATATAATCCACTTTTTTTTTTTTTTTTTGCTACTTGCTTTACGTCGCACCGACACAGATAGGTCTTATGGCGACGATTGGACAGGGAAGGGCTAGGAGTGGGAAGGAAGCGGTCGTGGCCTTAATTAAGGTAGAGCCCCAGCATTTGCCTGGTGTGAAAATGGGAAACCACGGAAAACCATCTTCAGGGCTGCCGGCAGTGTGGTTCGAACCTACTATCTCCCGAATACTGGATACTGGCCGCACTTAAGCGACTGCAGCTATCGAGCTCGGTAAATCCACTTTTATTGGAAATCTCAATATGAACTGATTACGTCATTGAATTTTGATATCCCAGTAAAACTGTGCAGACGTCGATATCGTCATGTTCTGTGACAAACATTACAATAATTCATATAATTTTCAACACATTTTGCACTTCCTTCGCCATTTAAGAAACTAGGTAAGGTTGACTCAGATGCAAGGAAATGTTGATAATGAACTAAATATCCCCAGGTATAATTAAAGCAAGCTATCGAGTGTAAGACTTAATTTCGCTCCCACCCGGCACGTGATCAAGTTCTGCGAGCATTGACAATGTGCTAAGATGTAATTAAGGCTTTCCTGTTCCGGTTACTTCCCAGATGGCTCACTCACGATAATGTGGAAAGGAGATTTAATTAATGAATTTAGGAGATAATGAGTGAACGAATAATATAATAAAAGTGACTGGATCATCCTGCAAAGAATAGGCTGTAAGAGATAAGGGAGATTGTGAACGTGTTAGGTACAAACTAAGACTGTTTTTTTTTCAGATAGTAGAGAAAACACAAATAATTATTTCAGCATCCATTTACTTCCTAAATTAATTGACAGAGTGCCGTAAAATTTTGTCGTTAATATTAATGTATTTCTTTACTAGGTTAGAAGGACATAATTCCCAGTGACGTCTTATTACCATGCGAATGTCAAAATTTTCTTCCACTTTGTCGAATACAAATTGAAACATAAACCGAAGTTTACTGCCAAAGAGCTTAAAATGAAATGTGGTTAAACACAGAATACTTAAACGGAAAGCTTGAACTTCTTAAAACCCGTCACATCAAAACTTGAAAACAACATCGTTAAATATAGGAGTTTGTATCATAGTTTGGTTTTGGAAATAATAATGAACAAGACATACCCTCTTCAGTGTACAGGTAGATGCACATTGATGTATAAACGTCAGTCAGATGTTTAGGGCCTAAATGTGTTCTCAGATATGTCGGCCTGGACAGCACCAACTGACTAATGTGAGTGTATTCTAAACGTTCTCGGATTAATTTGAAATACGACGAGTTGTTAGGCATCACTTCATTAAGTATCTTCTTCCATTCACCTTTGTCATCAAGATTAACGGTGCACAGAACTTAAACTGGATGTACGCCGATAACAACGTTCTAATTGGCAGAAGACCGGACGAACTACAACTGCTTACTAAACGTATGTATTATACCAGGAGTATAGTTTAAAACTTCAGAGGGTAAAAACTAAGAACATGATCGTCAGTAACAACGTACTGAATTCCCAAACAAATGGAACTGAACGTGAAAAAGTGAATAAAATTCCATATATTGATGCAATATCTAGGGGGAACTGGGATGTCCATAGCAGTACAGAACAAGGTTCAAATGTGGCTGAGCCTAATTTCAGGATGATAGGCCTATGCGATGTTTACAGTGACATATTGAGCATGTAATCGGAAATAAATCCCCAGAGACATTGTATCTACTGCATAGAGCTCTATGTAATGGAATACAAATATTTAAGGAGACTCTCGATATTTAAAATGTAGTTTTAAAGATGCATGCTTAGTATAAGCTGGACTGAAGAAGTGAGATGTGTAACTATATGGCCTTACGATGACAAGGTGAACTATGTCTAATTCGCTCATGTCAGAAGATTTGTGAAAAACTAGGAGAAATACAGTGTCTTGCACGTCACTCTACGAGGCGGGATCGGAGGCAAGCGAGGAGCGGTATTAAACAAACAGCGAGGCTCAAAAATGTGGGAGTTCTTGACTAAAAACTCTACCTTCGAATTCCTTAAAGCAGTGGCCGACAAAGGAATGATGGCCAACATGTTCGCCGAAATTCGCTAACGGGGGAAGCGTCTGAACCGGAGAATCGCTAGTCACGCTGGAATTGCTCACGTGCTTTTGGTGAACTAAGTTGGGTAGAACCGGGAACAAAATTCAATCCGAAATTAACCTCCCATCGTATTAGAAGACACAACAGAACGATTCACATGTTTAACTTGTGCGCTGATAGGACTCGTTTGATTGGCTGGGCCAGAGATCGCTTCCTTACATTTCAGTGCTCCCCGTACTCTGGGGTTCAGTCACTTGTAGATAGACGACAGACGCGAATTGCCATTATATTCATATGCGGGAAGTGTGTCGTGGATTGAATATCAGAATCGGAAAATGTAATTCTTTGTATTGAGGAAAAATGTGGAAGATATGTTGAAATTCCTCTCAGCATTCAAGACCAGGACCTGTAGGACAGTTTGGATGGTGTGTTGATGTTTTGCGTCCTTTGTGGCATTCATCTCTTGTAGATGGTGTGTAATTTTTACTTTTTTATAAGTTGCTTTACGTTGCACCGACACAGATATATCTTACTGATTAAGGTACAGCCTCAGCATTTCCCTGGCGTGAAAGTGGAAACCACGGGAAACCATTTTCAGGGCTTCTGACAGTGGGTTTCGAAACCTCTATGTCCCGAATGCAAGCTCCATCTATTGATTTTGCTTATTGACATTTGCAGTTATCATAATCAGTTGCATGAGAACAATACCATAAAGAAGGACAGCTATTCTATTCTTACTGTCGCCTTAAATAAGCTATCATGTGACAGTAATGGAAATAACTCTGATGACGATAATTTCATTGGCACTGTTCGCTTACGCAGGACCATGACAGGCGAATAAGCAGGTAGGACCTATAGACTATAAACGAGAGGCTGTTGTGTCGCTAAGAAGCGCCCGGTTGCCTTCTCGACTGTTAACCGTAAGTTCTATCGTTTAGAAAGTAAGATTTATATTTGTTGCCGGAGGAAGTGAAAAGTGGAGCCACCCAAAGCGACAAATTGAGGAGAATAACATGTGTCGTAAAACCCAATTTGACGTGCCCCATCACATGATGTGACTTTCAACTTGAGGGCTATCATAGCTGCGCAGGACAAAAAATCTACATTATGTAAATCCATCCATTCATGGGTGCAGAAATTTAAGGATCGCTATAAGATCATTTTGAAGAAAACGACACCTGTGACAATGTCAAAGTAACACCATCAAGAAGATAACATCATGTTAGCAGTAGAAAATATCGTACGAGAGGTTACAACTATTCTGGAGTCTCTCGATCCCGCAAACGGACGTAATAAGGATCGAAATGGGCTCAATGTGGAGATGTGTTGGGGTAGGACACTGACTACAAAAGAGGCAAAAACAGTTTTCTCCAAAGTGCAATGAGTGGGGCCACAACGCTCAGTTATACAATACTGCCAACAGCCGGCAGGACCTCATTTCGTAACTTAGAAATAACCTAACGGGTTGTTTGGTGAAAGGATGAAGTTAACGTATCGTTCAGTATGTTCAGTGATTAAGTGAACCCCCTAGAAATTGCTGGCATAGTACAACTGTTTATCAAGATCCTGTTCCTTTAATTAGCTCTGCATAACGTAGCAAATATTTTGACGATAACACTCGGTTTCTCCCCTTAACCAGCCAAGAGGTTCAATTTCAGGACTGTGGGCGTGGGGCTGCGGGGCGTAAGAAGGGTGCGCAAGGCGAGGGGTTATGAGGAGCAAGGAGAACATAGCTGGAGTGTGGACCAGCGATAGACAAGAGCAGCCCCAGCATTAGCCGAAGCACTGTCTCAGAGCGCATGGTTAAACTTTGCCTGTGTGGTAGGTTTTGAAGGGATTTCAATTTTATTATTTTGCGGTTCTGTTATAATTAACCTCAATGACCAGAATATTTTGGTAACTACGATGTACATAGCATCAATAGTCGTACTGTACGTAGCCTAAGTTTGTGTGATTAATGAAACTTTTAATTAGTAAAACGTTCTTGAAGCAGTTATTCTTACTCAAGAAACGTCTTCAATATCAGAGGAAACTATTTCAGCTTAAAGCAATTGCACCTCATAATAATTCCCACTTACACTACTAATTGTTTTGGTAATATCTTCGAACTGCAGCCGTGCGTCCTAAAATGAAATTCACGTTGCTAATCAAGCACTGTCACTATTTTACATCTATCTAAACATCAAGTAAAAGTAAAACAGAACACGTTATTTTCCAAAGCAGAAAATCCCCAGATGTTTAATTCACGCGCCTCCACTGGGGTAATGTGAAACCAGTTTGCGTTTTCAGCATTATGTGTCTGAAGTAGCTCGACCACTTGTGTAGCTATTGGTTCTGCTTAGTCTATGTTATAACGATATTTATTTGTCATACTTTACACGATTCAAAAGTAAAACAATAACTACGATAAATTCTTAAGATACGACACAAACGTCCCATGCTGCAGCGCAGTTTTGGGGTGGGATTACGGGTGGACAATCATTTGGAACGTTTCTCTTCAGCCGCCAAGGAGTTGTGAGGAAGACTACTCGTTTGACTAGCGCTCACAATTAAAATATGTGATACTGCCGTTTAGTGAGGGAGCTTTGGATTATTTTTTCACGGTTCTGCCTGATTGAGCTCATCCAACGTATGTATAAAAGGTTTCAGCACGATGTGCGATTCGTCGGTACAGGCACTTCAATAGTAAGTGGATATAACAGAGAAGGAACAGGAAGTGTTATGTACTGTATACAAGGAGATCCAAGTAACACTGAAAACAATTAGTATGCCGCTGAGACGGAAAATTGATCAACTTTCAAGAGGAGAACCATGTCCGGATATGCATGATTAGGATGCTGTGAGGCGTCAGTGTTTTACAGCGCTTCGAATAAGCTGATGGACGTCCGCTCCACATTTGAACAATACGACTCCAAAAACACAAGCAGAGTTACATATCGTGCTTTAAATTGCAAAATAGGTTTCGAATTGTCCACTTCCAACGTGATTACGGAGCCTATATTCGCAGTGAGCTTAACGCAATTGTTCAAAGATGTTTTCGTTGGTTGTACTATCCCAGGTATGGCGTACGGGAGGAGGACCCTATCACACGACTCCACGCAGTGATTGAAATACTGAGCCAATAGTAACACGTATTTAGCTATGTGCGCCAGTCTCTGCACCGCCAATATATCCTACTCTACTGACACGATCCGTTCCTCAACTGAAGGTTGTAGAACGGTTAACCTAAAGGCGAACATCCTCTTTCTGGCCGAGTCACCTTCCTAGATCCTGTAATCAAAATGGAGGTCGACAATTCGAACTCCCTGTTGTAATTTAATGCACGATGTGATGCTTTTCTTGGGGTGGTAGAGCTATTTTGACAAAACATGGATCAGACGATCCTCACAATATCAGAATCATTTTCAAAATGTTATGCCCCACAAATCCCTACCAGTGCATTCACGGAAATTACACCTTGAAAAATGATCAGTTGGCCGTCCCGCGAGATATACTAAACGTTGTCGGCATTACTTATAATCATCGCGTGAAAATGCGTTTAGGAACTGGAAACTTGTTTCCGCGCTGGAGAAAAAACGGCAGTTGTAATCCTTAAAGGAGGTAATGTGGAGCATAGATTGCTGAAAGAGTTTGTTTATGTTGTTCATGTTATGTACCCACAGTTTGAATACCAGGGACTTTCCAGCTCAGACACAATACAAGTATAAAATTCATTTCCGATAAATATGTACATAATGTTGCAGGTAAGGATTTCACATCAGTGTCTGGATGAATCTCTATTACATAAAGCCATAAGGCTAACTGACTGACTCACTCAATGATATTAATGTTCACCCAATTTCAGATTAGCAGACTGATTGCTATTAGTCTCTAACCTAATGAAACATTCCGAAAAGTTCAGATTTTTTATTTTTACCCCCTCCCCCAAACAAACGGGCGGACGCAAACTTTCAGGTGTGCTAGAAAATGAAATTCGGCAATATTATATAGCGTATAGCCTGTAGCCGACGGAGAAATTCCAAAAAGTTCCAATGTTTAACTTTTTACTTTCGAAAAATTTCGAAATATTGAGGCAATTTTCATGACGGTGCAGTCCATCGTTTCGAGGTATATTTGTAGCTAAACGGTAAGTCATATCGCAAAACGGACAACGCATTCGCTACACATCATGAAAAGATCTACATTGTTTGTCATAGGACTTTTAGTCGTATCTCGTCGTACGCCTTAGATAGAGTTGCATTTTCCGATTTTACGTCAATTTCGTATATTTTTCATAATTTATTTTACCGTTCGGTACACTTACATGACTGATTGTGTCATGAAATTGGGCAGGCTGACTGGCACATCCATGGGTCATGTATGTATGTTTGTTCAGTCTTCAGCCCTAAGGCTGGTTGGATCCTCAACAGTTCTGCCATCAGCTGTCATAGATGGCCTAGGCATCACTGAAGAGGCGTACTAGGGAAGTGAGCAGTGAGGTAGTTTCCCGTTGCTTTCCTCACTGAGCCAGAAGTTGCTATTACATATCAGTCTGCCAAGCCCACTGAAATGCATGCACCGACCGACCCTATGAGCAACATTTTTATACCATTCATAGCAGGGACCGGCTGTACAAGGAATGGCATTACTAGCATCGCTCATACCTCAGTCACTTTCATATTGTCAAAGCCAAGGTTAAGACAGAGACAGATCAATGAAAGTAACAAAATTGCTCTAGCCCATACCAGAAGACATAGTGCACTATAAACACTAGGTCCTGCCAACAAAGGCATCCATGGGTCATACGAAAACCAAATTGCATGTTTCTAGCAGCCGCTCAAGAATGAATGAACGAAAAGAATGTGCGAAAACTGATCTGAGTTTTTAACCAATATAAGGTGTACCCGATGGAGATACGACAAAACGTCGAAGAAGCAGAAGAAGAAGAGGTTTCGAGATTTTACAAAATCTGATTTCTAAAAGTGTTTTACGAGATTCACTTGGTTCTTCTTTTCATTCAAGTGAAAGCACAATGTTTTTCAAAGTATCATTTTTCCCCCCAAGGTACGAACAAGTTGCCTTCATCTGAATAGAAGTGAAGGTTCTGAATAGAAGTGACCAAATAACGTACATTAGCATTGACTCCATCGTGTGCGATGATTTTAGTATAGTTAGTAAAGCTGGTTTGTGCAATGGAAGGAGAATTAATCTACGGAAGCCATATAAAAATATCGTTCATGCAGAAATTCAGGCGGGCTTTGATTCAGGAAGGAAGTGTTTTATTCCAAGAAAAGATTTAGCACCGGTAAGTCCGGGTATACCATTCATTTTTAAATGGAGGCGATTTCTTCTAAATGTAGCCTTATCTGTCACACTGAATATGTCACCAGGACAAACTTTAACGTTGGGATAAATCTCTCCACTCCATTGTTTTAAACAGTTGTATGTAATTTTCTCAAAAATGTTTACATCCATAGACGTCAAAGTACGTACAGCTAAAAGATACATCTGCACTCAGTATGTTTTGTAAAGAAATACTATAACACCTCTTTTGATTCCATTAAAATTCTGCATAAAACCTGGAAGGTGTAACTTTATGCATAAGCTGTATTAATAGTCAATTTACTTTACAGATTGTAATTTCGAATGTCGAAGACAGGCTTATATACTAGTATTAAATAAATGTTCTGGTCTAGTAGGCTTTAATCTAATTGGATTTCTTGCGTCCGACGTTTCACGGACACCGCGCTCGACTTTTCAAGAGTTCGCTCTTTCCAAAAGTCAGTCCGCGGAAGTTAGAAAATCAATATTCGACCAGGGTCTACAAGACCCGAAAATTACTATGCTAAATAATATTTGTACACTTCCGTGCAGAAAATCTGTTCCTTACCCATAGATAGAAATAGTGTTTTCTCTTCCGTAAGGTCGCGGGATTTATCTGGCACCCGAATTCACCCAGTCTTTCCTTTGGTTGTCGAGGGCGAGTAAATGATATTTCCAGGGCGAAACCTCTGCTCTTTTAGTCACCTGATTCCTAGAATACTCGATGAGTCAGAAAAACTCCACTGACTATGGAGAAGCTGCTCCTCTCTATGACTGGCTTGGGGTAAACGAAAATGTACCATGGAACGTGAAATGAAAAATGGATCAGAAATAGCCTACCTTAATCAACTTTGCTATGACTGAAGTAAATAAAGAGAGATGTGTAATGTGATTAGGTACTCGACCTTGTAGAAGAAGGGGTGATTGTTTACCTCCACTCACATTATGGAAAGATAAGTAAGAAACGTGTCCGTCATGTTGTTAGAAGCGTGCAAGAGGTAGAAAGTGGATGGCACTTTAGAAGGCGGATCTGTTAGACATTTCATTACCATTTAAAGATAAAAATTACATAATGTTCCGTATTGAAGTGTATCACAATGAAATTGAAGTAATAAATAAGGTAGTTCAACCTATTCAATACAAATAAATACGAAATGTAGTGTTACATTCCTATTTAATTATAAGTGGAAGCGATACCGGTTTCGACCCCAATCCGGGTCATCATCAGCCGAATAAAACGCAAAAAACAATGCATACGTAAGAAAGAAATTAAAGATCAAGTCCCCACAAAAACGGTTGAAGAGTGCCTATCCCCGTTGTTTTATGTTGTCTCTTCAACTGTTTTTGTGGGAACTTGATCTTTAATTTTTTTCTTATCTATGGATTGGTTTTTCGTTTTATTTGGCTGATGATGACACGGATTGGGGTCGAAACCGGTACCGGTTCCACTTATAATTAAATAGGAATGTAACACTACATTTCGTATTTATTTGTATTGAATAGGTTGAACTACCTTATTTATTATTTCAATTTCATTTCATTACCTAAATCGCTGTTCCTATATGAGCCACATATTTTAGTCTAAAGTGTACATATTTTCAAATGGTATGTTTGATGCGAGTTTATAATTCCGAAGAAGTTCTCTTGATTGTTTTAGATCGGACCGGCTGAATACTCCAGAACTTATTACGATGTCGTTAAAACAGCATCGACTGGGCGAGTTGGCTGTGCGGTCAGGGGCACGCGGCTGTGAGCTTGCATCCGGGAGATAGTGGGTTCGAATCCCACTGTCGGCAGCCCTGAAGATGGTTTTCCGTGGTTTCCCATTTTCACACCAGGCAAATGATGGGGCTGTACCTTGATTAAGGCCACGGCTGCTTCCTTCCAACTCCTAGGTCTTTCCTATTCCATCGTCGCAATAAGACCTATCTGTGTCGCTGCGACGTAAAGCAACTAGCAACTTACCAAAAAAAAAAACTGCATCGAGGCTGGGGGTCACCATTTGGAGCAGCAGCCTAAGTGGCTTTGTGTCGTTTTTATACAGTGCAAGTAAATATAGTTATCACATCTCCACACAAAGATTCGTAAGGTTCTTGAATCTCACATTCATAGGAATCCCCCCAAAATACTGATTTTATCCGGCAATTGAACCTCCTCCAGATTGGGAATACCGATCTCAATTTGATACATGTGTCCTTCTCTAGCATTCGAGAAAGTCTGCATCATCATCATGAAAACTCACAATATGTTCTGTCTATTAATATTAAGAGCGAGTTAGTGTAAGCTTACAATCTTTCCTTCCCATCGTTAACAGAATGCGAACTACAGGGGAAAAATATCTTCTTTCACTCTTATCCGAACAGATGTTTCAAAGGAACCATTATGATAGAAATCACAACGGTGAAACTTTCTGACGCTGAGAGGGATTATGACAACAAGATAATGAATCTCTCTTTCGAATAATGAAGTGTAAGGGAAAGGTTCACCGCGGATGTTTTGGTATCTGTCACATGGTATAAATCTGGTGGGAGTGTATATGTTTTATTTTACCTTTTGTTTCACCTGCGGGAGGATTTGAAGGGATGATGTTACTTCACACTTCATTGTGTGCGAGTAAATCCCTCTGCTTTTGTCTGCTTCAAGGATGGTTTAATATTTGAAATTGCGAACGCCCACTGGGGAAACTATATCTTTCGAACATTTCTATTTCAAGCACAGGTAACCCCTTTTGCGCGGAATTTCTTGATCTGAGGAGAGATTCGTGTCACTTTGAGGACTTCTCAGAAAAAGAAATAGAAATCGTTGTTTGGTGTGTACTTACCTGTAGACATGTAGTGGATACGGTGGGTGTTATGTCGACAGGTGGATTGTTCTTCTGGAAACTTAATATATCTTTGTTTATGAGGAATTTAGATTTTTATTGTGAAGTCCATCAACTACCAACATCGCTAGTCTGTCATATCCTAATCCACAAACATTATCGATAATAACATTTACATTGCTTTTTAATAACTGAGTTGTACTGCTACTTATCTCCAATAGATGGCATTACCGCTGCAAACCTAGGTCTAGGTCAGTCTAGGAAGATCTGGTCAGGCTACTACAATCCTTTGCGGTGGCGACCATATTGAGTCTAGAGCATCGTTATAATATGGGCGAGCCCGATGTGACAATGTGAAATATATTTGCGTTTTTAAAGAAAATGGGGTACTGCGCTACACCATAATGTCAGAATAAGTAAACTGGCGGGATTAGAGTGTTTCGCTTTCCAGTGATAAGTAATGGTGACCTCAGTGGATACGGTACAAAACTGCAGGCGTGATAAATGGCAACCCACTTGTAATTCCGTCTTGTTCGAGGTTAGTTGTTACAATGAAATTATCCCTGAAGAATCAAATGTCTATATGAACGATTTTTGTATTTGTGCATTCCATGTGTTCTTTCTTCTGATATTATCTTCATGAATCGCAGTTTGAAGAGAAGAGGGTAGATGGACCAAAACACTCACGTGGCATTCCATCCCAAAAATGTTCCTGATCCACCCAAGTCTTTAAACTCTTCTAGCAAAGCTTCCAAACGGAGATTTTTTTAAAGACGCAACCAGAAGCAACTGTATAATAATATTATTAGTGTTTTCGAATTAATTACGCAACGGAGGTCGAAAAATGACAGTAAGGAGCCTGGCGCAGGTAGAGCCAGTAAAATAACAGGACTCAGCTAAGGGCCCCGTAGTTGCCAACCCACATTTCGAAATTAAGAGACCCTGGGCCCCATTCAATCGCTGCTTACGACAGGCAGGCGATAGCGTGGGTGTTAGTATACCACTCCCACCCACAGGGGGTAAAGATTATGAAAGCTCATACAGGTTCTCAGACATACCGCTAGTGTTATACCACTCCTATAAAACTGAGACATGTGATTCGAATGATAAGTGTAGCCCAATATCCACATGGTGCCTAAGTATTCTTTTTCTTCTTCTTCGAACCTACTATCTCCAGAATGCAAGTTGATAACTACGTGAACCAAACCACATAGCCACTATTAAATCTTTCATTTAAAATGTGTGATTTTTTAATGTCAAAGTATGCCACTGTCTAACAGTATTTTTTTCTTTCGTTTCAGGTGAGTTGGCGTTGATTTTCAAATTTTCAACTTTCGTTAACAGCAGAGTTGAGTACTGCATCATGGTTAGGATGAATGGAATTCCTGTCTCACTCGTGCTAAGGTAACGGGGCTTGAGATATTCTGTGTAATATGTAAAGCAAGGAGCCCAAAAATGCTATAGAATAATTTCCAAGTATTTCAGGTTATCGTTGAATGTAGTTATATAACCTCTAACATAACTTCTGACCTATTTGACTATGGAGTTAGAATTTGTTCTGCTGTTTGTGCTCTATTGTCTGTACTTACTTCTGCTGTGCATATGTGCAGTGGTATTTTATTGGCTGCTCCTTCATCAGTTGCTTTCCTATTTATTTATTTATTTATTTATTTATTTATTTATTTATTTATTTATTTATTTATTTATTTATTTATTTATGTATTTATGTACCGTAGTTAGGCTTAGTTATCTGCGGCCCCTGACAATAGCTCATTAACAAAAGTATATTTTGCAAAATGACAAGAATAAGAGAAATCCGAATCGGAATCCGTGGGAATGTCCATACCCATGGGCACGCCGCCATTTGTTAATATGGCTGATTATTACTTCATTCTAATTAATTCTGTTATCACAGAAAATCTCAAAATGCTATAAATTAAAATATATAGATATAGGCTTTGAATTCTCCTCAGGAAACATGTTTTCTCCTAGTGAATCATCCGTGAAAACTTGCACAAATTGTTTCGTGTATGAGGACTGAATTTCCATTCATTATTACCGAGTAAAACTGTCTATAGAAAGTGTCCAATAAGAGATGACTTCTGAGCCAATGTATATACAACTGCTGTCCTTGTAACTGTTCACGATGTGTATGCCTTGACACTTGGAAATGGTCAGAATTCCTTAACTCATCCGGAATGCGAGTATTCAAAATGGGCAAAATAATTAGGACGCTCATTTTCAGTTACAAAATTCTTACTACGAACATGGCATTAATATAACTTTCACCTCTTTTTGTTAAAGGTAGTGGACATGTTCCTGAATGTAGACAAATATATGCAGAATGCTGCTCACAAAATAATACTCATTAAAATATCCCTATATAAAGGCAGGTAAAATCTTTACTAGTTCAAATTTAGTACACCTCAAATCGCACCAACTGCTCCTACACTAACTTGACTTTTCATAAGTAACTTACATTTATTTTCAAATTAAAAACCTAATGATTGACCACAAAATGTTTATAAGATTTCTAAATACATTCTGTTCAGCCAAATGGTCTTTGTATATAAATACGTTATTTGAACAGTTCTTCTGGTGTAATGATGTAAGGAACTATACTCAAGAACCTCCGTCATTCTTTCGGAAATATTTTTGTGCGAAAGTTTATGAAACTTTCTTCAATGCGGTTTGAAGTATGTTGAATGTCATGCGTAAACGTGAAAGGTTTTGAATTAGTGGAAATGATTTACTCAATTTCACTGGATTAAGAGAAAAATGTATTTTATAAGAAATAGAGCCTCCGTGGCTCAGGCGGTAGCGCGCCGGCTCCTTACCGCTGGATATCGTGATTCATATCCCGATCACTCCATGTGAGATTTGTGCCGAACAAAGCGGAAGCGGGACAGGTTTTTCTCCGGGTACTCCGGTTTGCTCTGTCAACTTTCATTCCAGCAACACTCTCCACTATCATTTCATTTCATCTGTCAGTTATTAATCATTGCCCCAGAGGAGTGCGACAGGCCTTGGTAGCTGGCACAATTCCCTATCCTCGCTGCAAGTTGGGAGCTTCATTCAACCCATTCCTGACCCGGTCATTGACTGGAAAACAGGTTGTAGGTTTTCATTTTCATAAGAAATGCAAGATTTGACACATATAGGTTTACGTTCTCCGTTACCAGGACCTACTCTGTCAAGACAAAAAAACGCACAAGTTTTATCGGTTTATATCCGGTCGATTGCCTAGCGCTCATGCCGTGTGGTGAATGGCCGCTACAACTACGGGTCTGCTAATAATTCCGTGTGGCTATTTCTAGCCGAGTGCAACCCTTGTAACGCAGACCCTCCGGTGAGTGAGGGCGGCATCTTCCATGTGTAGGTAACTGCCTGTTATTGTGGTGGAGAATAGTGTTATGTGTGATGTGTGAGTTGCAGGGATGTTGGGTACAGCACAAACACCCAGCCCCTGAGTCACTGGAATTGACGAATGAAGGTTAAAATCCCCGACCCGGCCGGGAATCGAACCCGGGACCCTCTGAAGTGAAGCCCAGTACGCTGACCATTCAGACAGCGAAGTCAGACACGGGTCTGTTGTTGTGAGCAGTATTTTGTCTGGCCTTGTAGGCCGAGGGCTCCAAAGGAGGTGAAATGGTGTCGAAAATCTTCCCTTACTCTTTATGGCTCTTTACCACATAAGATTCTCGTACACATGCATAGTGAGGCAGTTGTCGTAAGAGTGGGTTAACACTCGAGGTTACCACTGCGAAAGGTATTGTGGCCTGTTGCACACAACTGGAGACCTCAGTGAAACATTCGCCCACGAGAAGCATCAAGAAGAGGTCTACAAAAGAGGTGTCATCCATACTGCCTTTTGGGATTCGCCGATTGGCGTATCAAGAAAATCCACTGCTCCTAAGATGATTACATGTGAGGTTGAAAAGACATGAATGCAAGTTTAAGATTTTTGCAGGAATCAATTATGATACATGTCGCATGAAATGAAACGGAAATTAGGAATTCATGTAATTCCGTTTCAAGACATTTCTTTGGATAGTCGTGATGAGTTATTGTTTGAGAGTTCTGCTGCATCCGGTGCCGTTGGCGCTCTGGACGAGGCCTGAACCGGTGACTGACGTCACAGAGCGGTGCGGGCTCCTAGTCAAGAGCGCGCTCATAAACTCACATGACCTTACGCTGGCTATGTACCTAGACTTAACCTCACAGACCGTGGGTTAGACACCAGGCCTAAGGGTGTTAACCATACCAGACGCCGAAACTAACCGCATAACAGTGTGGTCTCAACCTTACATGACGTTAAAGCGCGTTAAACGTAGAGACCCTACTTCGAAGCACGTGTCCAAGCTTAACCTCACAGATCCCGCGTTCGACCCAAGACTAAGGGCGTTAAACTTACAGACCTATGTTCGATGCCGAGGCTAACAGCATAACAGTGCAAGCGTAAGCTTACGCTGACCAGACGTTAACCTAACCTGTTGCCCTTTCTTACATCAGCTCGGACACGACATTACACCCTAGCTAATTGTGCAGGGTTAAGCTCACGCTGACCAGGCAATAATCTAACTTAACCTCCCAGGGCTTCGAACTGAGCTTGGAACACGATGACGGCTATAAGGTTTAATGCGCATGCTTTTAGACTTCAAGTTCGATACCCGGGGTTAACTGCAGGCCTAACGTTAAGCTGACCACGCGTTAACCTATTTTAACCTCCCAGGACTTGGAGTTGAACTTGGAACAATATGGCGGCTATAAGGCTCAAGTTCGATGCACGGGCTAACGGGAGGCCTAAAGTTACGCTGGCCACGAGTAACTTAACTTAACCTTCCAGGACTTGGAGCTGAAATTTGAACGAGATGGCGGCTAAGGACGTTAACCATACAGACATGAGTTCGATGCCGAGGCTAACCGCGTAACAGTGTAGGCTTAACTTTACATGATGTTAAAGCGCGTTAACCGTAGAGACCCTACTTCGAAGCCGTATGCTTTCCGACTTCAAGTTCGATACCCGGGCTAACTGCAGGCCTAACGTTAAGCTGACCACGCGTTAACCTAACTTGACCTTACAGGACTTCGAGCACCGAGCTCGATAACTGCAGTCGCTAATGTGCGGCCAGTATCCAGCAATCGGGAGATATTGAGTTCAAGTTCCACTATCGGCAGCCCTGAAAATGGGTTTTCCGTGTTTTCCCATTTTCGTACCAGGCAAATGCCAGGGCTGTACCCTAAGTAAGGCCACGGCCGCTTCCTTCCAATTCCCAGGCCTTTCCTATCCCATCGTCGCTATAAGACCTATCTGTGTCGGTGCGACGTAAAGCAAATAGCAAAAAGACCACAAGGACTTAGAGCTGATCTTGGAACGAGATGGCGGCTATAAGGCTTGATACGAATGCTTTATTCATGGAGCGTAACATTGGAAAGCGACTAAAGGAGCTTGGAGCTGAACTTGGAACAAGATGGTGGCGATGACTTAATACATATGCTTTATTCACAGCGGGCGTTACATTGGAATGCGAATTAATCTGTAAATGAAGGATTGCAATGTTGTAAACATGCATATTTCGTAAGTCGATCTATATATATTCATTGAAGTCGATTTGTAGCTATGTAGAAAGGGTGCGTCTGCCATTTTAAGTAACATTTTACAAATCGATAGTGATTCTCAGCAGGAGGGTGTTTGCTATTGTAATCATTACTCTCCACATCGAATTTGACTGGCAGTGGGAATGGGATCGTACTATAACTCCTGTGTAACTGGCATTAGTAAGGAGGGACTACCATTGTAATGAATAATTCCCGTCTCGATTTGACTGGCAGAAGTCAAGGGAGCATGCAGTTTTGATGGAAACTCCCCTAACCAATTTAGGCAGGTGTACCCACCATTATAAACAAATTTATCCATTTAAAATGTGGCTGGCATTAGTCATAGTGGCATGATATTGTATTGGAAGCTCACCAACTAGGCGTGCCTGACATTACGAAAAGGGGCTTGTCATTATAATGATAACAGCATAACTCAATTTCGACTGGCAGTAGGAGAGGTGCCTGTCATTATAATAAAAACTCCTCAACTTTAATCTGTCTGGAAGTAAGAAAGGGGCCTGCCATTGCAATGAAAATTCCCCAAATTGATTGTGACTGCGCTGTAGTAATGGAGCCGGCCATTAAAATGAAAATATCCCTACGCGATTGTGAATGGCAGTGAGCAAGTGAGCCTGCCGTTATCATCATAACTTCGCAACTTGCACTTTAAATTGGAAGCAACGTATGGGAACCACCCCTGCAGTTTCTGGATAATGGTAAGGTACATACAATTTAAAAATCCTTATTCACTGTATGCACCGTCATTTACTTCGATATCGGTATTCAATGTAGAATACCGTAGGGAAGCACGGGTACATTTGCTAGTTCTTGTCCTATTTCTAGAATCTCTGGTTTATAGCCTGTGTAACCAGCATCTTGATAAGGTCGTAAGAGTTGCAAACGTTCTATGAGTATTGTATCTTAAATCTGCATAAGGTAACAGAGTCTTGTTGTTAACATTGAGACTACGTGCAGACATTTGATGTGTAGGAAGCAGAAGAACTGGTTTTTATGTAGTACGTGCTTCTGCAATGCTATTTATAATTAAAAACTTCACTCGCTTTGACAGCGAAGAAGCACTCAAATATTCTTCTTCTTCTACTAGCTCATGTTGCATTTCTTCTTCTTCTTCTTCTTCTTCTTCATCATCATCATATTCTTCTTCTTGAGATGTTTGTACAGTGACAGGACGTGTAGTAGGCTCAGCAAACAAAGTAGAATGGAAAAGTTTTGATGGTAAAGAAACGTTGAGTTCTTCTTCCTGCTCTTCTTCCTCTTCTTGCATCTCCTCCAGCTTCTATTTATTTTGAGGTGTGGGAGTAGTAGTATCAGAACTTGTAGTAGGCTGAGACGATGTCGTACCGTTTAGATCACGATTCTTTATGTTACACTGCCGACATTCAGACAGTGTTTCTAAGCATTCTACTGGTAGATTACTTGAGCAAATTTGTTTAGAATTCACTTCACGTGCGAGATTCTCACGCCTGTTGAATTTAGCAGTACACTGATTGCATGCGAATATTCTGAAGTTATGCTTAACAGCTGTATGTCGCTGAAAATTGTCTCCCCTTCGAGAAATCTCAGCATAAAGTTCACACATAAACATAGTAGATAATTTAATATTGATGTGCTCACTTAGGTAGTTATGATGAGTAGTTGTTAGAATGCAAACGATATTGTAAGTAGAACTGATTGCCACGTGAATACGAGTATTAATGCATTTCCTTCGAAATCTTTGTTATGCAAGATATAGCATGTTACAAGTAATCTTTGTACTGAGCGCTCTTTGTGCCGTTTCCCTTCTACTTCCTTATCTCATCCATCTAAATATCCTCCTCCTCCTCCTCTTCCTCCACTTAACTGAGAACTCAATCCTCCTTTTAGAACCAGTAGCTTATAACTACCTCCTCCTCCTCCTCATTATTCTCCTGGCAAAAGGGCTCCTCTTCCTCCTCCTCCCCCTCCACATAGACTTAGTAGCATATGACTACATCATACTCCTCCCCCTGAGTGTGAGCATAGCCTAACAGGCACGGATTCAACTCTAAGCTTAACCTCACAGGCCCTAGATTCGACACTGGCTTAACTTTACGAGGGGCTTCAATTCTGAACTTGGTGGAAGCTGAAGTTGCAACAAGATGGCGGCTACACATTGTACTGATAGGACTACGGAGATAGTGTAATGCTTAATACATGTGCTTTATTCATAGGGACATGACATTAGAAAGATACTTCAAGCTTTTGAAGCTGAGCAGCTGCAGATCATAGAAGCTAGTGTGTGAGCTGATGCATAACGCGCTGTTGGTTCTTGGTTTTTGGAACACCAAATTTTTCATTTTAATATTTCGAGCTTATAGATGTGAACTCTAGAGACTTTCAATTGTCTTCTGTAATGTTGACATCACTTAGAGATTAAAACTTCGTGTTCAGAACCGAAATAAATTTTGCGCTGCACACGACTGGAACTGGAACCCAGTGCTCTTCCCTTTGGACTGCTCAGTATCATGATAAATAAATGACTGCTCATAGAAAGCGTGCGTAAATTAAAAAAAAGTTCGAGCTACAAGAATTTTCTTTTTTTAATGGCTTTACGTCGCACCGACACAGATAGGTCTTATGGCGACGTTGGGATAGGAAAGGACTAGGAGTTGGAGGGAGCGGCCGTGGCCTTAATTAAGGTGCAGCCCCAGCATTTGATTGGTGTGAAAGTGGGAAAACACGAAAAACCATCTTCAAGGCTGCTGACAGTGGAATTAGAACCCACAGTCTCCCGGATGCAAGCTCACAGCTTTGTGCTCCTAATCGCACGGCCAACTCGCCCGGTAAAAGAAAATTTAAAAACTCGTCGACCCGAATAGGACTCGAGGTGTTGAACCCGAGATCTGTACGGTTAAGTCTGGACAATGAGTCAGCGTAAGGTCATGTGAGGTTAAGAGGGATGGTGATAGTCCAGTGAATTTCTTCTCATTTGGACCGTTGAAAAGACGTCTCTAACATCGCCTTCCGTACATCCAGGATAGTTTATGGAAAGCTCACAGGTTGATATGGGCCATGCATGCCTTTGCTCCGTCGGAGTATGCTTCAATGTTAATTTCTATGTGTGGGTGAAAATCAGACCCTCCAACGATGGTGTGTAGAATCTACCGTATGTGGGAAATTGCGTGCTATTAAGGTGGAGGATGGTGCGTGTAGTGTATGAGTTTCATTATTGTTGGAGACAGCACAAGCATTCAGAACTCTAGCTGTGGGAATTAAACATTTCATTTTAAAGTACCCTAACGGATCCCTCTGAACCGTTTTTACTCTGGTTATTCATCCAAGACGTCGTAAATTGTGTTAAGTGAAACAGACTTTGTAAATACTTACTTTGTTCTGCGATTTGTCAGTATCAGTCACAGCTGATCCCTTTTCCGAGGATTCCTAAGATAGCCTGTGTTCACTGTGTATTTCAGGTGAAAATGGAAAATCCACAGCCTGTTTCCAGTCATTGAACCAGGTCAGGAATGGAATGAATGAGACCCTCTTCTTGCTGAGGGGAGGGGAATTGTGCCGAAGCCTGTCTCACTCCTCTGGAGTTATGATTAATGACTGACAGATGAAATGAATTTAAATTTGAGAGTGTTGCAGGAATGGAAGATGGCAGGGAAAACCGGAGTATCCGGAGAAAAATATGTTCCGCCTCCGCTTTGCCCAGCACAAATCTCGCGGGATTTGAACAACAGAACCCAGTGATGAGAGGCTCATTTGGAGGGTAATTCAATAAAATTATTCCTACACAGGGATATTGTTACTGACTGATGTTTAATGGTTCCTTTGAAGGGCATACGATACTGAATGCAGAAAAAATTGTGTACCGGTAGTAGTAAGCTTGCATTCCAGAGACAGAGGGATCGAATCCCACTATCAGCGGCTATGAAGAAGATCATCTGCATCATCTCCATTTCGATACTAAGTAAAGATAAGTGAGATGATTAGTGTCGTTGTTGCATTTATCCCTCTCCAAGATTACCATTTACAGCGTCAGCGGAATCCTTGATGTACAATGCATGTGTAATACAGTGAACCAAGATTTTTGATTATATTCTCATGTAATTGGTTGTACGCCCCAGTAACTACTTTTACAGTTCACGGAGCCGCTGAGGGGCAGAAAGTTTATCACATGGGAGGTTCTTTCTTCCTCCTCTCTTCTTTTCCTACTTTCTCTTTCGGCGCTTATGCCGCACTCTGCTGGGGGTCGCGGGTACGAACTGTGTCGGAATTGTAGCTAACCGTGTGTCGAGTGTGTATATACTATACCGTGTTGCTGTTGTGTGTTCTGCGGGTAGAGAGAAGAGTGCATTGGGACGAATACCAACACTCAGTCCTCCAATCAAAGGAATTAACCAGACGTGGATAAATCCCGAAACTAGCCACGAATGCAACCCAGAATTCTATGAACCGAAGGCCTCAGCTCTCTCCATTTAGCAAAGGGCGCAGATCATAGGAGTAATACTGTATGCCAGTAAATCTACTGATTCATGGCTGTAAATACCACCGAACTCAGCTGGAATCGAACCCACAATCTTCGTCTAAGAATGCCAGCACTTCTGCCGTCTGAACCACTCAGCCAGGCATGGGCGAAAGTGATATTCTCTTCTACAGTTTTAATTTATTGTGTATGAAAATATCTAAGAAGAACAGTGCACCTTTAATGAGAAATAATTCTGCTAGAAATATCCATTCGATTCACAACGTGTGTAAACATGCCTGGAAGTAAACGCTGACTGAGCACAGCAAGAATATTTTCCAGTAATTCAGTTCATTTTTAAAGATTTTATTGGAAATACTGACTGAGAAATGTCTTTCTCTAGCAGTTAGGTCATAGCCCCAGGAGACTTCATTCGATTGGGACATCGCACAAAGCCTTTCTTGAAGCCGGCGTAAGTGATCTCAGAGCTCCCACAAGCAGAAATTGAGCTCCAGTTCTACATTTACAGAGTATAACTTTCTTCGATCGGAGTTGTATAGGCAAGGGAATAGACTGCCGCAGAATACCTACATGCCATGGATGATACAGCCTTAGTATGGCAGAAGGCTATCATTACCAACTCAATTATATCCAACAAGCTGCGAATTAACAAAGCACACTTTTTGTTTAGGAAGATGTAAGAGGTAAGATTAGAATGTTTAACGAATTATAACAGCTGACATTAGTAATATGTTTAAGAGGACATGGCAGGTGAAATTATATTTATTAAGGAGAAATAAGAGGTGAAATGGAAATTAACAATGTATTAAAGCTGAAATGTAAATGTTGCTTAACAAGACGAAAGATCTAAAATTACAATATTACTTTTAACACTAGAATTGAAAAGTTTAGGTTGTTTAACAGTGCTAATTTTTCAATGACTATTTTCTTTGTAAGACATAAGTGTTGAAATTAGAGTACTGTTGAATAAGTCTTGTAAATCAACTTTCTTATTTCAGTTACATTGGGTGAACATTTTGTATATATCATAAACCATTGACATAACTTTCCCATGTCCTCGCTGTTAACAAGTCGGCACTGTTCACTGATGTAACTGACTAAAATCATTTACAAACAGTAATTTAAGACGAAACATATTTGTAGTATGTTTATTTCATAGTCATCAAGAACAGGTTAAAACTTAATCTAATGTTGTACTTAAAACTTGTAAACAATAATGTCCATGAGGACGCTCGTATATATTTGAGTCCTAAGAGCAACGTGAAAATATAGATTATAAAATACACGTAAAGTGCATTTAAAAAACAACGAATATCATTGCAAGAAGCTTAGCCATCCTCTATCCATATTTAGAAGTGAATGTCTCTTGTAGCAGACAACATAACTCGAGATAAACTGCATGTCTCTTTCTCCATATAAGCATCCCTTGTGGAAATGGGTCACTTATAAAACTTCACTCTTTGTTATTCCTCCTTCTCAAGAGGAGTTCAACGATGTACATTTCTGTTATTCTAAACGTTATTACAGTTTGAAATCCAGAAACTTACAGTTCTTCTTAAGAGATGTATGTTGCTCATAGAGATGTTCTGATACCCTGACCAACCATTGTTAGAGCCAGAGTATCTGATTGTCGAAACTTGAGCAGTAATCAGATACTAGACAAGTTAAACCTTCACCCGTTATCTAGTCGCAGGGAAGTAGCCGACCTTAGATTCCTATATAACGCTGTTAACGGTTTATTTCGTTCTCCTGAAACTGCATCCTTCTTTTCCTTACATGTTCCAACTCGCAAAACCAGGACTAATCCGCCCCTTCATATTCCGTATTCCCGCCTCTCTCTCGTTCAAAGAAGTTTATTTATCCGCATACCAACCCTCCTTAACTCTTTATCTTCTGACAGGAACTTGGACGTTTTTTCTTCGTATGCCTCCTTTAATCGATTCTTCCTTAACTTAACCTAGTTCATTTTCTTCATATTCCTTTTTTCTCTTCTCATTGCTGTCCTCTCTTTTGTACATAATATAATATTTATTTATTTTTTACTGTACTATACCGTTACTTAAGTGTTATATCTGTATTTATCTTATCGTGCCTACCTATAAGTTCTTCTCTTCGTTTTACGGTCAATCTTCAATTTTTCTCGTTGTTTCTTTAGCCTTTATGTTTTGTTGTTATTTGTTGTGTGTCTACAGTTATTTTGTTAGTTTTTAATTTTTTCCTCTATTTTTGTCGTTAGATGTTTTTCGTCATTGTTCTTCCACTTATTGTTTTTTTGCTAGTTGTTTTACGTCACACCGACACAGATAAGTCTTACGGCGACGATGGGACAGGAAAGGGCTAGGAGTGGGAAGGAAGCGGCCGTGGCCTTAATTAAGGTACAGCCCCAGCATTTGCCTGGTGTGAAAATGGGAAACCACGGGAAAAAAAATTCAGGGCTGCCGACAGTGGGGTTCGAACCTACCATCTCCCGAATACTGGATACTGGCCGCACTTCAGCGACTGCAGCTATCGAGCTCGGTCCATTTATTGTTTATGTTTGCCTTGTGCTACTCTATTGTAAATATGTTTTTCATTGCGGAACTCTGTAATTCGGCTTCTCGCTGTTTTGGTTTCCCAAATAAATAAATAAATAAATAAATAAATAAATAAATAAATAAATAAATAAATAAAAATGTTTAAAACATAGCCTACTTTCATTAACTCTTATACTGGGCATACCTCAATCGGTAATCAGTTTCCATAAGGAGATTATATAAGTTATCGTTTCATATCCTGGCACTGTCAGATCGAGAGATCATTATGAGTAGGTTTCTTCATAGAATGTTTCTTCGCCGACAGTGAATAAATACTGGTACCTGTAGGTATGTTATGTGAAGTTATATTGATTTATCGTGTTAATTTCTTTGTGAATGTAGGTAAATTGCTGTATTTCAAAGATAATATTTGGCTCCTGTATTATTTCTACTATAGAATGTCTAGTACAGCACCTTCCTTCGATAATTTCGAAACTAACTTACTTGTATATAAAAACAAGGAGAAATATAATAACTGATGTGAAAAAGAGTATTCCAACGAATCTACCCGAATAGCTTTCAAGGTCAGATGGTCTAATAGTAAGTGGCGCGTACTCCACTATTTCAGTGGGAAATACGAGCGCAGCGTGCACGGTACAATTCGTACTGTATACAGTATCTTGGGACCATGGCGTGATATCACTTACTCACAGGTGTCATACGTTTATTCTACGATATATGTAAGACGAAACATGATGAGGTGTGTGAAATTTGGGAAATATTTTTAGAATTTTGTGAAAATATTCGAGATATCTCAATATCCTTATCTAAAGAAGGAACGAGCCTATTTGAAACGAAAACAAGCAGAAAGAATTAGTCAAAAGAAATCGAACAAGCCTAAAATTCTGAGGCTGAACTTAAAAAAGCCTACACTCAACTCTCGATTTACCGTAATCGGATCAACCGCAATGCGGCTTAACCGCGATATCACAAAACACTAAAAATGCACGAGTGTAAGGAGTTACAGTAATACAGAATTAAAAATGGTCGGGATAATATTGACAGGATGATGCTCTCATAACCGAAAAACTTGTTTTGAGAAACTTGAGAAGCAAAATAAAGAAAAAGTGTTTCTCGGTACAAAAGCAGGAAACATTAACTGATTATTTTCTGAAGGAGTAAAGTTAGGTAGTCTGATTATTATTCTTTGTCTTATTAGTTACAACGAAAATTGCTGTGTAATTTTCCATTTATTAATTGTGCTAAGTGCCACTTTTACTGCAACGTATCGGGGAAGTTAATAAAAAGCAATATAGTAGTAGCATTTGTTATCGTTTTAACTGTACTTTCAGCGCGCCTGTTTTATTTTTGATTTTTTGTGGGTTAACTGTGATTTTACTTATCCAGGAAGCCTTAGCCCTACACTGTCCCGATTAATCGAGAGTTGAGTGTATATACAACGGAAGAAAGCTGAGCGGGTCGAGTGCTATCTGCCGAAACCAGTACGTCTACTGTCTTGGGTAGAGCCCTGCACTACTGCTACTACTACTACTACCGGGCGAGTTGGCCGTGCGCGTAGAGGCGCGCGGCTGTGAGCTTGCATCCGGGAGATAGTAGGTTCGAATCCCACTATCGGCAGCCCTGAAAATGGTTTTCCGTGTTTTCCCATTTTCACACCAGGCAAATGCTGGGGCTGTACCTTAATTAAGGCCACGGCCGCTTCCTTCCAACTCCTAGGCCTTTCCTTTCCCATCGTCGCCATAAGACCCATCTGTGTCGGTGCGACGTAAAGCCCCTAGCAAAGAAACTACTACTACTACTACTACTACTACTAAAATATTTACATTCCTCCCATGAATAGGCAGGCGGGCCTTTTAGACGGTGACGCTGTCTCTCAGGCCGGGAGATTTCGGATCCATTGCTAAATGGTTAGTGTGCTGCCCTTTAGTCCAAGGGGCCCTGCGCAAAAACGACCACAATTGGAGCATTAGGAATCATATAGACAGAAAAAATAGAACGTAAATTTCTCAGAAAAATATTTGGAGCAATACACAGAGATGTCATATGGATGAAACGACCTTCTGTACCAGAACACTGACAGACTCACAGACATGATCAGGAAACGCAGACTAACTTAAATGGGCACATACAGAGAATGGACAACAACAGACTTGCAAAAAAATATCTTTGATATAGTAAACAGCTCAATCAAGAAAACAAATTGGTATCATGAAATAAAGGAAGACTTAAGGCAGGTGGGGATCAACGGCCAAATAATAAGAGACAGAAAACAATACGGAAACAAAATTAGAAATACAAAATTTATAGTAAATGAGAAGAAGACAGGAACATTGTGGACAGAACAAAGGAAACAAGAGCACAGCCAAAGTATGAAGAGATTTTGGTAAGAGTAGAGGAAGAAGGGAATGAAGTGAAAATTGTCATCATGAGATATTCGAGTTCAAATACTGTCCATAAAGGCAAAAATGATATGATTGTATGAATTAAAAATGTGATTAAATAGACTCTGATAGTGTTCATTCAAGAACGGAACATGTCATTCTGGTTTTAATTAATTAATGGTTTCCTTTTCAGGTATAATCTATATGGTACAGTTACAGAGGTCCGCTGTCTGTAATTTCGTTTGTTTGGCAATTTTTCAGGTATTTATCCGTCTTAGGTCAACTCAAGACCGTATCAGTGGTTCTTAGCTTTCCTGGCTGTTTGTCTGTTTGTTCCACCATCACGGCGAAACGGCTGTATAGATCCCGACCAAACTTCATACTTGAAGTATAATCGCCAAGGGGAAGTTCATGATAAGCACATGATTTTAAAATCTTGAAAAGATTTGGGGTTTATAGGAAAACCAAGGCAGTTTTCTTCCATTTTCTCTTATACTATTGATTTTGTGTAAAATCATTGGACTATATGTGAAACACCCCTTCATTTTAAACACCTTATGTAATGAACATAATTTCGCTTACTGTTCAAATGACGTAGACAATTACTATTTTTTTGCGTCTCCCATGCTCTGCATTGAGTGACCGACAGAACCGTTTACTATGGCAACATCTATGGCTGCTTGCCAGCAGGGAAGTAAAGAATGCCATTTTCATGATCATTCATGTAAACTCGTGGTTGTTCCTTGGGTTGAAAGCGAGAGAGACGACAAGCTGCCATTCTGCGGGATATTGGCAGAATGTTGTTGGAGGTTACAGTCATCTTCGAATAGTACTGAGGGAGGCTATTAATATTTGAACGGTACCACGGAGTGTAGCCCATGATTCCACACGGTAAGGAGTTTTGTGGTATTTGCTATAATTTTTACTGTGTTACACTTCTACTTCTGTTTTCCGCCTTAATTTATGCCACTGCCTCGCCACTTTAGGCTTATGTAATAACACAATAAGTTATCTTCTTATCTGTTTACCGAAGAATCCCTGCGTCTAAATTTCTCCTCTGTTACCACCTTCTTATGTCCGTACCTCATATCATCACCGTGAAGAAGCTGATATCGTTGACAGTTACTTGTACAGAGAATAACTTTGTGTCATAATCCATCAGTGAATTGTAGCACGCATGTTATTGATATCAAATTATTCAGAATTAAATGTTCTTTCATGTTTAAGAATAAGGAAGATAGACTGAATAATGTCTGATCTTTCAGTCATTGAAACCCATTATTTGTTATTCAAACATTATTTTGGGCTTTAACAATAATAATACGTCCAAGGTATTTTCATTTCTGAAATGCTCATAGTTTCCTATATTAGTGCGGTTTATTTTATTTCAATATGTGTTAAACTGTTTAGGTGTTCATTTTTGGATAATTTGGTTGCAAAATTACAAAAATATGTAAGCAGCAGGGTGAGTGCACAAGGGTTAATTATTCCTGGAATTTTCTTCTTGGGATATATTTCTGCCTTAAAATACCTATACATACCCTTCCATTACTGCCAGTTATGCTTGCCATCATGTTATCCTTAGCTGACTCCTTTGCTAAATTAAAATTTGTAGTAAGTTTCTTCAATTTCTCCTTACTTCCACAGCTATTTCTAACTCTGTTTCTTTCCAATCTGCACTTCCTTATTAGCCTCTTTATTTCTCTGTTATAATAAAGTGGGCCTTTACATTTGCTTACCACCTTGAAAGGTACAAAACTGTTTTCACATTGCTCAACAATTGCTTTAAACACATCGCAGAGTCTGTTTGCATTCTTATTTACCGTTTTCCACCGATCATAGTTACTTTTTAAAACCTCTTCATGCCTGCTTTATCAGCCATATGGTACTGCCTAATAGTCCTACTTTTAAGACCTTCCTTTCTTTCACATGTATTTTTAACTACGACAAAACAGCTTCGTGATCACTAACACCATCTACTACTTCGGTTCCTCTATAGAGCTCATCTGATTTCACCAGCACCACGTCCAGAATATTCTTCGCTCTAGCTGGTTCCATCTCTTTCTGAATCAGCTGTACTTTCCATATAAATATATTTGCCCTTTTTTGGTTATGCTTTCTGTCGTTCGCATTACCTTCCCAACTGATATTGGGTAAATTGAGATCTCCCACTACAGTCACATTACTTTGTATGTAGTATCCCACATAACTGATTATCTTATCAAGTGATATTCTGAAAAAGCGTGAGCGCTACCCTTTCCCGGTCTGTACACTCAAGAGACATCAAATTGCCAATTATCTTTATAAATGAGCGTTACACCTAGAATTTTATGTTTGTCAAATTTTTCGTAGCTTACAAATTCTTCTTTCAGCAGAATGAATACTCCCCCTTCAATCATTCTTATCCTGTATCTACGATACACCCTCCAGTTACGTGAGAAAACTTCTGCATCCAAGCCCACTGTCGGCAGCCCTGAATGTGGTTTTCATTGGTATGACATTTGCACACCAGGCAAACGCTGTGGCTGTATCTTAATTAAGGTCATAGCCGCTTCTTTCCCACTCCTATCCCTTCGTCGCCATAAGACATATCTGTGTTGGCACGACATAAAGCAGATTGTAAAAGAAAAAAAACTCACCCAGCTCGATAGTTGCAGTCGCTTAAGTGCGGCCAGTATCCAGTAATCGGGAGGTAGTGGGTTCGAGCCCCACTGTAGGCAGCCCTGAAGATGGTTTTCTGTGTTTTCCCATTTTCACACCAGGCAAATGCCGGGGCTGTACCTTAATTAAGGCCACGGCTGCTTCCTTCCACTTCCTATACCTTTCCTATTCCATCGTCGCCATAAGGCATATCTGTGTCGGTGCGACGTAAAACAAATAGCAAAAAAAAACCTCATTTTTTATACCACTACCCTGAAAGGCCTGCTTTGTCTTGCATTATTCATACTAGCAGAGATCTTAGAGACGACGAAATATTTTAGAAGTGTAGTTTGGAAACTAGCATTTAACACTTTGCACCCGAATGAAGGGATACGTCAGCAGTTTTTCAGATTCCGAAACTATAACCAGCAGACAAGGACAAAGACGACCAAGAGCGGTATCAAAATAGAGGATCGTTGTCTGTCCATAAGGGCATGACGTTATCACTGACGTAATATTTCATGAAAGCAGTCCTCGCAAGGCTTAGGAAGAGAGGGCTTTGTTGTCGGAGACCTGCGTCATTATACGTAGAAGAATACGTCTAGCGTGGAGCTGCCAACATGTCAACTGGACAGACGACCGGTAGGCCAATGTTCTCTTTATGAATAAGTCCGCATTCGGTCTCCAAGTGATTCTCAAAGGTTTCGCATCTGGAGGAAACCAGCAATACGATTTCGGGCCTCACACATTGTGGAAGGAAACCTATAGAGCATGATTAGGATACTCTAGGGCAGGGATGGCGAATGGTGACATGCGAACACGATTTCGGTGGCACACCACATGAACATAATATATCTCTCATTTTTTAAATAATTTGTTTTACGTCGCACCGACGATGGGAT
Organism: Anabrus simplex; assembly: GCF_040414725.1. Lineage (NCBI taxonomy): Eukaryota > Metazoa > Arthropoda > Insecta > Orthoptera > Tettigoniidae > Anabrus > Anabrus simplex. Next base: position 1,400,809,186 of record NC_090265.1, read on the forward strand.
AGGAAAGGCTTACGAGTGGAAAGGAAACTGCCGTGGCCTTAATTGAGGTATAGCCTCAGCATTTACCTGATGTGAAAATGGAAACCACGGAAAACTATCTTCAGGGCTGCCAACAGTGGGGCTGGAACCCACTCTCTCCCGGATGCAAACTCACAGCCGCGTGCACCTGACCGCGCGGCCAACTGTCCCGGTGATAATATTTAATAACGAAGTGTGTTACAATGGGAGCTTATTATTTTTTACACATAATATTAGGTATTCTCCAAACTTACATACATAAAAATGTAATTTTTGCAGTATTTGCAAAATACGACAACGGAACACGCAATCAAATGAGTTTACAAGATATATATCTAATAAATAAATGAAAAAAATAACATGTTATGAAACACAATCGGAAATTTAGAAAGGAAGTCGCTGGAGGGGGGACATGGGGTGTTGTTGTAGGTTGTAGACATTCTATATTGGAAAATAGCAAGTGGCACAGTCAACAGTTGAGAATAATAAACCAGACTTAAAATGGCACACTTGTTGGAAAAGGTTTGCCAACCCTGCTCTAGGGAGACAAGTTGCTTCACTTCAACATCCACCATTCACGTTCCAGGAGTGTTGGGCTGCTCTGCCGTAAGGATGGGAGTTAACACCTCAAAATGAGATTGATGATCTTTTACGCAGTAGCCCAGGCCTGTGTTTCTGCCAGCGGTGATCACCGTTAAAATTGAAATCATACAATAAACATACTGAGCAGTCGAATCCATTTTTCTGGTGTTGCGTGACTGGTATTACATTTGAAATGCACGTAAGTATTTTAACTTCTTTGACCGACAAAGTATGTTAGAGTGTTCATATTATTTAAGAAATAATATTATTTATTTTACGTCTCACCAACTACTTTAAAGGTTTTCTGAGACGCCAAGATGTCGTGTTCGTTTAGCATGATTTCCGGAATATTTGAACACTCTATTCAAATACCACTGGACGTAGCCGGGATCGAATCGCCAACTTGGGTTCAACCGGCAGTGCCACTTAGTTCAACGCGGGAGATTTCACGCACATTCTAAACACATAGATCTATATTTCAAGATGTAATCACAAAGATAACAACAACCATAACAATATTAACCATGACAACAAAAACAAGCGTTTTAGGTGCACAGTTACCAACGTGACAACAACATATTCTTCGGTCGCTAACGTGATTTAAAGACAATTTTACTTAAGATATGTGACGGGGTATGAATCTCGTGCTATTTATAATTTGCGGCATATCGAGATATATATTCAATTTTCATTCCGTAGTACGGCAATAGTGATACTGTGGAATATGCTATAGATGTGTTGCCAATCTGACCCCAGTAAGGTCTTAGGACCGAACAACACAATTGCGTAGCCATCCAGGTAGTTTGAAATGGCATAGGGCCTATAATTACTTCTCAGCTGCATTGTTTGTGTTTCATGACCATGATTGCTGTCTGCCGTACCATATGTGGAATAGTATCTCACGAAGCTCAATGGGTCCCATTCAGGACCGAAATTAAAATATTTGGATGTTACATAAATCAAACCCGGGTTGTCCAAGTAAAATATAGGGAAGTTATCCATACACTAAGGGCCTAGATTACTTGCAAGAAAAAAAAGACAACGTTCCTAATTAGACGATGAAATTATAAAGTAAAGTAGGCTTATAATTATAAAGTAAAATAGGCTTATAAAGTAAAGTAGGCTTATACTTAGTATCCATCATGTACTGAATCCCATAGATAACAGTCACCCAAATTCTAAGGCACCATTCTTATTTATCTTTCACTGCTTATTCCGTCTTTGTGTAATATCCACATCACTTCTGCTCTTGATGACATGTAGGTACTTTTACCTACGCAGACCTCTACTCTTCTTCCCCAGCCTTATCCTTCAAGATTAAGATGTATCTAATTGTGTCTTCCTATTTCTCCTTCCTACTACTCCTCAATTTCTTTTCTTCACTGCCTTTCCTTACGACAATGTTGTCACATATCCAGACTTCTGTTGCTTCAAGGCAGTCCTTCCCCTGTTTTTGGAATAAATGTTAACCAACAGGATTGACCAGTAGGGTAGCAGAGGGGGTGATATAGAATTTATCAAAATTAGACTGCGTCCCAAAAGCCCAGATTCAATTCATAAACCTCCGCAGTGCTCATATGGAGTGAGGGCATGTGCCGCTGTTGATGGTGATTCGTCCGTCGGATGGAGACGTCAAGCCTTGAGCAGATCCTTGATGTTGTTCGACAGGAGTAGGCTACATGCTGAAACCGGGTTTAACCCTTACCCTACATCACCATCATCATCTTACACCCAGACACGTAGGCGTCAAGTTGGAAGACATGCACCAGGCGTGCCAAAGTAAATAAACCTCCATTAATCATCGTATTCCAATTAAATAATTTTGCAATCTCTGTGTTCGTGGGCTTGGTGGAGAAAATACTTATCTTTGCCATAAAAGCTTACTTTACCAAGTGTTTTAATCTCTTCACTTCTGTTATGCATGTGTCGATTTTATTCGTCCTTACCAGTTAACAATGACCAATTTTTGAGCCATCGATGTCTGTTGTGGTTTACATCTCTTCGATATTCTTCCATACAACCTTTTCCTTTTTTTTCTTTTTATTATTATGAGTTTACATTCTTTTAGAGTGTCAAATACCACTTGTACTATTCTCTTCTTATCCTTTTCTAAATCTACAACTATTACAATGTCATCAGCAAAATATGATGCAGTGCATCGTTTTAGCGTTCACATTCGACGTAATATTCATTTTAATTGTCATATGCATAATCAATGTTATGAATACAGAGAACTTTAAACGAGAATAGACGAGGTGAGTACGGTTTGAAAAGGAAAATAGACCTATTTTTTCCTCCCCACACGAAGCTTATGGAGGAGCCAGGCTTTCCAAAACAACTGTGCTCACACAATATCACTTACTACTATACCAGACTTCAGTCGAGACATTTCATAACTTTTCTCATGCTTACAGTGAAGAACTTTTTATGAAGACAACGCAGCGTGTTTTCGTCTACTCCTACAGTTTTATTGTTTATCCGTTTTCATTGTTCCCTTCTTCCTGAGGGTGTTGGAGTGTCGTTGAAACATACGGAGATCGGCCTTCTCCCAACAACCAAGTAGTAACAAGGAGAGTTGGGGAGAGGGTACTGTCATTAAAATAAACACTGTTGAAAAAAGGTTACCATCTAAAACATCGCATGAGTCCTCTTGTCATGCAGTCCATGTTTGTTTTCCCATCCACACAGTTCTCATTTCCTTGCGTTGCTACCGCGCTCCAGCATACATGCCTCCAACTTATACTCCGATATAGTAGATCTACGACAGGGCGGGACTACTGATAAAAGTGTTGTTTACATTTATGACACATAAAAGTGAGGTTTAAATCTATGCAGCAGTTTGCACATTTATCTGGAAGTTCGGAATTATACATCAAAAAGCATTCAATATGGTGCATAATGTTAAATTGCTTGTTCTTAAAGTCAGTCTGAATTGCTGGACCTGATGGGGCACTTATTTCATTGGTAATGCATAGAACGCAGGAATTCACCCTGAATCCCCCAACTTATTTCATTTTCGGTATCCGTCGGATGAAGATATTCAGATAGCAAATCATATTTCCTCCCGGGCATATAAATTATAAACTATTTTTCACTTAACCGGGCGAGCTGGCCGTGTGGATAGGAGCGTGCAGCTGTGAGTTCGCAACCGAGGGATAGTGTGTTCGAATCCCATTGTCGGCAGCCCTGAAGATGGTTTTCCGTGGTTTCCCATTTTCACACCAGGAAAATGCTGGGGCTATACCTTAATTAAGGCCACGGCCGTTTCCTTCCCATTCCTAGGCCTTTCCTCTCCGACGTTGCCATAAGACCTATCTGCGCCGGTGCGACCTAAAGCAACTAGCAAAAGAAAAATAAACACTAAATGGGACTGTGCCGTATTTAGATTTCCCTCAGACTCATCTTCTGTCCCAACTTCTTCCCATACCATTTTGATTATCATACCTACAACTTCAAACTCACTACCATTGCATTCGTCAACACATTGATCTGATTTGTAACAAATATCCTCTCCACTAAACTGTTTATGTGCAGCCATGTTGCTGCAATGTGTTGACATTCAGTCAGCTGTCTGTTCTATCTAAGAAAACGTAAAAAAAGGAGGATTTTATTTTGGGATTCCGTGCTTGCCAGTTGTATCTACGAAGCGTAGGGAATTTACTGGATCCAAGAACTTATATATTTAGCAGTCAGATGTCAGAGGAAGTCGGTTTGAAAGTCGAGTACGCTCTACCACGCACCCACGGGAGACAATGTGCGACTCTAGTACGCTTTACTACGCAACCCGCGGGAAAGAGGTAAGGGTATACGACGTTGTTTCATGGTGATTCGTCCATCGAATGAGGAGGTTAATGAGGTTATATAACTTTGACTTCATAACAACTAACTACTAGGTATTCAACCCATTCAAAACCTTGGAAGGATACCTACCTTCCTTACCTATCAGCAAAACTTTCTCTACGGTCGTCTATAGGTCCATCATCACTTGCTTAGGTAAGAGGCGAGTTTCAGTAATTTGAACTATTGTCTACAATGAGAAGACTCCAGTTAAAAGAAATTGATATTTTATTGATAATTGGCGATGAAGTCGAAGAAACGTGTGACATTATACAAAATCTAATCAACGAACTCAGTCTTGTCCGTTTAAATAATAATAATAATAATAATAATAATAATAATAATAATAATAATAATAATAATAATAATAATAATAATAATAACATCGACGTTGAGAGACGCTGGCTTTGGAGACCTTAACTCAATTGCCTGAAGAGCATCCTTAATAGAAACTACCGTCTTAATTTAAGAATGAAATAATGTGAGTCTGCAGATTTTTAAGATCGGTTTCCATGTACCACCATAATGATTCGTGATGATCCTGGCCCCATAACACGAGCTCTGGACTCTTGGTATAATTACGGCAGTCCAGTCGGTATGTTCCACACAGTGGTTGTACGGCACGGACCTTTAATTGAATCGATGTGACCTGCGACTATGTCATGGACCGACATCTAAATTTGTGATTTAGGTTAAAGTCATTGTGGATGAAGACCGCAAGAAAGTTATGCTATACTGACAGACGGCCCTCATCTAAGTCACTGCGGTTGATGACCTCATGACAATCCAAACTTCTAAGTTGAAGGCTGAACACAATTAAGTTGCAGTCGTTGATGACTAAGGTTTCCAAATTAATAAATACCCAGGACATCTGACGATCATCAAATCAAAATCAAAATAATAATAATAATAACAACAACAAGAACAACAACAAACGCTCACAACTCTTGTGGTAGTAAAGTACCTTGCCATCGGACATGATAAGTTGAAATTTCCCAGTACATAAAACTAAGATTTACGGAATAATTTTCAAGTTAGTCACTTGGTTTTAAGCTAATTCTCAAAATATGGTTCCACTGAATTTAATAAATTAATAAATGAAGTATTCTCATAATCCTAATTAACAACAAATTTTATCTATCTCGGACGAAATGGTTCCTTTAAACTCCCTAACTGTTTTAATTAAATTTTTGTTATTACTTGTTTACCAGAAAATATTGATCTGCTATTGTTTATGCTCAGAGTTTCTTCACCGCAGCTGGAAAGCGAAATACATTGCCATAACTACCGGTACTATTTATCTCTTTCACGATGTCATTCAACAAGTTTACCTTATAACACTAATGACGATTAAGAAAATAGCTTGGATGATCTAAGCCTTAAATCCTATAATCTGCACAAATTTACACACAACGCAAAATAAAAGAATCTATGTCAAATCGCTTATAACGAATACGGTTATCCCTTGGACTTGGACAAAATCCGACACCTCCGTCGATATGATTTCAGGCCGATGAAACTCAAGTGTCGTAATGCACCTCCTACTGCACCCCATGTGCTCCACAAGCATGACCTCATATCACATAAACCTAAATTTTTGCCTTGGAAACCAACAACAACACAACAACGCAATCATCCTTCACGAACGCTATGGATTGACAAGCTATCGTGATATTCAAATAAAATAATCGCAAAATCTTTGGACAACCCTCAACAACACGAAACGTCACTAAAAATTCTCAAATTTTGACACCCCTGAAAATGATTTTCACAACATAAGATGACATCATTTCCGTCGCCTCGATAATGAATCAAGTCTCTACAAAACGATTCTCTTCTAAAATAATGAAATCTAATTCCAAACAATTGTTACAAATGACAAAATCTCAGTTACAATTTCTTTCTAACAATGAACTGGCTCGACTGCCCAACAGCTAGCTTATTACCTGCAACACGACCCCTTCTCGCTATCTATCAAGAAAAAAAATCCCACACGTTATCTTGACCTGTATCAAATGAAAACCTCTCCTCGCTGACAACTCACGTGAAATACAATTCTTGACCAACACAGGCTATGCGTAGAGATTAAATTCAAAACGTCACTTGAAATACTCTTATCCATCATGGTTCTACGGTTACGGTTTCGTGTGGAATCCTAACTATGGAATGACCCTATTCCCATATCATTAAATTACATAAAATAAATCCTCGGATTCCCTACAACGAAAATACCGGCAAAAAAGTATATTCAACAATACAGGATTTCAACAAACTGATGCTCATTCCTTCCTATTTCGCAAGACTTGAACTACTTGCTACCAAAAATTCCCTACACGACAATAACATGGAATAACTGTCTTACGTGATCCACTACGTTGTTGCATAAAACAGTCTGTGAATTTGACAACACAATATTTCGAAAACCGAAACTCACAACTTGACTTACAAAAATTTTACCGTTATTTTCCACTCATCAATTTTATACAGAGCTTGGAAATAACACTCCCCTTCCACAAATCACACACAGGTCCCACCTCGTACCTTCCCTTGACAAATTTACAGCTCCGAACACAGGAGGGTGTGCTTTGCACAACAGCTGGCATCCCATCATTACTACGCACTTGCTCTTAATGGTAAACCACGGATACTTACAGGAATTTCATCTTTACATGGAACAGGATTTCGTGATAAATTAAATCTTAACTTGGCAAACAAACAAATATAGCCACCAAATCTACTACTGTACAACATTTCACACGCTAGTTTCACGACTTTCCGAATATCCAAGAAACATAATAAAATGACCTTTTGTCGTAATACTCTGATATTTTCACAATATGAAAGGGTGACCAAAATGCGTCAGATCTATACAAACTAGCAAGATACCCGTGCTTCGCTACGGTATTATACTGAAATTTATAATTGAATGCTTATTGTTTTAGATATATAATCCGCCGAAATTCGCGATCTGACTCGTTTTCTGCGAGATTCCGCTAAATTCGCGATCTGACTCGTTTTCTGACAGATTACGGCAACGTTCCTCACATTTGTCAATCTTGTTTCCAGCAATCGATTTCGTACTTCCCGGGCTAGGTCCAGGTATTCCACCCGGACAGTTGGGTCCGTGAATCTTTGCCATCTTTTTCTATAAGCATTTTTAATATGGATCAAATCCTTCAGGAGATCCGGCGTGGTGTCGTCTTGGGGGGACTTGGCGGTACTAAAAACGCGACCGGACTGCATTCTTAGTCATTACCCGTCCAGGACCCGTTATTATTATTGTTATTATTATTATTATTATTATTATTATTATTATTATTATTATTATTATTATTATTATTATTATTATTATTATTAGATTATCTGGACCCCACAGCATGATGCAAGACCGCTACTTGGCGGTAAATGACATCTGCTGCCATTGTCATTTTTGAAAATGTGACTAGCACCATTGTTGCGCGTAGGCAAGTGTGCGGGATTTCTGGCGATACGAATGACATACTTCCGTGCATTATTGACTTTATTATAGAGGTGAACAATTTGACGGTCTGTCCGACTCGTTGGCTGAATGGTCAGCGTACTGGCCTTCGGTTCAGAGGGTCCCGGGTTCGATTCCCGGCCGGGTCGGGGAGTTTTACCTTCATTGTTTAATTCCAATGGCCCGGGGCCCGGGTGTCTGTGCTGTCCCCAACATCCCTGCATCTCACACCCCACACATAACACTATCCTCCACCACAATAACACGCAGTTACCTACCCATGGCAGATGCCACCCACCCTCTTCAGAGGGTCTGCCTTACAAGGGCTGCATTCGGCTAGTAATAGCCACACGAAATTATTATTATTATTATTATTATTATTATTATTATTATTATTATTATTATTATTATTATTATTATTGTTATTATTATTTGACGGTCAATCTCATTCCTATCGTTTATTTCAAATGTGTTTAAATTTTTATTTACTGTATATGCCAGGAGAATCTACTATAATCTAAGAACGTTCTCCGAAAGAAAATATGGCTGTTGCAAATGAACCCCAGGAAAGATTAAAAATGATCGGTTTATGATCAGAATAAGTACAGCCTGTTTGCAGTCATTCAACAGGGTCAGGAATGGAATGAATAAAGCCCCATCTAGCGGCGACAATAGGAATTATGCCGGCTGCCGAAGTACTCCTCTGGGGCAATGCTCGATGAATGACAAATGAAATGAAATATTGGTTTTCACTTCCTTTCACACTCCTCCCACCCCCCCCCCCCCCCCCCCCGCATAAGTGAATTTTCCGGCAAAAATACTTGTTTTGTAATAGTAAAGGATCTTCTAAATACCAATTATCACGACTCTAACTTCTTCAGTTTTTTATTTATGTGTCCACATGATATGGATTCAACTCCTTTTCACTCCCGCCGCCCAAGATGGTTTCCCCCCAAAACGCGTTTTTCTTTGTTTTTAAAGGAGATCCAAATACCAATTTTCACGTCTGTAACAACATTGGTTTTTATTAGATGTATGCATTCTCATAAAATTAAGTCAATTAATTTTTCAATTCCTTCACCCACCCCCCTTTCACTGGATTTTCCGAGAATACGTCTTTCTTTACTTTTAAAGCAGATTTCAAATATCAAATTTCACGTCTGTAACATCATTTTACCGAGCTCGACAACTGCAGTCGCTTAAGTGCGGCCAGTATCCAGTAATCGGAAGATAGTGGGTTCGAGCCCCACTGTCGGCAGCCCTGAAGATGGTTTTCCGTGGTTTCCCATTTTCACACCAGGCAAATGCCGGGGCTGTACCTTAATTAAGGCCACGGCCGCTTCCTTCCAATTCCTAGGCCTTTCCTATCCCATCGTCGCCATAAGACATATCTGTGTCGGTGCGACGTAAAGCAAATAGCCAACATCTTCATTTTTGAGATATCAGTAGCCTAATTAAAAGAATTCAACACCATTTTCAATAACTTTTACCACCCCCCTCCGCCCAAGTGGTATTTCAGAAAACTAAAAATACAAGTTTATTTATTTTTAATAGAGATAACAATACCTTTTCAATTCTGTAACTTGTTATTTTTTTTATAGATATACTGTAGAAATTCTCATTTTAAAATTTCACCCCTTTTTAGTTTCCCTTAAGTGGAGTTTCCAAACACAAATCACCTATGTTTTTTTACATTTACATTTGTTTCGAAATACCCACTTTTTACGTCTGTAATATTTTACGTTTCTCAGATATTCCATAGATATATTCTTTCAAAAATTCACCCCACTTTGTCACTCCTGTTTAACCGCCATTAATTGGATTTTCCGAAAACAAAAAAATACGTGTTCCTTTATTTTTAAAGGAGTTCCGATATACAAATTTTCAGTTTTGTAATATCTTCAGTTTCTGAAATATATGTAGCCTCATTAAAGGCATTCAACCCATTATTCGCCCTTTTACACCCCCTCCTTTTGGGATTTACAGAAAACAAAAAAATACGTGTTCCTTTATTTTTAAAGGAGATTCTAAATACCAATTTTTACATCTGTAAACTTTTCAAGTTTTAAGATGTAGGCACACTCATTTTAAAAATTCATCCCCCTTTTCACCCCCCCATTATTTGGATTTCCCAAAAAACGAAAAAATTTATATTTCTTTATTTTTAATGTAGATCCCAAATACCAATTTTCAGGTCTGTAATATCTTCAGTTTATAAGATATAAGTATCCTCATTAAAGGCATTCAACCCCTTTTTCACCCCTTTTCACCCCTCCTATTGGGATTTTCCGAAAACAAAAAGAACGTGTTTCTTTATTTTTAATGAAGATTCTAAATACGAATTTTTACATCTGTAAACTTTAAAAGTTTTGAGATATAGATGCACACGTTTTAAAAATTGACCCTCCTTTTCTCCCTCCCACTAATTGGATTTGCAAAAACAAAAAAATTGTGTTTATGTTTAAAAGATTAAAAGTACCAATTTTCAGGTCTGTAATATCTTCAGTTTCTGAGATATAAGTACCGGTATCCTGATTAAAGGCATTCAACCGCTTTTTCACCCTTTTTCACCCCTCCTATTGGGATTTCCTGAAAACAAAAAATACTTGTTTCCTTATTTTTAAAGAAGATTCTAAATACCAACTTTTACATCTGTAAACGTTTACAGTTTTGAGATATAGATACACTCATTTTAAAATATCACCCCCATCCTTTTACACCCCTTACCGACGGAATATCCAAAAATCCTCTGTTAGCGAGCACCTACATTTTAATATAAATATATCCCCAAAATTTCATTTCTTTGTGTCCAGTAGTTTTGGCTCGGCGATGATGAGTCAGTCAGTCAGTCAGTCAGGACAAGTTATTTTATATATATGGATAAAATGGTGACATCATGAAATAAATAAAATTCAATTTATAACAAAGGTAGTCTACATACCTGAAAGTCGTACGTGGTTTTACATCTTACTAGGCCCACCAGCCTCTCTCACTCGACAGATTGTGGCTTTACAAAACATAATCTTCCTTTCATTTATATTTGGTATCATTCGACCTCAAAATAATTACATAAACAAAATAATGCCCTTCACTCGTTCTCTTCCTCGCTAACCGAACACGTTCGTAAAATCACCGATCCGCACGCGCAATAAATATCATTGTTTGTATTTTATAATTTAACTGAAGGACTTCGGCATTATAATGACCGTCTGTTGTCTTGACGTGAATTTATATTACGGTTGCATATTTCGGTACACCGCGAATTTGTCTGCTAATCTATCTCCACTGGGAGATGACGTTAGATAGCCACCTTTGGCCAAAATATCTTTCCTCCTTGGGACTTAGTCTCTACAACAATTATTTTTTTATTAGTCTGAATGACGTGCGGTCGCTTCAAATTCATTGATAACAGTGCCAGGATTGCGAATGGGGCTACGTGCTTTTATAAAATTTTCTTCCACTACTATGCCTCCAAAAGTTTACTGACACTGTTTTGACCTCACAGAAAATGTTATTATGACTGATAATGACATAACATATTGTTGATTAGTTTAGTAGCGGTGTTGATGATAAGCATTAAGGGGTTCTTTTAACCAATTGAGTAGTTAAATTAACTCATACGCTAGGCACTATATTTTGGACGATGTAACAGAGTTTAAACGAACAGGCGTGTATTTCACCAATTTTCATTCTGGAGTTATTTGTTGGTCTGAAGCCCTTACCACTTAGATTTCCTGACGTTTACTACGGCAGTTTCGTCGCCAATACTTCTTAAAATGTACTTTGACTAAAAAATAGTTCCGCCAAGTTACTTCGTATCCCTGCACATTCTAAACGTGTGGGTGATATAATTTCTGTAGCGTGAGAATCAGAATCACCCCACCTGTTCTCCACGTGCCGTCTATGGTCAGAGATAAAAATACGACTAGAGCCCCTCATGACATTTAATTTATATGGGGCCTCATGTAATGAATTTAGGATTCTGGCTCCTTACGACTCAAAGGTCATGGATTCAGGATTTATACTAAAGTGAGATAGATGCTTGCCAGTTAATATTCTAAAATTGTCTAGGAAAAAGATACTACTTATTAAATTAGCAACAATAAATTGAATAATAAATAATAAAATTAACAATCCTCCGCCGCATACAGAGGCTTTGATTACGAATATAAACTTTACTTTCGCCGTGGCGCACATCCTCGTAAATAGTATTAGACAAAAAGCAAAATTATACCGTGCGGTAGGAATTATTTGATAAGATACATAAACTGAACCTTACCGTTTGCATCCAGGTTACAGTCTTTTTATTTTCTACACCAATTTCTGAGTTTCGTTACATATTTAATTATTTTAACACTTCTTAGTATGTATGTATTTCAGTCCTAATTCTTGACATGAACTTCCATATTATAACCTTATAAGAGTCTAATACTGGATTCTAGTAATACAATTTCTAAAGGAAAAGCGCTAAACAAACGAATCTATTGGACTATCGCACTAAATTTCACTATGTTTTCAGAAACCAAATCAATGTAAATGTTACTACATCTACCGTATAACAATACCGTAGTTAAAATCCGTTGTAGTACGCAAGATAATATTTAACTTCTAGTTTGCAAAACTGCAGCCTAAGTATCTGGCTGTTTATCGGACAGTCGTTGTACAGGCCCTGAGTGTCTCCACGGCAGGCTTCTTACCACGAAGTCAACGGTCCTGTACCTTCTTCTTCATGGCCTATTTTCAAGTTTATTGGGGTCAGCTCTTTATGTGTTTGACCTATATTTACGGCCACATACTCTTTCTGACGCCAACTGTATGTGAAGATATGTATTCACTGTTGATAGCTTCTGCGATTGTTTTTAGTGCGGTGTGTTATACGCAGATGAAGAGGAGTGCGTTGAGGAGACCATGTAGTGTATTTGGATGAAAATATTGATTTTTGTTGTCACTATTTTTCGACTCTCCTTTGAATGAGCTTCCCTAAGAATACACTTTATGATCTTCCTGCATTTTAAATCACCCTCTTCGAACATTTAAAGATGCTAGCGCGTGGTGGATGCCCACTCTAAGTAAGCATGAGATGTCAGAACATGTCTTCTCACTGTTAGGCACCCCAATTATCTTCGGGTTGCTGATTCTAAGAGCTTTCTTCGAGTTCAGGAGTCAGATGTGTAAGGTAAATGAACAGGAATGTTGTATACATATGCAGAGGAGACTGGGCACCAGACTTAGGAAACTGAAGAGAGAAATGAAACAACAAAAGCTATCGGACTATCGGATGCCAAGGTTTGTAGGCCTAAGTACCCTCAGAACTGAAGATTAGGATGTCATCATTTGTTTGAGTATTGCGCCAGCAAGTAGAATTCCAGTGTTGAAGAAGTTGGGCTTTGAAGTTAGAACAAATATGGAAACTGCTCTCACCAGTATCGATAAATTACGAGTTACAGAGGCTGAAAAATTCACCTTACAAATATCCGAGGTGGTTAGATCAATTGGGGCAGAGAAAACGAGGAGGAGGAGGAGGAGGATGAGGATACAGGTGCAAGATGAATATGGTGCTTGGTTGTTCTGAGCGGTGTTGCGTCGATGTAAAGATCTTGTTTCTTGCTTTCTTTTTGTTTACTGTGAGCTTTGATTTCTAGACATATGAAGACACTTTTCTGTCACACTATTTGAGATATCACGTTGAAATTTTCCTTAGGATAATAGTATATTAAGCTACTGAAACTGAGCAATCCAGATTTATCATTTTCTTCATAGTAATTGAGAGAGAGAGAGAGAGAGAGAGAGAGAGAGAGAGAGAGAGAGAGGGAGGGAGAGCTGAAACAATTATATTTAGCAATTATTAGCGAAATTACTGTAGTTCCATAATCAGAAAGTGAATACAGTATTCCTTAAACTAGTCTATGTATAAAGAGCTCCATGGTAGGCTCCCTAACCTGTCTGGAATCGCCTTACATATCCACGCTGCACTTGCGGTGATTGAGCAGGAATATTTTGGTAAGGTTCAATACAGAAAACTAAACGAATGAACTTTCTCAACCTACACGTTAATTGTAAGTTCAGATCATTGTACATAACACCACATTAGTCGAATAGGGACATTACAAGATTGTTTGGTTAAAACCCGGCAAATGTGTTCTGAATTTCGTAGGGTGAAAAAAATCCACTCATCACTCTATGTCGTACGATATCGGCAGTTAAAAGATAGTAGGTGTGCTATTTTGTGTTAACCCGACAAAATAAATTAAAATCGTTTCATAGATCACGAAACTTAAATCCGTTCCTCTGCCACGAAGCTGACAGTCACATAGGATAAATGACGTTAAATAAAATGTATGTTACACTGTAGCTGAAGCCATGTGATTTTTGTTATTGTTATTATTATTGTTCTGTATTATTATTACTATTATTACAATTGTTATTATTATTATTATTATTAGAGCGCTTATCACGTTGCTTTTTCGTTACTAGAGCTAAGGATGACTTGTCCTTTTACTGGGGGCAATCGTTTTGTTTCTGTTTTCTGCTAGGGGCTTTACGTCGCACCGACACAGATAGGTCTTATGGCGACGATGGGATAGGAACGGCCTAGGAGTTGGAAGGAAGCGGCCGTGGCCTTAATTAAGGTACAGCCCCAGCATTTGCCTGGTGTGAAAATGGGAAACCACGGAAAACCATTTTCAGGGCTGCCGATAGTGGGATTCGAACCTACTATCTCCCGGATGCAAGCTCACAGCCGCACGCCTCTACGCGCACGGGCAACTCGCCCGGTGGGGGGCAATCGATGCACCCTTTACACGCTTTGCTCACAGGAGGCCTTCCTCAAGCATAACACAAGGTTTTTTCATCATATTGCTCAATATAACTATAAGTTGTATAACACGACGTCGGATAGGTTTTTGCTTCCAATATCTATTAACATTCTTCTTTGTCCCATTACGATGATCTAATACGTTTCAGTGTTGAATTTCTGTCAATTTTGTACACCCCAATTACAAAGCTAGGACAGTTCAAATGTAGTTTCAAGAAAATTTTCGAGTCATCCTTCTGGACCTAAGGCTCACGGTTCGATTTCCAGCCAGGTCAGGGATGTTCACCTGAATATGAGGGAGGGCTCGAGGTTCACTCAATCTACGAGAGGATAACTGAGGATGTACGTGATTGTTTGATAGTGCTCCCGTCCTAGAAAGCCAAGAAAAATGACTTAGAGTATTCGTTGCGCTGACCTCGCATCATCTCGTAATCAACAGGCCATCGGGATTGGACGTGGTCGCTTGATTGTAGCGCAATATGTTTATTGTTTCTCTGTTCGTTTTATGGTTCGGTTGTGTCCTGTGCGTCTTACGTTTTAAAAAAAAAATGAAATGTCACGTCCTTTTGAATTGGATTCCACGTCATTCCAACTCATGATTTTCAGCATGATCACTTTTCTTATTTTTCCTTGTTCATAGTGAAATGTATCGTAAGCAAAACAGGACACTCGTATTTTTTCCTACTATGATAAAAAGCATACATAAATCATAGAACAAAATAGTGACTTGGCTTGCAGATCGGATTTCCACGTGGAGAGGCCAACGATCTCCTCAACTGCAATAATTGAACTTCCGGCCAATGCATCTACGTCAATGTTCTACTTAATGTCTCGTATAACAGGTCTGGCTATTTTAAAGTGTTCGTAGGAGAAACAACTTCAGCATTTCTCTATCACGCAGAGATTAAAATCTTTGTGCAGACTTGTTGGTGGAGGATTTCGTGGGTTTCGATGACGAAATGCGGTTTTACCAATAGTCTGTCAGAACCACTCCCAATACATCCAAAAATATACGCCGGGAATTTCGAAATAAGTCCTTTCGATTGTTTAGCTGTCAGAAGTAGCAAAGTTCCCCGTATTCCTGAAGGGAACAGGTTCAATTTCCAGCCAGATCGGGGATTTTTATCTGATGATACAATGATACAAGGATTCCCTTTCTCAAATTGGAGGGCAGCAGTTAAACTAAACGCGAAGTATGCCAATCTTCGTGGAGTTCCCGGTGTTAGCAGCGAGTCGACCCTCGTTCAAATGTGTAGCAGGGAGACAGAAAGCCCTTACTGTGTAATCGGCGAAAACCGTTACCCATATGTCGAGATGTATTTGTGAATTCAATCAATCAATCAATACCTAGTACGCTGTGTACTATTGCATCTCTTGCAGGGAGCAGCTTAACTTTATTTGTATATATTGTTAATAAAGTTTCTTATCTCTAGTCGGATTGCAAACAGTACGCCACCAGCTTAATCATCAATCATTCACTAATGATCTGCATTCAGGGCAATCGCACAGGTGGCATATTCCCTATCAGTTGTTTGATTAGCATTTTCTTAAATGATTTCAAAAGAACTTAACAATTCATCGAACATTTTCCCTGATAAATTATTCCAGTACCTTATCCCTCGTCCTATAAAAGAATATTTGCCTCAATTTTTCCTCTTGAATTTCAGCCTATTATGAGTTTCTTTATTTTAAAAACTGCACTCAAGATTATTCGTTTACTAACATCGTCCAACACCATATCTCCACTGTAAGCCCTGACCGAACTGCGTAGACGAGCAGCTCGTCTCCTTATTCCCAAGTCTTCCCAGCCTAAAGTTTGCAGCATTTTCGTACCACTACTCATTTGTCGGAAATCAACTAGAAAAATCGTGCTGCTTTCCTCTGGATCTTTTCCAATTCTTGTTTCAATTAATCATGGTGAAGTTCCGTTACACTCGCAGCATACTCAAACTGGAGTCTTGGCGGAGACTTATACGCCCTATCTTTTACATCCTTACTACAACTCTTAAGTAGCTCCATAACAATGTGAAGAGACCTGTACCCTTTCTTTGCAATCTACTTAAAGTGTTTACCCAATAAAATCATGCCTTATATTAACACCTAGGTAATTACAGTGATTCCCGTGAGGTACTATCACCCCATCTAAACTTGGGATCATGAGCGCGACAAACTGCAACTGATGATGTTCTAACGTAGGTACGTCGAGACTACTTATAGTCTTAACCGTCAGCAATCCACGTCAGGAATTGATTATCCAACCTCGAAATTTGAAGATGAACACTTAACCGAGATGGACGTGAGAGATAAGATAATTAAGAAATTATACGTCAGACCCAAAAGGTAAAATCTATGACCGTTATTGAGAATTGTTAAATTAAGGAAAATGATGATGTATTCGACTTCTTGTATCATTCGTCAAACCCTTGATTGATATCAGGCAGAATAAAAACCAAAAGGCCATTTATTTCAACCATGCTTTCCTTTACTATGGAGTTCTGAAACCACAGCGGATGTTTTCATTAAAACGCCGGTATAGGTTATAAAAAGCACTTCATATGACTACAAAGAGGCTAGATACTAGTGTCAGTAACACAAACGTTCTGTCAGTCTGATTAATTATTTTTATCAAAGGCGGAAATTATTCACCACTTTGGGCATATTTCCGAGCTAGCACTGGACTAAAGGAATATAAATTGAATCATAGCTTTGATGCACAAGGGAATTCAAATAGCTCCATTTTAAAGAGGAAACTTTATTTATTCTGCCCGTTTCATCGAGAACCTTAATGATGTGACAGACTTCAGATCAGTACTTCGTAACAACATTGGTATTTGGGATAAGCATTGAGTATAGGCTACGTTGTGTCATCCCCACGATTTAGGGATAGGAAGCCTGTCTCTATCCCAGAAGTCCCTGGATCCTTCCCCGATCAGGAATCTGAGTCTGAGTTCTACTTAGCCTAATGTTCTTTTATATTTTGTTCTTTACAATTTGATTTATGTCGCGCCGACACGGATAGGTCTTATGGCGACGATGGGATAGGAAAGGGTAGGAATGCGAAGGAAAAGGTCGTGGCCTTAATTGAGGTAAAACCCCAGCATTTGCTTTTATTTTAAAATGGAAAAACACGGAAAACCATCTTCAGAGCTGCCGACAGTGGGGTCCGAATCCATTACTCCCGAATACAAGCTCACAGCACTGTGACCCTAACCACACGGCCAACTCGCTCGGTTGAGAACAACTGAGGAGTTGTGTGGCAGTGAGGTGACGGCTCCGCTCTAGAAGTCCAAGAAGAACGCCTGAGATGAATCATCACGCTGACCACTCGTCACCTCGTAATCTGATTGATAGCTAATTAGGTCAAGGCCTATCAGGACTTGTTTGTTTGAAGCCCGTTTACGTGCCAGCAAATGTACTGTCATGCCTTCGAGTACCACCGGAATGAGCTCGATCAAACCCATCAGCATGGACTCAGAAACTTGAATTCAACTGAAAGCTAAGTATTACGGGTAAGGGAAATCGTCTGGATGACCCCGAAATTGAGGATTCTATAGGTTAATTGTTAGGTCAAGGCACTGATTAAGGTGCATTTTTTACGGTTTATGATTATACTCTTTAAACGACTCAGTGTCCAGTCACATCGCTGAGTTTTCAGTGTCTTTGTCTTCGGCCATAGGGGCGCGGATTCGATTCCCAGCCTGTTCGATGGATTTAATCCTAAATGCTTAATTCCTTTGGCCTGAGGGCTGGGTGTTTGCGCTTCCTCACAACGCTGTCTTCCTCCACAGAAAGCGTTTCTTCAAAAACCAATTTAATGCTATTATGAAATCTTGAGAATGTGTTCAACTAACTTTCGAGATATAAATAGGGAGGGGTACAGCAACTTATTTTATTGAATTTGTATACTAATAAATAAATTCGGAAGCGTAGCGATGTCTGTAAACGTATGTAGAAATGGGTAGGAATTTTAAAACGTGATTCCAACAAAAAAAAAATTCAAAATCCCTCGAGGATTACGACCTGGGATGAATTAGAGGAGGGGTTAGAAACAGGGTCTCAGAAATCAAGCATTATAAGTAATGATGCAGTGCCATGTGGTTTGGTAATTTTATTTACATTCATTAATTATCCTGAGCTGTGAACTTTAGTCAATATGTTCAATATTCAATAAACCATTACCCTGATCACAGTAGTTTATTAGAAATAACAGCCGAATTCCTAACGACATTTTTATAAAATTGTATCTGACTGAAATAACTTTCAATCTCTCTCAATGTAAAATAAAAGAGTTTCCCCTGTCTTGAAAATTTGCGTCTGTGCGAGATTCCTTCCTTCAGTTAACTTGCAATTCGATTAAAACAATGATATTTACATTTTTAGCAAAACTTTGTTGGATTTTCATAAATCCTAAAATATACGACGATGTTGCCACAGTGAAGAATAATTATGACGTCCAGAAACAATAAAATATTACACACTCTCCATTCAAATAAATACAATATAAACAACGCTGAAATATAACTTCATTGCGGCATGACGTAATGGCTCATCATTACACAATGACAAAATACAATAATTACAATTACGATAATATATTTACAATCATTACAAATCTGAGTGGATGAAGAGATAATGATGATGATAATAATAATAATAATAATAATAATAATAATAATAATAATAATAATAATAATAATAATAATATAATTATATTATCACATTCACAACTTACACATCCAAGACACACGCTATTTACATTTTATTAAGACAAGTTAACGATTTAATTATTTTATGGTCTCCTTTAATGTCAGAATATGCTTAAATATATTAATTGAGGACCATAAAAATTCCATCCTCTAAAATCCATAGTCTGTTATTAAATGTGTGACAGAATTAACAGTAAATCACTAGGTATGTCTATCTCGTGAATAACAGAAATTGTACACAAAATAATTAATTGCACTGTAGAAGTACAGTAAGTAAGGTGTCCATTGATTCTACTTTTTCTGACATCTATTAACATTCCGAACCTTCTTCTTCCTCTTCCTCTTCCTCTTCCTCTTCTTACATCTATTTTACCCTTCATCGCCCTCTGTTGAAGACAATTTCTGCGTAGTATGTGACCCAAAACAAGGTATTAATGTTTTATTTTATGCTGCTTTTAAACGTTTAAATGTTTTTGTTTGCATGTCCAACCCTTATCCCGTTACAGTACGTGGTCGGTTATGAAGTGAGAGCGAATTTATATGGCCGGATGCCCTTCCTGACGTTAACCTTATCAGAGAAATTAATGCGATGAAAGGAATGCCGTGATGTATGTTAGTATGAAGGGAGAGGGTGAAATCCGGTGCCAGCGCACAGCCTATTCGAGTCAAATAGAATCAGGGGGTATGCTCAAGCTTTAACGCCTCCATCCAACGGACGAATCACCATCAACCGCGTCATAAGCCTTCACTCGGTATGCACACTGCGTGGAGGTTTGGAAGTGAATCCAGGCTTTTGGCACGCAATCTAGTGATTCGAAATGTATACCACCACCTCTCCTACACTCCCAGACAGCATTCTGTTGGTGAAAATACAAGCCTTACAAAAAAGAGTTAAACACCCTGAAGGAGTGGTTAAAAGTGAATGAATGGACCGAGCTCGATAGCTGCAGTCGCTTAAGTGCGGCCAGTATCCAGTATTCGGGAGAGAGTAGGTTCGAACCCCACTGTCGGCAGCCCTGAAGATGGTTTTCCGTGGTTTCCCCTTTTCACACCAGCAAATGCTGGGGCTGTGCCTAAATTAAGGCCACGGCCGCTTCCTTCCCACTCCTAGCCCTTTCCTGTCCCATAGTCGCCATAAGACCTATCTGTGTCGGTGCGACGTAAAGCAAGTAGCAAAAAAAATAAAATAAAAAAAATGCGAATGAAACTACATATGCTGAAAGACCATTTGCCTTTATTGAACTGATTACAATGTGGGATGAAAGGGACAAGGCCACTGGCAGTTACAGGTGGAATGTTGGCGCCAGGTCAGTAGGGTGTCGCATCCGCCCCCCCCCCCCCCACCTTCCACCCCTACCGGCCGCAATGCATGCCATTATGCGGTTCGCAATGATGTCAAGCAGCCTATGAATCCTCTACTCTAATATTAGCTACAGCTGTCCCTTGAGGTCCAGCAGGTTGGTACAAGGACGGAGTTCCTTTCCTATGATATTCCACGCGTGTTCAATGTTGGAGATGTCCGGGAATCTTGCTGACCATGGGAGGACCTCAGCATGTTCTAGGCAGTCAATAGACACACGTGCTGTGTGTGAACGTGCATTATGTCGTTGAAACACTATCCCAGGGTGCAGAATGTCTGTGACGTTTCGGTGTGCCGTCAAAGTCTGCCGAAGCATTATTAGAGGAGACCCGAACGCATATCCTATGGCTCCCCACACCATGATGCCAGGGATTACGCCTGTGTGTTTACCCAAAATATGGGCAGGATCTTACCCCTGACCTGGACGCCGCCAAACCCACACAGGATGGTCATCGAAGGTTATGGAGGAGCGGGACTCATCACTGAATATGATGCGATGAGGATGCGAGTCATCGAGGCACTATGTGGGAACTCACAGGATGTTGTAGAGTCCGCAGTACATTTTCGCGCTTCGCGGGTGACGAAGTTATGTGATCCCGCAAATATTGACTCACCATATGATAGTTCTCCTTCGGAGTGGTGTTTCTTGGTCGACCCGAGCATGCACGACGTGAGTGGGTGCTTTCATGCACCCATTGAGTCCAACATCGGGCCACTGTAACATCTGAATGGCCCACATGCCTGGCAATTGCACGATACGACCAACCAGCCTCATGCAGTCCCACAATGCGGCCTCTGCAAAATGCTGTCAATTAGTGAATAGGCTATCTAACGCGTCTGCGAGGCATCCTGGGTGCTTCGTACTGTACGCAGTCCTCTCTGCACGTCTTGCTTAACTGTCTGACTCATAGTAGTTGTTCCGTAACAACTTATCATCAACAGGACGATTCCATCACGAATGCACTCTGGTAGGTGTTCCACACATAACAGATCCTTATAAATCTAATCATTTACTCACACTTCTATGGTATGTATGTATACCAAAATGGGATAATATTGGAACACTCCCTCTGGGCAGTGTATTTTCGACCAACCGGCTAACCACGGTGTCGAATCATATAGACTTCACGCCGTAACTTTCATGGCCAAAGGCGGGCAAAATATTAAAACTTATTTGCTTATATCTAACTATTAACGCTATATAAATTGGTTTGAGTCAGCTTGCAGTACATCATCAGAAATATCGCCATCAATATCAATCCTGCCAATCGCTTTAAGAATCAGATTTCAGTAGTGACTGTAAGTCATTTGACTTGAAAATATTCAGCAAGAAGGTACTTAATCAATATGTATATTTTAATTTTATGTGGCATATTTTATAATGTTTTCCAAAGCTCTAAGCCAAGGTTTCTTACCATAGGTCTTCAGTGCGTAGTCGTCCTGCTAACAGTTGTTTATTATTTGGGAGATTCATCAATGTTTTCCTTGCTGTTATTCTTTGTTCTTCTACACCGCATTTCTTTACAGTCTGAAGCGATATTCCTAGCCAATCAGTTGTTCGTTGATAAACAGGATTCTGCTTTTTACATAGCGTTTTGTCCTCTAAAGTAAACACAAGGAAAAACAGCACTCATGGTCATGTGAAGCTCAAATTCAGTAAACGGAGTTCTTGGAAGCACCTTGTAGGTATCTGCATTCACTAACACACTGAACAACACTGAACTGAGTTGATAAGAAGACCGAAAATATGTGCTTATATTGGGTGGAGAACGACAATGTCGAAATTTCATTGACTTATAGGAGGAAAGTCCTGAATGAAAATAAAATAAATTATGCGGTAGGTAGAAGCGGAGAGATCAGGCTGGTATGTAAACTCTAGGCGTTCCGATTGTCCCGATCAACCGTGGCAACCTCTCATTGTACCGGCCGGCCAATGATACATATCATTGTATCCAATACATATACAGACTGATATAAAAAAATAATCAATTTACGTATTTCAGTCATACAGCATAGACCATTGCACATATAAAGAAGGCGGGATAAAGTTACCTCAACAATTGATAATAGCTTTATATTTTGCAAAAATAAATTCTGAAATTTATGAACATGCCAATGTATATTTCATTAACATTTGGATTCGATAAGGTAACGGATACTTGGGAAACAATATCTTAAAATAGAGTCATGGTTGACGCACGTTTAAGAACGTGCACTTCTGGCATTCCACCTACAATAAAGTCCGACTCGCTGGCTGAATGTTCAGCGTACTGGCCTTCAGTTCAGAGGGTCCCGGGTTCGATTCCCGGCCGGGTCGGGAATTTGAACCTTCATTGGTTAATTCCAACCGCTCGGGGGGTGGGTGCCTGTGCTGTCCCCAACACTCCCGCAACTCACACAGCACACATAACACTATCCTCCACCACAATAACACGCAGATGCCGCACACTCGTATCGGAGGGTCTGCCTTACAAGGGCTCCACTCGGCTAGAAATAGCCACGCGAAATTAAAAAAACTACAGTAAAATACTAAAATATAAATTAAAAATTCAAAATCTGCATAATTTAACGAGAAATAAGACAAGAAACTGATGATATTATTGGATTTTCTGTAGGGCTATGGAATATTTCACAAACAGCCTCCGAACTCGAGTGCACTTAATATTTTAGTCGATAGTAGTTGTAAATCGATGTACTGTTAGCTATTTTTTGGTAAGTCCTAGTCTTTGGAAGCATGAACAGATCTGTAATTTATCGGCCTCCCTTTCATAGCACTATATTTTGCATGTCCAGATAATTTTATACATACAATCTAAATAAATACGAATTGTACTTTTTTCTGTGCAGCATTTTCCTTTGTTCTTCCACTGTTCACCATCCAGCTGTCAGCCACACTGAGGTGTGGGAATTCAATGCTGTGTACTCAGTACTGAAAGGACAATAATTATAACAAAATTCCCAGTGGCATAATATAATTGTACGCCTTCCTCCTACATTTTAGCATATTACTAAAATAATTCTGGCCTAATATTGCAGTTCCTAGTGAATGAAGTTCCCTTTTTGTTCCATATCACAGTAATATCCACTGATAATAATCACTGTATCTGATACATATTGTATCTAACGTAATTAATATAATTTTTGGTTTCAAGAATAAATATTTTTTGGCAGGGTTGGGTACTTTAACTACATAAGGTTAATTCCTCTTGCTCGTGGACTCGGCGTTTGTGTTTGTCTTTATTTGCATTTCCTCATCTGTAAACAACATAACCGATCGTCGTCATAAGACCTATCCGTGTCGGTGCGACGTAAAGCAACTAGCAAGAAAAACCCAACACAACCACCACAGAAACTCTGAACACATCCATCCACAAAGGGCTGAAATTGGGAAGAGTACCTGGCCGTAAATATGGGCCAAATCCACACAAAATGCCGAACCTAAGAATTTAGAATATGGTGGGTTCAAATCTCCCCCTCGGGAGCCCTGAAGAAGGTTTTCCGTAGTTTCCTAATTCCACATCAGACAAATGCTGCGATTTACCGTAATTAAGGCAGCGGCCACTATCCTCCCGCGCGCAACTGTGAGCTTGCATTCGGGAGAGAGTGGGCTCTATCACCACTATCGGCAGCCCTGAAGGGGGTTTTCCGTAGTTTCCCATTTTCACACAAGCAAATGCTTGCGCTCTACCTTAATTAAGGCCACGGCAGCCTCCTTCGCACTCCTAGGCCTCTCCTCTCCCATCGTCGTCATAAGGCCCATCTGTGTCGGTGCGACCTAAAGCAAATTCTAAATTTAAGCAATCTACCCTCCCAATCCCAACTCCTTCCCGTCCTTGCGTCGCCGAAGAACCTTCATGTGTTTATGCGACCTTAAACCCCCAGCAAAACGGACAATGGCTACACATAATCACACTCATGGTTCGGGCACCGCTGAAAGAGTTTCTCTATACCCCAAACATTGTCAGACACCAATTACTGATTAATACACGCTACGATAACTTTAGAAACCGTTTGACAGGCAGTGAAACTCTCAGATCTGTCTTTTAACACACCAATGAAGCGATTTTCACTTGTGGAGAAATCCTAGCTCTGAGACAAGTGATCCGCAAAACCCCATCTTAAAGGACAGCATAGGCATGCTTTGCTGTAGAGCACAAGCACTCATCAGAATAGTTTTATTACCACAAGGAATGAAGTCAACGTATCCATTAGACACGAATGTTGCTTCGAGATTTTCCTCTATTTAGCCGACTCACGTCGCAGACTGCCCGCGTTCTCTGCTTTTTTTCAAACAACGGCCGACTTGTTGCGTCGCTCTAGCTAGCTCCTTACCGACCTTGACAATCGGGTCCACGCACTGCAATTAGAGTAGTTTCATAACTCGACACGCGGCGCTGGCGACCTAAGTTTTGCGATAGAAATACATACACTTCTATGGAAAAGATACTGACTTTGATTGAATATTTATCGTAATTTACAGGTACGGAGAATGTTACAGAGGTTAATACTGTTAAAATGATAATCCTAAAGGTTACTTTTCGTTGATATTTGCCAAAATAATGTCGTGAAATGAAACTGCGGAGAGATGGAGTAGTCCAGCTGACTCTAATTGCCGATTTGTTTTGATTTAGGGAAAGAAGGATAATGTTGCATTGATTAATACTGTTAAAACGAGTAAACCTAAAGGCTACTTTCGTTGATATTTCCAAAATAACGTCGTGAAATGGAACTACGGAGAGATGGAGCAGCCAACTAACGTTCCTTAACTGTGAGAAATTATAGCAATCACTTTTATTACCACAGCATTAATTTGGTCTTCTGATGTTAATCTTGAGAGTAAGAGTCATTGTTCAATTAGAGTTTTGAAATTCTTCAAGTGCTGCTGTCAGGAAAAGGGCTGGACAAAACATAAATGTCTTACATTTTTCTGTATTCGATGAATGGATACTATACATATTTTGACTCAAACATCTTTTAATTTTAATTTCAATATATATGTTTCAGATTTCATTTCATTCATACCTAGCACTAGAATTTTAAATACCTAACGAGTTGGCCGTGCGGTTAGGGGCGCAAAGCTGTGAGCATGCATCCGGGAGATAGTGGGTTCGAACCCCACTGTCGGCAGGCCTGAGGATGGTTTTCCGGGTTTCCAATTTTAAAACCAGTCTGTGCCTTAATTAAGGTCACAGCCGATTCCTTCCCACTCGTAGCCGTTTCCTATCCCACCGTCGCCATAAGACCTATCTGTGTCAGTGCGACGAGAAAAATAATGTTAAATAAAAATTCAGTGAGGGAAAAGTATTTTGAGTAAATACATTGTAAACTGTTCATTGCACAGGTAACATTTCATAGGTCGGCCTTACCGTCATAACAGAAATGGTTCCTACTTGTCAGTGTTTACATGTTAAAGTTCAGATTATCTTGGATAAAAACGTGTTGTGTTGCTGTCATATGGCAAATATGACTACGCGTACAGTAGAGGATTATTCAATGAAATAAAATTTAGGGGTAAAAAACACCGATAAGCGTGATTAGCTGCCACCCCTGGAGGCCCGAGTTCGATTCCCGGATCTGCTACGAAATTTGAAAAGTGGTGGGAGCGCTGGAACAGGGTCCACTCAGCCTCGGGAGGTCAACTGAGTGGAGGGAAGGATGGATTCTCACCTCAGTCAGCCTCGAAGTAGTTTTCCATAGTTTCCTACTTCTCCAGGAAAATGCGGACAGCCGCTTCATTTACTCTTCCTTTCCTGTCCCTTCAGCCTTCCCATTCCCTGTTCAGCATTACAGTTGCGGACGCCTGGGCGAGGTACTGGCCATCCTTTCTAGTTGTATCCCTCGACCCGAAGTCTTACGCTCCAGGACACTGCCTTTGAGGTGGTAGAGGTGGGATCCCTCGCTGAGTCCGAGAGAAGAAGCAACCCTGGAGGGGTAAACAGATTAAGAAAGAAAGAAAGAAAGAAAGAAAGAAGAATTGCTTTGAGCCACTCTGTAGTTCTGTCCTGGTCTACAGAGAATTCTTTCTTTCCTGTTCGAAGTACAAAAAGGCACACACCAATACATATCCGAATATTTCCAAATACAGTTAAAGAAAAGCAAATCACTACATAATTAAAAAACGAATTAACGCATAAGTTAAAATTCTTGTTTAGGACGAAGTTATGGCGAGAAATAACTTCGAGCCACTCATTACATTTGTTCTTGTTTGCAGAAAATTTCTGTTCAAAGGACAAAAAGGAGCACAAAAATATAATATAATTCAAGATTTGTAAACACAGTTTAAAAAATCATATCACCACACTACACAATAAAAAATAAACCGATTAACGCATAACTATCAGCTCTCAATATCAAGCCAACAAACACCTCATTACGAACATGTTGCCATTATTTACGACAGCCAAATAATATAAATAAAACTATAAATGCGGTAATTTGCGTTATACAGCTTCCTGTCAGTGACTTAGGAGGCCAGCGCTCCATTGGCATTATAGTGAAACTATCCAATTACAGCTTTATGCTGGGCTTCAGAAGCGATTGTCAAGCCCTGTATGAGGAGCGCAGTGAGGGATCCAGTCGGCCGTGCTTAAACACTAAACTATGTACATAATGTTGCCACCTCTTGGATGACCTGTCAGTTCGTTGCAGTGTTGCCACCTCAGCCTATGTTTCAATTGAACAGCCCTTAAAAGTTGCCTTTAGTACGTCACTCGAACAACGTGAAACTGATAACTAGTTAATAAGTAAAAATCACAGTATAATATTTCACAAACATTTAATAATAATAATAATAATAATAATAATAATAATAATAATAATAATAATAATAATAATAAGTTTCAACTGATGCAAGTATGCCTGGACCTCGCTTTTAAAGGGGTTTCCAACGTGATAGTAAACTATTCACGGTTCAGTCACATGTTAAGTCCTTTAAACATCAACTGAAATCGGTGGGGTTCGAACTTTCAACCTTGAACGTAGAAGATGACTGTCTACTGATTTATGCCAATGACGTATTATTCTCTCACTGTTAAAATAAACTAAACTCTCATTACGTTAACAACGTTAGAAATGTTAACATTTTCATTCGCAGATGATAAACAATCGGGTAATGCTGTTGGACTTGATTGTACATTAATTACGTTTTCCAATTCCATTAATCCAGTAGGCCGTATCAGAAAAACAAGGGTGATGAACCCTAACTAAGGGAGTCACCCCTTGCTTATCATGTGATACCTTTCACGTGTCAGCCTCGTGCTATCAGCTGTCCTGTGTGTTATTAATTAAGCGACCTTCTGCATTCATCGTGACTTGCGTGTATGGCGAGTTTCTTTGCTCCTAATTATCTTAACACGGCTCATATGTGTATGTGTGTGTTTTGAATCAATTAGAGTAATGTAGCGCCACATCCTTTATTTTTCTTGAATAAGTAATATAAAGGATCTTCATTTAAGATTAAATCATTTACATTATTTGTCCGTTCTGCGAATGAGTACAAAAGAAAACAGAGTTTTTGTAGCATAGTCAAACGATGTAATATCATTACTAATTAGTGAAAAGAAAAATAATGTTTCATTTCTTGATAGTTTATATGTATCTGTCCTCTGGGTTCTATTGAAAGTAATTTTCATTTAGACTAGAAAGACACCCATTTTCTCGTAATCTGTGGTGGGACACAGTAGATCTGATCGAGATTGCTGTGGGGAATATTGTCTGCTCCAGTTACAGGCGTTGCATTTTACACTGGCCAGTCATCTTCAGCTAGTATATATGAAATATGGACATCTTGTAACATACCAAATGAAGTACACTGAGTGGCCAAAAGTCACAAGAAGGGGTGTTTCATTAGAAAATGTTCCGTGTATGATCCATGAGCGTTGCGGCTAGCTGCGACGTAGCTGAGCAGTCTGTCACAGACACCAGTATCTTGGAGATGGCAACACGTCCCGATTTAGCCGACTTTGAACGTGGGATGATCATCGACACACGGTGCATTGGTTATAGCAATCCGGAGATTATACGCGAATTCAGGCTTCCGAGGTCAACAGAGTCAAGGGTGGACCTTCAATTTCGCAGAGAGGATGTTATCATCCACGTACACCACCGCACGGAAAGACCACAGGTGTTTAATGAACGAATATCACGTCGCATCCACAGAACCGTGCTGGGCGCACGACAGGCTACTGTGAGTCAGATCACCGTCCAGTTGAATGTTGGGAGTCAAGAAACCATACCTACCAGGACTGTAAGGAGTCAACTGCACCACATAGCCTTATCCAGTCGACGACCAAATCGTGTCCCTTTGCTGACACCTTGACACAGAGCTCAACGACGTACATGAGCACGCGAACATCTGAAATGGACCATGGAACAGTGACGCCATGTGGTGTGGTCCGATCAATTCCAGCTCCAGTTGTATCGAGCTGATGGGTGCGTGAGAGTGTGGTATATGGCACATGAAGTTATGGATCCTGCGTGTCAACAAGGTAGTGTCCAGGCGTGAGGTGGCTCAGTTCTGGTCTTTGCGGCGTTCTCATGGTCGCAATTGAGCCCCATTGTCCGGCTGCGGGGAACGCTGACAGGTGCATGTTATGTGGACATGACATCAGACCATCTGAATCCCTTTCTGGCCCTGAAGTACCCTGATGGTGATGCCATGTTTCAACAGGACAATGTGCTGTGTCACCGCTCTGTGGTGGCACGCAGGTGGTTGGATCAGCACTCCAGTTACGACCATGGATTGGCCCTGTATATCCCTCCATCTTAGTCTAATAGAGCATTTATGGGATGCTGTCGATGTTGGTTTAAGCGCCATGAAGCCCGCACCAACTACACAAGTCCAAATTTGGGTAGCAGTGCAAGATGCTCCCTCCAGAATGATTCCAACACTTTGTAGGGTCGATGCCTCGCTGTATTGCTGCCATTTCAAGGGCTCACCGAGGAGCAACTCCTTATTAACATCACATTTAGTGTCTTCCCATGACTTTTGGCCACACAGTGTATATTAATAAAAAGCTTTTCCATCAGTCATGTTTTTCATCCACATATTCTTAGGAAATTTTAAAACTTTATCATCCCTCATGTTTTATTTATCCACATATCTCACTTTGGAAATTTTATCTTTATTTAATGCATAGTAGCTGTAAATGACCTACAAAGGGCTGAAGCATGTCCTAGTCTTACTAGATTTATGAGTGTACATACCATTTAGTTGTAAGTGGCTTGTATCAACATTGTATTGAACAGGTAGAAAAATACAAACATGTTATTCGAAAGAACTGTATAAAAAATCTCCAGCATTGTTAAAAATAAAGTTGGCCACTGGTGGCCTATGTCCTCATTTTGTCACGGGCCTGTACCCATAGCTCTTCGTTCCCCAAGCGTGAAGGTCAGTCCTCTCGCCAGGCTAATTGCAAAGACGGCAGTGAGAGGAGTCGACATATTATGTATAGTGGCTATGTGTTTCAAATTCACGCACTAAAGAGAACATCATTTGCTGTATGTTACTGTTGTAATAACAATAACAGTAATAATAATAATAGTATTGTTACGGACTTTTCCGTGGTTCGCAGAGGGAAGGAAGTGTGATGGATGAAAGGGAGTACAAAACAATATTTAAAGTTCAAGAAAAACTATTAAAATTTCGTACATGTATATTTTTTCTCTTCAACAGGGTAAAACTTCATATGTCGCAATAACAGTTGAATAGACAAGATATAAATTGAGCGGGAATCTCAGGCAACAACAACAAGAACAACAACAACAAGAGCCCAAGGCTCAGTGATATTACAAATTCAGAGTACTGAAACACCAAATGAGAGCTCGTCAAATCTTTAACAAGGGGCGCTCGAAAGCTCTGAGATCATTTTACAAGAAAGAACTCAACAGCTCAAAGTAATTTACACCATACGAGCACAGAAATGTACACACTTATGGATAATGAGATCATTTTACAAGAAAGAATTCAACAGCTCAAAGTAATTTACATCATACGAGCACAGAAATGTATACACTTAAATTACATCTTGTATGTCGTTACATAATGGTTTAATTTACTTAGTGCTGATTAGAAAAGAGTATATTAAATACCGTTAGGAAAAAAGCCATCGCTTCTGATATACTTTACCAGGTGGGTCCCTGACCCAGTAGATTCATCTACCAAATTTTTAAGGACAGGGTCTCAAACCCAAAAGTTGTTTGAACATAATTTTTTAAGGATCGCTAACCGAGAAATAAAATTTACCAAATGCCCTCAAATGGGCCAAGAGATTACATTACCAAGAGGAAAATCAACACACGTTGTTTGACAATCAATAGTACACTTGTTTTGAAGACAGCAGGGAAATACAGATCCCAAGTAAGCAGGAGCAGAAGGCCCACGCTACACGGCCACAAAACTGAAGAAAGAACAATAAAGGTAAATTTTACAAAATTAATGGAGGAGAAACACCAGAACTCTAGAGAAAATACGTAATTATCTAATTGGGCAGAAGGCCCCACGAAGCAGAGGCTAGTTCATACAACCAGGTGACTAAGTTATAGAAAAGTTAAAGGCCGAACGGAGAACATTAATTTTAAACGGTTAGAGAAAACTTAATCACCAGACTGTTAGTTGATAGGAAGTTTAACGAGGGTACATCACTCAACCTTCCATCACAAAGGCCCATCAGGGCAAGACACGAAGTCCGAAGGCATAGAATGGAAACCGACATAGAAGTTACCCGAAAATATCCTACATATTAACATTTAAAGTTGAACGGAAACTGAGAGTTATATTATAAAAAGGTGTCGTAGAAATCTTCCCTAAGTACAAACACAGGTAAATCACATATTTAATATTCTGCCTACCTTCTAGTCCATTCTCACGCTGGCTGAATCACCTCCTCCATCGATTTCCTTTCAGAGGGACCTCCTTCTCAGATGCTCAACACAATAACACTGCCGCCAGAAAAGATCCAGAATACAGCAAAACCCGTACTTAAATAGCTTATGACTCGAACATAGGAGAAGGAAAAAAGAGGACGACATGATTGGCTGATAGGTTTTTAGGAGAGGAGGAATACAGTTGTAGGACACTTTAATAGCAGGGGTGGCAACATAAACCAAACATGCAGACTACAAAAAACAAAATATCTTCATGTTATTGAAGTCCTTGAATACTAGACAGCGTTAGAGCAGCGCCCGTAGAGAGATCTGTATTTCAAATTTGAAACTTCTTCCGTCAGGTAGTTTAAAACTGTTGAAGTAGGGAACTCTACAGTAGAGTCAGCGGGCGATTTGAATAGCCGGAGAGGTCTATGGTTTTTATCCAGTATGATTCCAACATCGTAATCCGACACTTTGTCCTAAATTATTAGTATGGTATCTTCCTAAATAGCCTCAAGATAACTTTTGTCTTAATGTAGGCCTTCTCCAATCGGGCGGTGATACCTGTGTACAGTTTTCAAGAAATTCTTTTACGTCCGGATGTTTCACCCTATGGAGTGGAATTCCTGGCTTATTTGAAGTTGCTTTCAAGTTAGCGTTAAATTCCTGTGAATTTTGAATCTTCGTAGAAAGCTGCTGCAAGGTACTTCGTAATAAAGGCTGTCGGCACTTACTTGTTTGAAGAATCATATTTATTTCGTGTTTCGAGCTGGAAATGTTCTTGGATGCGGTCTCACAAGTGTTTTAAATTTAACGTGATTCCTGAATAGCAGACAGTGCATGATATAACACATCCATCAGTTTCGATGAATTCCTGCCGAATTTCCTGAAACGAGACGATTTATCGAGATTTGGACACCTTCGACATGGCCAAATCTTGACTGGACTTCGCTGTATAAACTAGCAAGGAAAGATATTCTTTTAATAGCTGTGAATTGTTTGGCATTATCCCCTATTTTTTAAAATGTTATTTGTTCGAGGCGTCGATCGATGTGGATCTTTTACCTCTACTGGCACCATATTGCATGAACCTGCGTGTAATTGGAATGGCGGTAGTGTGGAATGTTGTGTGCGATGAAAGGAAGATTAAAGACGTCACAAACACCCACTCCCCAGGCCAGGGATATTAATCATTACAATTAAAAACCCCTGATCCGGGCGGAAATCGAACCCGGTCCGGGGGGTGACAGGTGGACGCGTTGTCCCCAACACCGCGTGGCCGGACATCCCCTGTTATTACTGAAAGGCCTAAGATTCACCGCCATCTAGACACAGCAACAGCCGAACATAGCCGACTCCGATCCGATCCGAAACAGTATCTTACTCTAGCATCCGATAGAGGCCATCGGTTGAGCGCGAGCACTGAGACTCGCATTAATGTCAGATTTATTTAAGAAAATACTAAAATATACACTTCAATGTAGTACTAATTTTATAAATGACAAGAAAATGTACCCGTGCTTCGCTACGGTATTCTACATTGTATATGGATATCGACGTAAATACTGTGCGTGCAGTAAATGATATTGTTTTAAAATTGCATGTCTCTTAGCCTTATCCGAGAAATAGCATGGGGAGGTCCCCATACGTTGTTTCCAATGTAAAGTGAGGGTTGCGGAGTTGTGATGATAACGGCAGGCTCACTTGCCTACTGCCATTCACAATCGAGTTGGCAAGTTTACATTATAATTGCAGGCCCCATTGCCTACTGCGCGGTCACAATCGATTTGGGAAGTTTTAGTTACAATGGCAGACCCATTTCCTACTTTCAGACCGATTACAGTTGAGGAGTTTTTATTATAATAGCAGGCAACTTCCCTACCACCAGTCAAAATTGAGTTGTGCAGTTATCATTATAATGACAGGCCCTTTTTACTGCTGCCAGCCAGCTTGCTGCCAGACACACAGAATTAGTGAGTTTCCATGAAAATAGCAGGCCACTATGCCTAATGCTAGTCAAATTTTAGATTGGAACATTTGTTTATAAAGGCGGGCACCCTGGTCTAGAGCCAAACACAATAGGGTAGGGGACTTTTGAACAAAACTGCATGATCCCTTGCCTTCTGCAAGACAAATCGAGAAGTGAATTATTCATTAAAATGGTAGGCCCTCCTTACTAATGCCAGTTACACAGGAGTTGGAAAAGGACCCCATTCCTACTGCCAGCAGTCAAAGTCTGTGTAGGGAGTACTGATTACAATAGCAGACACACCCTTTCAAGATCGCTGCAAATGGACATCAATGAATATATATAGATGGACATACGAAAGTATATGAATGTTTACAATATTGCAGACCTTCATTTACAGATTAACTGCTGCTAAACGGTACGTCATATTGACAAAGGATTGTACCGTAAGGCGCAGTATTTAACGATCTAAATGGCTGGTCCTATGATATTTTCTCGCATCTCATCTCTTCATGGGTCAGGTTGAGTCAGAAACGTTGAATATGTTGAAATTTGCGTCTTACACTGCATTACTTTTCGGATAATTATATGACATAGCACTTGGCTCACATACGGGTACTGGGTGGGCCAATGTCCGTGTAGAGTTTGATCATACTATCTTTACTGTAAGTGATTGAAAGTATGAATTATATAGGTAAAGAGTCCAAATTTACTTAAAATCGAGAAATAGAGACGAATCTATCGTATAAGCGATACAGATACGACAAAAAGTCATAAGACCAAGGTTGAAGATCACTCCTAATTCAACGAAGATTGTGCCATCTGTTATGTGATAGGACTTCCCGTTTATCCCACGAATTACCTCGAAACGAAGGTCTGCACCATCATTAAAATTGCCTCCATATTTCGATATTCTTCGGGGATAAAAATGAAAAAAAGATCTGTGAAGTTTTTCGTTCGTTACAGGCTGAAACGTATAATTTTTCCAAATTTTAATTTTCTTGCTTGTCTGGCAGATTATGCTGCAATCTGGATTTTGGATGAGGGGGTAAAAATTATGACTTTCAGGAAATTAAACCAAAAATATGCAGACGATCATTATTACACCTCAAACGAGTATCTGTACGAAAATTTCACCCAAATAGTCAATGTACAGGCACACACAGTCGTTACGATTTTATTTATATCGATAGATAAAGAATCTGCTCCACGTACGGCACATTTTGGCTACGTCCGCTGGACTTAACCTGCAAAACCAACCGTTCATGATACCTGACTTATTAATCCTCCTGTTGAAAAATTCACATGAGAACAAAAGTTTCAGAAATGGGTTTCCATTAAGGATTGTAGATTTCGATTAATTTCGGATGTACATATTTTGAGGAAGTACAAAATCATGGTTCCGGTTTCGGATAAACCCCCTGTAAATTTAGGTATTCAGAAATAATATTCGCCTTAAAACCTACACAAGGAGAGGTGGATTCTAAATATCAAGTTTGGTAGGAATATATTCAGTAGTTTTCAAGTTATAAAAACTCATACAATCAAACCGACAAACAGACACCAAAGTTAAGAAATATGCAGATGGTCATTATTACAACTGAAACGGATAACTGTACGGAAATTCCGCCAAAATAGCCAATGTATAGACAGACGGTCGTTGCGATTATATTTATATAGATGACAGATAAGCATGGGCACGTTTGAAAGTGCAAACCTTCATTTCGAGATTTACTGCTCCTAAACGGTACATAATACCAACAAACGGTTTGCACCCTCAGACGTCCCTTTTATCGCTCTACATGTTTGATGTTAAGACATTTTCTCGTATCTCATATATTTATGGGTTCAGTTGAGTTACAATATTTGAATGGGGTGAAATTTGGGTACATTTTCATCATTTTACATTATTTTTCACATACTTATGTGAAAGCCAGAATCATGAAATTGGGTTCGCATATAGCCATTGATCGTGTCAATGTGCGTGCCACATTCGATGACACTACCTTTCCTATACGTGTGTCAAACTAAGTAATACACGTGTAAAAAGCACAACCTTTACGAACCATCGAAATATATAGCCAAATCTACCCTATAAGGGAGAGAGAGAGAGAGAGAGAGACGACAAAATATCACAGGACCAAAGTTGTAGATCACTCGAAATTGAACGAAGATCGTGCATCTGTTTTGTGATAGGACTTACCGTTTAGCCGCGTAATACCTCGAAACGAAGGTCTGCACCGTCATTAAATTGCTTATATTTCGATATTATTCGGCATAAAAAGTGAAATCTTTAAAGATCTTGGAAGTTTTCCGTAGGTTACCGGCTAAAACGTATATATTCGCTAAATTTCAATTTTTCAGCTCGTGTGGCAGATTGTGAAGCAGTCTTGATTTTGGGCGAGGGGGGGGGGGGTAAAATTTAGTACTTCCAGGAAACTATAGCTAAAAATATGCAGGTGGTGATTATTTCCCCTTAAACGGAAAGCTGTACGAAAATTTCGCAAAAATAGTCAATGCACAGACACACGGTCGTTACGATATGATATATCGAGATAGATAAGGAATCTGCTCCACGTATAACACCTTTTGGGCTATGTCCGCTAGACTTAGCCTGAAAACCGAACTTTCATGTTATCTCCCTTATTAAACCTCCAGTTGAAAAATGCATATGAGAAAAAGAAATTAGAATTGGATTTACAAATAATTTGATCGATTTCCAGTCAGGTTGGTCTTATAGTTTATATATTGTGGGAGAGAAAAAGTCACCATTTCGGTCCCCTATAAAACCCCAGTCCATTCCAGGAATTTGAAATGGTATAAATCTTTAAACCTACCCTTGGAGTGGCGGATGCTAAATATAAAGTTTGGTGGAAATGTATCCAGTAGTTTTCAAGTTATAGAAAGACAAACAGACCAACAGACAAACAAACAAAGAAACAAACCAAAGTAACTAACTAACTAACTAACTGACACCAAGGAAACACCCTTGGACAGATGGGTACTATATATAAAGTTTGGTTCAAATATCTTCAGTAGTTTTCAAGTTGTAAGAAATACGCTTTACACGCACCCGCTCTTGGGTTAAGTCCGCTGGGATTTGTACCGAAGAAAGGTCCGTTAATGATATATCCCTTATTAAATCCTGTTATCGAAATGATGCACATGAGAGAAAAAAGGTTTAGAAATTAATTTTCATTAAGGCAGGTAGATTTCCATTAAGTTCGGTTGTCTATACTTTGAGGGAGTGCAAAATCACGGTTTCGATTTCGTAAAATCCCCACTCAGTTCAGGGATTTAGAAACGATATTTGCGCTAAAACCTACCCAAGGACAGTTGGATTCTAAATATGAAGTTTGGTGGAAATATGTCCAGTAGGTTTCAAGTTATAGAAGGACAAACAAACAAACAGACACCAAAGCTAAAAATGATGCAGATGGTCATTATTACACCTGAAATGGATAATTGTACGGAAATTTCGCCAAAATAATCAATGTACAGGCACTCGGTCGTTACGACTTTATTTATATAGATAACATGAGATCATACACATTAGTCATAATTATTGAAAATAACTGGAATTTTTTGACAATCAAAATTATTTTTTTCAGAAATTTAAATACAAATTACACAAATTTGATATTAAATATCACTTTGTCATAAACATCATTCTGAACTTCAGCAGCATAGGCATATACCACCAATAATTTTATATTTTGCTATTTGCTTTACGTCGGACCGACACAGATAAGTCTTATGGCGACGATCGGACAGGAAAGGCCTAGGAATTGTAAGGAAGCGACCGTGGCCTTAGTTAAGGTACAGTCCCGGCATTTTCCTGGTGTAAAAATGGGAAACCACAGAAAACCACCTTCAGAGCTGCCGACAGTGGGGCTCGAACCCACTATCTCCCGACTACTGAATACTGGCCGCACTTACGCGACTACAGCTATCGAGCTCGGTATAATTTTATTCAGAACTGTTGCGTTAGTTATGTGTCTTTAATCATAATCCTTGGTAAAATCTCTGTAAATAAAGAATATACATATTCACTATCACACAAAAAACACATCATGATATCAAACGATAAATTTACAATTCAATGTAATTGTATCTTTAAAGTAAAATGAAGATTCGTTTAGATGCTAGTTCTCAATGAATAATAAAGTTGTACAAAGACAATATACACATACTTTATTCATGAAAACATAGCTGGGCAACCATCAACTCTTAAAACTGACCACAGGAAAAAAAAAAGAAGTGGTCGAACACTACGACAAATGAAGTTAGCGGCTAAAGAAAGACAAGGGCCACGAAGGGCGAGAAAATTAAAGACTCCGCAGCATTCACAGACCTGATACCACCGTGGCCAGAAAAGAATCAAGAGTTGACCAAGGAAGGTTGGATAAGACTGATGACATTGAGTAGCTTGACACTACTAAGTGGAAGCAATGGCAGGACTCAGCTAAGGGCCCCGTGGTCCCCAACCCACGTTCCCTACTTGAAAGCCCCTGGGAGCCTATTTAGCCGCCCCTTACGACAATCAGATGATACCGTGGATATATTATACAGACTCCCCACCCTCAGAGGGCTCCATGACAGCCGTTATAGGTCGTAACTTTAATATTAAAGATTGCTGCTATTGGCTTCTTAGCTTAATGGTCAGCGTCAAGAATTCCGATCCACAGGGTCATAGGTTCGATTCCCGGCCGGTTCGCTTTTGCCTGCGTCTAGTTAATTTACCTAACTCGGGGACTGGCTGTCTTCGTTTGTCCCAATACACTCTCCTTTGTACAATACACCACCAACCACCTAGAAAAACATAATATTTCTTTTTTTTTTGTTTGCTAGTGGCTTAACGTCGCATTGAAACATTGTTAGGGCTGCCAACGGTGGGATTCAAACCTACATCTGCCGAATGCAAGCTCACAGCTACGCGACCCTAACCGCATGGCCAGCTTACTCAGTACTCCTAATAGTGAATACATCCCTGAAAGTTTGGCGTCTGGAAGGGCATCCTGTCGTAAAACAGGTTCTAGTCCACAGGTGCTGCACAGTTGGCAACCCCGTCTAGACAAGGATGTGAGAAAAGCGAAAGAAGAATAGGAAAATTTTATGGCACTGTCACTTTCCTCTTTTCTTCTTTTTTTTTTTTTTGCTAGCGGCTTTATGTCGCACCGACACAGATAGGTCTTATGGCGACGATGGGATAGGAAAGGCCTAGGAGTTGGAAGGAATCGGCCGTGGCCTTAATTAAGGTACAGCCCCAGCATTTGCCTGGTGTGAAAATGGGAAACCACGGAAAACCATCTTCAGGGCTGCCGATAGTGGGATTCGAACCTACTATCTCCCGGATGCAAGCTCACAGCCGCGCGCCTCTACGCGCACGGCCAACTCGCCCGGTTTTCTTCTTCTTAGTCTCGCTGGAAGTATCCCGTACTTTCTGTTAATTCTGGAAATGGAACACTGAAGGCATTTTTTTTTTATTTTGATGTAACAACTCAGCCGGAAAAAGTCCCCCTACAAGCATGGCATGTATTTATTTCAATGCGTTGACATCCTCACACAAGTAGATGTCAATTGGCCTCTTTGTTTCGTCTCTTACTGCTTGTTACAGTGACTTAATTTCTGACACATTCAGGCCTTCATAACTCATATGAGTTTTACCACTACCTTCGTTTTGTCTCTATTGTCCGTTACTCACTGTTGTATTGTCAGTTAACTTCTATTGTTAAAATACACTTCCAGTTATTTTCAAATATGACTAATGGGGATAATATCATGCTATCATTTATAAAATGAGCACTACATTGAAAGTGTATATTTCAGTACCGGTATTGTCTTAAATTATGACATTGTGCGAGTCCCAGTACACGCGCGAAGCCGCTGGCCCCTATCGGGTGCTAGAGGTACTGTTTCGGGTCGGATCGGAGTAGGCTATGTTCTCCTGTGCGTGACGTTAAGCATGGTGCTAGATGGCGTTGAATCTTAGGCCTCCCTTTATGACCGCAGTTCGATTTAAATTTCAAGCCGACTTAAACACGTTTGTCATTGGATCATTGTTGTTGGGTAGTGCGGTCCAACAATGTCAGGTGATGCAGGAAATATTAAATTAGAAAATGAATTCTTAAAGGAAGTAGATGAATATTGTTACTTGGGTAGTAAAATAACAAATGATAGTAGAAGTAAGGAGGACATAAACTGCAGACTAGCACAAACAAGGAGGGTAATTCTTAAGAAAAGAAATGTTTTCACCTCGAACATTGATATAAGAATTAGAAAGAAGTTTTTGAACACTTTCGTCTGGAACGCAGCATAATATGGAAGTGAAACATGGACCATAACTAGCTCAGAAAGAAAGAGAACAGAAGCTTTTGAAATGTGGTGTTAAAGAAAAATGCTGAAAGGGGAGGTGGGTAGATAGAATCACGAATGAAGAGGTACTGAATCGAATTGGTGAGAGGAGATCGATTTTGTTAAGTTTGACCAGAAGAGATGATAGGGCACATCTTAAGGCATCCAGAACTTGTGCAGTTGGTTTTTGAGGGAAGTGTAAGTGGTAAGAACGGTAGGGGTACACCAAGATTCGAATATGACTAGCAGATTAGAGCAGATATAGAATGTAGTAGTTATGTGGAAACGAAAAAGGTTAGCACAGGACAGGGTTGCATGGAGCGCTGTATCAAACCAGTCAATGGACTGATGACTCAAACAACAACACCCTGGCATGAGGTATCTCTGTAACGTAAGACCAGCAGCAAGCCCGTACTACCAACTCCACCGTCTGACATGTTAATTATTTTAATACAAACGCATGGCCTGTGGTTTAATTTCATTTCCACCACTTATTCCTGTCAGAGAGTACAAACATTTATTTAATTTTTTATTTCATCCTTCATGTTTTCAATTTTCTTTTACATTACACACTTTAATCGACCGATAAGGGGAATATTTCGTGTTTTATTGATGGCAAGTGAGCCCTGAAGAGCACTTACTTCCAATCAAAAATACATCGTCGGAAACTCAGTCTGCCGAGCTGAGGGCCTGACTTGATGGAGAGCAGGCCATCTAATCCCGAGTTAGTGGCTTCGATCCCGACTATGTCCGATGGTATTTGAATGTGCTTAAATACGTCAGCCTCGTGTTGGTGGATTTACTTAGCACTCGTGCTAGTTCATCACCTCAACATCTCAAAAATCTATCATTGAAATTCACTCGAGGATTCATAAAGTAATATACAATACTACTCTCATTTGTTTAACATTCAAGAAAAAGTAAAGTCATCTCTTTAACACTGAAGAATATTTTAAGGTGGGGTAAAGGAAAAGACGTGGTTGAAGATTATTCTCCA
The DNA here is from genome assembly GCF_040414725.1 of Anabrus simplex. Lineage (NCBI taxonomy): Eukaryota > Metazoa > Arthropoda > Insecta > Orthoptera > Tettigoniidae > Anabrus > Anabrus simplex. The sequence goes on from NC_090265.1 coordinate 1,400,850,167, forward strand.
ATGTGCTTGTTTATATCATTTTAGGTACCGTACATTGAAAACCTGTAAATAATGGTATTATTAATCGATGTCCTTTGTACTGAGTTACCCGTCACGTAGGGAAATTATATCAGTAAATGATTTATTGTATGATATGGCGTATATCTGTGTCGGTTGGTAGTGTAATGTGTTGCGTTCAGATGAAGATGTGTATTAAGGCGAGCACAAATGTCCAGTCCCCATTATAGAGGAATTAACGGTACGAAATTGTTCTATGTTAAAATTACGAAAATTTCAACATAATGTTTTGGAACAATTCTGGTACATTTCCGACCCTTCTTCATTTTCTTCCTAACTTTCTTCCCGGTTCACTGAGGCGGCACTTGTTGGAGATTTGCTCTGCTTTACGTCTTATGCCCTTCCGGATGATAACTCTGTGTGAAGAGATGTTTTCTCTACTGCGAATTTCTGTGGTGGTTGGTAGTGTGGTTTGTTATGCGTACATAAAGAGAAGTGTTAAGACGAACACATAGACCCAGTCCTCAAAATTATTCAATTAAAATCCTCGGCCAGGATGGGAATCAAATCCGGAGCCCTCTCAACCGAGGGCTGGTACTGTGAATATGACACGGATTTAGGGTTTCGGAACTGAAGTTACAAAATTTACAAACAATAAATTCGCACTCGTACAATCTTCCGCTACATGGAAAAGCATAGAATAATGGATATATTTTCCGGTTTAGAGGACGATAGAGAGCGAGATATTATCCGATACGCAATTTTCTCCAAATGATGATTAAAGAATCTCATAGTGGATTAAAATAATTTCCATAGGGAACTTGTAGAACATCTCAGACATAACTTACTGAAATTCATTTGCAGTTATGTGGTTAGATTAAAGCATCTATTAATAATAATGTTATTGGCTTTACGTCCCAATAACTACGTTTATGGTTTACGGAGTCTCCGAGGTGCCGGAATGTAATCCCGCAGGTGTTTTACGTGCCAGTAAAGCTACCGACACGAGGTGGTGGTGGTGGTGTTTATTGTTTTTAAGAGGAAGTACAACTAGGTAACCATCCTCTGTGTGTATGTTTAGTCCTCAGCCCTAAGGCTGGTGGGATCCTCAACGGCTCCGCCATCAGTTGTCATAGATGGCCTGGGCATCACTGAAGAGGCGAACTAGGGAAACGAGGAGTGAGGCAGTTTACCGTTGCTTTCCTCACCGAGCCAGGAGTTGTGATTACAATGAAATGTATGCACCAACTGATCCTATAAGCAACATTTTCTCACCATTCATAGCAGGGACTGGCTGCATAAGGAATGGAATTACTAGCATCGCTCATACCTCAGTCAATTTTATATTGTCATAGCCAAGGATATTACAGAGACAGATTAATGAAAGTAACAAAATTGTTCTAGCCTATACCAGAAGACGTAGTTCACTGTGAACACTAGGTCCCGCCAGGAAAGGCATAACCATCCTCAACCATCCTCTATGTAACACTAATCGGAGAGAAAAAAATGGAGGGGATCCGACACTTCGAAAAATGAATGTACCGGACAATAAAGACAAGGGCCACGAAGGGCGTGATAATGAAAGACACCCTAGGCCTTCAGTGCTCCAATACCGTCGGGGTCGGAAAAGAACAAGAGTTGTCCAAGGGAGGTCCGATAAGATAGATGAAAGTGAGGAGCCTGGCACAAGTAAGTGAGAGCAATGCCAGGACTCAGATCAGAGCTCCGTGGTCGCCATACCACGCTCCCCCCAAGTTGATAGCCCATGAGGCTCCTTTTAGTCGCCACTTATGTCTGGCAGGGGATACCGTTGATGCTCTTCAACCGCCCCTACTAACAGGGGTTGACGTATTTGAGCACCTCCATATACCAGCGGACTGAGCCAGGATCTAAACTAAAAAAGTGGAATTAGAGGACCAGTGTCTCAACCGTCTGAGCCACTCAACTCAGCCAAGCATCTATTAAACTCGACCTCCAATATTATTAGGTACTGAAGTAGTCACTGGACATAGTAAATTCATTTTCACTGAATGCGAGAGTTGAATTTCAAATCAGCATTTGTAAATTTGTACACAGCAAGAAAATTAAAATGACGAAGATGTGGTTAGTAAATCCTACATCCAGAATATGTTAGTACATTATCTCGGAAAAGTATTCTTCAGTGAACGTACACGTGATGACGGTGCCTACCAAGTATACGCAGATAACGAACATCGGCTGCAATGGTTACAAACATGTCGTGAAATTGATGAACGTAATTTCAGATAGACCAAAAACATATCCATGTTAATATGAGTTTTTTTCCACATTGTAAGAGAATGTCACATTACATGAATAACACCAAAACTATTCTAACAGAAATACTTCACACAGATATTTGACTTACACATTTGTGTGCTCCAGGTCATGACCATTACTTTATTTCATTTTCTTTGCCTCATGTCATTTTAAGTATTAAATGACACATATTTCTTAAATCTTTCCGTTTAAAGGGTACCGGCCAATAAAGAGAAGGGCCACGAAGGGCGTGAAAATGAAAGGCACCCTAGGCCTTGAGTGCTCTACCACCATCGGAGCCGGAGAAGAACAGGAGTTTCTTTACTTTATGAGATTTTAGAAACCTGTTTGCATATTTTTAAACGCTCAAATACACCCTAATTTTAACGTTTAAAGGTTAAATGGCATAAACTGCGTACTGTAATTTACTTCACGAAAGTTACCGAAGCCGTATGCATCCCTTTGAAGAGACAGATACACACCACAGTTTCACAACGAAGTACTGCAGCCACTTAGCGGTTATTGGAGCATTAACCAATTGTAACAGTGAGAGAAAAATCTACGCAAACTTGTTCTACAGATATGATGCGTTTTGCTTGAAATATGAAGCCAGTGAAAAATATGTTCCTAACTACGTACATGCGTGTGCAATATCTGAAAGGGGCGTATAAATCTTCAATTATTAAAACCCTAACATATGGCGTAGTAATGCGTTCGATTTTCATCGTATTCAACACAAGTTTAGAAATTATTCATATTTGTATAAGGCCAATGGCAGATTATCAGCTCACTTGCTTGACATTTACATACAGTAAATATATCACGAAATTCTTCTCATTTTATGTTAGTCATGGTTACTTATATACAAGGATTACGTCTATGATCAAGAATCAAACCAAGAAAGGTATCAAACAATACTCACAAATAGCCTACTTAAATATGAGTGCAAATTCTCGTTAAGACTACTCGAAAATGACAGTACTAACAAAAAATGTACTGTGTATGTAGTACTCTCGAGATGCATTTCTGTTGTGTCAGAGTACCTTTAGACTGTTCGGTGCTGCCAGCAAGTCCAGTTTATTTTGTATAGTGTGCTTACGTTCTTCCTGATGTTACAATAAAATAAAGTACAAAATTCAGTTACATGAGTTTAGAAGTGTAGCGAATACTCGTAAATCCAGTGTGAGTGAAAATTCCGACGTTTAGTGCCGGGATGTAGATTCGGATGTAAAGCTAATATAGGTCATTAATTATTTACACCGTGTACATATGATATGCTTTTCTGTGTGTGGGCTAGGGCTATTCCATGGAAAGACACTCACCCTAAGCGTAAATCTGCCATTTGCGGGTGCCATTTAGCAGAATATTTTTAGTTCAAGTAGATTCATTCATTCACAGCGGGAAAGGTGTCGAAATTCCGAGAGTTGAATGGAGACTGAAGCTGGGAGCTGTTCGACAACTTTCTTCCAACTTTCTGTCGTAGCTGCACCGGGCGAGTTGGCCGTGCAGTTAGGGCCGCTCAGCTGTGGGCTTGCATGCGGGAGATAGTGGGTTTGAACCTAACTGTTGGCAGCCCTGAAGATTGATTTCCGTGGTTTCCCATTTTCACACCAGGCTGTACCTTATTAAGGCCATGGCCGCTTCCTTCCCACTCCTTGTCTTTTTCTATCCTGTCGTCGCCATAAGGCCTAGCTGTGTTGGTGTGACGTAAGACAAATTGTAAAAAACTGTCCTATTTTTGTAATCATTTACAGGTTCGGAGGACGCCTGTTAAACGGAAATTATTTGAATAACATTTTGGCCATTATAAAATCTCTAGCTGCTAGTTTTATCAGCCCTCCATATCTTAAATGCGTCCGGCTCCATGGCTAAATGGTTAGCGTGCTGGCCTTTGGTTACAGAGGTCCCGGGTTCGATTCCCGGCAGGGTCGGGAATTTTAACCATCATTGGTTAATTTCACTGACACTGGGGCTGGGTGTATGTGTCGTCTTCATCATCATTTCATCCTCATCACGACGCGCAGGTCAGCTACGGGTGTCAAATCGAAAGATCTGCACCTGGCGAGCCGAACATGTCCTCGGACACTCCCGGCACTAAAAGCCATACGCCATTTCATCTTAAATGCAAAATCCTGACTTTGGATAAAAATTCCACTGCTAATTTGTGCGAGGGGTAATGTTTAGAAAGCATCACAACTGAGCAACCACGCCTAAATCCACAAGAACTATGGAATCACCGAGAGTAACATTGAAATGTACTCTTGAGATGCCCGAATTTGCGTGGAACAGGGGATTTAGCTACGTTTTAACGGCTAAATTTATTCAAAGTACCTTGGAACGCCAATCAAAGATTTTGCGTTCTCTATGTCGTGACCATCATCCTTCCACCATTGACTATCTATCTGTATTAGTGTATCGTCGTTGAGCCTGCGAAACCCGCTGTGTGAAATATTACAGCTTAGAACTTTGGTCGAAAAGGTTCGGTCATTTCAGGTTAAATATTGTGTGAGTAACTTCAAAGAAGTCTGCCTCTTGATGATAAGTAGGCTAAGCTACGGGTCAGTATTTCTGCCACAACCATATCACATAGCGGTTTTCTCACGCGCAACGGTGATATGCTTCAATCCATGCATGTTCCAACGAATCTTGTTTTTAATTCAACTGTAAACTAAAAAAAAAAAAAAATGAAATGGCGTATGGTTTTAGTGCCGGGAGTGTCCAAGGACAAGTTCGGCTCGCCAGATGCAAGTATTTTGATTTGACGCCCGTAAGCGACCTGCGCGTCATGATGGGGATGAAATGATGATGAAGACGACACATACACCCAGCCCCCGTGCCAGCGGAATTAACCAATTATGGTTAAAATTCCCGACCCCGCCGGGAATCGAACCCGGTATCCCTGTGACCAAAAGCCAGCATGCTAACCATTTAGCCACGGAGCCGGGCAACTGCAAACTGCGAACCCGAAATGGAATCATCCATCACTTCATTGGTGAATCAGATGCGTGATGTGGCTTGGGAAAATAATAAGAGCAACGGAATTAAAGATTCCACGGGAAAATTAAATCATTATTCCATATGATGGAAACCTCATTAAAGAGAATTTGGCCTTATATCTAGCAGGCTATACCGTAGAAATGGAAATTAAACGCACATCAACTGTTTAGACAGCATTCGAAAACAATTTATTGAACTTTTTACCGATCCTTCATTAGAATTGTTTAAACTTAATAAAAAATAATGGGTACGAAAAAGGTGTATTATTTTTACATACAAGATTTCATTTACGAGATGAAACGTTCACCTCAGGAAAACTCTGTTCGGAGCATAATTTATAGGGTGGCATACATTTCGAGTGTTCGGATTTTATAGACTCACCGCTACACTTCGAACAGTAGGGGCACCAGATCCATAAGCATAATAACCGATTTTTAATTCAAGGAAATTGTTAAGAATGCGCGGGTATTCCAGGGTTTTTTTATGATACAGACCACTGTCTTATCTGTAGTGGACTATGTTTCTTTAGGCCAAGGATGGAGAAAGTGAAATTCGTTTGCTGACGGAAAAGTGTAGAAAATCTGCAGGACGAGGAAATTGGCAGAAGTACATGGATATGATTAGTGAAAATTACCAAGCAATAGACAGTAACCGGATTCATTATATAGGAAAAGAATGGGTGGCACACAGGGATACAGTAGTAAAAACAGCAAAGGAATGCCTAGGATCAACTGTGAGTAAAGACGGGGAAAGTGAACATCTTGGTTGAAAGTTACAGTGAGGTGAGGGTAGCTTGTAAACTGAAAGGATGGCGTATCAGAAATGATTCCAAATAAGGACTTTTGCAGACGGGGAATATATGTGGACGAATGTAACAAAGAGAAACCTATAAGCGTTGAATCCAAGTGGGAAGATTTCGGTAATAATCTGTAAAGGCTAGGTCAAGCGGCAAGGGAAACATTTCTGCACAGTAAAAAAAAAAAAAAAAAAAAAAAAAAAGCATCTTTGAAAGGGAGGTATAAAGGAAATCAATAGTATATTTGGTAAATCAGGTAACTTCAGAGTAGATACAAGGGAATCACTGGATATCATTGGACAGATGAAGGCGATATTGGAAAATATTCTCATGGCAAAAATGAAATATGTCTGGTGACATCGCGAGCAACCGAACTCATGGGATAGAAGACAATGACGTTGATGAAATTATTCTTGAGGAAGTAGGAAGGATGGCGATAAACTCCATCGTCATAAAGCAGCGAAAATAGATGTAATGAGGCCTAAGTAGTGAAATATAGTGGGAAGGCAGGGAAGAAACGGCTTCATAAAGTAATAACTTTAGCATGGAATTTTAGTAACGTACTGTACCCTCTGTGCTCATGTTTCTGCAATCACGGGAGCTGTATGAGTTGCAGCAACGATGGAGGCAAGGTGTTCACGAGCATTTTGGAAGGAAGAGCGCGTTCATTGGTTGAGAGTGTGAGGTGGATGAAAGCCATTGTGGTGTCAAACCACCGAGGTGTTCTCAGGATCATATTTGTAGTATGCGCCAGGTATCTGAAATAAACTACGAGAGGAATAAACAGTTATGTTTATCTTTTGTAGATCTATAGAAGGCGGTATGAGAAGTAATTTTTAGCCATACTGAGGGAGTATGGTATTAAAGGTAAACTATTAAAAGCAATCCAAGGCATTTATTTTGACAATAGGGCTGCAGTGAAAATTGATGGTATAATGAGTTCTTGGTTCAAGGTACTTATAGGAGTTTTACAAGGCTGTAAAATTTCACCCTTGTTGTTCATAGTTCAAATGGCTCATCTACTGAAAGTTATTAAATGGTAGGGAGGGATTTAATTAGGCGGAAATGTAGTAAGCAGTATGGCCTAAAATGAAGACTTGGCTTTAATCGTACAATCTGCTAAAAGCCTTCAATCTAATACCTTGGAATTGGAAAATAGGTGCGGTGACTACCAAATAAAAATAGCCTTCCCAAGACAAACGTGGTGTCAGTAAGAAATAAACATAAGGGAACGGCATGTCAGATTGTGAATACATACTGGAACAAGCAGATTATTTCAAGTATTTAGGATGTGTATTCTCGCAGTTGGGTGTGTAGCTAATGAAGTTGAATGAAAGAACAGCAGAGCAAATGCAGTGAGCACACAGTTGCGATCAGCAATATTCTGTAACAAATAAGTCCGCCCTGGACGAATTATTTTCAGATTAACTTTGCTTTACGGCTGTGAATGCTGGGTGGATTCAGGATATCTTATGCATAAAATAGGAGTAACAGACGTGAAAATAGCGAGAATGATAGGTGAAACAAACGAATGGGTACCAAGTAAGTGACTACGCAGTTTGGGTTACGTAGCTGTCAGCTTGAATTCGTGAGATGGTGTGTTCGAACCTCACTATCCGCAGCCCTGAATATTGTTTTCCGTAGATTCCACTTTCCACACCAGGCAAATGCTGGGCTGTGCATTAATTAATTGCAATGGTCGCTTCCTTCCCACTTATAGACCTTTCCTTTCCCATCGTTATCATAAAAGCTGTGTCGGTGCATCCTAAAGCAAATTGGAAAAAAGAGGTGGGGAAAATGGCGGGAGGTTACTCGAGATTAGGCGATAAACATTACGTTAAGAATGAAGTCGATTGATGAAGTTGTACGCATGAACCGACTTCGGTGGTAGGAACATTAGAGTTGAATGGAAGAGGATAGTTTATCTAGGACAATAATTGACTCAGTCATTGAGGGAGATCAAGACGATGATGATTTCTGACAATTTAGAAATAAGAGATATGGAACTAAACGAGGTCACATAGCTAGTTATAAATACAATTGTGGAGGCGATTTAGAATTTATAGAGCTTGTTTATAATCTTGTTAAATTTGTGTAACGTACTGCACTTAACCTACCACTAACCTAAATTTGCCAACGGCCGTAGCCGTGTTGAAACACCAGATCCCGAGAGATCTCCGAAGTTAAGCAACATTGGGCGTGGTCGAGATTTGGATAGGTTGCCACGCGCTGTTGGGGGGGGGGCGGGGTAAGGGAATGGAGGAGCGGAAAATAACTGGCCACCCTACCGCACGTAAACTCCGGCTCAGGCATACCTCTGCGGAGGTTCTGACCTGCCTTCGGGCAGAATACACCCTTAACCTTATTTAGCCTAAATTTAAAGTAGCCTATATATATATATACACTGATCCGTATGAAATGAAAGGGATGTACTTCTTTTATCTCAATGTTTATCTTACAGATTTCTTCAAATGCTATTTATTTCGGGGCGGAGACCTGAGAAGATCTGTATCATAGAGATACTATTTCCTTTCGGCCTCATGTGTTTTTACACGTTCGTTCGTACCATGGTGCATCACAGTTTTTTGTTAGATCTGTAGCGAAAGAACGCAATCTTTCGCTGGAATCTACTGTAGTAACTGATGGAGTGTGCCCACATTTTCCTCCTACTCGCTATGCTTCTACTGAAAGGAGATTCGGAACGTTTTATATTTGAAGACAAATGCATACATTATTTAAAACGACGCGTGGAAATGATGTAAGAATTCCATAAGTTACACCGTCAAAAAAAGGATTTGAAGAAGTAATTCCCCACCACATTCCAATAGCGAGCCGTAGGTACCTATTTATTGGCCCCAGATTTACTGTAGAAAAGGTTGTTATAAATTAACCAGCGACTCGTCCCAGGGTTCCACGGGTTTTATTTTGAATTTATTGTCGTAGGGTTTCTTCTTTGGTAGCTGACATTTCATTAGCCGCATTTTCTCCTGATGTATGTAAGTAGTTCAGAACTGATGTTTCCTAAGATCCTTCCAAGCGCCTCCCTGTTAGGTCGCTCCTTTTTCATAATGCGATAATTTATTAAGCTTTTCCTGCGTTTCCACTTTAACAACAACAAAAACTTCTAAATATTAAATGAAAGTTGCAAACTGTAAATGTATTTTTATATTAATATAGTTTCTGAAGTGAATAAATAATATATATTTTTAAAGGATTTCTTGATTATTCTCAAAATTGCCCTCCTGCTGCCATGATGGTTAAGGTGTCAAGTCTTTATGAACTGACACCGTGGTTAGCTGGTTTAAGACCCCAGAGGCCCGAGTTCAATTCCCGGCTCTGCCACGAAATTTGAAAAATGGTACGAGGGCAGAAACGGCGTCCACTCGCTCTCCGGAGGTCAACTGAGTAGAGCGGGGTTCGATTCCCAACTTAGACATCCTCGAAGTGATTTTCCGTGGTTTTCCACTTCTTTTCCAAGAAATGCCTGGATGGTATCTAACTTTAGGCTACGACCGCTTCCTTCCTTCTTTCTTGCCTTTCCCTTCCAGTCTTCCCATCCCCCGAGAAGGCCCCTGTTCCGCATAGCAAATGAGGCCGCTTGGGCGAGTACTCGTCCCCTTCCCAGTTGAATCCCCCGATCCAAAGTCTCGTGCTCCAGTACACTGTCCTTGAGGGGGTACAGATGGGATGCCTCGCTGAGTCCGGGGGAAAAATTAACCATAGAGGGTATATGGATTAAGAAAGAAAGAAGGACAGGGTGTAATTCGACTGGATTGCGCTATGTACCGAAATCGTGTTTCCTCTGTCTCCTATCACGTTATCATCATCACCACCACCACCTCTCACTCAGACGCGCAGGTCGCCCATGGGAATCAGATAGAAAGATCTACACCAGACCTCTTCGGAGACTACACGGTATCATAATGATTTCCAAATATGGCTTCAAATTTTGAAATTGATTTCCTCTGCGATCTACTGTATAAGACACTTATTGCGGGCTATAGACAGTATATTACAACACTGAATTTAATTGTAGAGCTCTTTATGTTTAACATTTCTTCCACACATACTAGGTTTTATCTTTAATATCTTAGAGTGAAAGCGAAGAAGAAAAATGGATATCAATTATTTTTAATTGCTTCACTGAAATCACCCCTGCTCGGCTCCATATTGTCCAAGATTATGTACTGTATTTTATCCTTACAAATTCCTGATAAATGCTCCATTCAATGGTAAAAGTGTATCAAAATACCGTCGGAGATTCTGGATATAGGCCCGCAAAATCACAGGCATCTACTGGGAAATTTATTTTATAATATATCATGTGTAAAAACCATGCAAAATTAACTACCACTAATCATACAAACTAATGTTATTTTATAGTATTTAACTACTATTTACATAGTCTCTGATTTGCTTCATAATATTTATAACTTTGATAATACAAACTTTACTACAATATTCACAAGCAGAAACACAATAACGACGATAACTTCTTCATCGTAACTTTGACTCATTACCTCAGCTTACACGCGTCATCTTCTTGCTTGATTACGAGAATTTTTAAAATAAGTTGGAGACCTGTTCAACTTGTTTCACAACTCGTAATTATAGTAACTTTGTTAATGAGACCAAATTAATATGGAAACGTCGCTCTTTCCTTGTTATTATCCCACGTCACTAAGGAGCGGTTGTCAAGTTACAGAAACTTTTCCTCTTCACCTGTTTGTTGTGACTTCCCACCTATAGGTCACATAATGATGCAATTCTTTACATATAACTTCAAATTCTACTCAAAATGGTGTTAATCGTTTGGTCTATAAGATGAACGTTTCACTTTCCTCGAGAGTTATGCTTACTCCTCCTTCAAAACCAGATATCTGTGCTGAATTATAGAATTCTGAGAGGAGGTAACGTTCAGTGATTATTCAAAGTGTCGTTAAATTTAGATTGTGCCACATATATGCTATACCCATTCTGAAAAACTAGCGTCATTGGTTAGGTAGTGGATCTCCAGTTCTGCAAATAATTATTTATATTACACCTACACTCTGACAAAGTCTTCCATCTAGAATCTGCTTTGTACGGCTAACGTATAAAACCAACATTAAAAATGTGTTTTTCACATGAGCAATCACAGCTCTTATGATAAATTGACAATTCACACGTTCGCAAGTTTTCCAGAAGAGGGAAGACATAGACAAATTCTAAGAGTAAGTAAGCTCAATTTGGGCCGACGACCTTCGATGTTAGGCCCCTTAAAACAACAAGCATCATCATCAACAAGTAAGCTCAAAGTTTGGGGAAACCATTACATTTTAAAAGTAAATATTTACTACTACGATAGGAAAGAAAAATATTAAATTAATGTTCCTGAATATTAATAAATAGGAAAACAACTCCATTGTCTATTCATGAAAATGCTAAAGGCCCAGGCTTTTCGTTTATGGCGGGAACTGTGTACACTTTCGGGTACAAATCGTGATCGGCTAAGTAGTATTCTAGATATGTTAATTAAACATTTTCAGTTAATATTCGTAAAAATATTATAATTAATTCGACCCTTATTTCTTACAGAGTTTACAATTTTATTACATTTATAATTGTCTCATCTCTTTACTTGTGCTGTGTTCCTTATTTTTTATTTGTGACGTACAGTGACATGTTACCTCATCATATACTTACAACACACCACACTGCTAACAACCAACCAGTAGGGGCCCCGGTTTAGAATGCCAAGACTAACAGACGGAAGGATTCATCGTGCTGACCACAAGACAACTCGTAGTCTGCGGTCTTTCGGGCTTGGGAGTGGTCGTTTTGTAGGCCAAGATCTCTCAGTGCTGTTGCGCCACTTAAAAAAGCAATGAACATATGTGTAAGGAGGTGTGATTAGCTCAGTGACTTGTCTGCTGGCTTGTTATCCGGAAGGTTGATTTTCGAATCCTAGTTGATGTTGGGTTGATATTTTTATCTCAGAAATCACGCGGCATCAGGAAGGGCGTCCATTATTGCACCTCCGGCCGAAATATTGAGCCTGGGTTGCTCCACGACTCCCACCCCGCACCTGTTCCCAAAAACAATAACTGGAAATAGTGAAAGAAAGTTTATCCGGCTCATTAGCTGAATGGTCTGCGAAGTGGCCTTCGGTTCAGAGGGCCCTGGGTTCTATTCCCGACCCGGTAGGAGATTTTAATTGCGCGTGGTTAATTCCTCTAGATCGGGAACAGGTTTGTTTTGTTCGTCTTAATACGCAGAATGCATACACTACTAACCAACACAGAAATCCGTTCACATAGGGATGGTGTCAGGAGGGACATGCAGCCGTAAAACAGGACAAATCAACGAAGTGCCGACTAAAATAAATTGAATAAATGCCAGAAAGAATAATAATATACAAGTGAATAAGTAATTCATTATAAAATAATTTACACACTGCTGTTGGTAACACAGGAATTGCGGGAGCGAACGGAGCTGCATTGTAAAGACACCTGGCATTTAAATCAGAGCAGAAGGAATAGCCATCCTGGATATATATTTTGTTCTTTTATGTTAAGTGCTAGGTCATCTCTTGAATGTGGTTTGTCTTTCGAGAGTTAAGAACTTACAACAAGATCAGAGGTACATATCTTAAAGTTAATAATAGGTATAATAAATCACAATCACACACATTCTTGTGGATACCCGAATCCAATAGTACAGGCATCGTAGAGAGCCTATACTTCTCGCGCGGAATTACAACCTGTGTGTCTAAATGGTGACCACGGGACCCCTTATCAATATGGGATTACTTCAACTTCATTATTAACATTACAAACAAATATAATACAACTAGGAGATATACCGGTGGCAATGTCAACTTACGGTAGTATAGCAACAAAAGTTAATGAAAACAACAATTTTGCAGAAAGTATTATTCTTCTTTCGTTACGGTCGCTGTAGGACAACGAGGAGCGTTGTCATGGTTTGGGTTTTTTCTTCTTCTACAAGAACCTCTTCATCTTCTCTTTCGTTATTCGGCTGATATTTTCGGTATCGTCTCCTCTTGTCTTTCCCACTGGTGCTTCTCTATCCTATTCCGGTACCTTTCTCTGTCATAGAGATTTGGCATATTGGTTGGTGTATATTTATATCCCCAGCTCTCTGTCCCATCAACCTTGATACCCATCTCAGCCTAGTCCTTCGGGAGTTCGACGACCCACTTAGTTCTCATCTTTCCTCTCGTCCTACCCATTGTCTCCCTTACACTTCTAGTCATCCTCTATATGTTCGTCCTGATCACACGTCCAGCAAATCTTGCTCTTTTGAGTCTTATTTCTACGGTGATCGTCATCATGTTTCGGTACAGTTCTTCGTTCCCATCTTTCAGCTCATCATTTTGGTTCCAGTATCTTTCTCAGAATATTTCTTTCTCCAGTTGTTCTGGACCGTGCCTTCCTAGAGTCATCGTCTCAGCCGCGTTTTTCACTGTTGCCTGGTAATGCCTGAGATTTGCGTCTGTTGATATGTTTATTTAATCAAACACTTCTCTGGTCGCAAGGTACTGTAGGTAGTCATCTCTTTCACCCTCAATTTTGTCCCATTGCTGCTCATGTTAATTCCTAGTACATATTCTCCAAGGTACCTTCTGCAAGGTACCTTACGGTTTCTTCTTTCGTAGGCAATCCGTACCCCTACCCTTCTGGTTACCTTGCTCATGTTGTTTAGCTGTTTCTTTGCATCTTCTTCCGTCTCACTTACTATGGCTATGTCGTCCGGAAAGGAGAGGCGGTCCCCCTTTGCTCTGTTATTCTTCTTGTCACTTAACCCTGTCTTTGGTACCGCTATATTTTCATTTGTTGTCGTCCATTGTCTGATGACTTCGTCCAGTGTCGTGTTGAATAATATCAGTGACAGTCCGCCTCCCTGTTTAACCCCGGTCTTGATTTCAACTCTTCTGATAGGGCACTCTTTAATCTCACTCTTGCCTTTTTGTCAGTATTTCATTTATCGATTCCCGTGTGGTGCCATCTAGTCCTCTGTTCTTCAGGATCCTCCCCAGTGTCTGTCTGTCCATGGAGTCGTGTGCCGTCTTGAAGTCTACAAAGTTTCCTACCGTCTTCTTATTCTTCAAGGCCCTATGCTCCATCAGTTCTTTCAGAGTAAATATCAGGTCTGTGCACCCTAGTCCTTTCCTAAAACTAGCTTGGTATCTCCTATTCTACTGTCTAGCTGTTGTTCTACTCTTTTCAGGAGGAGTCTGGACAGCACCTTGTAGCCGACCTCTAGTAGCAATATCCCTCTGTAGTTCTTTCCATCCCTCTTGTCCCCTTTCTTGAGTATCGGTACTCTGATTGAATTCTTCTACCTTTCAGGTAATGTCTTGGTCCTCCAGATCTCAGCAATAATCTCTGTCATCTATTGCCTTGTTGCCTCCGCCGATATTCAGTCATCTCCGGTTACCTTGTTATTCTTCAGATCTCTTATGGCTCGTGTAACTCATCCCTGGTCGGAGGGCGTGGCCCTACGTCCGGTCTGAGTTCCAGTTCGTCTCCAGGTGGTTCGCAGTTCAGTAGGTCGTGGAAATACTCTGCCAGTATTCTACATTTCTCTTTCGCACTTATGGGCAAGTCACTATGTTTGTCTCATATGATCAGTTCTCTGCCCTTGTATCCTGTCAGCCTTCTTTTTTTAACTTTCAAAAAGTCTCTGGTGTGATTTTCTAAAGTTGTTCGTCCAATTCCTGCTTCATCTTCTGTCTTCTTGCCCATTTTATTGTTCTGGTTGCTGCCTTACTTGCTTCTACAAAGACCCCCATTTTCCAGAATTTTTCTTCCTGTTCCAGTCTCTCCAGGCTTTTCTCCTGTTCTCTATTGCTTTGTCAAAATCCTAGTTCCACCACCAGTTCTTCTCCTTATTTTCTTCTTACCACGTAAGTTAGCCTTTTTTCTCATGTTCATCTTCATGTCTTCTCATTCAGTCTGTGTTTTGATCCCCTCACCCCTCATCCTACTTATCCCTGTTGCGACTTATATTTTCTCGATCTTGGTGTTCCCTGTCATTCTATCCATCTGTGGCTGTCCACCCTATTTCGCTATCCATCGGCACTTGACTTCTGTGCTCTGACTCCATTCGTTTGTTTTTCCTGACCTTGTTCATGATCTATTTAGCGCTCGTCAGGGACATCGCAATATGATCAATCTGAAACTCTCCTAAACTTGTCCGTAGGCTTGCCCATGTCCTTTTTTGTTTGACTTGGTCCTGAAGTGTGTTGTTATCGGTCTCAATTTGTGTTCGCGACACAGTTCGATTAATTTTCTCCATTCTTATTTGCCCTCCTGTGAGCTTGGTACTGTCCTATTACATCCTTATGTTGGTTCTCTCTTCCGACCTGTACATTATAATCACCTACGAGTATCTTTACCTGTCTGTCTGGTATGCTTCTTAGGGTATCATCTAGTTCCTCCCAGAAGATGTTCACTGCTTTCGGATCCTTCCCGTTCTTGTCTATTGTCAGTGCATGTCTGTTGTCTATCGTTTACTTTTTGCTGCCTGCTCGGAGAGTTAGTGTTGATATCTTTTCCGACCTGCTCTTTTCCTCAAATATTCCATCCTGGTATCTCTTGTCCACTGTGAACCCTGTACTGAATCATGTGGGTGCGTGTCTCTCCTTCCCTATACTGATCCCTGGTTTTCCCCTCAGCACTGTGAAGACTTCTGACTACACTGTACCTACGTCCCTGTATCTTTCTTCCTGCAAGGCTAGTATGCCGTTGTTTCTCTCTTTCACCTCGTCTATTATCTCATGATGATGATACGTCGAAACAAGTAACAACATGTACATGACAGAATAATCACAAGCAGAAGGGGTTTATATGAAATTTGCCGAAAGTAAAAATAGCTTCCTACGTGTAGCGAAGCCAATAATGACACAGGTATTCAGAAATTCATTCAGAATTTAACAAACTCAAAATTTTTCATTACTAGTTGTGTAACATAATAAATACAGCACAATTGCATATAAATTCACACATAACTTAAATAAAAGTAGTTTCCAGGTGTTAACATGATGATTTGCATAGATTGATTGGTACAACGGCTTATTGCAAGCTTTATAATTATATATACAACACAATTACAGGATAATGGAGCCTTTCCATGAAGCACCATACATATTAGAAAAAGGCTCTAGCCTTAAGTGTCCCGAAGCAGCCAAACACGTCTTTTGTACGACTCTGGTTCTCTTCTGATGTTAGGTTTATGAGGTTTTGAGAGTATTTTATTTCCTGCTCTTCATGAATATTTCCTCGTTCTTTGATGGACGTATTCTGCTTCCCTGTCTCCAATTAGTGATAGGAATGCCTGATAATCTCCTTGTATATCTCCCCTAATGATAGTAAGCACTACTGCCATCCTCATACTAACTTTACGTTTAAAATAGGCACACCGAAACAATAAAATAGAGTAGTAATTCATTATGTTTGTTCCAAGTCGTGTTGGTGTTCGTGGTGGCGGTGGTTATTGTTTTAAGGGGAAGTACAACAGGGAAAAATTCCTCTATTAACATTAATGAGAGGAAAAAATGGAAGGTGTCCGACAGTTCGAAAAAATGAAAGTGTTGGCCAAGGAAAAACAAGGGCCACCAAGGCCGCGTGAAAATGAAAGACCCCTTAGGAATCGCAATGCTAATACTGTCGGGGTGGGGAAAGAAAAGAGTTGACCAAAGGAGGTCGGACGGGATACATGAAAGTGAGGAGCATGGCACAAGTAAGTGGAAGCAATGCCACGAATCACGTGGTCACCAACCCATGCTTCCAAATTAAGAGCTCCTGGAGCCGCATTTAGTCACCGTTTGCGACAGGCAGGGGTTACCATAGGTGTTATTGTACCGCTCCCATCCACAGGGGGATTATGTTTGTTACATGTAACTGATATTTTCAACGATAACACCACCATAAATGTACAGAATAGTATGCAATTAATGAGTTAGTTATATATTGAAATATTCCTGCTCTAAAATGGTGCATGATTTACGAGTTTTTAAGCTTACTTCTAAACGTAATGGACGACAATTCTACTATATCTAAGGGCAATTTAATAATCATTTTAACTAAAGAACGAAATGCCTTTCCGGTCCGACTCCTTTTCTGAAAGGTCAGCATTGAAACTTCGGTTCAGGGGGTCCCGGGTTCAATTCCCGGCTGGGTCACGGATTTTAATCGCGTCAGATTAATTCTTCCGGCCTGGGGACTGGGAACTTGTCTCAACGTTCTCCTCATATTCAGACAATACAACACACCACCAACCACGACAGAAACACGCATTACTGATTACATTGCTCTACAAACGGTTGGAGTCTGGAGGGACAACTAGCCATGAAGCTGGAGTAAATCGACATGTAAGATGTAGTTTGCACCCGTGATATCCCACAGGTGTGGGTAAAGCGTTATGAGAAGAAGAATAAAATGCCTACCACATGTCCTTGTAAGGCCATAACGAGGTTCATTGACTCGGTTGTTCCGTGAATATTACTTCTGAGTTTCATTTGATCTATTTCTTCATATACAGTATGTTAAGAAGTGCGTATGAGGTTAATTATTCATATTTTGCGAGAATATGCAATATGTAGGTCACTATGTACAATAGATATCTTGAAATTTATGTCGATCCACGTGTGCTTCCCTCTATTTTCCCCCTACTAATTACGCTCTAGGCTAACTGGCCACTTCTATTATATAAAATATAAATATTTATCGCCAATATATGCAAAGGAAGGGAAACGATACTTGTTGCAGTTTTATCCCCCAGATCAGCGCTGCTTCGCTCTTCTCCTGTTTTATTTTCTATGGCGGCTGTATTGGAAACTGCAGTCTATTCTCTGGTTGTCAACTCAGCATACACAGGCATGCATATGCGCGTGGAATAAATGGTAGTCTCCATATTTGCATTTCTGTTTAGTATTCTGCTTTATGCTTATTTACGCAAAATAGCTGCTATACGTATATCTATATTATTTGACCGATATTTCTTTTTTCTCTCTCGCCAGATGTACTCTTTTAAAAGGAGGTAAAGTATGACTCTCCTATATTTTGTCCAATCATTCATCGTGATCATCTAATATATTTTTTCTGGTTGTTTTACGTCGCACCGACACAGATAGGTCTTATGGCGACGATGGGACAGGGAAGGGCTAGGAGTGGTAAGGAAGCGGCCGTGGCTTTAATTAAGGTACAGCCCCAGAATTTGCCTGGTGTGAAAATGGGAAACCACGGAAAACCATTTTCAGGGCTGCCGACAGTGGGATTCGAACCTACTAGCTCCCGAATACTGGATACTGACCGCACTTAAGCGACTGCAGCTATCGAGCTCGGTATCTAATATATTAACTTGAAGAGAACCTGAGTATGAACTTTATGTTGGTATCCATGGGCCTAACGGAGTTGTCTTCTGGAATTTACCTCAAACGTGTTATTGATGAAACCAAATTCTGCTTTATGCCTATTTACGTAAAGTAGCTTCTATATATATCTATATTATTTGATCGATATTTCTTTTTCTCTCTCGCCAGATGTACTCCTTTAAAAAGACGTAAAGTATGACTGTCCTATATTTCGTTCAATCATTCATCATTACCAGCTAATGTATTAACTTGAAAAGTATCTGGGTATAAACTTTATGCTGTTATCCATGGAAGTGACGGAGTTGTCTTCTGGAATTTACCTCAAACGTTTTATTGCTGAAACCAACGAAACTGTGCTCCTTGAGTTTCATCTTAAACCGTCGCTGCGCAGCGATCACTAATGGGTTAGTTATATTGCCCCATTATTGAACAATGTGGAGAGACTGTGTCAGGTGATGAGCGGCACCGCCGAAGAGGAGTTCGGCAAAGGAAAGAGTCGTACATACCGCAACATCTACTACTACTACTACTACTACTACTACTACTACTGGGCGAGTTGGCTGTGCGCGAAGAGGCGCGCGGCTGTGAGCTTGCATCCGGGAGATAGTAGGTTCGAATCCCACTATCGGCAACCCTGAAGATGGTTTTCCGTGGTTTCCCATTTTCACACCAGGCAAATGTTGTGGCTGTACCTTAATTAAGGCCACGGCCGCTTCCTTCCAGCTCCTAGGCCTTTCCTATCCCATTGTCGCCGTAAGACCTATCTGTGTCGGTGCGACGTAAAACCCCTAGCAAAAAACTACTACTCGCATGGTATCAAGTGTTACAGATATTTCATTTCATGCCATTTATACTGCATGCGAATTAGTTTCATCGTTCCCTTTTACTCCGCCAGATGGCAGAAAGAATGTAACTTTTTTTTTGCTAGGGGCTTTACGTCGCACCGACACAGGTAGGTCTTATGGCGACGATGGGATAGGAAAGGCCTAGGAGTTGGAAGGAAGCAGCCGTGGCCTTAATTAAGGTACAGCCCCAACATTTGTCTGCTGTGAAAATGGGAAACCACGGAAAACCATCTTCAGGGCTGCCGATAGTGGGATTCGAACCTACTATCTCCCGGATGCAAGCTCACAGCCGCGCGCCTCTACGCGCACGGCCAACTCGTCCGGTGAATGTAGCTCTTTAGATGCGATTTTATTTTATTTCGTCAACATCAAATGTGCCACCAGAGATCATTACATGCCATGATCATACTACGACGAGTACCCAACGGACTCCTTTTCCGCTCTTCAGACATCAAATTCTCTCTACCGGCCTCGAATTATGTCAAATATTTTGCTAAAATATACCCAGCCTTCCGTTACATTCTTTGAATTCAATCTCACCTAGTTTTTCAGTCATTTTTTGTAACATAGAATCTTAAATGCGTTTATTTTTTGCTGGATACATTCATTTAAAATTAATTGTGAGGAGTTGGTTACATAATGATATGGTTTCATTAAATTGTTGGGACATATGATTCTTCAGGATTTGGACGGAATATATCAAGGCAGTCATTGCAACTACTCTTATTAATGCATGATCGAGGTTAAATTATTTGCAGAACTTGAAGAAGAGAGAAATGGTTACTCTCGTGAATCCAACGACTTCGATAACATCCGTTTGGTTGTCTTGTTCATAAAATGTGATGATTGGTTCATATGTTCGTTCATTTCCTCTTGAACCACATTGGGTTGTGTTTTAGACATTTAAATACCTGATCATCGGATCTATTATAAAGCCCTTTTTTGGTCTTGGAACGCTATCATGTCGATTCGACGTGTGTTGCCTGTAACAGAGCGCCCACGAACCTCCTCAAAGACTGCAAAGCCCGATTTCCATAATGCTTGAACAAAGGCAGATAGTATTTTCAGTTACTTTAATATAAATATAGCTGTTTTGTTTTGAACTTTTTAATGAGAATAAACTATCAAGATTTATCTCCAACAGTGAAAAAATCTTATTTCATTTATCTTCAAAGTAATACACATGTGATTTAATTGTATCTGTTAAAATGGTACCAATTCAGTGGTTGATTGCAGGACGCCACTCTAACTCATGATTCATTCTCCCTTTCCCCTGACGCACGTATACTGGTACCGCTTTATGGGTAGACAGGCCCTTTCAGGTTTTGAGTTCATTTTTTTTTTTTTACAATAAGGCCTAGTAGTGGGAAGGAAGCGGCCGTGGCCTTAATAAAGTTTCCCTGGTGTGAAAATAGCAACCCACGGAAAACCATCCTCGGGGCTGCCGACAGCGGGATTCGAACCCACTATCTCCCGGATGCAAGCTCACAGCTGCGCGCCCCTAACCGCACGGCCAACTCGCCCGGTCATTGAGTTGATGACTTCTACTCTAAACTAATAGAAAGTCCGTTTGTTTGAATAGGGCCGCCAACGCCCAAGATGAACGTTGCCTCCAAGCAAAATATTATCATCGCCCGTTCATGTGTTAGTATGTTCAGTAGCTAAATATTTGAGACGTCAGACTATTGCTACATTTAAACCCATCAGAAATGTATAAGCAGCGTAATAAGTTTACTTCCACTACTCCGTGCACCCACTGCACAAATCTGGGAAGTTTCCCACTGGAAAGTTTTGCCGGAACGCCATCTTACTGGGTCGTCTGACTGGGTGATGGGCCCCGGAATGTCGAATCTCCCATTCATGATTGATGAGTTTTAAAGTGAAATTTTTATATCCCATTTTGTATTCTGAATGCACTCAAGAAAACTTCAACTCAGGAATAATTTAAAACGAAACTTTCGAACGGTGAAGAATATTACTTTGAATTATTACAAGAGTTAGAAGAAGAATAATTTTAACATATCATATTAGTGGAACGAATTCTAGCAGAAAAATATATAAAGGTAAAAGACGTTTTGAAAATGAAGGATAGAAACTCACAAGAATAATAAGGCTGCAGCTGTTGGATTGATTATTGTGTGTAACCTGTACTGTAACTGTTACTTTTTAAAATTTACATCACTAACAAGAAATTCTTCTCTTGGTTGGGTGTACTGTAGTTCATTTTCATTATCATATCATTTCTTGTGAATCATGTAAATAGGTAGTTCTTTTCCATTGAACGATTACTAGAAGAAATTGTTTATACAGGGTATGTGCTGTAAATTTCCTGTAAATTTTTATTACTACGTTCGCAACTTCTAAGTAAATATTTAAAGATGTATTCTGTAATTTAGTTTTTGGCTACCCGTCGTAATGGGTTAACGTTTGTAATTACAGCGGTAATTCCATCTTATGGAGGTGAGTGGCAGCAGAAGAGACAGAGTACACACTCAACACTAATCAGTCAGTGTAACGGTATTTGATACGTTTTAGGTACTTATGCCATTGTAGGAATCCCATTTTATTTTCTTCGGTCCAGCGATATCTGGGCTTTCTCGCCTGCTCTCTTATGTTATTATTCTTCTTTCGCCTCGTTCTTCGAGTGATGTTTACTTCACAATTTTCTTATATTACTAGCCATGCTTATTTTCCTTCCTGCTCAATAGAAACTATTATTATTATTATTATTATTATTATTATTATTATTATTATTATTATTATTATTATTATATAATTCGCTGGGGCCACCAAGGACCACGTTAAGTCTTGTTGCATTTGGCACTGAACTTGGCCTTCTTTAGAGCCCAAATTTCCCTCATTCTTTGTGAGTGGGCCTGCTTACGCTCCTCTGTCCATGGGGCACCGTGTCTTCTCTTCGGTTGCTTGTCTCGGTTTTGCCCGTTCGTCAGTATTTTCTTGCGGAAGAGATCTCTGTTAAGGGCGTCTTCAGCTGAGATATGTAGCATTTGCAGGTCTTCTTTGGTATTTCTAAACCAGGGAATTGTAGTTTTGGGGTTTGAATAAAAAAAGTGAAAGATTTCTTTAGTTAACTTTCTTCCGTCCATTATTTTCAGATGACCGTAAAATCGTGCCCGTATTTTTCTGATTGTGTCGGTAATTTTCTCTATTTTGCTGTAGACTTCCTTGTTGGGTCTCTTTTTGATGGATTCCATTTCTGTACATTGATCCCAAGATTCCTCTCACAATTTTCTCTTTTCTCCAGTTCTTCAAGGAGTCCTTTGTTGGCATTTAGAGACAGGGTTTCGGCTGCATATAGAACTATTGGCTTCAGAACTGTTTCATAGTGACGTATCTTGGTGTTTTGGGAAAGGCATTTTTTGTTGTAGATTGTGCGGGATGTTTGGTAGGCTATTTCCAGTTTGCGTACTCGCTCCTGAAGTGCTTCTTTGTCCAGTCCATTTTTCATTATGATCTCGCCCAGGCATTTGAATTTGTCTACTCGGGTGATGTCCCCGTATTTTGTATGGAGTTTTGGTGGAGCCCCTTTGATGTTAGTCATTACTTCTGTTTTCTCAAACGATATCTGCAAACCAGTTTGTTCGGCAATTTCCTTTAAAATTTCAACTTGAGCTCTAGCGGTTTCTATGTCGTTTGAGAGAACAGAAATATCATCGGCAAATGCTAAGCAGTCTGTTGCGATCCCCTTGGATTTGGTTCCTATTCTCAATGGACTGTAGTTGGTTTCCTGTAATCTCACCCGCCAGGTTCTGATGATCTTTTCAAGAACACAGTTGAAGAGTATCGGGGATAGCCCATCACTTTGTCGGACTCCTGTTTTGATGTCAAAGGAATGTGAGAGACATCCGTGGAACTTCACCTTGGATTTTGTATCGGTCAGGGTGGCTCTAATTAATGCCAGTAGTTTCAAATCAACTCTAAATTCATTTAAGATGTTCAGCAGGACTTCCCGGTCAATGGAGTCGTACGCTTTCTTAAAGTCCACAAAGACAGACACATACTGCTTAGACCTTAGTGTAAAATATCTGATGATCGTTTTGAGATTTTGGATCTGTTCAGCTGCTGAGCGACCTTTTCTGAACCCTCCTTGGTATTCACCTATTTGATGTTCGACTTGTGCTTCCAAACGCTCCAGGATGGCAAGTGATAGAATTTTGTA
Organism: Anabrus simplex; assembly: GCF_040414725.1. Classification (NCBI taxonomy): domain Eukaryota; kingdom Metazoa; phylum Arthropoda; class Insecta; order Orthoptera; family Tettigoniidae; genus Anabrus; species Anabrus simplex. The sequence goes on from NC_090265.1 coordinate 1,400,873,638, forward strand.
GGTCACGGGTAGCAAAGATATTCCTCTGTAGTTGTTGATGTTCTTCATGCTGCCTTTTTTGTGTAATGGATGGATCAAAGCTATTTTCCAATCTTCGGGTAGGGTCTCCTTGTTCCAAATTTCTTCTATTTGCTTTTTCAGGATATCAAGTGATTCCTCTGGGGCATATTTCCATAGTTCTGCTACTACTGAGTCTTCCCCCGGCGCTTTGTTATTTTTGAGACGGGCAATGTGGCGCTTGATTTCATCTCTGTCGGGTGGTCTGGAATCTGGGTACCTGAGTAAGGGTTCCTTGGTCTCAATGGCGCTTTGCGGTTTAGAGCAATTAAGTAAATTCTTGAAGTATTCTGCCAGAATGCTGCAATTTTCTTCATTTGACGTCGCCAGTGTGCCGTCCTTTCGCTCAAAGCATAGAGATGGTGGTTTATAGCCAGTGAGTTTGCGTTTGAAGGCTCTGTAGTACTCTCTACTTTCATTCTTCCTAAAGTTTTGTTCTATCTTTTCAATGAGAGATTTTTCGTATTTACGTTTATCAGTTCTGAACACCCTAGCTGCTTGGGCACGTTGGGTTTTGTAGGTTTCCCAATCATTTTCTGATTTCGTAGAGTAGTACTGTTTCCACGCATTGAGTCTTTCTTGGAGGACTGATTCGCAGGTACTATTCCACCAGGCATGCGTTTTGCTTCTCTTGATTTCTGCAACGTCTTTGGCGGCCTCAACAAGGAGACTTTTGGCGTTGTTAAAGTCACAGTCATTTGGTCTAGCCTTCTCCTGGAACTCCTCGACCCTTGCCGAAGCTTATCATTGTCGAAGCGTGTGATCTGTTTGGTTGTCTTCCTTGTGTTTGCGGGAATTGGTTTGAAATTGATAAGAGACATATAATGATCTGAGGCCACATTGATGCCTTTCTTTACCTTGACATTCATAATCTCAGGGCTGTTTCACCTGGAGATTGCAACATGATCAATTTGGAACTCTCCGAGAGCTTGGACGGGAGAACGCCAAGTCATTTGCTTTCTGGGTAGATGGCGAAAATGGGTCGACATGACCTGCAGGTTGTGATTTTCGCAAATGGACACCAGTCTTTTGCCGTTGGAATTGGTTCTTTTGTGAGCAGGGTAATTTCCTATAACTTTCTTGTGCTTCTGTTCACGACCTAGTTGGGCATTGAAGTCACCCAAAAGAAGCTTGACATGGTGTTTGGGGATTTTGTTTAATTTTTCATCCTATAGGTCCCAGAAATTATCAACTTCGTCTCGATCAGACTTGTTCTTATCGTTTGTAGGAGCATGTGCGTTAACTAGGGCGTAGGTTTTGTTCGCGCATTTTATTGTGAGTATAGACAATCTGTCATTCACAGGTTCGAAATTTGCAACCGATTTAAAGATCTTGGTTCTAACAGCAAACGCGGTTCCAAGCATCACAGCTCCATTGAGGATTCCTCTTTGCGCTTCAAGAATCTCTTCATCTGGGTACCTTGTTTCCTGTAGGGCCATTATGGATATCTGATTTTCGTGAAGAGCTTTGGTGAGGGTTTTCAGCTTGCCAGTTTGTGTAAGTGAATTTACGTTGAAAGTTGCTAGAAAGGTTTTAGATTTTGGCCTGAGTTTTTGACTCTTCGGGGTACACCGAGACGCTCCGACTCGTCTCTTGCATGATGTCGAGTCTCCCCCAGAATAGCTGCCTCTGTGGATCAGCGGTAGAGTGTCGGCCTCCGGATCCCAAGATAGCGGGTTCAAACCCGGCAGAGGTAGTCGGATTTTTGAAGGGCGGAAAAAAGTCCATTCGACACTCCATGTCGTACAATGTCGGCATGTTAAAGATCTCTGGTGACACATTTGGTGTTTACCCGACAAAATTCATTAAATCTCAGCCATAGACGCCCAAGAGAGTTTCGGTTTACTCGGTCTGCCATCTAGTGGGGGCCTAGAGTAAAACGGAACGTCGAAATTGACCAGCAGACAGCCAGATGGCGTCAAATTGAAATGTCTGCACACGGTAGCTGAGGCCATACGATTATTATTATTATTTATTTTATTCCCCCAGAATCCGAACGAGACTCGGGCGCCGTGGCGTTCACGACGAGTGATTTATCCGAAGATTTACCCCCTGGGGTATGTTTCTTGAAATGTTGTGCCATCATGCATTTTGACTTGACTTTGCTTTGGACGGGTACCCATCCTTTTACAACTAGAGTTGTTAGCCCTAGAGGTTGCCTCAAGATGTTTTCTGGCTTCTGGTCATTTACCAGTCTTCGCCGTAACCCTGGCAAGGGACCAGTTTTTTTTTCACGGTGGTATTTTATTTCCCTACTACCCTCTGAATCTGCTGGCGGCAGAGCCAGCGAGCTTCCCCAATCCCAATGGGACGCGCCCTATGGAGGTAACCGGTAAATCCCCACACAGGATTATTATTATTATTATTATTATTATTATTATTATTTCATGTGGCTATTTCTAGCCGGGTGCAGCCCTTGTAAGGCAGACCCTCCGATGAGGGTGGGCGGCATTTGCAATGTGTAGGTAACTGCGTGTTATTGTAGTGGAGGATAAGTGTGGTGTTTGAGTTGCCTGGATGTTGGGGACAGCACAAACACCCAGCCCCAGAGCCATTGTAACTAACCAATGAAGGTTAAAATCCCCGACCCGGCCGGGGATCGAACTCGGGACTCTCTGAACCGTAGGCCAGTACGCTAACCTTTCAGCCAACGAGTCGGACAATAGGAACTAATTACATCATAAGTTTTCAGATTATAAAAGTAAGTATGGTAACAACCACCACCACCACCAGCCAGTTGGTCACGATAACGATTGAGAAATATTTCCATGTCCGCGCCACTCACCGTTGATGGACGTAGCATTAAAAATCTATGTTAATGAATAGGGGATTTTCTATGATTGTTTTTTTTTTGTACACATTATAGATAGAACTAATGTTTGCAGAGGTATTTGGAGTCTTGTAAAAATATTAAAAATCGCGAGTATCTCAGTTATTATTCCTCGCATGAAGGATATATTATCGGAATTTGTTTTTGCACAGCATTTATTTTGTACAGATTTTTCAATATAGGGGAGTAATTTAATATTGATTTTGATTTTGTAGTAACTTCTTTGTGACTGCTTGTCGTAGTTATGTTACATCATTTACAAGAAATTCTTCACTTGGATGGGTGTAATTTTTTATCATTACCATGTAATTTTTGTGACTCGTGAAAAATAGGTATTTCTTATTACATGAAATGATCTCCGGCAGGAAATATTTAAAGATAAAAGTTAGTTTAGAATGAACTTCTTCTTTTCCTCTGTTTTTGAGTAATTCCTTATTTTATTTTTACTCATGATTATTTTTGCCATACAATTGTAATCTGACCTTGCCTCTTAATATTTCCCAATTTTAAAGTCATTGTCCTCGTTGTCGTCGTCGTGACGTAGTCTTGCACTTAGTTTGCTCCTGTAATTCTTCTTCTTCTAATCGCTATCCGTTTCGGATGTCGACAACCATCTTGGCCGTGTCTTCTCTGTTGTAAGCTACTTGGAGTAACTCTGCCGTTGTCTTGCGAGTCCGGCCTCTGAGGTTTGTTAGCCAGGAGATTCGTCTACTGTCAACACTTCTCTTTTCAGGTGTCTTTCCTTGCAGCATTTCTTTCAGTAGATGTACCTGCTTCTGTTTCTGATGATGTGACCGAGGTATTGTAGTTTTCTCGTTTCTACAGTGGTCAGTTCTTCCTTATCTTTTCTCATGATTCGAAGGATCTCTGCATTTGTGACATGATCTGTCCATGAAACTCTTAGCATCCTTTGGTATAGCCACATCTCAAAAGTCTCTAACATTTTACTGAGCGACTTTGTTAAAGTCCATGTTTCAACACCGTAATAGAGAACAGAAAATACATAGGGGCGAAGGGGTCTCATTTTTGTAACTAGTGTTAAGTCACGACTTTTAAACAGTTTCCCCATTTTATAGAACACAGTCCTCGCTTTTCCACTGCCGGACTTCACTTCAACCGAATTATCCCATTGATCATTAACGATGGTGCCGAGGTAAGTGTATTTCCAGTCTCGTTCAACAGGTTTGTGGTCAATTACTAGGTGACATGCAGGTATAAATTTTTACTTATGACCATAACTTTGGTTTACTTTATATTAATGCCAAGACCGTATTCATGGCTAATGAATGCTACTCTTTTAATGAGACATTGTAAACTTTCTAAAATATCTGAAAAAATAACAGTGTCATCCGCATATCGAATGTTGTTTATCCCTTGTCCATTTAAAAGCACTCGCGTTTGTATATAATACAGTGCTTCCCTGAAGATATATTCTGAATAGTTGAATAGCAATGGAGACATAATACAACCCCTGTCGTAGACCCTGTTGGATATGCATATCTTCCGTATTTTCCTCTCCCAGTCTAACAGAAGCAGTGTGATTCCAGTATATGTTGAGAATGATTCTTATATCCTTATCATCTAGACCAATACCTCATAATATTTCAATCATCTTGTGATGTTGCACTCTACCAAAGGCTTTCTGACAGTAAAAAATAACAAGCATAAATATCACAATTTATAACTCTACATCGCTGAAATAGTACCTGAATGCTAAACAGAGCTTCCTGTGTGCCTGTGTGTGTGTGTGTGTGTGTGTGTGTGTGTGTGTGTGTGTGTGTGTGTGTGTGTGTGTGTGTGTGTGTGAATTTCGGAAAACAAATTGTGTAGGTGAAATTTGATCTTCGCAGAGTTTGTATATTCGTTTGTGAATGACTTTCAGAAAAAGTTTCAACAAATGGTGCATAAGGCTTATCATTCTGATAACGCCACATAACTTATCTCCGGTTGTTTTAGGTAATGCAATAAATTCTGATGTTAGCCACTCATAAGGAATGTTGCCAGGATCGTAGATGTCATTGAACATTACAGTCAGCCAGTTTACATTGTCCTCATGAAAAAGTTTTAAAAAATTCTGCATTCATTTTGTCTGGGCCTGAGACTTTGCCTCCTTCAACTACCTTTACTTCTGTTCGTAATTTCTCTGCTAGAAAACTTGGTTCTGTTTCACAGTTTAGCTGTGGTGGCTCAGTTCGGATCCGTGGCTACATGGTTAGCGTGCTGGCCTTTGTTCACAGCGGTCCCCGGTTCGATTCTCGGCAGGTTCGGGAATTTTAACCATCATTGGTTCATTTCACTGGCACGGGTGCTAGGTGTGTGTGTCTTCATCATTTCATCCTCATCACGACGCGCAGGTCACCTGCGGGAGTCAAATCAAAAGACCTGCAGCTGGCAAGCGGAACATGTCCTCGGACTTTCCTGCACAAAAAGCCATACGCCATTTTTATTTGTGGAGGCTCTGGTCGGTTGTCCGGAAACAGTTGTTTTATGTATCCCTTCCACGTATGTTAGATTTCTTGTAAGTCGACTGTGACTTTTCCTTCACTGTCTACCTGCTACTTTTCAGTCCTTGTTTTGAATTTTCCTGTCAGCTCCCTAACTTTACGATGAATGTTGAAACCATAATATTTTATCTGTAACGCTTCTATTTCAGCACATTTTTCCTGCATTTCGCCTTCTTTAGCTTCTCTTATTTTATTCCTGATCTCGATTTGCTATCCACTACCTCCTCTCCTTTAATTTAAGGATCTCATCAGTCATCCAGGTCTTATTTTTGACAATATTTTTCGCAGATGTTTATTTCATTTATTCCATTGTGTATTTTAATTTTTCAATTTTCACTTCAGTACACAAATTATTAAGTATAGTGCTTAGTACGTCATTATAGTTGTAGTTCAACTTTGGTTTACCAGGATGTAGTCTATTTGATTTATAACAATATGTTCAGGTGAGTCCCTCGGGGACTTTCAGGTATAGTCTACAGACATCTGGGTGGAAGGGTAAATAATGTACTTGTTATCACAAATCCATGTTCTCCAACAAATGTACTGTGATTGCTACTCTTCAATATTACGAATTTTAACAGCCCGATTGGCCCCTTCATTAATCCGTAGTCGTGTCCTTTAAAGGGGTGTCTTCTCCAAATACTTTTAAGGCCTACCTCGGGGGAGCTTTCTTAGTAATTTACCACGAATGACTTCAGTTTTCAAAGTACCGTGCCGATACACTACTGTGATACACATCAGCTGTCTTTTCAAAATCTGACTCTTTCTTCTTGTATACATAGGTATTGTCTAACACTCCATCGTTAATCATGCTCCTCGTCCGAATTATTTTTCTCATTCGTGGTCAACACGACAATACCTTAAATGCTTACAGCCTATTGATATTTACTGATTGAGTCTATTTCGACAGTATAAAACACAACAGACCTAGAATTCTTTGTCGGTACGCATTTAGCAGGCTGAAGATCGTTTTAATCCGAGAAAACAGGAATTGTTTGTCACGTAATGTTTGTATTATCACAGTTATTCGAGTAATAATTTTATGCTGGCATTGTAAGTTCTCTGTGATGAGATGACCAGAGCATTACATACCACATTGACTTGAAATTTACTTATACCTGGGCACAGATTCTTGCCGAACACTATTACTTTTGATTTTCTGAAGTAGATTTGTATTTATGTCTGTAGCTAGGATAAAACTGTTAGACATTTTGCGACTATAATTAACAGTGTATACTTAATGGATTTGTTAATAATAATAATAATAAGAAGAAGAAGAAGAAGAAGAAGAAAAATGCTTGGTAGATATTCATTTATTCTACCACGATGTAGATGGTCGTAGAGTTCGCAGTTGAAGGGAACACCCTTCGCTGAGGAACATACGGGACTGGACATGACTAGATTGGAATCGACCGATGAGGACAGCCGAACATCGTGCAGTCTACTGTGATTGTGACAAGCCTCCAATAATGGATAAGGAACCACATGACGAAAGTATTCACTGCTATGAATTAGATACCTAGGCTCTGGCTCGATTGAATAAAGTGAAATGAGGAAAATATAGAAAGAATGTGGATGCTATATATTTCTGGGTCAAGAGTGCACTCATATAGGCGATCAAATTTATTCACTATTTCTAAATCAACGGTAATGATTAATGTCTTCTAACAGTTGATAATTGGCCAATCTCCTATCGTATAACGGTAATTACTTCTTAATCATGGATAACCATTGACATGGCGTCATAAACAAAACATCTTTAAATTCAGTACGAGGCACGTTTCCATATTTTGTATTAGTATACAAAGTTCACTCTCCCCTTATCTTTGTACCGAAAATCAATTCTTACTCGTATTTCGCTCATGGGAACATTATTGAACCCTTAAACTCCACATATAATAATAAAAGTTCACTGTGCGGTTCGGGTCGAGTAGCTGTTCGAATATCACTATCGCCAGCCTGAATATGGCTAACAGTGGTATCTCATTTCCATTCCAGACAAATGCTGGGGCTGCACCTTAATTATAGCCACGGTCGCTTCCTTCCCCGTCACCATAAAAAACTTCTGAGTCGGTGCGACGTAAAACCATTACCAAAGTAAACATAGCAATAGTACCCATACAAAGAAAAACCAGCTCATTATAGCCTTGCATTTACTGGTTCACAACCTTACACACTGTTGTTGCTAATTCTGTTAAGGGTTCATTAATGGGAATCAGTCATTATAGATCAGCATTTAGGACTATAGCCCAGGCGGCGGTTTCCCTTTCAGTTGTTTATCTAGCCCTTTCCTAAATGGCTTCAGATATTTTGCAAATTCATCGAACGTTTCCATTGGTAAATTATTCCAGTACATAACACCTCTTGAATATTTGGCCCAATTTGTCGTCTTGAATTCCAACTTTATCTTTACACTATGATATTCCCCACCTTTAAAAGCTCCACTAAAATTTATTCGTCTACTAATGTCGCTCCACGGGATTTCTTCTCTGACAGCCCAGAACAACCCGGTTACTCGAGCAGGTCGTCTCCTTACTCCGAAGTCTTCCCAGCCCAAAGTTTGCAACATATTTGTAACATAGATCTTTTGTCAGAAATCGCACAGAACAATATCGTGCTGCTTTCCCCTCGATCTTTTCCAGTTCTCACATCAACCATATCACGGTCTTACCAGAATCTTACACGCACTCTCCTTTACGTCCATATTACAACTCCTTAATACTCTCATAACCGTATGAAGAAATCTTTAACCTCTTCCCTGTCACCATAAAAAACTTCTGAGTTTAGGAAAGAGTTCCGGCATTTCTCTCGTGTGAAATTTTAACCACATAAAACCATCTTCAGGGCTGCTGACAGTGGTAATCGAAGACACTCACAGTGAACCCCGTGAGATACTTCACACCATCAATACAGTAATTGAAACTAAGTGTATTTCTCCTTTTGGTGAAAATTACAACCTGACATTTCATCCCATTTACCACACAATCTCACAGTATTGTCGAGGTAATTTTGCAGTCGCTCAAAAATCTGTAACTTATTTACTACTCTATACTGTATAACTTCATCGGTGAAAGGCCTTATCTGTGATTCCAGTCCTTTACTAATTTCATTTGTACAAATAAGAAAATGTAAAGGTCCAATAATACTGCCCTGTGAGGCCCCGCGGTTAATTGTTACAGGATTAGACAAGGCTTCATTTATTCTCTCTGAGTTCCATCAACCTCATCGGTGAACTAACCGATAAGCCAGGAAAAATCACAATTTTAGTCATTGTATAGGATGATTATAAACGTGATTACGTTTATTCCCAACATAAAAGTTACATACATAAATATAGGCTTTCAAGTTTTAATAGTCTCTGTCGAAATAATACCTTTACTGTTAATCCTTCTAATCTCCGCAAATTGTTTACATATTCATAAATTAGTATCCCCAAGCTCCCATACACATATCGCAGTTCACACGTTTTGTCTAGTGTGGCAATAAATGGAATTCCTGATAAAAATAAAGTTGATTAACTAATTAATTACGTATTATTGTACGTTGAGTTAAATTCTCATATAAACAGTATGTTGACAATTAGAGAATTCATCAGTTCATCGACGTTTAACGTACGATAGAAAATGTAGTGAAACGAGTGAATGGCTGCCCGGTTTGAGTCACATCACTGTAAGGACATGGTACTTATTTCCCACTCCTAGCTCTTTCCTATCCTATCGTCGCCATAAAATCTATCTGAGTCAGTGGGACATAAAGTAAATTATAAAAAATAAAATACAATTGCACTGATCACATAACTGAGTCACACCGTTTCAAAACTTGCCAAATCAATTTTTCAATATTTTTTTCAGGAACACACAAAGCACTTTTCGATATTAATTTCGGAGTTTCTACAAGTTGAACAATAATTACTTCTGCGTTAACTGACAGTTTCAAATCAAATTTAAGTGTAAAATAAATAACAACGTATGAAATATACAAGAATTTTGAGTTCACATATACGAGAGTAAAGAATTTTGAGTTCTGTTAAAATGGATAAGATTTGTTTTCACTGTACAACATCTTTTAGAACTATAGTGGATATTTTGTTGTAACTATTCCCGTCTTCTTTTGGAACGGTTTACTGAATGTTTAATATATAACGATAGGACTATTACAACTAAATAGCAAAACAAATTATTTCAATAAAAGTATAGCACACTGAATCACTTTCAGTTAGGCATTATGTCCATCATCTTGATGCAAATTTTAGTGTTCTATTCCCACAAACTGGTATAATAAACTTTTCTAACTTAAACAAATGTAATTTACTTTACGTCACGCTGACATAGCAACAATGGGATAGGAAAGGGCTAAGAGTGGAAAGGAAGCAACGCGTTAATTAATGTACACCGGGCGAGTTGGCCATGCGGTCTGGGTCGCGCAGCTGTGAGCTTGCATCTGGGAGATAGTGGGTTCGAACCCCACTGTCGGCAGCTCTGAGGATGGTTTTCCATGGTTTCCCATTTTCACACAAGGCAAATGCTGCGGCTATACCTTCATTAAGGCCACGGCCGCTCCCTTCCCACTGCTAGGCCGTTTCTATCCCAACGTCGCCATAAGACGTATCTGTGTCGGTGCGACGTATAGCAAAAACAATAAAATAATGTACAGCTCCAACCTTTGATTGGTGTAAAATGGGCAGGTACGGAAAACATCTTCAGAGCTGCCGACAGTGGGGTTCGAACCTACTATGTCCCGAATGGACACTCATTGCTACGTGACTCAAAGCGCGCAGCCACTTTCTCGGTCATACCGAAGAACATAGATGATGAGGCCTCCATTGGCTATAAGTGCATGAAGGGAGTTCTGCTGTGTCTGTACGAGGGTGAGGTAAATCGGTTATATTTCAAGCTTTTATTCATATAGCACTGAGTATTGATGTGTTAAATTTACTGTACTCCGCCTCGGTGGTGTAGTGGTTAATGTGATTAGCTGCCACCCCCGGAGGCCCGGGTTCGATTCCACGAAATCTGAAAAGTGGTACGAGGGCTGGAACGGGGTCCGCTCATCCTCGGGAGGTCAACTGAGTAGAGGTGGATTCGATTCCCATCTTAGCCAACCTGGAACTGGTTTTCCGTCGTTTCCCACTTCTCCTCCAGGCAAATGCCGGGATGGTGCCTAACTTAAGGCCACGACAGCTTCTTTCATTCTTTCCTGTTCATCCCTTCAAATCTTCCCATCCCCCACCAAGGCCCCTGTTCAGCATAGCTGGTGAGGACGCCTGGGCGAGGTACTGGTCATTCTACCCAGTTGTATCCCCCGACCCAATGTCTCACGCTCCAGGATACTGCCCTTGAGGCGGTAGAGGTGGGATCCCTCGCTGAGTCCGAGGGGAAAACCGGCCCTGGAGGGTAAACAGATTGAGAAAGAAAGAAGGAAAGAAGTTTACCGTAAGTTATCAGATCCCTTTTGAACAATCATTAACTGAATTTCGATTTGGGGTAGGTAAGACAAGTTCTGAATTGATGTGACTCAAATGGGCCTATGTTATAATTTATTACAGGATCTTGGATAGAAATATGACTAGGTATAGCACACTTAATCTATGACTTAGTAGCACCTTTGTTAGGATAGTATATATCTCTAGGCCTCTTTATTAGATTCTATGCTGATATAGTTCGTATGCAATATATTGTCAAATAGCGAAGGTGGTGGTGCTGATTATTTATTTTTAAGAAGACCATTTGAAACACTTTCAGCTGGAAGAAATCTGACCTTTTGAAGAATAATGATATCGGAAAAGTAAGTGTAGGCCACGGGTGGGGGGTGGGGGGAGGGATTGAATTGAAATACATCTTTGACCTTGAAAACTTCATAACGTGAGAAGAGAATAAAGCAGGATTTGATAAAGGGAGGTCCGATAGAAAGATTGAAAGTCGGGAGTCTGCTACAAGTTAGTGAAAGCAATGCATAACTTATCTAGGGCTTCTAGGGTCCCCAATCCGCGCTCCCAAATTGACTATTTTACAATTTAGTCACCCCTTACAACAGGTAGGGATACCATGGATATATTCTACTGCCCTCACTCTTATTGCTAAAGACTGTTGAAAGCAGTGGTTGAAGTTAACCGGTATTCAAGATCTTTACTGCAAATTATTTTATTTAAAATATTTTATGATGGTTGTACCGTATTTTAAGATCACAATGGAGTTGAGACATTTTGTACTTCATTATGAACAGTCTAGAAATATTATCTTCAGTGAGGTAACTTTAGATTAGATCTGCTGCAGTAAGCTTCGCTGTTTGTACATTCGATTTTCTTCAAACCTTTTTGAATAAGTGTGCGATTCTGATGAATTCAACACCATATAATGTTCGACTCGTTGGCTGAATGGTCAGTGTACTGGCCTTCGGTTCAGAGGGTCCCGGGTTCGATTCCCGGCCGGGTCGGGGATTTTAACCTTCATTAGTTAATTCCAGTGGTCTAGGGGCTGGGTGCTTATGCTGTCCCCAACATCCCTGCAACTCACACACCACACATAACACTATCCTCCACCACAATAACACGCAGTTACCTACACATGGCAGATGCCGCCCACCCTCATCTGAGGGTCTACCTTACAAGGGCTGTACTCGGCTAGTAACAGCCACATGAATTTATTATTAACACCATATCATGGTATTTAGTTTTTGTGTCTGTTTGCCTGAATAAATTTGGAATATATTTCAATTATACTTGATATCTGGAATTTACCCATTCAGGAGCATTTCTCACTCATTAGGCTGGGGTTTATAGGGAGACTAAAATAGTTATTTAATGTTTTCTCATACAGTAATAATTTTGTGTAAAATCGATAGACTCTGTTTGAAACGTCCATTCGTTTTATGCAATATTCATCCAGTCAAGTTTACCCATGCACTTCAAAATAACAGAGGAAATTAATGCTTTCTATGGGGTTTATGTACAGTCGTGAGTAACTGACCCTGGCAAGTTGGTGCCGAGTTCATTGGTTGACATAGCAACGCATGATAAGACCAATAAATAGTCGTAGTCTTACCTGAATGTTCTTAAGTATTTTTGTTCCTATTTGGAGCAGTCCATTTCCAACTCTGTTAGCTTAACCAAACACTTCAATAATGCTCTTAATCTTTCTTCAGGGACGCTTATTGAGGGTAGTAGGTGAAGTGGCACTTCACACTTCTCCAGTTATTTCTACCAGAATTAATTTTTAACGTTTATCCCTGTCACATACACTGCCAGAAAATGAAGTCCCAAGACCGGGAAGTCATTAGTTTAGAGTAATGCAATTTAGGTTAAATAATTGTCTAGGTAATATATATCTATTTGATTCAAGTTTCCAGGTCACAGCTTCAAGTATGCACGAGAAAATATGTGACATGGTGGTCCATTAATAGCCGTTATAGTCGCCACGATTTTGAATGCAAACATGCAAACGTGCATGCATTGTATCATATAGGTGACGTATGAAATTGTGTGTGATGGAATTCCAAGCCTGTTGCACTTGGTCAGTTAAAATGCAACGATTAATGCTGGTAATTGATGTGGATTTTTCATCCCAGAATGTCCCACACGTGTTCTATGAGTGGAAGGTCTAATTATATTGCAGGCCAAGGTAACTGGTCGACATTCTGTAGAGCACGTTGGGTGACAGCAGCGGTATGAGACGAACGTTATCCTATTGTTGGATAACACCCCCTTGAATACTACGAATGAATGGCAGCAGAACTGGTTCACTTCGTCGGTCTGACTTATAAATCTGCCTTTCAAACATTTTGGGATAACGACGACAGTCCTTTTTCTGTCACAGGAAATCGCTCCTCAGACCATAACTCCGGGTGTACATCCAGTGTATGGACGCCGCAGACAGTTTGCTTCCAAGCGCTCACCTGACCGCGTCCTTACCAATCTTCGGCCATCACACTCACCAAGACAGAAAAGGCCCTCGTGCGAGAAGACAACAGATCTCCAATCCGCCCTCCAATGAGCACTAGCTTGACACCGCTGAAGCCGCGGATGGTAGTGATTCGGAGTTATTGGCATGGAATGCTACTGAACATCTGGCTTGGAACTCTCCGTCAAGTAGTCGATTTGTCACAATTCACTGTGTCAATCAGGCACCAACTGAAGGTCTAATGGCTGCTGCAGATGCAGTGCGATTCACCACAGTCATGCGGCAAATACAGTGGTCTACCATCTCCGTAGTGGCCCATGTGCTGCCGGACCACAATCTTCTTGAGTTAGTGCATTCCCGTGACCACCGTTGCCAACACCGATGCACTGTGGATACATCCCTACCAAGTCTTTCTGCAACTCAGTAAGATGCTAATACTGGCTTCTTCGTCTGCCTCTAGGCATGTCTGACTCAAACCTACCGCACAATGTCAACATCGGATGATGACTAACGCTCACAAGAACAGCGCGTACTGAAAGCAAACTTACTTTCCAAGAATATAGTGGCGCTCTTCGTCGACTAGCGTGCAAATCTAAATAGGCGTCATTTTTAAGATGTGCAAACATGGCTCGTGTATTTCGATTATCTAGCACAAATCCTTCTTGGTATTGGGATTTTATTTTTTCGCCAGTGTATGTTGGTTTAAATAGAATCGTATTTCTGTATTTTAGTACGGCGTGCAAATTTATTACTGCTCTGACAGCGAGTGTTTTGTGAATCTGACTACGGTGACCGGAGAAGTGAACTAATCCTCCTTGTACGCTGTTCATACTTACGAAATTTTGGACCACATTTTCTTGGAAATGTGGGAGATTTCGCGATTGTGAACAAATTCACTATGTTTGCCTTGCTGAAACCACAAAATTTGAATACCACCACACATGCTTTCCTTCTTGTGCACTTGAAAATTTCCAGCATTTCTTTGGACCTGTGTTCCCCAAGACACTACACCTAAGAAAGGAGCTTCGTGTTTCATATACTAATGAAGAGTACAAAGAGATCACCAAACGTATGTTAGATATGCTTCATGAGGATAAGAGCATTTTTATTGACGCCTATACATATTTGCTCTTTTTCTGTCCATCTCATTCCACTACAGTCGCTGTGGAAAGGAGCTTCACTAGCCTAAAAAGTATACAAACATACCTTTGGAATGTGATTTCACAAGAGATACTTTCTCCTTTAGGGAATATTGCAATTCAGAAGGAACCTTTACTGCGGTTAATGAAGATTCAGCCATGCTGTGAAGACATCACCGGCAAGTGTGCAGCCATAAAGGATTGAAGGATAGATTTGGTGTCCAGGAAATAAGTGAGTTCAATTATCAGTTACAAATGTGAAAATATTTTCTTTTTCATCTAGCTCTTCACCTCACTTCAGTCATGAGCCGCACTGGCTTTCTGGACATTATTTACATTATTTATGTCACTGCTCTGTTACGACTGTAGTGTTACAAAATTCAATAATTAACCACATCTCCGATTCAACGGATGGAGTTGAGGCCGTCGTCCGCCATTCACTGAGGGGGTGAAACATGACTTGAGTTGGGCTGAGTAGCTCGGGATGTATAGCGCTGGCCTTCTGAGCTCAGCTTGTTAGATTCGATCCTGGCTCAGTCCGGTAATGTTTGAAGATGCTCAAATACGCTAGCCTCGTGTAGGGAGATTTAGTGGTGAAAAACTCCTTCGGGACAAAAGTCCTGCTCCTCGATGTCTCCGTAAAGCGTAAAATTAATTAGTGGCATGTAAAAACTAATAGCATTCATT
Source organism: Anabrus simplex (assembly GCF_040414725.1). Lineage (NCBI taxonomy): Eukaryota > Metazoa > Arthropoda > Insecta > Orthoptera > Tettigoniidae > Anabrus > Anabrus simplex. The sequence goes on from NC_090265.1 coordinate 1,400,888,750, forward strand.
GAAGCATGACTTGAAGCTGAAAACAATACTGTACTTACGTAAATTGTATATTTGGATGCTTTTTGGCCATTTCTTTATGTTTCCTTTCATGAAAGCGCATGTTATAAGACGTCATGTCACAAGTGAGAGACCCACAAGTCACGAAACTGATAGTCGGCATATTTCTGTGCATGCTTAACGTGCACAAATCATCAGAATTAATACTCTATATGTTGGCACTAATCATAGGAAAGATGGAAAAGTGTGACCCTTCAATAAATAACGGTATCGGCTAAAGAAATGAGAAAATCATAATGAGGGTGAAAAGCACCTTAAACCACGTAAACCGAGCTCGATAGCTGCAGTCGCTTATGTGCGCTCAGTATCCAGTATTCGGGAGTTAGTGTGTTCGAACCCCACTGTCGGCAGCCCTAAAGATGGTTTCCTATTTTCACACCAGGTGAATGCTGGAGCTGTACCTGAATTAAGGCCACGGCCACTTCATTCCCACTCCTAGCCCTTTCCTGTCCCATCGTACCCATAAGATCTATTTGTGTCGGTGCGACGTAAAACAACTTGTAAAAGATGGTGAGGTGAGGGTTATTCTGCCCGAAGGCAGGTCTGAACCTCCGTAGAGGTATTCCTGAGCCGGAGTTTACGCCCGGTAGGGTGGCCAGTTCGTTTCCGCTCCTCCATTTCCTTACTCCCCACCAACAGCGCGTGGCAACCCATCCAACTCCTGACCACGCCCAATGTTGCTTAACTTCGGAGATCTCACGGGATCCGGTGTTTCAACACGGCTACAGCCACGTAAAGTTAACACTGTGAAGATAACAGAAGCACGCGCACAGCATCGTGCTGATGTCTTCTTCTTGTATAACACCCATTGCAGCATGGTCCATTTTACCAGACGCAGGTACAATTTTGTCCTATACAAGGGTAGATTAAGGCCGTAATTGGTAGATATGGCATCAAATAATATTATGATCAATGTCTACTTGATCAGTATTGATTGATTGATTGATTGATTGATTGATCGATTGATTGATTGATTGATTGATTGATTAATTGATTGATTGATTGATTGATTGATTGATTGATTGATTGATTGATTGATTGATTGATTGATTGATTGATTGATTGACTGATTGATTGATTGATCTTTTGCCCCTACTGGCACCATATTGTACGAACCTGCATGTTATTGGAATGGAGGAAGTGTGGAGTGTTGTCTGTGAGGAAAGGAATATTTGCCAAACAAATTTTCTCTAAATGGTCTAGTGTACATTCTGGTGTCCCTCAGGGTTCCATGTTATGTCCCCTTTTGTTTTCACTGTATATAAACGATCTGCCTGGAGCTTTACGCTACACAAGACATCATGTATGCCGACGATGTACAGATCTATATTTACCTATGAATTGTGTTAACGGGTGTGTTAGTAATGTAAATCTAGATATAAAAAAGATTACATCAATATACACTAAGTCATAATTTAATATTAAATTAAAACAAAACCTTAACTATTTGTCTATATATATAAAGTAGCTTGTCCTGACTGACTGACTGACTGACTGACTGATTCATCATCGCCGAGCCAAAACTACTGGACATAAAGAAATGAAATTTTGGGGATATATTCATATTAAGATGCAGGTGCTCGTTAAGAGAGGGTTTTTGGATATTTCGTCGCTAAGAGGGTGAAAAAGGGGGGTGAAATTTTAAAATGAGTGTGTCTATATCTCAAAACTTTAAAAGTTTACAGATGTGAAAATTGGTATTTAGAATCTTCTTTAAAAATAAGGAAACACGTATTATTTTGTTTTCAGAAAATCCCAATAGGAGGGGTGAAAAACGGTGAAAAAGGGGTTGAATGCCTTTAATCAGGATACCGGTACCTATATCTCAGAAACTGAAGATATTACAGACCTCAAAATTGGTACTTTTGATCTCTTTCAAAAATAAAGAAACACATATTTTTTTGTTTTTGGAAAATCCAATTAATGCGAGGGTGAAAAGGGGGGTGAATTTTTAAAATGAGTGCATCTATATCTCAAAACTTTTAAAGTTTAGAGATGTAAACATTGGTATTTAGAATCTTCATTAATAATAAAGGAACATGTATTTTTTTGTTTTCGGAAAATCCCAATAAGAGGGGAGAAAAGGGGTGAAAAAGGGGTAGAATGCCTTTAAAGAGAAAACTTATATCTTAGAAACTGAAGATATTAAGGACCTGAAAATTGGTATTTGGGATCTCCTTTAAAAATAAAGAAACGCGTATTTTTTTGTTTTTAGAAAATCCAATTAATGGTAGGGGGTAAAAGGGGGATGATTTTTTAATATGAGTGTATCTATACCTCAAAACTTTTAAAGTTTATAGATGTAAACATTGGTATTTAGAATGTCCTTATAAATAAAGAAACACGTATTTTTTGTTTTTGGAAAATCCAATTAATCGGAGGGTGAAAAGGGGGTGAATTTTTAAAATGAGTGAATCTATATCTCCAAACTTTTAAAGTTTGCAGATGTAAAAATTGGTATTTAGAATCTTCATTAAAAATAAAGAAACACGTATTTTTTTGTTTTCGGAAAATCGCAATAGGAGGAGTGAAAAGGGGTGAAAAAGCGGTTGAATCCTTTAATGAGGCTACTTATATCTCAGAAACTGAAGATATTACAGATCTGAAAATGGGTGTTTGGGATCTCTTTTAAAAATAAGGAAACACGTATTTTTTGTTTTTGGAAAATCCAATTAATTGGGGGGGTGAAAAGGGGGTGATTTTTTAAAATGAGTGTATCTATATCTCAAAACTTTATAGTTTATAGACGTAAAAATTGGTATTTAGAATCTCCTTTAGAAATAAAGAAACACGTATTCTTTTGTTTTCGGAAAATCCAATTAATGGTGGTTAAACAGGAGTGACAAAATGGGGTGAATTTTTTGAAAGACTGTATCTACAGAATAATTTGGAAACGTAAAATGTTACAGACGTAAAAAGTGGGTGTTTGGAATCTCCTGTAAATGTAAAGAAACATAGGTGATTTGTTTTGGGAAACTCCACTTAAGGGGAACTCAAAAGGGGTGAAATTTTAAAATGAGAATGTTTACAGTATATCTCAAAAAATTAACATGTTACCGAAGTGAAAATGGTATTTTTTATCCCTATTAAACATAAAGAAACGTGTATTTTTAGTTTTCGGAAATACCACTTGGGTGGAGCGGGGGGGGGGGTAAAAGTGACTGAAAATGGTGTTGAATTCTTTTAATTAGGCTACTGATATCTCAAATATGAAGATGTTACAGACGTGAAATTTGATATTTGGAATCTACTTTTAAAGTAAAGAAACACGTATTGTCGGAAAATCCAATGAAGGGGGAGGGTGAAAGAATTGAAAAATTAATTGACTTAATTGTATGAGAATACATACATCTAATAAAAACTAAAGTTCTTACAGACGTGATAATTCGTATTTGGATCTCCTTTAAAAACAAAGAAAAACGCGATTGGGGGGGGGGGGAACCATCTTGGAGGGCGGGAGTGTAAAGGAGTTGAATTCCTTTAATGAGGACACATAAATCAAAAACTGAAGAATTTTGAGTCGTGATAATTAGTATTTAGAAGGTCCTTTACTATTAAAGAAACAAGTATATTTTGCGGGAAAATTCACTTGGGGAGAGGGGGAGTAGTGTGAAATGAAGTGCAAAAAGTAAATTATTTTTATGGGGATACTTATGTCTCAAAGCTGAAGGTAATAGACGTGAACATTGGTGTTTGGAATCTCCCATAAACATAAAGAAACAAGCCTTCTTTTAATTTTTCGTGGGGGGGGGGGGGGAGGTGGCGGTAAATAAACTTAACGGCGGTGGGGTGTAGAAGGAGGTGAGACCAATTGATTTTACTGTTATTAATGTACTTATAAGGATCCTCCGTTGCTCAGACGCAAGCGTGCCGGCCTCTCACAGCTGGGTTCCGTGGTTCAAATCCCGTTCGCTCCATGTGTCATTCGTGCTGGACAAAACGGAGGCGGGACAGGTTTTTCTCCGGATACTCCGGTTTTCCCTGTCATCAGCCATTCCAGCAACACATAATAATAATAATAATAATAATAATAATAATAATAATAATAATTGTTACGGAGATATCCGTGGTAGGTAGAGGTGAAAGAAGGTGCGGGTGTGAATGGGTTTCAAGCTACGAAATTAACGTGCAATGTAAAATTAATTGAAAATTTAACTAGGTTATATTTTCTTTTCAAAAACAAGAGATAACAATCATAACAGGTACAGAGTAGCAAAAATGTAGGTACAATATTACTGGATTCGGGCTCAGTGCCCTTACTTCATAACTCTTGGGCAATCAGCCCCGCCTTACTCCCAAAGAAAATTTTAGCCAAGGGGCAGAAAACCCCATTCATGCCCAGGAGCACTGGCTCCAAACATTACACATAAAGCCTGCACGAGGCATTCAGAAACAAATTTCAAAGAGCGATCCGCTCTCAAAATTGTAAGCCTATCACAAGGCCACACCAAACTCTACCTTCAAGCTGTCCTCTAAGGACGTATTTACAGGGGTAAAATACCCAAACTACGGAGGTCTATTACATGAAAATAAGGTTGATTACATGACCTCTAGAATAACAATTTGAGAGGAGGCGAACTTGCACTCCTAATACACTTTGTTTTTAAAACCTAATCTGGCTCTGGGCCACTAACGCAAGGGCTAATCCCATACTACAGAGGTGACTTAGAGAAGAACCCTTTACATTACATAACCGAAGAATAGTTTGAGAAAATAAGTTCACCTCAAAACAAATGTGAGTGGGAGCTCGAGAGGGTTAGCACTCTCTATCCCAATATGTAGCTTTACAAGAAAAAGATGAAAAGAGTAATTACATTTTAGGAAAAAGGTTACATGATGGAAATGCTTCGAACCCGCCGCGAGTGTTAAACTGCCGACCTAGCAAGAAAAGAAGTTATTAATAGGCCATTACCTGGTGTTGAACGGCTGAAGAAGAAAGAGGCGCTTCCCGCCTCCTGCTATGTACTTAATACACTGAAAGATGGAACAGAAGTGGCCCGGAGACCCCAAAATCAGCAGTTTATATACTCTCGCGGAAGTTTCTAGGCGTTAGGGGAAAGAAAACACCCTCCCACAAAATATTGGCTAGGGAAAAGAAACCCCTACATAGAGGAAAAAGAAACACATTATTGGTGGAAAATTAATTAAAGAAATTCGGGATTGGCTAGATCCAAACTAAGGGGAAAAAGAGGGGTATACAGCCAACTTAAACAATGACAGAAGGAAATTTAACAAAGAACAAACTCTTGAAATAAAAATTTCTCCAACAAAATAGTTCTTTGACTCCGCACTAGGTCGCACTATTGTTGATCTTCAGTAGTGTCCTCTAGAAGAGAAAGTTCACACTTCTTACTTCAAGCGAAACAAAAACACATCAAAAGTGACACAGTTCAAAAACTCAAAAATTTCCAGGTAGTGACATCTTCTGAGGAATTAGTAGATTAATAGTGTAGATAAAGTTCGGACTTCCTCCAGAAGAGGAGTTTCAACTGGCGCAACTTTTAAATAAACAGAGTAGAGGTGTACCGCCCGGTACAGACCTCCCCCCCCAAAAGTTCCTCCAGGGGTGACACATGAAATCAGTTTGAAACAAAGTCCAAGTAATGATGTTGATACGAAGATAGATAGCAGAAGCATTTACAAGATTTCTTAATTCAGTTGCAAAATGTTGTTGTTGCAGGTGAATGAAAGTCTTTATGTTTGTAGTAGTTGAATTTCTGAAGATAAACCTTTAATGCTTAAAAGTGAAGAAAAGTTTAGCAATGTCCACCAAATATTGTTGTTGAATTCCCAAGTGTAATTATTGCTTATGGTGACTGTCCATGTAGTTGATGTAGATTGAGTCGGATGGCCAGACCGGCCGTTGCAGCTTGCGTCCAACGGAGGCCGCTCGGACCCCTCAAGTACCCTGAGATACCGCTCGCCCGCACTATGAGGGGAGCAGAGGTGTTGAAGTCCGCCGCGCCCGCGGTGAACAGATACAGGCTGCGGGCATGTAGTAGGTCGTGCGCCGCACATCAGCCTTGGCCGGGAGGAGAGCTCCGGTTCGCCGTGCACATGTCGTCTTCGCTGGAGAGGAGGGGGCCCATCCCCCTCCCCAGATCTGCACGGCGCTGCGCGGCTGCGGGGGCGCTGAAACATTAAAGCTAGGCGGCAGAATTGTGTTGGACTATCATCTTCTTTGAGGGTACAGGCTTGTGGAGAGGTTGAGGGGCCAGCGGCGTGTAGATATCCATGGCATTTACTATTATGAAGCCACAGTGTAAGGTGGAGCAGGAGACGGGAGCGTGGTAATGGCCGAGGCAAGAACAGGATGGCAGTTTAACGGATCGGGGCAGGTTTTACACAAAGCTTACATCTAAAACCAAAATATTGCAGAAGGGGCAGAATGCCTTAAAAGTGAAACTCAAAAAAAAAATATAACCTTCATATCCTTTCAAAATAATATGAAGCAAGTTAACACAGAAATTACACCGGTTTCACCTGGGACAGGTGAACTCTAAATATCCTCTCGGTGGCTGGATTACTTAGCAATAAGGTAACCGGCGTAAGAAAATCGAGAATGATACAAGGCCCATGAAATCTGGGGGCAAGCTTGCCCGCGGGAACAAAATTTTTGACCATAACCTGGTCACCTACCTTCAAAGTGGTGGGTCTCCGTCCACGATCATACCTTTCCCTAACCTTTTCATGAGACACTTTAAGATTGGCTTTAGCCTTCTTCCAAAGATCTTTAATGTTATCCGGATCTATTGTCTCGGGTAGAATGTCATTCAAAGACCAGAGGTTAGAGAGCGGCGAGTTGGGAACAAACTTGAACATCAAGGAAGCTGGAGTAAACTTGTGAGATTCATGAACCGCCGAATTCAAAGCAAAAGCTATCCAATGCAGGGACGTGTCCCACCTGGAAGGATCTTCATGATGATAGGCAATGAGTGCGGATTTGAGATTACGGTTAACCCGTTCAGCCAGAGAAGGTTGAGGGTAATAAGCAGAAGTAGTTACATGAGAGATGGACAAGTCAAAACAGAATTTACGAAATAAATTTGATGTGAACGCCTTAGCATTATCAGATACAATATATTGACACGGACCAAAAGAAGCAAATATAGAATTTAAGCAAGTAATTGTAGACTGAGCGGTAGCCAGCTTAGTCGGGAATAACCACGAAAATCTTGTAAAACCATCTACACATACAAAGATGAATTTGTTGGCATTTCCCTTTGACTGGGGGAAGGGTCCTACATAATCAATATATAGGCGTTCCATGGGGCGCGATGCTTGATGCGAAGACAAGAGGCCTACCTTGGTGGACATGGTTGGTTTACTGAGCAAACAAGATTTACAAGCTTTTACAAGTTCCCGAATTTCACCGTCCATACCTTTCCATATGAACATTTCACGAATCTTTTCACGAGTTTTAAAGATTCCAAGATGCCCCCCCAATGGGGTCTCATGATAGTATTTGAAAATCATAGGTACAAGAACCGCTGGAACAACAACTTTCATCAACTTATCATGCCTCGAAGGGCAACATAGAACACCATTCCTCAGAACATAAGGGACAGCATGTTCCCCAGAAGAAAGGGTTTCCATTATAGGAGCCAGCGTCGGATCTTCACGTTGGTATTTCTCAATATCCCTAAAAAGCATGGGAGCATCTGTTAAGATGGCATTAACATCGGATAGTATGGACTCGGAAGGTGATGAACTGTCGACCGGTTCATGGGTCTCGACCTCGTTTGAAAACATACGGCTGAGTCCATCAGCCACCACATTTTCGGTACCTCTGATATGCCTGACATCGAATTGGAAGGCGGAAATACGGATGGCCCAACGGGCTATACGACCAGTACGACGCGGTCTACCTAAGACCCAGCTTAAGGCTTGGTTATCTGTCTCCAGGTCGAATTTGACATGTTCCAGATAGAGACGGAACTTTTCTAAGGCGAATAAGACTGCCAACCCTTCGAGCTCATAGATGGAATACTTGGCTTCTTGAGCCGACAGAGTCCTAGATGCATAGGCGATGGGACGCCTCCCTAGTTCAGTCTCTTGAAGAAGGACTGCAGCTACAGCTGACGACGACGCGTCCGTTTGGACGATGAATTTCTTCGAGAAATCAGGCATAGCAAGTACAGGGGCATTACAGAGAGCTAATTTAAGATCTTCGAAAGCGGCTTGTTGAGAAGGTCCCCACTCGAATTTGATGCCTTTCCTACGAAGAAGGTTTAAGGGCGCCGCTCTATTAGCGAAGTTAGGAATAAACTTCCTGAAGAAATTCACCATACCAATGAATCTAGCGATACCTTTGATGTCCTTAGGAGGTTTAAAATCACGGATGGCCTGTGTTCTAGAATGATCGACAGCTACCCCATCGGGTGACACAATATGCCCTAGGAATGACATAGAGGGCTTAGCAAAGGCAACCTTGGACAACTTGACAGTTAACCCAGCCTTACGAAGGCGATTCAGAACTTCTCGCAGATGATCTAGATGTTCTTCAAAAGTCTCGGAAAATACAACGACATCATCCAAGTAGTGATATAAGTACTCAAATTTGATGTCGGAGAAGACCCTATCTAGTAGCCTAGTGAGCACAGCTGCCCGCGTGGGGAGCCCGAAAGGCACGCGGTTGTATTCGTATAAGTTCCAGTCCGTGGCAAACGCTGTAAGATGTTTAGACTCTTCGGCAAGGGGAATTTGATTATAGGCCTGATTCAAGTCCAAGATGGTGAAGAACTTGGCCTTACGAAACCATGAAAAGCAAGAATGAAGGTCGGGAAGGGGCACAGATTGCAACACCACCTTCCGATTGAGAGCCCTGTAATCAATGACAGGCCTGAAGCCTCCTTGGGGTTTCGGGACTAGAAAAATAGGCGAAGAATACGCTGACTTAGAGGGCCTAATAATACCATCCTTCAACATCTGATCGATGATTTCTTTCAGAGCCTTCATTTTAGGTGGAGATAGCCTATACGGTGGAAAACGGACAGGAATCGAATCCGTAACCTCAATTTTGTATTCAATAAGGTCAGTAACACCAAGAGTATCAGAGAACACCTCGGGAAACGACTGACACAGTTTGCGAATACTATCAGCCTGCTCCTCAGGTAGATGTCTAAGGTCTAACAACATCTCATCCTGGGTAGGCGAAATAGATGAATATGATACAGAATTACACTTTAACAAGGGAATTCTACAATTGGACGCAAATTTGAATGTGCACGACCTACTCTGGAGATCGAGCACAAGACCAGTGTGAGAAATAAAGTCAGCTCCCAATATAATGGGGCAAGACAATTGCTTGGCCACAAACAATTTAACTTTCCAGGTAAACTTAAAAACACGAATTTTGACCAGTAAGGAACCTAGAATTTCTAATGGAGATGAATTAGCCGAAACGTATTGAACAGGAGAAGAGACATAGTCAGGGAGTTTACAAACAGATTTCAATTTAGAATACCAATCAGCCGAAATAATGGAACAAACACTGCCTGAATCTAAGAGAGCTGTTATAGGCTCGTTATTTAACTCAATCTTAAGAAAAGGAACAGGTGCGGGGGTATCCGCCGCAATCCTAAGACACTCTTTAGGGCATTCAAAAGATGAATTGGAAGGCTGGTCGTTCTCTGCATTTACAACCTGTTTACTAGGGGCTGAGTCTCGGGAAGATGGATTAGTCGGCTCAGCCGACGCCACTAGTCACTTTTTATTATTAGCATAGCTGGGATTTGCACCAGAAGTTGAGCAGGAGGGGGTGCTATTTGCGTTTGGGCAATTCTTGGCGATATGTGAGAAGGCCCCACACTTAAAACAGCCTTGTGATGACCCTGCTCCATTCCTTGTCCCACTTGACTTGCTCAGAGGACACTTATTCCGCAGATGGTCAGGCGACCCGCAAGCATAACATTTACGGGGATTGACTGGTCGGCGAGGTGGAGGCCGAGTGTTACTAAAGGAAGGCGGGGGTTCTTTCGCCACCCGCAAGGAATCGGCATACCTAACTCCTTCCGCAGAGACGGCTAATGCTTCCAGTTCAGAGAAGGTTTGCGGGCACGCCGCGAAACACAAATATGACCTGTAGGGTGGTGAAATCCCTTCGACAATAGCTTGCACGATCTGATCCTCAGGGAAGTGGAGAGCAAACACCCTAGTATAAAACTTAATGTCCTGTATGAAATCAGCCAAGTTTTCATCCAAATGCTGTACACGATAATAGTACTTCTGAATAAGGGAGGACCTGGCCTTAGCCGGGATGAAGTTAGCTAGCAAATGGGCATGGAAATCCTCAATAGAAGATTGCTCGGCAATGGCTCTAACTATTTTGTCAGATAGAACACCAATAGCATAAGGATAGATAATTTGCAAAATTTGACATGGGGAAAGAGAAAACACGAGGGCATGATCCTGAAATTCCACTAGAAATCGTAAAAATGAAATCACGTCACTGGTGGTGTTGACGGAAAACTTAGAGATACCTCTAAGCAACATTGCTAATGGATGAGGCAAGCTGCTGAACCCAGGTGACATAGTCGTTAAAGGTTTCAATGGCAAAGAAGTTAATTCAGAGCGGATGTTACTCAATGACGCACGGCGTTCAGATTCGTTGTTCGATGGGGCAGAGATAGTTTGAGCAGCAACGGTTATCCTATTGACTTCTCCCTGAGGAGGCTCTTCCTCGTTACCTACATTCACCGTGGCGGGTTGATCAGTTTTGGGAGGAGCTTCGCCGGTTAGCAATTGAGTGACCTTATTAGACAATTCAGAAATAGTTTCAAGGAGCGTATTAGCTTGCTTCCTCTGAACGTCATTCACCTTTAGAGACAATAGATCATTAACTCTATTTGCAAAGTGATACAGCCTGCCTTGCACACGCTTAATTTGATTAGGAGATGGATCGTTTTCATCAAAAAAGCTGACTACAGATGCTAGCCCAGTAATATTCTCGACAATCGTGGAAAGAGAGTCATCAATTTCTTTCTCTCCCAAATTGGGGATGGAAATGGACAAATCAAGGGACTCTCTAAGCTTGTTAGTGTCTATTGCAACCGTGCCTCCAGATTGAACGTTTCTGATAGTTAACTCATATATCAACTCCTCTTTGCGCAAGTAGTTAAGGAGGAGAACATCGCGAGGGCCGGGCATGATGACAGAACAATTTTGAAAAACGCAAAAAATTCCAGCAACTGAGAAAATTGTTAGAGTTCGAATTAAAGCAATGTTTAGCCGTCAAAAGGGGATAAATTGAGACCCATTCAACCACGCTCTGCTACCACTTGTTACGGAGATATCCGTGTTAGGTAGAGGTGAAAGAAGGTGCGGGTGTGAATGGGTTTCAAGCTACGAAATTAACGTGCAATGTAAAATTAATTGAAAATTTAACTAGGTTATATTTTCTTTTCAAAAACAAGAGATAACAATCATAACAGGTACAGAGTAGCAAAAATGTAGGTACAATATTACTGGATTCGGGCTCAGTGCCCTTACTTCATAACTCTTGGGCAATCAGCCCCGCCTTACTCCCAAAGAAAATTTTAGCCAAGGGGCAGAAAACCCCATTCATGCCCAGGAGCACTGGCTCCAAACATTACACATAAAGCCTGCACGAGGCATTCAGAAACAAATTTCAAAGAGCGATCCGCTCTCAAAATTGTAAGCCTATCACAAGGCCACACCAAACTCTACCTTCAAGCTGTCCTCTAAGGACGTATTTACAGGGGTAAAATACCCAAACTACGGAGGTCTATTACATGAAAATAAGGTTGATTACATGACCTCTAGAATAACAATTTGAGAGGAGGCGAACTTGCACTCCTAATACACTTTGTTTTTAAAACCTAATCTGGCTCTGGGCCACTAACGCAAGGGCTAATCCCATACTACAGAGGTGACTTAGAGAAGAACCCTTTACATTACATAACCGAAGAATAGTTTGAGAAAATAAGTTCACCTCAAAACAAATGTGAGTGGGAGCTCGAGAGGGTTAGCACTCTCTATCCCAATATGTAGCTTTACAAGAAAAAGATGAAAAGAGTAATTACATTTTAGGAAAAGGTTACATGATGGAAATGCTTCGAACCCGCCGCGAGTGTTAAACTGCCGACCTAGCAAGAAAAGAAGTTATTAATAGGCCATTACCTGGTGTTGAACGGCTGAAGAAGAAAGAGGCGCTTCCCGCCTCCTGCTATGTACTTAATACACTGAAAGATGGAACAGAAGTGGCCCGGAGACCCCAAAATCAGCAGTTTATATACTCTCGCGGAAGTTTCTAGGCGTTAGGGGAAAGAAAACACCCTCCCACAAAATATTGGCTAGGGAAAAGAAACCCCTACATAGAGGAAAAAGAAACACATTATTGGTGGAAAATTAATTAAAGAAATTCGGGATTGGCTAGATCCAAACTAAGGGGAAAAAGAGGGGTATACAGCCAACTTAAACAATGACAGAAGGAAATTTAACAAAGAACAAACTCTTGAAATAAAAATTTCTCCAACAAAATAGTTCTTTGACTCCGCACTAGGTCGCACTATTGTTGATCTTCAGTAGTGTCCTCTAGAAGAGAAAGTTCACACTTCTTACTTCAAGCGAAACAAAAACACATCAAAAGTGACACAGTTCAAAAACTCAAAAATTTCCAGGTAGTGACATCTTCTGAGGAATTAGTAGATTAATAGTGTAGATAAAGTTCGGACTTCCTCCAGAAGAGGAGTTTCAACTGGCGCAACTTTTAAATAAACAGAGTAGAGGTGTACCGCCCGGTACAATAATAATAATAATAATAATAATAATAATAATAATAATAATAATAATAATAATAATAATGTTCCGGACCGTCGTTAAATGTGCGGACCGCGCTGGAAACGGCTCCTGGACGGGTAATGACTAAGAATGCAGCCTGGCCGCGGGTTCAGTGCCGCCAAGGCACCCAATATGACACCACGCTGGATAGCCTGAAGGATTTTATCCATATTAAAAATGATTATAGGAAAAGATGGCACAGATTTACGGACCCAACTGACCGGGAGGAATACCTGAGCCTAACCCGGGAAGTACGAAATCGATTGCTGAAAAGGAAGATTGAAAAATGGGAGGAAACGTGCCGTAAAATAATAGAAAACGAGTCAGATCGGGAATTTTGGTGGATTCCCGCAGAAAACGAGTCAGATCGCGAATTTCGGAGGATTATATATCTAAAACAATAAGTATTCAATTATAAATTTCAGTATAATACCGTAGCGAAGCACGGGTATCTTGCTAGTCTATTATATTGAAGAAATCTATCAAATCTTTTCAACAGGGATATTCCTCCAGTAATTGTAAATGGTTCTGTAGTTAAGTATCAAGAATGTGTTCAGAATTTAGGTATTCTTATAGATTAATACTCTCTCCTGGACCTTCCATGGCAGTATTTGGGCAAGAAAGCATCTGGTATATTGCAACAGTTTCATCGAAACTTGCCGTATCTTCCTTTTTTTTTTTTTTTTTTTTTTTTTTTTTTGTCTTCGGTATTTGTAAAGTTTGTCGCGTAACATCTTACTGCAAAGCTGCAGAGTGGTTGAAACTCTGGGACAGATGATTATACTCAGCTGCTTGTTTACTGCTGAGAATTTTAAAACCTAATGCTCCCTCATATTTGACGCACTCCATTGTTCAGATGAGTCAAGTGCATGAACGTGTCAGTAGGTTCACATCTTCAGGTTCTATAGCATTGTATGGTTAACCTCTTATGCGAGGAGCTCTGTACACACTGGCTCACTCCCAGGTGCGCAGCGATTTCCCCGATTAGGGAAAATAATTAATTAATTGATTAAAGACAATCTTAGACTAAAATGAACTGTAGAAAGGCCCTAAGAGAAATAGTTACTTGAATATAGTGTATTTAATTGTTAAAAAAATCCTATTTTATTATTTCAATACTTTGTGCAAGAATGTACTAAGTGCTTTCACACTGTGATATCGAGCTTATTTCTTCCTATTAGCAAAGCTCTAGTTTTCGTTTATACAGTATCTTTTACCTGAATATTTTAGGCAGTTTACTAACAATCTCTGCCTGGAAGTAAATGTGTTTGTATATGTAAACAGTAGATTTACACAGTTTACTTGTACTTAAAAGATTTATAATGGAATATTTTATAATACTCGCAAAGTTTTCTGTTATGTTGGTTCGCGGTTTTGATGCATCCAGTTTATATATCTACAAATCATAAGTGACACACACGGACTATATTACACTACATTACAGGTAATATTTACAGTATTTACAGTCTTCGCGGTGTTAAGTCTTTGACAGCTGTTCATTATGATACGCACGGAAAAAGATCATGTTATATACCCTGTTCCGGCTGCACATAATTTGTGATGGGATTGTAAATAAAGGGTACCGATCTCTGCACATGGTTATGAGGGTGTTTAGGGGTTGTAGTGAGGATGTAAAGGAGAGTGCATATAAGTCTCTGGTAAGACCCCAACTAGAGTATGGTTCCAGTGTATGGGACCCTCACCAGGATTACCTGATTCAAGAACTGGAAAAAATCCAAAGAAAAGCAGCTCGATTTGTTCTGAGTGATTTCCGACAAAAGAGTAGCGTTACAAAAATGTTGCAATGTTTGGGTTGGGAAGAATTGAGAGAAAGAAGAGCTGCTCGACTAAGTGGTATGTTCCGAGCTGTCAGCGGAGAGATGGCGTGGAATGACATTGGTAGACGAATAAGTTTGAATGGCGTTTATAAAAGTAGGAAAGATCACAATATGAAGATTAAGTTGGAATTCAAGAGGACAAACTGGGGCAAATATTCATTTATAGGAAGGGGAGTTAGGGATTGGAATAACTTACCAAGGGAGATGTTCAATACATTTCCAATTTCTTTGAAATCATTTCGGAAAAGACTAGGAAAGCAACAGATAGGGAATCTGCCACCTGGGCGACTGCCCTAAATGCAGATCAGTATTGGTTGATTGATTGAAAGCCGGTGCTGGAACAAATTACATTTAAATTGTGTCTGACTCATCTGGAAATTTTCCATTCACAGATGAATGCATAACATAAACATTATTATGTATTAAATAGTACGAAAGGTATTAAAATCGAGGGGCTTTCAAGTTTTGTTTGAGACTGTATTGCATTTTAACCCCAGTGAAGCACGGATGATATTCACTATTTTAAAATATTCCAATCCAATTATTTCCGTGGCGTGACCACGAAGTGCAGCATAATGCTAGCATAACAAACTAGGTTTCTAACCACAAAAATCAAATGCGATCCGTTTCGGCCGCCAGCAGAAACAGTGCTAAATATAAACATCAATATCGGCACCTCATTAACGCAGGGAGATTCACACAAACACTCCGAGTGAGTACATGGAGTTTCAAATTTGTTTATTCCATCATCAGGATGATTCAGTATAATCCATTTGCACATGAATTAACAAAACTGATTATGAAGTTGTGAGTATACTAGCTGTTACCCATGGCTTCGCTCGCGAGGATTTGGTAAGTTGATAAAAATTAATTGTTCCTAGGTATTCCACTAAGACATTATCTGAAAACACCTAAAGTATAAAAACTACCGAAAAATTGCATGTCATTTACCCTAGAACCTCCTTGTAAACCACGTTTGTGGCATTGCCTTTTGGAGCTAAGATGACGAGGCTACTGGCAGAGCTAAATCTGGAACAGTCCTCTTTTAAGTCGAAAAAAAAAGGGGGGTTTCTTTATTTCTAAAGGAGATTTCAAATACCGATTTTCCCGTCTGTAAATCTTAGTTTTTGAGATATAAGTATCCTCATAAGGAGATTCCCACACCTTCTTCACTTATTTTCGATCTCCAGCTTAAACTGATTTTCCGAAAACAAAAAGTACGTGTTTCTTTACTTTTAAAGGGGATTACAAATTCCAATTTTCACATCTGTAACTGTTTACGTTTATGAGATATACTGTAGATATACTGATTTTTAAAACTGCCCCAGTCTTTGGCTGAATTGTCAGCGTTCAGTCTTTCGGCTCACAGGGTTCCGGGTTCGATTCCGGGCTGGGTCGGGGATTTAAATCGCGTGTGATTAATTCATCTGGCGCGGGGACAGGTTGTTTGGGTTTATCCCAACACTTTCCTTTTCATATTCACTCAACACACCACTTTACCAACCACAACAGGAACACGCAATAATAATTACATACCTACACACGGGGTTGGCGTCAGGAAGGCCATGCAGCCGTAAAACAGGGTCAAATATACATACATACATACATACATACATACATACATACATACATACATACATACATACATACATACATACATACATACATACATACATACATACATACATACATACATACATACATACATACATATACACTGACTGACAGAGCAAATGCAACACCAAGAAGGAGTGGTCAGAACTTTATGCCAATTGCAGGGTAGACTGACGTCACTGAGGTATGCTAATGATGTGAAATGCGCCGCTGTGCTGCGCACGTAGCGAACGATAAATGGGACACGGCGTTGGCGAATGGCCCACTTCGTACCGTGATTTCTCAGCCGACAGTCATTGTAGAACGTGTTGTCGTGTGCCACAGGACACGTGTATAGCTAAGAATGCCAGGCCGCCGTCAACGGAGGCATTTCCAGCAGACAGACGACTTTACGAGGGATATGGTGATCGGGCTGAGAAGGGCAGGTTGGTCGCTTCGTCAAATCGCAGCCGATACCCATAGGGATGTGTCCACGGTGCAGCGCCTGTGGCGAAGATGGTTGGCTCAGGGACATGTGGCACGTGCGAGGGGTCCAGGCGCAGCCCGAATGACGTCAGCACGCGAGGATCGGCGCATCCGCCGCCAAGCGGTGGCAGCCCCGCACGCCACGTCAACCGCCATTCTTCAGCATGTGCAAGACACCCTGGCTGTTCCAATATCGACCAGAACAATTTCCCGTCGATTGGTTGAAGGAGGCCTGCACTCCCGGCGTCCGCTCAGAAGACTACCATTGACTCCACAGCATAGACGTGCACGCCTGGCATGGTGCCGGGCTAGAGCGACTTGGATGAGGGAATGGCGGAACGTCGTGTTCTCCGATGAGTCACGCTTCTGTTCTGTCAGTGATAGTCACCGCAGACGAGTGTGGCGTCGGCGTGGAGAAAGGTCAAATCCGGCAGTAACTGTGGAGCGCCCTACCGTTAGACAACGCGGCATCATGGTTTGGGGCGCTATTGCGTATGATTCCACGTCACCTCTAGTGCGTATTCAAGGCACGTTAAATACCCACCGCTACGTGCAGCATGTGCTGCGGCCGATGGCACTCCCGTACCTTCAGGGGCTGCCCAATGCTCTGTTTCAGCAGGATAATGCCCGCCCACACACTGCTCGCATCTCTCAACAGGCTCTACGAGGTGTACAGATGCTTCCGTGGCCAGCGTACTCTCCGGATCTCTCACCAATCGAACACGTGTGGGATCTCATTGGACGCCGTTTGCAAACTCTGCCCCAGCCTCGTACGGACGACCAATTGTGGCAAATGGTTGACAGAGAATGGAGAACCATCCCTCAGGACACCATCCGCACTCTTATTGACTCTGTACCTCGACGTGTTTCTGCGTGCATCGCCGCTCGCGGTGGTCCTACATCCTACTGAGTCGATGCCGTGCGCATTGTGTAACCTGCATATCGGTTTGAAATAAACATCAATTATTCGTCCGTGCCGTCTCTGTTTTTTCCCCAACTTTCATCCCTTTCGAACCACTCCTTCTTGGTGTTGCATTTGCTCTGTCAGTCAGTGTATATGTGTGTGACATAGTTCGCACCCGCAACCCCACAGGTGTGGTAATAGCGGTAGAAGAAGAAGATACTCTTTTTATAAATTCACCCGCTTTTTTATTATTTTAACCCCTTAAGTGGATTTTCCAAAAAAACTGTATTCATTTGTTTTTAAAAGATTCTATGTAGCAGTTTTAACGTCTGTAACATATTTAGTTTCTGAGGTATATGTATCCTCATATAAAGAATTCAACTCCTTCCTAACATCTTTTCACTCCGCCCTCCCGCCTCTGCCCCTTAATTGGAATTACTGGAAACAAAAGATTGTTGTATTTTTATTTTTAAAGAAGATTCCAAATGCCAATTTTCATATCTGCAATATGTTAGTTTTTTGTGATATATCGTAGATAATCTCTCTGCTGTAAGGATACTGGAGCTGATGTTGCCATGGTTACGGCAGTTCATTTCTTTATCCGATTTCTGGAGCAGGGGTAGTGTGGTGCCAATATCTCAATAACGGTTGGTTTTAGGGCCTTAAAACATGGTCTTCGGAACCACCGAGTAATGTTTCTTGCGTCAAGGGGCTTGATATGAGCTTTGTCTCGTCCTTGTACGACAAATTCGATATTACGCCTATATTAGCCTTGTATTTTTATACCTCCCCACGTCGCCCCCCTTCCCCCAGACATTTTTTGAAAATAAAATATAGCCTCTAACGCTCAGGGATAATGTATCTTTCTATTAGTGAAATAATTTTTTGAATAGGTTCAGTAGTTCCTGAGATTAGCCATTATATACAAATTTACCGTCTTATAGGCTAATATTATAGACTAGCAAATGTACCTGTGCTTCGCAACGGTATTCTACATTGTACACGGATATCGAAGTAAGTAATGTACGTGCAGTAAATAACATTGTTTTAAAATTGCATGTCTCTTAGCATTATCCGAGAAATAGCACCGGGAGGTCCCCATACGCTAATTCCAATGTAAAGTATGGGTTGCGAAGTTGTGATGATAACGCAGGCTCACTTGCCTACTGCCATTCACAATCGAGTTGGCAAGTTTACATTATATTTGCAGGTCCCGTTGCCTACTGCGCGGTCACAATCGATTTGGGGAGTTTTCGTCACAATTGTTGGCCCCCTTTCCTGCTTCCAGACAGATAACAGTTCAGGAGTTTTTATTATAATAGCAGGCAACATCCCTACTACGAGTCAAAATTGAGTTGTGCAGTTATTTTAACGACAGGTCCCTTCCCCTTCTGCCAGAGAGTTCAGTGCCAGTCATACAGAGTTGGTGAGTTTTCATTAAAATAGCAGGCAACTATGCCTAATGCTAGTAACATTTTAGATGGGAACATTTCTTTATAATAGCGGGCACCCTCACGTACAGCCGTACACAATCGGGTAGAGGAGTTTTGAACAAAATTGCATAATCCCTTGACTTCTGCAAGTCAAATCGAGACCTGAATTATTCATTAGCAATGATAGGCCCTCCTTACTAATGCCAGTTACACAGGAATTGGAAAAGGACCCCTTCCTACTGCCAGTCAAATTCGGTGTGGGGAGTACTGATTACAATAGCAGACACATTTTCTCGATCGCTACAATTGGACATCAATGGATATACATAGATCGACATACAAAAGTATATGCATGTTTACAACATTGCAGACCTTCATTTACAGATTAACTGCTGCTAGGCAGTACGTCATTTCGACAAAGTATTTTACCATAAGACGCGGTATTTAGCGGACTAAATGGCTGGTCCTATTATATTTCATCGCATCTCATCTATTCATGGGTCAGACTGAGTTAGAAAGGTTGAATACCGTGAAATTTGTGAAAGATTTTCTGACATTGAATCACTTTTCGGATAATGATATGGCATAGCATTTGGCTCACACTGGGTACTGGTTGAGCCAATGTTCGTGTAGAGTTTGATGATTCTATCTTTCCTGTAAGTGATTGAAAGTATGAATTATGCACGTATAAAGTCCAGATTAACTTAAAATCGAGAAATAGAGACGAATCTAACGTATAAGCGATACGGAAACGACAAAAAGTCATCATATGACCAAGGTTGAAGATCACTCCGAATTGAACGGAGATTGTGCCATCCGTTGCGTGATAGGACTTCCCGTTCATTCCACGAAATACCTCGAAACGAAGGTCTGCACCATCATTAAAAATGCCTCCATTTTTTGGTATTCTTCGGGGATAAAAAGTGAAAAATTTAAAGAGTGTAGAAGTTTTCCGTCTGTTACAGGTTAAAACTTATAATTTTGCCAAATTTCAACTTTCTTCCTCGTAGACAGATCATGCTGCAATCTGGATTTTGAAAGGGGGGGGGGTAAAACTTAGGATTTTCAGGAAACTACACCAAAAAATAAGCAAATGGTCATTATTACCCCTCAAAAACAGGTATCTGTTCGAAAATTTTACCAAAATAATAAATGTACAGGCACATACAGTCTTTACGATTTAACGTATATAAATAGACTAGCAAATGTACCCGTGCTTCGCTACGGTATTCTACGAGTACATTGAATACGGATATCGAAGTAAATACTGAACCCTTGAACTTACCATTCCATCGTTGGTCGGCCACGGCTGCTACAGTAGAACAATCTAGAACTCTTAAATCATGGGTCGTTGCGGGAATAAATTCGGTCACGATCTTAACCAAACGATGGGGTTCAGAAGAGAGCCTAACTACTTGAAATGAGGAGCAAATATGTGCTTACTAACTTTTATTAAAATCGAAATGACACGACAAATTATTTATTATTGAATGTTTCAAACGCAGTCACATTGCACAGCGTTGATTTATTTCTCACAATATCGAAGAGTTGCTTCGGAGAAATTAGTACATTAGTGGACAGCGAAACTGAAAAACTGAAAAAGGAAAGACCTGAAAACCGGGCACCTATTACTCCAAACGAGAACTGAGAATTAATCCACATGATCCGTGGAAAATCTGAGTTTCAACAAGTAGAACGCCTGATTTCCTCTCAATTAAGGTTATCCACCAGTCGAATACCCTTTTCGGATACGGAACACCCGCCGAATGGACCCTTAATCGAACCAAATTGACCATCAGTTGCTTTGGATTGGTTGCGAAATATTATGGGAAAGCATGGTGTTCACTACGAGTTAACAGCATCATTCACAATTGAAATAAAATTCCACCATGTATTTGTCATTCATGACACCCTTAAGGTAATCCCGATGCTAAATGGGCATCACCCAAACAGCTGTTCGGAAGGAACCAACAACAACATGATCCGCGAGGATCTTACGTTACGTCGTTCTAAAGGAAAAAAACTGCGAAATGCAGGAAACACTTATTCATCACGCATTTAGAAGAAATGCCAAACACTGAAGTTAATTAAAAAAAGTGGTAAATCACTTGAAAAGTATTATTATCAAACCGATTTTCAGGTTAGAAATTGTTTTGTTACGCTTAATAAAATTACAAGTTTACATTGAAAAATACTACAACTTTAAGGAATTCTTTCCTTTGAAAAACAATGACTACCATTACAGATCCATCTACTTATTGTCTGTCGTTGAATTCCCGAGTATGTTCATTTTTAATTTCAACTAACTCCTCTTGAATTTCCTTAATTAAAATTTCGGAATCCTCATTAGCTACTTGGAGTTTACTAATTGCTTCCTCATTAATTTGCAATAGTTTCTTCTCCATGGTTTCGGTTTTTGACAATAATTTACTATCCAATTCCACGCTAATTTTGTCTATCTTGTCATCCAGTGACTTAATGTCCGCCGATAAGATTTGACGTTGTTCTTCTATTATGGTTAGCGTTTTCCCCTTTTCCTGACCAATGGAAGTCCGTATCTCTACGACCTGTTGTGTAATGTCGTCCTTAAATTCGACGAATCTATTGGGAGGATTCCATCTATCGTGCATTTCAATAGATATCCTGTGAGATCCTGACATGGTGTAATCCAATGTCCCATCGATCCCCGTCCGTCACAGGAATTATGCATTCAGAGTACAGCAGAACATCTACGCCGGCAGGCAGACCGCCGGTTACGCAGGGTGAGGAACAGGAGATTCCACCGTCCGTTAGAGGAAGGCGAATTGGTGCTTGTTAGGAGACCCATGATGTCGAAACCGCAGGAAAACATCTATGCTAAATTTGCTCCCTTATATGTTGGGCCTTTCAAGGTGATCAAAAGTTTCAGGAATAATTCCTATAGAATTCAGAGTCTGGATGGCAGCAGCGAAGCTATATTCAATGCAGCGAATTTGCAGGTTTACCATAGAGCAGAAGAAAGAGTTCCACTACAGGATGACACCGCCTTACCAGCTGGGGAAATGGTCACCGAAGAAGAAGAAGAAGTAGAAGAAGAAGAAGGAGAAGAAGAAGAAGAAGAAGAATTACAACCCGTAAATATGATCGTCACGTCGAAAGGAAGACAGGTCGAGGCACCACTCCAAGGACAGGCAAGCAGCTGTAGTAATCCAGAGGGAGACCCTGAATGCTTACAATGTTCGTTCTTAAGAGAAGACTTTATTGATGACATATGTAACGCAATCTTATTGTTGGAAGAAGAAAACAGGAAAATACGTGAAAGTAACAGAGCCCTACGTCAAGAGTGAGATCGACTGGGAAATTTTACGTAGAATCATGGTTCATTTGTATCAAAATTCCCATATACAATTCAGAATTTTGAAGGAATATATATGTTTAAATATTTCCCCTTACTGGGTAAACATTTCGTCTTTGTAGGTGGATTATGAACCCATAATTCTACGACGAGAAAAATATTTTTTATTTTCTCAATATTTATTTCAAATCAACAAGCTACTTTTATTTTTGAGGGCAGCCTTGTTGCGCTCCTAAGAGCCTCGATGTCGCGTGGGAAGGATCTCACCCGCGGCAAGCTCGTGAAATACCGTGGCCGACCAACGATGGAATGTTAAGTTCAAGGGTTCAGTAAGATTATTTTAGATGTTAACCTCATAATTTTACCACACTCGCAACAGGTGAAATAAATTATTTCTGCCCGGGCGTTTCGCGCGTTTTCTTCATCCATTGACCTTGGCACGTGGAGCTAGCTACCGTGACACCTCGGCGGACTTCGAGTGCCCGATAATTCTTTAAATTCAAGGAATTCTGCGTAACGAGGGATTTTGGCAATACAGTAAATAAATAAATAAATATTATAAATTATTCTTAAACCCTACGTGAATACAGTGCTCCCAGGGTAAATTATAAATGTAGTTAAGCCTAAGTACAAGTCAGCGTCAGATCAGTGAACTAGCCCCACGTTGGGCGCCAATCTTACTGAACCCTTGAACTTAACATTCCATCGTTGGTCGGCCACGGTATTTCACGAGCTTGCCGCGGGTGAGATCCTTCCCACGCGACATCGAGGCTCTTAGGAGCGCAACATGGCTGCCCTCAAAAATAAAAGTAGCTTGTTGATTTGAAATAAATATTGAGGAAATAAAAAATATTTTTCTCATCGTGGAATTATGGGTTCAATACTGTGCATGCAGTGAGCAAGATTGTTTTAAAATTGCATGTCTCTTAGCCTTATCCGAGAAATAGCATGGGGGAGGTCCCCATACGTCTTTTCCAATGTAAAGTGTGGGCTGCGGTGTTGTGATGATAACGGCAGACTCCCTTGCCTACTGCCATTCACAATCGAATTGGCAAGTTTACATTATAATTGCAGACCCCATTGCCTACTGCGCGGTCACAATCGATTTGGGGAGTTTTAGTTAAAATGGCATACCCCCTTTCCTACTTTCAGACAGATTACAGTTGAGGAGTTTTTATTATATTAACAGGCAACATCCCTACAACCAGTCAAAATTGAGTTGTGCTGTTTATCATTATAATGACCGGCCATTTTTCCTGCTGTCAGCCAGCTCACTGCTTGTCACATAGAATTAGTGAGTTTCCATGAAAATAGCAGGCCAATATGCCTAATGCTAGTTATATTTTAGATTGGAACATTCGTTTATAAAGGTGGGCACCCTGGCCTAGAGCCAAACAAAATAGGGTAGCGGACTTTTGAAAAAACTGCATGCTCCCTTGCCTTCTGCAAGACAAATCGAGAAGTGAATTATTCATTATAATGGCAGGCCCTCCTTACTAATGACAGTTAAACAAAAGTTGGAGAAAGACCCCATTCCAACTGCCAGTCAAAGTCGGTGTAGGGAGTACTGATTACAATAGCAGACAAACCCTTTCTCGATCGCTACAAATCGACATGAATGAATATATATAGATGAACGTACGAAAGTACATGCATGTTTACAATATTGCAGACCTTCATTTACAGATTAACTGCTGCTAAACGGTACGTCATATCGACAAAGGATTGCACCGTAAGGCGCAGTATTTAGCGATCTAATGGCTGGTCCTATGATATTTTCTCGCATCTCTTTTCTTCATGGGTCAGATTGAGTTAGAAACGTTGAATAGGTTGAAATTTGTGTAAGATTATCTTACATTGCATTACTTTTCGGATAATTATGTGACATAGCATTTGGCTCACATATGGGTACTGGGTGGGCCAATGTTCTTGTAGAGTTTGATGATACTATCTTTCCTGTAAGTATGAATTATGCAGGTAGAAATTCCAAATTTACTTAAAATAGAGAAATAGAGACGAATCTAACGTATAACTGATACAGATACGACAAAAGTCATAAGATCAAGGTTGAAGATCACTCCTAATTCAACAAAGATTGTGCCATCCGTTATGTGATAAGACTTCCCGTTTATCCCACGAAATACCTCGAAACGAAGGTCTGCACCATCATTAAAATTGCCTCCATATTTCAATATTCTTCGGGGATAAAAAATGAAAAATTTAAAGATCTTGGAAGTTGTTCGTGCGTTACATTCTGAAACGTATAATTTTGCTAAATTTCATTTTTCTTGCTCGTCTGGCAGATTATTCTGTGATCTGGATTTTGGGTGAGGAGGGTGTTAAAATTAGGACTTTAAGGGAATTAAACAAAAAAATATGCAGATGATCATTATTACCCCTCAAATGGGTAGTTGTATGAAACTGTCACCAAAAGAGTGAATGTACAGGCACACACAGTCGTTACGATTTCATTTATATAGATAGATAGATAGGGAATCTCCTACACGTATTACACCTTTTGGCTACGTCCGCTGACCTTAACCTGCAAAACCAACTATACATGATAACTCATTAAACCTCGTGTCGAAACATTCACATGAGAAAAATTTTAGAAATGGATTTCCACTAAGGATAGTACATTTCAATTAATTCCGGATGTGCATATTTTGAGGAAATGCAAAATCATGGTCCTGGTTTCGGATAAACCCCCAGATATTTAGGTATTCAGAAATCATATTGGCCCTAAAACCTACACAAGGGCAGTTAAATTCTAAATATCAAGTTTGGTAGAAATATATTCAGTAGTTTTCAAGTTATAAAAACTCATACAATCAAACCGACAAACAGACACCAAAGCTAAGAAATGTGCAGGTGGTCATTATTACAACTGAAACGGATAACTGAACGGAAATTCCGACAAAATAGTCCATGTACAGACAAACGGTCGTTACGATTATATTTATATGGATGACAGATAAGCATGGGCACGTTTGAAAGTGCAAACCTTCATTTCGAGATTTACTGCTCCTAAACGGTACATCATACCAACAAACGGTTTGCACTCACAGACGTCCCTTTCATCGCTCTACATGTTTGGTCTTAAAACATTTTCCCGTATCTCATATATTTATGGGTTCGATTGAGTTACGATATTTCAATGGGTTGAAATTTGGGAACTTTTTCATCATTTTACATTATTTTTCACATACTTATGTGGAAGATAGAATCATAAAATTGGGTTCACATATAGCCATTGATCGTGTCAATGTGCGTGCCAAATTCGATGACTCCACCTTTCCTATAAGTGTGTCAAATTAAGTAATACACGTGTAAAAAGCACAAAATTTACGAACCACCGAAATATACAGCCAAATCTACCCTATAACGGCGAGAGAGAGAGAGAGAGAGAGAGAGAGAGACGACAAAATATCACAGGACCAATGTTGTAGATCACTCGAAATTGAACGGAGATTTTGCCATCCATTTTGTGATCGGACTTGCCGTTTAGCCGCGAAATACCTCGAAACGAAGGTGTGCACCTTCATTAAATTGCCTATATTTCGATATGCTTCAGCAAAAAAGTGAAATATTTAAAGATCTCGGAAGTTTTCCGTAGGTTACCTGCTAAAACTTATAATTTTGCTTAATTTCAATTTTTCAGCTCGTGTGGCAGGTTGTGAGGCAATCTTGAGTTTGGGCGAGGGGCGTAACATTTAGGACTACCAGGAAACTATAGCTAAAGCATATTCAGGTGGTCATTATTAGCCCTTAAACGGAAATCTGTACGAAAATTTCGCCCAAATAGTCAATGCACAGACACACGGTCGTTACGATATGATTTATGTAGATATATAAAAAATCTGTTATGGGTTGTGGGCTATGTCCGCTAGACTTAGCCCGAGAAACCGACCTTTCATGTTATCTCCCTTATTAATCCTCCTGATGAAAAATGCACATGAGAAAAAAATTAGAATTAGATTTCCAAATGGTTTGATAGATTTCCAGTCAGGTTGGTCTTGTACTTTATATATTGTGGGAGAGTAAAATCACTACTTCGGTCTCCTATAAAACCCCAGTCCATTCCGGGAATTTGAATTGGTATTGATCGTAAAACCTACCCTTGGAGAGGTGGATGCTAAATGTAAAGTTTGGTTCAAATATCTTCATTAGTTTTCAAGTTTTAAGAAATACGCTTTACGCGCACCTGCTCTTGCATTAAGTCCGTGTGGGACTTGTACCGAAAAACGGTCCGTTAATGATATCTACCTTATTAATCCTGGTATCGATATGATGCACATAAGGAAAAAGATTTAGAAATTAATTTCCATTTAGGCAGGTCGATTTCAATTAAGTTTTGTTGTGGATATTTTGAGGGAGTGCAATATCACGGTTTCGGTTTCGTATAAACCCCCAATCAGTTCAGGGATTTAGAAACAATATTTGCCCTAAAAACTACCCAAGGACAGGGGGATTCTAAATATGAAGTTTGGTGGAAATATATCCAGTAGTTTTCAAGTTATAGAAAGACAGACAAACAGGCAAACACACAAAGAAACGAACTAACAAACAAACTAACAGACACCTGAGAAAACTACCCCTGGACAGATGGATACTATATATAAAGTTTGGTTCAAATATCTTCATAACTTTTCAAGTTGTAAGAAATACGCTTTACACGCAACCGTTCTTGCGTTAAGTCACTCAGCTCAGGGATTTGGAAACAATATTTGCGCTAAAACCTACCCAAGGACAGGAGGATTCTAAATATGAAGTTTGGTGAAAATATATCCAGTAGTTTTCAAGTTATAGAAGGACAGACAAACAGACAAACCGACAAACAGACAAACAGACTCCAAAGCTAAAAATTATATAGATGGTATTTATTACACCTGAAACGGATTACTGTACGGAAATTTCGCCAAAATAATTAATGTACAGACACACGGTCGTTACGATGTCATTTATATAGAATAGAAGATTACATATGTTTCATTCTAGTAGTGTGTAATGTCAAGGATAGATTTTCATGGAAAAATCGTTGTATTTATCGTGCTATTCTTGTGGAATGCTGCACCGATCTTGACGGTAGAGGAAGAACTACTGCTACTAAAATGATTTCATTCTCCGCTCCCTGAGCAGCAGAGATGGATCTGTATACATTTATATGATTTCATTCCTCATCTCACAAGCTTGGTTTGGAGGTGTGATGGAGCACTGGGAAAGAAGGAATTATGAGATTTTAGTGGGGAGGTACAATTTCTTGGGCAACGACTTGCTTGTCTTGTACAATCAGTTTTAAAGACTTTACTAGCAAGCGTACTCGTGCTTCGCTACGGTATTCTACAATGTATACGCATATCGAAGTAATTTACTGAATATGCTGTAAATAGGACTGTTTTAAAGTTGCATGTCTCTTAGCGTTATCCGAGAAACAGCATGGACAGGTCCCCATACGTTGTTTCCAATGTAAAGTGTAGGTTGTGGAATTGTGATGATAACGGCAGGCTCACTTGCCTACAGCTATTCACAATCGAGTTGGGAAGTTTACATTATAATTTGAGGCCCCATTGCCTACTGCGCGGTCAAAATCGATTTGGGGAGTTTTCGTTACAATGGCAGGTCTCCTTTCCAACTTCCAGAAGTATTACAATTGATGAGTTTGCATTTTAATGGAAGAAAATATCCCTACAGCCAGTCAAGTTTGAGTTGTGTAGTTATCATTATAATGCGAGGCCCTTCTTCCTACTGCCAGCCAGCTTACTGCCAGTCGCACCAAGTTGGTGAGTTTCCATTAAAATAGCAGACCAGTATGCCTAATGCCAGACACATTTCAGATGGGTACAATATTGTTTATATAGGCGGGCACTCTTGCCCACAGCCTAACATAATCGGGTAGGGGAGTTTTGAACAAAATTACATCCTCCCTTGACTTCTGCAAGTTAAATCGAGAAGTGAATTATTCATTACAATGGTAGGCTCCCATTACTAATGCCAGATACACAGGAGTTGGAGAAGGATCCCATTCCTACTGCCAGTCAAAGTCGAGTACTGATTACAATAGCAGACACACCATTTCTCCATCGCTAAAAATCGATATCAATGAATATATATACATCGCCATACGAAAGTATACGCATGTTTACAATATTGCAGACCTTCATTATACACTGACTGACAGAGCAAATGCAACACCAGGAAGGAGTGGTTCAAAAGGGATGAAAGTTGGGGAAAAAACAGAGACGGCACGGACGAATAATTGATGTTTATTTCAAACCGATATGCAGCTTACACAATGCGCACGGCATCGACTCAGTAGGATGTAGGACCACCGCGAGCGGCGATGCACGCAGAAACACGTCGAGGTACAGAGTCAATAAGAGTGCGGATGGTGTCCTGAGGGATGGTTCTCCATTCTCTGTCAACCATTTGCCACAGTTGGTCGTCCGTACGAGGCTGGGGCAGAGTTTGCAAACGGCGTCCAATGAGATCCCACACGTGTTCGATTGGTGAGAGATCCGGAGAGTACGCTGGCCACGGAAGCATCTGTACACCTCGTAGAGCCTGTTGGGAGATGCGAGCAGTGTGTGGGCGGGCATTATCCTGCTGAAACAGAGCATTGGGCAGCCCCTGAAGGTACGGGAGTGCCACCGGCCGCAGCACATGCTGCACGTAGCGGTGGGCATTTAACGTGCCTTGAATACGCACTAGAGGTGACGTGGAATCATACGCAATAGCGCCCCAAACCATGATGCCGCGTTGTCTAGCGGTAGGGCGCTCCACAGTTACTGCCGGATTTGACCTTTCTCCACGCCGACGCCACACTCGTCTGCGGTGACTATCACTGACAGAACAGAAGCGTGACTCATCGGAGAACACGACGTTCCGCCATTCCCTCATCCAAGTCGCTCTAGCCCGGCACCATGCCAGGCGTGCACGTCTATGCTGTGGAGTCAATGGTAGTCTTCTGAGCGGACGCCGGGAGTGCAGGCCTCCTTCAACCAATCGACGGGAAATTGTTCTGGTCGATATTGGAACAGCCAGGGTGTCTTGCACATGCTGAAGAATGGCGGTTGACGTGGCGTGCGGGGCTGCCACCGCTTGGCGGCGGATGCGCCGATCCTCGCGTGCTGACGTCACTCGGGCTGCGCCTGGACCCCTCGCACGTGCCACATGTCCCTGAGCCAACCATCTTCGCCACAGGCGCTGCACCGTGGACACATCTCTATGGGTATCGGCTGCGATTTGACGAAGCGACCAACCTGCCCTTCTCAGCCCGATCACCATACCCCTCGTAAAGTCGTCTGTCTGCTGGAAATGCCTCCGTTGACGGCGGCCTGGCATTCTTAGCTATACACGTGTCCTGTGGCACACGACAACACGTTCTACAATGACTGTCGGCTGAGAAATCACGGTACGAAGTGGGCCATTCGCCAACGCCGTGTCCCATTTATCGTTCGCTACGTGCGCAGTACAGCGGCGCATTTCACATCATGAGCATACCTCAGTGACGTCAGTCTACCCTGCAATTGGCATAAAGTTCTGACCACTCCTTCTTGGTGTTGCAATTGCTCTGTCAGTCAGTGTAGATTAACTGCTGCTAAGTTGTACGTGATATCGGCAAACGGATTTACCATAAGACGCCGTACTTAGCGGCCTAAATGGCTGGTCCTATGATATCTTCTTGCATCTCATCTACTCACGGGTCAGATTGAGTTAGAAAAGTTGAATAGCGTGAAGTTTGGGTAAGATTACCTCACATTGCATTACTTTTCATATAATCATGTGACAGCTAAAAACATGGCATTTGCCTCACATATGGCTACTGGGTGGGTCAAGGTTCGTGTAGAATTTGATGATTCTATTTTTACTACAAAAGATTCAAAGTACAATTCAAAGTATGAATTATGCGTGTAAAAAGTCCAAATTTACTTAAAATAGATAAACAGAGACCAATTTAACGGATACAGATACGTTAAAGAGTCATCACACCAAGGTTGTAGATCACTGAAAAATTTGAAGACCTTGGAAGTCAGTTGGAAGTCTTCCGTCGGTTATCAACTAAAACGTGCAATTTTACCTAATTTTAATTTTCTAGCTCGTCTGGCAAATTGTGCCAAAATCTTAATTTTGGGTGAGGGATGTAAAACAAAAGACCTTCAGGAAACTACAGCTAAAAATATGTAGATTTTCATTATTATCCCTTAAACGGATAGCTGTACGAAAATTTCGCCAAAATAGTCAATGCACAGACACACGGTCGTTACGATATGATTTATCTAGGTAGATAAGGAATCTGCTCCACGTATAACACCTCTTGGGCTATGTCCGCTAGACGTAGCCTGAAAACCGACCTTTCATGTTATCTCCCTTATTAATCCTCCCGTTGAAAAATGCACACGAGAAAAAGAAATTAGAATTGGGTATCCAACCAATTTGATCGATTTCCAGTCAGGCTGGTCTTGTACTTTATATATTTTGGGAGAGTAAAAATCACCATTTCGGTCCCCTATAAAACCCCAGGCCATTCCGTGGAATCTGAAATGGTATAAACCTTAAAACCTACCCTTGGAGGGGTGGACGCTAAATATAAATTTTGGTTCAAATATCTCAGTAGTTTTTAAGTTTTAAAAAATACGCTTTACGCGCACCCGCTCTTGCGTTAAGTCTGGTGGGACTTGTACCGAAAAACGGTCCGTTAATGATATCTCCGTTATTAATTCTGGTATCGAAATGATGCACATGAGAAGAAAAGGTTTAGAAATTAATTTCCATCAAGGCAGGTAGATTTCCATTAAGTTTGGTTGTGTATATTTTGAGGGAGTGCAAAATCACGGTTTCGTTTTCGTAAAATTCCCCACTCAGTTCAGGGATTTAGAAAGGATATTTGTGCTAAAACCTACCCAAGGACAGGTGGATTCTAAATATGAAGTTTGGTGGAAATATATCCAGTAGTTTTCAAGTTATGACAGACAAACAGACAAACAGGCACCAAATGTAAAAAATATGCAGATGGTCATTATTACACCTGAAACGGATATCTGTACGGAAATTTCGCCCAAATATTCAATTTACAGGGACACGGTCGTTACGATTTTATTTATATAGATTATGAAACTTTCTCTTGCAGGCCTATAGAAGTGCAACAAGGACAATGACCAGTGCAGAATGCAATAGAATAGAAGCTTTCGAAACGTGGTGTTTCAGAAGAATGTGGTAGGACACATCATAATAAATTGAATATTTTTTCAGTTGGTTGGTGTGATATTTGGAAATTCTATGTTTAAACAGCTCTCCAATCCGGCTGTATCGGGATTTTGACTCCTTTCGAGGATAAAATAACACCTAAATGATCATTATTTTCCATAAACAAATAATATAGCAGTAGAATCATGGGATACTTAATTATAGGTTACAAACAATGGCTCCAACAGTGCTTCCGGAAGCTTTACCAATGCCGGTAAATTTCTCCAGTCACCCTAGTTGGGAATTATCATGTGGTTGTGTATCGGTTATTTACGTGCACGGTAAGGACCTATGAGTTAAATATCAACTTTTGGATCCCACCTTGTGCAAATATTCATAAACTGGTGCAGCCCTAGTAAGAAAGACTCTCCGACGAAGGTGAGCAGCATCTGCCGTTCATAAGAAACCGCGTGTTAGTGTGCTGAAGGTTATTGTCATTTATGGTATTTAAGTGACAGGAAATTTGGGAACATCACAAACACCCCGTTCTGAGCCTAAGGGATTTGACCGTTTAAGATCAAACATAATCGATCCGGGGGTCCCGAAGACCGAAGACCAAGACGCTCAAAACTCAGTGATATTGGTGAATCGATAATGGAATTATTAAATGATAATATTTTACAAAATTATACAAAGGTTCATCAGCCTCTGGCACGTAAAAGAACTCCTGCGGGACAAAATTCCGGCACCTCCGTGTCTCAGAAAATAAAAAATCCAGTAAGTGGGAAATAAATCCAATAGCATAATAATAATAATAATAATAATAATAATAATAATAATAATAATAATAATAATAATAATAATAATAATAATAATAATAATAATAATAATAATAATAATAATAATAATAATAATAATATAATGTACCAGGAAACGTTCTTGGGTAAAGGGCATGAGTAGGACCTCAGGGAGTGGAACTTAATTTTGGAGCCGATACAGAGTACGATAGACTCGCAGAGCGAATAATAGATGGTTATAATTTTTTTAAACAGTTTATTGATTCTTCACCCTGCAATAGGATTATTGGACTCAAATCTGGCATTGAAATAAAAAATTTAAATGTAATCTTCTTGAATTCTGTTCATGAAAATTAAATGAATGTCACTGATTCTAAAGTCTTTCATATGTGAGAATACGAGATATTAGATTTCCACCTAAAGTCTTTCTAAATATGAACACACACTTGTAATTGCAAATTGACATGAGAATTTAAATTTCTGTTGAAAGTTTTTCAGGTTTTTAGTTTGTAAACCTTAATGTATAGTATACTTGAAAAGCATAAAGTTCTTCTATGCGATATGAAAATTAAATATGAAAATTAAATTAATCACAAATATGAACTTCTGAGAAATTATGAGAACTCTGAAATATTTGTTCACACGCGGCACTGAAGTTTCCACAGTTCAAAATTAATGAGAAAATTTTAGTCAGTTTGTTACTACTCACTTAATGAAAGAAATGTTACTACAAATTTTGAAGGATGGATGTCTGGAATGTTCCGTGGAGAATCAGGATCGGCTATGTTCCTTTAACACACCATGTTGACGTCCCTCGATGAGGTGATGATTGCTGGAACTGGATCGTGTAGAATTGCAGCTCGTTAAGGTGATTTTTCGCACACGGAAAATTCACTTAGTGCGAGTAGTTATCACTGACACTGTCATTTACTGTCGAACACAGTTTATGGCATAATTTATCTTTAAGACGTTAAATGAATAATCACAGTCCTTTCTGTATGAAATACTATTTAAAGTCGTTACTAAGAACGTCCATAATTACACAGTTCACACTTGAAAAAGGCAAATCACAGTCTATAATCACAGTCTTTGAACACGGTCATTAAGTCACTAAGGATTATTTTCTGATTATCTGGTTATTATATCGTCATATTACCTCAGAAAAAGTTCTAAGTATTCACCCAGTTTACAACTGTAAATCGTATACTAATATGGCATGAACACTACGTGAATAAAGAAACACAGTTCAATGCTCGAAAAGAAATGAGTCCTGGTAATTCTACACATTAATTTCTGTTCATTGTAGAAGTTCAATATTAAGTAAACTACGTCCACACGTAATGATATACTCTGTGAACGTTAAATATTTGGTATTTGCACTTCAATAAGTTTACTCGTATTATATTCTCAAATGTCTTTAGAATTAGACCGTAGTCGCGACGCGATATACTAAATACAGTACGACGTCTTTTATAATTTTGTCGGCGATATAACTTCATATTCCGGAAACGCGACGGCAAGTACTTTCACCGTGACTGCGCGGACAAACTGTACGAGGGTCGGTCTCCCCTCTGTCTCACTCACACACACATCTGTGTACTCGTCCTTGTACTGCTCTGCTCTGCTTATTAGCCTTGACATATATACCGGCGCTGGGAGGGGTGGTTCTCCTGGTCATGTGACCGTGAGTGCAAAATCTTCTTAGATTTTAAATTATTATAACTCAACAACCATGGGATGGATTAATTCGAAATTCACAGGGATTAACTTTTATGACGTCCGCTACAATTCAGCGCTTGTCCCGTTGAAATTGGTTAAGGCGTTGAAAAGCTTGCGAAAAGAAAATTCTTTTCGAGAAATATCTCTAGGGGAGGTGAGCTTCGAGCGACAGGTGACGTCACTTGGCTTCGCCTAGTGCATTCGTGGAGTCTGGCATATGCTGGAACATTCCTTTGCTCAGTTGTTCGTACGTCGGACGGATATTTTATGCTGGAATAACGTTTCCTGGTACAATAAGGACAATGTAGGCTGATGTTCGCTTCATGAGTAAACATGTA
This sequence comes from Anabrus simplex, assembly GCF_040414725.1. Taxonomy (NCBI): domain Eukaryota; kingdom Metazoa; phylum Arthropoda; class Insecta; order Orthoptera; family Tettigoniidae; genus Anabrus; species Anabrus simplex. The sequence goes on from NC_090265.1 coordinate 1,400,923,233, forward strand.
AATTCATGAACGTTTCTGCTACCATGGATCATACGGTAATAATGAGGTAATAATAATAAATTTATGGCCTCAGGTATAGAGTTGAAGACCTATTGAAATCATCTAGAGGTCTTGTTCAACGATTATCATTCAGACTGTACTGTTAGATACCAAAGAATACGGGGCTCTACTGAACAGTTCATCTAGCTGAGTGAGTGCTTTTGTTGGGTAACAAAGAACGTTCCATCAGAGATTTTAACATGCTATTAACTATGGTCTACTTCAACAAGGATCGAACCCGTGAAGTTGAGACCATGAGTCGGGCATTCCACTCGCCCAATTCAGCTGCTTGTACAGTAAAAATATATGATACAAAATATGAGAATAGTATTTTCTACCAGGTTTGTTGTTTACGGTTTTAGGTAGAACTGATATTTGAGGACGTACTTTTGAGCTTCGTGAAAACTAAATGACGGCGAACAACTCCATTATCATTTTTGTATCGTATAAGCGTACAAAACAGTATATTTTTCGGCGATATGGTTGTAGAATATTTTTAATGGGAAAAATTAAAATTCAAAAATGTCCTGGTATAGTTCAATCAAATTATAGCTCCTACACCAAAGAAAAATTATCTAAAAATAAATTACACATAACTACAAATTCGCATTTGACAATGGTTCGAATGTTGGTCATTAGCAAAAACCTTCTTTATTAATCAATTTATTAAATCCAGCCTCGTGTCTGTGTATAACGTACCTTCCTCTTACCTGATTGTCCTGTGTCCTCGCCCAAGCTTTTTATCCGGAACTAAGAGCTGGAACTGGAACCACTGGACGGTTAGGTGAAAAAAAATACTTAGAATACAGGATTTCCATACATGGTCCAATTAAAACTTAACGGGAAAAAGCGATACACTATATGGAGACTATCCAAATGCGAACTTATGGATGGGCAATCGAGCTGGATTATTGAACTCTGAATGGACAAACGTCCTGAAAATATTTTGCAATGTTTTGGTGGTTCCAGCAGTCCTCGTCAGATACCCACGCATAACACACTGCCGTGGAATCAAAACTCTAGGACGTGCTTGGATTCTGTCGTAACGGAGAATTGCAAAGAAACGCTCACCACCATAAAGTGAAAAAATGCATTGGCCTCTGCAATGCGAGAATCAGGTTAGCAAATCCATGAAGAAGTTCTCTGTCTATCGACTATTGGATCTGTAAGAAGAGCATATATCACTGCAATTCATGGTAATTTGCATCGAGCCAGAGTGGTAGATCAAAGTGTTCGCTTTGAGGTGGGCGTTAAATAAGAGGTTAATGCTGTAAATAACATCTGCGAACCGTGCATCCCGTCCATCCATTCTGACAGATGGTTTGTAATAGTCTTGTTATTCGGTTGTAGGGACAGTTTCACCGAGTCTGCAACCGAGTGAATAGGCCGCGCGGTAGGAGTTGCGCAGCTGTGAGCTTGCATTCGGGTGATAGTGGGTTCGAATCCTACTGTCGACAGCCCTAAATATGGTTTTCCATGGTTCCCCACGTTCAAACCAGGCCAATGCTGGGAACTGTAGATTAATTAGGCCACTGCCGCCTCCTTCCCATCCCATCATCGCCATGAGACCTATCTGTGTCTGTGTGACGTAAAGTAAATTGTACGCACCAAGTATACACGGAGTCTCACGAAAGGCTTGGGTATTCATCCCCCTGCGTTAGAGAACGCCGCAGTAAATATCACAAAGGTGATGCTGATGCTATTTAAATCACCATATGTATCACGCGTAGTTCACCAAATTTTACGGGTTCTGATCTGTGTTATTCACAATGTTGTTGTGGTTAATGTTATTCTATACAGTAGTATGTCTTGTTCTAATAATTACGCTTCCACACCATAATTCAGGGTCCCTATTTGTAATCTGATGAAAAATGAAAACCTACAACCTGTTATCCAGTCATTGACCGGATCAGGGATGGAATGAATGAAACATATATAGGCTGTTTTTACAGTGGGGTCGCCACTCCCAAGGTGATTTATTAATGAGTGATAAATGCTATGAAATGATAATGGAGAGTGTTGCTGGAATGAAAGATGAAAAGGGAAAACCGGAGTACCCGGAGAAAAACCTGTCCCGCCTCCGCTTTGTCCAGCACAAATCTCACATGGAGTCACCGGGATTTGAACGACGGTATCCAGCGGTGAGAGGCCGACGCGCTGCCGTCTGAGCTACGGAGGCTCCTTGTAATCTGATATCACTTGGAAATATATATACAATCTGATAAGCTACGTGACACGAGAGGCAGCGAGTGTGGTCAAAAGAGGTAGGTAATAAGCTGCCAAGCTTACCACTTGGTACACTGGTATCCGACTTCTTGGAAGACAAAGTCCCTTAATGAGCTCTACCATAACGGAATTTCTTCCGTTTCTGTGTTTATTTATTTATTTATTTATTTATTTATTTATTTATTTATGTATTTATTTATTTATTTATTTATTTATTTATTTATTTATTTAATGGCTATTCACTTTGTTTGGCAGGGCAGTGTGAAAATTATGATAAAAAATCACACTGAAGTATATGATTGAATATTATTTGACCCAAATCAATAACTTGTATGCAAATATATACAATCTAACTAATTCAATTAAGGAATTCCTAAGTGATAAAAACTACGTTTTTGTGTGTGATGCATGCCTTGTACATAAAATGAGTATCTCATTAAAGTATATGCTTTAAATTCTCTCAGAGCGGTGACAGAGTACGAATGTGTAAGTGATTTCTGAATCCCTGTAAATATTGTTTTGACACGTTTGGAAACTGTTCTAGTCTTGATATATCTTGCTCTTATTCAATACATTGATCCTAATATTAGAAGAGATGATCACCTTCCGCATCCCTAACAGTTCACTTTCTTACCCACTGCCTTAGAGCGGAACTCAAACATATGGTTTTATTGGATCAGTTTATTATTGTTAAAGCTCCCCTTCTGCCTATTTTTAAAGATGCCACGACGATATATCCTCTGCCACATTTTGTTCTATTTTGGACCTACTTATACAGCACTAAATGCCACTTCTTTGTGATAACATTGTGTTCAAGTGGCTTCAAAAAATCGCCGACTCTACAGTATGTACTATGTTGTAGCCAATAAAGCTCTCGTACAGAAGTATGATTATTCACCTATATCTATTCCAATGCAGTGAATATAGATGGTTTAAATTACCAATTAATTTTTTTGACGGGCAATAAACGAACTGAGATCGCAAGCTTCTCGTTTTGATTATATGTGGCCAGATTTGAGATTATTTTTCTTTTTCTTTTCTTTTCTTTTCTTTTCTTTTCTTTTCTTTTCTTTTACAGTTGGTTTCATGACGCACCAACATAGATTGGTTTATGGCTACGATGAGGTGGAGAAAGGCTGTGAGTGGGAAGGAAGCGACCGTGGCCTTAATAAAGGTACAGCTTCAGCATTTACCTGGTGTGAAAATGGGAACCCACGGAGAACCATATTCAGGGCTTCCGACAGTGCACTTCGAACCCAATGTCTCCCGAATGCAGGCACATAGCTGCGTGCCCCTAACCGCACGGCCAACTTGCTCGGTGTTTTGCGATGTCATATGCAGTATGATCGAACAAGGGCAGCGTAGAATATTAGCGAGGGCTGAGAGGTAAATGAAATGGAATCTAAATATAGTGTGTTTTATGTTCCATGAACTACTTTTTACGGCTTTAGGAGACGGCGAGTTGCTGCGATTTTGTCCAGAAGAGTGATATAAGGGCGTCCAAATTGTAACCGACTGAGTCGGGTTAGACATCCGGAACAATAACTGAGGTCAGCACTCTACCGCCTATTGCAGATGTTCTGGGTGTCAGGGAAGTAACCACCTCATATCTAGGAAGTTATTTAAATGGAGGTCTCAACAAACTGAAATCGATAGCTTCTATCCACTAATATCCACTGAATGGTGGTTTTGGTGATAATGTTTGCTTTAAGTGAAGTAAAACTTGACAACCGTTTTCTCTTAGTTCTAGCCAGGAGATAAACAGAAAAATCCGAAATTTCAAAAGACGATGACGTCAAAAGAAAGGGAAGGGCAACGCAAAACAGTAGATCTCGCAAACTACCACCGTCGAAGTCGGAAAAAATAATAGTTGAGCAAAGGAGGTTGAAATATTAAAATAAAATTGAGGAGCTAATGCCAGACTCAGGTAGGAATTTCGAAGTCACCAATCTATTCTCTCAATCTGAGCAAAAATTACATTGCACATATACTTCTGACTATAGATTCGACGACAAGTGGGCAGAGTGGCTTCTCTATCAAGGTGGGTAGACTAGCTCAGTTTTGTTGTGTTTGAGGTAAGTCAAATATATCGGCACAGGGTTGACAGATTTACAGGCATATAAACTTACTCGCATGGGACAAAATTCCGGCAACTTGGTCACTCCGTAAAATATGAAAATTAATGTAATGTAAACGCATAATAATAATAATAATAATAATAATAATAATAATAATAATAATAATAATAATAATAATAAATTATTATCATTATTATTATTATTATTATTATTAGTAGTAGTAGTAGTAGTAGTATTATTACTATGAGACAAGTTGATTCATGAGGAGTTTTCGTCACTTACTGAGTTGATTTCTGAAGACATTTTGAGGAAGATATGTCCAATAAACCTGTGTCCTAAACTCTAAAATTTCCTGTACGAAGCAATTGGGTTTCAAAACATATGTTAAGATTCAGAATACGAGACAATATTAAATACAGGATATTTTGTGAAGAGTTTATTTTATTTTACCTCTTTAAGGATAGGATCTCAAGTAGAGTGGGTTTTAGAAATAACTCATATAATATAAATTTATTTTGCCTGGCAAGATTAGGTCATTAGGCACTTTTCCATCGAACCGGAAAATATGACATTTACATGTGATTTATATGTGTTAAATTTTAAAGAAATTAGTTAGAAATGAAACAACACAGCATTAATAATACTAATAACATTGATGGTAGTAGTAATAAAAATGATGATGAGGATGAATATTAAGATAACAGGACCATAGTGTTCACACAATAATTAGGCTTAATTTAGATAATTTCTAATATCATTCGTTTGATTATATAGGCCTACCGTACCTAGCTTGAAGAAGGCTAATCTATATATCAACAAAATGCACTGAAAGGAACTCCAAAAAAGGGCTGTGCTAGATTAATGAACGTTTGTAGGCGTGTTTATACACCTGAAAGGTAATGTTGATTCAAATTTCCCGCAAATCACATTAATGGGACGCTAGTAGCGGCCCCGTTACGTTGCACATCAGGTTTGCTTTAAATACGGGTTGTACTGGGCGAGAGCGTTGGTTACCTGTGAGATTGGACGGAGTTACTGTGAGTGAGTGAAAAATGCTTTAACGACAACGAAGAGGCCAGAATCAAGAGCTCATTGCGATTGAACGAGGCTGTATAATAGGGCTACTTGAAGGTGAAATTTCCTTCCGCGCTATTGCAGAACGACTTGGCAGGAATGTCTCCACTGTACATGCGTGCTGGCAGCAGTGGTCACGAGAAGGTACGTGCGCAAGAATACCGGGCTCCGGAGGTCCCGTGGCACCACCGAGAGAGAGGACCGCCATATTCGGCGTACGGCTGTGGCGCAACGGACTGCGTCTGCAGCAGCAATTCGAGCGGCGGCTGACACAACAGTGACGCAACGAACTGCTCGAAAACTGTTATTGAAGGACAGCTCCAAGCCAGAAACACTGTGACGTGACACAACAGTGGTGAAACGAACTGCTCGAAAACTGTTATTGAAGGACAGCTCCAAGCCAGAAACACTGTGACGTGACACAACAGTGGCGAAACGAACTGCTCGAAAACTGTTATTGAAGGACAGCTCCAAGCCAGAAACACTGTGACGTGACACAACAGTGGTGAAACGAACTGCTCGAAAACTGTTATTGAAGGACAGCTCCAAGCCAGAAACACTGTGACGTGACACAACAGTGGTGAAACGAACTGCTCGAAAACTGTTATTGAAGGACAGCTCCAAGCCAGAAACACTGTGACGTGCATTTCACTTACTCCAAAGCACCGCCGTCTGCGACTTCAGGGGTGTCAAGCGAGATTTCATTGGAGCATGGAGTGGAGGTCCGTTGTGTTTTCCGATGAAAGCCGGTTCTACCATGGTGCCAGTGATAGACGTGTAGCAGTTAGAAGAAGGCTAGGTGAGCACCTGCATTCTACATGTCTGTGGCGTCGGCACACTGGACCTACACCGGTAGTTCCGGTCTGGGGAGCAATTTCCTATGACAGCAGGTGCACTCTCGTGGTAATCTCACACACCCTGACAGCAGGTGTGTACGTCCGTGTGATGATCCGACCTGTTGTGCTGCCACTCATGAACAGCAATCTCGGGGAAGTTTTCCAACAGGATAACGCACGCCCACATGCCGCTGTTGTAACCCAACGTGCTCTGCGAGAGTGTCGACATGTTGCCTTGGCCTGCTCGATCTCCCGATCTGTCCCCAATCCAGCATGCATGGGACATCATTGGACGACAACTCCAGCGTCATCCATAACCGGCATTATCCGTCCCTGTGTTGACCGACCTAGCTCAAGAGACATGGAACTCTATCCCACAAGCTGACATCCGGCACCTGTGCGACACAATGCATGCACGTTTGCATACCAGCATTTAACACTCAGTAACAGTTAGTAATGGACCAGCATGGCACATTTGCGATGGCCTTTCCCGCGCAGATATTAACCTGTAGTCTTGCACATTTAATCAATTAAATACGTTACCTCGACAAATATTTTGCCAAAACTTCCGTATACTACATTCCTTATTTCATGGAGTTTGTATATTTTTCCGCCATTGTACACGAGCAAGCCAGAATTCGAATATTTCAAGAAATATGACGACGTTACCTGAAACTAGCCAAACAAGTACATTACGACAGGTGAAACATGGCCATAGTAAATTAGGTCACATACATAACGAACAGAGCAAGTGTTGTGTTTGTCATTAAGGGAAGCTGTGGGGCGTTAGAGTATTCGAAATGCGGTAATACAAAAGTGAAAATGAGACGTTCCGTCAGTATTTTAGAAAATATATTGCGGAATCTCGTAGATATATATTGTCAATACTTCTCTGATACGCTTATAATATGCTGCTTCCATTAAGAATGTTCCTCTATAATAAAACAAATTGACTGATTCACTGAAAACAAAAGTGATGAATTATGCAGGTAACATTTTGTTTAAAATATTTTAAGCGAATTCCTAGAGGAGAATATCAATCGCTTGAGATATTACGTTGTTTAGCCTGTCTCCTCGCGTGTCGGTCTAGTTACAAATATCTTACGTCTATTGAAATTCTTATTTCATCATTTAGTCCTTCCAGTTCACAGCGCAGATATAACTGTATATCGTCTGTATACATGCGGTGTGTGCAGCTGCTAATTATGGACGTAATCGTTGATATAGACGAAAAAGGAGCGAATCAAAGACAGACGCCTGTGAAGCACCGTCATTATAGGTAATTTTTACCACTGCTGAAGACCGCGAAGGTGAGAGTTAGTTTATCCATTTGAGACTATTTGTCGAAAGATGGTGCTCAAACATTGTCTACTGAGTCAATTTTTCTTTTGTCCATCGCATTCCGAATGTCATCTGTAAACTTAGCTAATGTGGTACTAGTGCTATGGTTGCGTCCAAAAGTACAGTGGAGATCGTCAAGAGTATTGTGTGTTTACAGATAGTGGGAAAGATTTCGGCGTACAATGTATTCCGGAGCTTTTGAAATCGTCAGGAAGTACTTACTGTTCGGTAACCAACAACGTCTTCAGGTAGAGATTTTTAAGAACTAGGACGACGACGATACATTCCCATAAGGATTACCATCAGTGATGATTAAATATGTGAGTTACGGTTGGTGAAATGATGTAAATTATATTCTTAATAACTTGTATTTATACTATATGTTGTATGTTCCTTTGGACTTTGATTTTAATGTAAGTATGGTTTGTTTAAGTAGCGGGGGAGTCACAAGAGAAAATTAGAAATTTCCAATGTCAGGAACAGGGAAGCAAGAAGTGGACTGCGAGACTTCAAACTTCAGAATGTCAAACACAACAACAAATTGGTAGCTCTTCTCAGCTCTCCAACTTTATATGTGTTAGAAATACGGCACAGGTTGTTAAGCAATTATTTCTCAAAATCCCTTCTCTAAACAGATCAGTACGTAGCGGTAACTCCTCGTGAATCACCCCGTATGCTCCACATTGACACGTCACGAAATTCCGAAATGAGCCGGTGTAGCTGGATTGTTCACCGGTAATAACTCGAGTAAAGTAAAGGGAGCTTAGTTTACCCATTAAAGAGTACACGGGACTGAAGTTCAAACATATTCGGAATACCTTTATTTTCTCCTTAAATCTGCCCTAACACGTTATTAATTTCATATTCTCTTCGTGTGTTAATTTTAAATTAATCAAAGAGGGAAGTTGGAGAGCTGAGAAGAGCTACTAATTTGTTGTTGTGTTTGACATTCTGAAGTTTGAAGTCTCGCAGTCCACTTCTTGCTTGCTGGTCCAAATAAGCTAAGTAATCAGGAAAGTGGAGAAGTGAAACAGCTAACTGCCTGGGAAGGGAAGGGGAGGGTGTGTTCGTGTTGGGGCAGGAGTCACCGTTTATTTAAGTTGAGCATTCTGACATTGTTTGTCTTGTGTATTTGTTCAAAACAAAGGGGTCGACATTACTGCATGCAATATATAACCAAGCAGGGTGGACCCGGCTGGCTGCCGACCAGACGGAAGTTATCTCCACCCTGCTTCTATGTAGACAAACCTTATTTCTTATTTATATTAGCAAACCGCTCTTCCTTCGAGATTTATATCCAACTGACGTATGTCACAGGGACCGTACGACACCATCTGTTCTTTGTTTCACTCCTCTGGAGGTCTTGGGTTCCATAAATTTTTATGAATTCCACTGGTCAATATTTAAGCTGAGGTACTTCCTTTCCACGTCGATGTATGGGTTTGCCTACACTATTTATTTCTTCTCGCGGCTGATCGATACCAAGGCAACATTTTTCAGGAACCGTCTTGACCACTTCGCGGCTCACAGGAAAGTGGGTTGGACTAGAAAATAACGTTCATCATGTAAATTCGCGTGTGTCAGTGTGTCAGCACGGCTTAATGTCCCGAAGGTCAACAGTTACCAACTCGGTAAATTTCTTACAAGATATTTCTTTGATCAGGGCAGTCAGGCGGATGTAATACACACAGATTTTAAAACTGCGTTTGACGAAGTATATCACCACCAACTTCTAGGTAAATTAAATTCAAAAAGCTTTTCTGAGCCAATTCTTCACTCTTGAGTTCATACTTTTAAAGACAGAACCTAGTATGTCACTTTTAGAACATATTTTGGTACATCTAAAAGATTGTCTTCCTTCTCAGGAATTCAACAACCTTCAAATCTGGGACCAATTCTGTTTTTACATTTCATTGACAATCTCCCAAGTTGTGTAAGACATTTCAGCTGCTTACTTTAAGTAGATGATCTGAAATGATACAAGCCTATTTCAACACCAAAGGATTGTCATATTGTAGAGTGCAATAAAGATAACATCTGCGAATGGATCATTAAGAACAAACTAAAATTCAATATTTCTTTCTTTCTCAAGAGCCAATATGCCGATAACTATTACTTAAATAATGTTATAATGTTAATACTGTTTTAAGGGGGTTGAAAAGAAGTGAAAAAGGGGGTTCAATCCTTTTTATGAGGATACTTATATATTTAAACTGGAGATGTTACAGATATGGAATATGGTACTTGGAATCTCCTTTAAAATTAAATACACACTTCTTTGTTTCCTGAAAATCCACCTAAGGGTAGTATAAAGATATATTACTTAATGCCAAATTAACATTCCTAAATCATATTGAAAGAACAGCTAACGGCGCTTATAAAAATGCTAGGGCCGGGCTGAGTGGCTAAGAGGTTGAGGCGCTGGCCTTCTGACATCAACGTGGTAGGTTCGATTCTGGTTCAGTCTGATGTTATTTACAGGTGCTCAAATACGTCAGCCTAGTGTCGGTAGTTATACTGGAATGTAAAATAACTCCTGTGGAGCTAAATTCCGGTACCACGGCGTCTCCGAAAACCATAAAACTAGAATTTTCTTTTTATGCATAATGTAAGAGCATTAAATTGAATACCAACAAGACTGCTCGCTTTTACATCTTAGATATTAAATAAGATAGCGATTAAAAGCATTCCATTTCTACCGTCCGGGTTTCAAATGTATTTTACAGCCTCAGTCGACAGTAGACTCTCCAAAATATAAAAATTTGAAAAGTAACTTAAATTTAAAACCGTAGTGAAGCACGCGTATCTTGCTAGTTTCTGTATATGAGAAAACACGAATTTCAATTATGTTCTATGGGGAGTGTAAGAACGGCCACTTCAGTAGATATAATGCAGTAAATATAACAACAAGGCTGTGAAGAATAAGAAGCTACATTTTGCCTGCAATAAGCAAACTTTCGTCCATCGGCTCTGGCTCATAATTTAGGCACTAACAACAGTTTAAATTCTGTTCATTTAATTAAGAGTAAAGTTAATTGTATTTATCTATACTAATATTATAAAGAGGAAAAATTTGTTTGTTTGTAACGAATAGACTCAAAAACTACTGAATCGATTATAAAAATAGAAAGCTACATTGCCAATGAGTGACATGGGCTGTATTTTATTTTCAAAACAATTCGAGGTGGGGGGCACGGGGGGGATAATAGGCTAATATAGGCAAAATATCGAATGTGTCGTATAAGGACGAGACAAAGCTCAATTTAACCCTCTTGACGCAAAGAACTAAACTCGGTAAGCCGTACGGGCCCGAAAACCATGTTTTAAGGCCGTAAAACCAACCGTTACGGAGATGTTGGCACCACAATATCCCTGCTCTAGGAATCGGATAAAAGAAATGAACTGCCGTAATCATGGTAACGCCAGCTCCAGGATTCTAGAGCAGCGAGATTATGCATGTACGTTTGGGCATAGCTGCCAACCAAAATTGGTACACATAAGACTTACTATCTGAAAAAATGTACTGTTGTGTAAGGCACTCATAGGACTCCTTTTGGCGGGGATGGAAAGGGGGTCAAGTATAAAAATATTATCTTACAATATATAAAAATGGATGTATGTGTGTGTGTGTGTGTGTGTGTGTGTGTGTGTAAATGACACATCTCCTCCAACCACTGGAGTAATTTCAACCAAACTTGGTACACGTATTACTTACTATAGGGAGACGAGCACTGTGGGGGTAAGCTATCCCTAGCGCCCTTAAGGGAGGGGGTCAGGGGTGTTAGTTATAAATATAATCGAGAATAGTGTCGAATTCATAGTTTTCGGGGTCGCTGATTTGAAAAGAAATACTCCAGAAATTTTTAAAGTCCAAGTTCGGCCCCCTTTTACGTGGGGAGCGAATGGGAGGGGGATGATATATAGAAATAATTAAAAACAGTTTCGAATCCATAGTTTCCAGGGTCTCCGGATTGTTTACAGGTCCAAGTGGGGGGAGGGCGAAGGGGGTGATATATAAAAATAATCGGAAAACTATATATAAAATCTTATATTCTTCTTCTTACTATATATAAATGGATGTATGTGTGTACGTTGGTGTGGGTGTGTGTGGGTTTGTAAATGACACATCTCCTCCTAAACCACTGGAGCAATTTCACCAAAACTGGTACACTTATCAATTAATATCAGGAGACAAACCGCGTGGGGGTAAGACACCCCTAGCACACTTATGGGCAGGGGGCGAGGGGGGTGGTGTAAATATAATCTAGAATAGTATCGAATCCGTAGTTTTCGTAGTCGCTGAAATGAATAGTGACACTCCGAATTTTTTAAAGTTCATGTTCATCCCCCTTTGGGGTGAGGGTGAGGGGGGAGTGAGATATAAACATAATCGAAAACAGTGTCGAATCTACAGTTTTCGGGGTCACTGAGGTGAATGGTGACAATCCAGATTTTTATTTCTTAGGGGTGGGGGCGAGAGATGAACAGTCTCATTGACAGTTGAAATCCTGTATATCGTATCTATAGTGCGACGGCTAAATACATATAGTTATCACTTATTAATTTTTGACAGGATCAAATACGTCCCAGTAGATTCGAGCTTCCATAAGGACGAAGTTTTACTCGAAAATTAAATAATCTAAAACTTGAAATCAAACACACCTAAATAATTCTAAAACTACATAATAGATCGTAACATATCAATCTGCAAGTCAAAAAGGAATTCTATAAAAATTCACTTCACACATAACTAACTGGCAATACAAATCTTAAAGGGAAATATTCAGAAACTATATGGGCAACGCCAGGTACTACAGCTAGTTAGAATAATAAAGTTGTTACCATCCCTGCCGTCATAATGTTCATTAATACATATATAATTAACCCATATCATTATCATGATCATCATCTTTAATATAATAAATGTATGTAATGTTATATTTTAAATGTGTAAGTTGTACTGTAATTAGAGATTTGTTCTCTGTTGTAGACTTGTCATTAAAGCAATACAATAAAAACATTGTGTATGGGTAAGATGCAGGGGGTTAAATAGGATAAGCCATACAAAGTTTATAATTAATTATCTAATATAACTTCATAGCTTGAGTCCCACCCTGTAAGAAAGGCAATGAATAATAACAGCCACATATCAACTTTCTACCAATTACTATATATTTTGTTATTGTTTTCAGGAATTACAACGTTGTTTTACGTATGATTCTGGTAGTATTGTCTATTAATGCTAATAATAATAATAATAATAATAATAATAATAATAATAATTACATTGCAGTATTCATTCTTTAATCCCCTGGAAATTAACAAAACGCCCATGTACTGTACGTTTTTTTTAACTCTATGGACTGCTTTAGTTCCACAACTGTAAACTTCAAATCATTAGAAATAAGTTTAAGCATAATCACTTTGGCCTCCCTCTGCTTCTCTCCCTCCTATATTCTCCTGGTATGACCCCATCCACAGGATAATATTTACAACGGTGTAAATAAGGGTAGCTCGACGGAAAAAAAAATAGGGTATTGAAATTAATATAATTTTTCGTGATATTTATTATGTGTTTTAAATGCGAGTTTCTCATGATATTCATAATATTGGGATAGTCTGGGATAATATTAGTCCGGAAAAGTCCGGCTCCATGGCTAAATGGTTAGCGTGCTGGGCTTTGGTCACAGGGGTCCCGGTTCGATTCCCGGCAGGGTCAGGAATTTTAACCTTAAAATCATCATCATCATTTCATCCTCATCACGACGCATATGTCGCTTACGGGAGTCAAATCAAAAGACCTGCATCTGGCGAGCCGAACTTGTCCTCGGACACTCCCGGCACTGAAAGTCATACGCAATTTCATTATTTTTCGAGGAAAAATAAGTTTTGTTGTGTTTTGGCACTCGCTTCATCCTAGGACTCTTTATCTTGTTTTTTGTTTTCACGTAAAGGCTACTTGACGAACAGTGCTCAAATTTAGCAATCATACAACTGGAAACTTTATTAAACGTATAGGCTACTTACTATTACAGCTTAATAAGGGAGCCCTGCAGGAAAATAAAATGTGAAGCAAGTGATAGGAAAATGTACGCCAAGAACTCTTAAAAATAAATACCCTGCCTACACTGTTGGACCTTCCAAATAATGAAGTCATTGAGTGTACATAAAATTCGATTTCCTAGAAAAAGGTTTGAAAGCATTTTCTTCGTAATTCTAAGAGTAATCCATGGATAAAGATGCTTTTCTGTGTTTTACTATTGCGGGTCATATGGCGAAAGAAAATGTGAAGTACGTCAGAGGAAAACATACGCGTGGGACCCTTAAGAGTGAATAAGCTGCCTGAACGGTAAGTCCTATTGAACACTGAATCAGAGCAGGTGTACTTAAAATTCGATTTGCCAGGAAAATATTATATGAATTGTCTTAGCAACACTAATCCTTTCCGGAAGAAAATGCTTTTCTACGTTTTGGCGTATACTCTTGAGAGTAGGAGTGTGATGTCCTTACTTCGGAAAAATGAAATAAGGCACGAAATTGTGGATACTACACCAATTAATCCCAAAACAGGAACACACACTTCTGTGTAATTCATGGCGCCAAATCACACTCTCGTTTTTTCTTTACTTTTCGCAGTAACCAAGTACAAACCATACTCAATTGACTCCGTTTCAATTTGAAGGACCGTACACTAGCTCTGCGTATGAGTCTATCTTATTGAATTTTAAATACCTTGGATTGACATGCAACATGAACAGATTAAACAAATGACAAACAAAAGCAGAAAAACCCTCTGTCAGCTATCAAAGATTTGAGGTTCACTGCAAGATACTGAACTAATAGGCCTATCTTGCTAATATACGATATTGTTTTACCTCTCGCTTAGTCACAGCCTTCATGATGCTCAACATTCTCTTAGTTGAGGGGATCTCTTGGAAACGTATTCTTCTTTAGGGAAACGTTTCAAACTTTTCACACGATATCTGTAAGCAGGTCAATTACCCCATATCAATATATCAATATATCAATATACCATATATCAATAAAAACATTAATATTAATCATTAACAACATTTCCTTAATAACTTTTATGCAAATACATATTAAAAAACCGCGTCGTTGCGTTAATATTGCTGTCATGTTGGTTTTCTGTCCATTGCCAGATCCTTTAAGACTTTCGAAAAACCACACAGACAGTCTTTCTAAGATATGAAACGGCAGGTGAGCAGTGAGTGTCTGCCATTATAATGAAAACTGCCTTATACGATAGTAACTGCCAGTAGGCAAGAGTGCATGCAAGCGTAATGAAAACTCCCCGACTCTGGCAGAAGGCTAGGGGGCCTGCTATTACACTGGCAACTCCTAAACCCGGTCTTCACGGAAACAACGTACGGCGTCCTCCCCATCGCGTTTCCTGGGTAACACTAAGGTCTTTATAGTTTAATTAAATCTAACTCACAACGTGTTCACTACTTCACATAGAATCCTGTATACAATGTAGAATTACGCAGCGAAGCACCTGCACATTAACTAGTTATCAATAGAGTTAGCTTTCCGTAATATAAAAATGTCTATAGATCGCTATAATGAGTTAAATGAGGTCAGTAAATATAACGAAATTAATACTATGAGTTTAACAACGACAGTACGCTTATAGTGACCTATTTCGTTGAAAGGTAACACAGTCTTAGCTGTGAAAGGGCACGTATCAGTGAGTATGTCGCAAATATATTCATTTCAATTTCATTATTTTTTCTTTGACATCGATGAACTGCTATGATTATTTCATGATTATGTACAAGAGTGTTTGATCGTTTAGGTGGATTTGGTGTGGACAGTTTGAACAAGATATAGTATTTAATTTCTTTCATTAATCATCATTAGCATCGAATTAGGTCGATTCAAGAGGGATAAGTCATTTTATTTAGCACCAAATATAGTTGATCATATGTAAGTCAGCTGGCTGTGGTAGCCACAGTAGTTGTCGAACATGGTGTAGTGCATGTTTTAGTATTATGAGCTCTATTTGACGTTGTTTGTTCAGCAGACACGACCGTCATAGGGATTTTACCGCTCTTGGACATATGTGAATAGTCCAGCTCTATAAAACGTGTACGAAGGCATTACCATACAAATGGATATGACAGTTATTTCATCGCAGTAAGTTACAATAGGTTACTTTACTAATTACTGCATTGCGTGTTATTACTACCCTTCGACAATTAAAAGTAAATAATAGTATGAGGCAGGTTAATACCCTAGTACATAATAATAATAATAATAATAATAATAATAATAATAATAATAATAATAATAATAATAATAATAATAATAATAATACCTAATATTAAACACAATATGTACATATGATTTTAAAAATATAGAAATTCACTGTCACTACAAGGCTTCATCCCTTGCGTAATGAGAAAGAGGAAGTGAACTTTTTGCGCAGTCGAGCAGGTGGTATATTGAACAAAGCGAGCCGCAGTCTCACAAACACAGTCGCTGGATACCTGGTGAAAATCTTTCTTATTACACCTACGCTGATGAAAGCCGTGAATTGCTCCTCTCGTGTGGAGGTGACGAAGCTTAAAATTGGCTGCTTTGCATTCATCATTACTCATGGCGGGAGAATTAAAGAATTCTGGGTCAATTTCTGCAGTTTTCAGGAGCTGTTCGTCCGGGAACCTTTCGGTAGCTGGGATTGGCGTCAAATTATAAGTTGTCATCAGGTATTCTATGAAAGAAAATGTTCCTGTTTGATGGCATACAAGTCGATTTGGTGAGAACATTGAGAATCAGAGTGCTCTTTTTATGTAACTGACTTAATTTCTGTCTAAATTTTCCAGATTGCTGTATAAAAGGTACGGCCATGTTATCTCATTCGCATACGATGCTACTGGTGCAACTTTCAGCTTGAATACAAATGGATATGACAGTTATTTCATAGCAGTAAGTTACAATAGGAGAATGAGCATTATCATCGACGGAAGTGAATTCAGCGACATATTTATCCCTAAAGACTTGTAAAAATGATCGAAGAATTTCATCGGTTAACGTCCCTCGAATTGGTATCAAGGGTGTACGACGGCCATGTCGTAGCCACTGTTCTATCCGCAATGTGCATTGTGAAAGTGAATTCAGTGACTTGTAGAATCACCCTTAATAATAATAATAATAATAATAATAATAATAATAATAATAATAATAATAATAATAATTTGAAGTACTCGCACACCCTAATTTTGGATCACTTGCAACTGAGGAAAGTGTATTTAAGTTAATGCGATCAATTGATTTTTGTATATGCGTTTGCCCTATTCTTATTACATCTAGCTAATACATCGCAAAAATGGACGAAAATTGGAATATAAAACATGGAATTCAACAATTAAGTTACAGGATGCGGTTTGTTTTATCACAGAGGAAAAAAACTGTAAATGTAAAGATTTCGAACTCAAATAAACAGTAATCATGAGAAAATTATAATCTGATAATAATGTTATTGTTTTCCCCACTAACTAATTTTGCGGATTTTTGGAGACACCGAGGTGCCGGAATTTGTTCACGCAGTAGTTCTTTCACGTGGCAGTAAATCTATGTATTTTAGCACCTTTAAATACCACCGAACTGAGCCAGGATCGAACCTGTCATGTTGGGTTCAGAAGGCCAGCGCCTCAACGTCTGGGCCACTCATCCCGGCAGATTTAAATCGTTTTTTCTTTAACTTAAGGATGCCCCTCCTTCACTCTGCCTTAATATCGTAAATGACCGGGCGAGCTGGCCGTGCTGTTAGGAGCGCCCAGCTGTGAGCTCGCATCCGGGATATAGTGGATTCAAACCCCACTGTCGGCAGCCCTGAAGGTGGTTTTCCGTGGTTTCTCATTTTCACTCTAGGCAAATACTGGGACTGTACCTTAATTAAGGCCACGGCCGCTTATTTCCCATTCCTATGCCTTTCCGGCCCCATCGTCGCCTAAGAACTATCTGTGTCGGTGCGACGTAAAACAAATAGCAAACAAAAAATATCATAAATGGCCTTCTCTACCTTTGCTCACGTGGCATACTTGCTATCAGTACACTGATGTTATCTTGCAGAAGAAGGTTCCATTCTATCGGGCAATTCTAATGAGATCTGGCATAGTCTGTGGAGCTTGTGTAGGATAAAAAAGGAAACGCCATTTATATCATGTCCCATGTCTCTCTCACGAAGCTCTTCACTGTTGGACCTCGATGAGGGTGAGAATTATCATGGACGGAAATGAATTCAGCAAAAATTCAAACTTGTAAAAATGATCGAAGAATGTCATAGGTGTACCACAGGGAAGTTAACGTAACTCGAATTGGTATCAAAGATGTACTGCGGCCATGCATAATACTAGCACAAAACATTACACCATAACCTCCGAATGCATGCACCTTTTGAACATGCTGGTATTATCCTGCACGTCCTTTACATCTTCACACTATTTGTCGTCCTGCATCAGGCCTAAGTAATATCCGTGTTCCATACACAAAAATGACATGACGTCATTCGCCAAACCTCGAATTAAGATATTAGACGGCCCATATTTTCCTCTCAACACATGACGATTCTCTTAATGGAACACGTCGAAGCGGTACAATTCTTAATTGGACACTAGGCAGCGTATTGTGTGCAGTTTGTACAGATACATAAGTCCTGGTTGCCCTCAAGAAGTTATCTCGTAATTGTTGAGAAGTCGAAGTTCGTTTCTTCTGCGCTGTTTTGCGTTGATATGGCGTTGTCACCCTCGGTCTAACCTACCTCGATCTGTCAGTCATATGATAGGTCTGAAGGCACGTTTTCCACGTTTTTAACATTACGCTTTGAGTAACCCTTACGGTGCGTGATACTTCAGCTGTGTGATATCCACGTTTGTGATTCGGACACATCCCAGGTAACATAAAGAATGTACTCCTTCACCCCTTAAATGAGAAGAGGACAGGCCTATTGTCAACAAATAGGGAGGCATTTCGTTTGTCTCCGTCATTTATAAAATCCTCTCCAAATCACCACGATGTAGACCTAAAGTTTAAAAAATCCATATAAACGAAGAGTAAGATGAGCAACAGTCAGTGTTCAGGAAGGGGTATTCACGTACAGAACATCTTCTGAGAAACCAGAAGAGAACACATCATGACATTCGTGTACTTCAAGAAAGCTTGTGATTCAATAGATCGTAAAGCACAAATAAGAAATCTACAGGTTAGATATCAGTTCCCTGGCGTTACTCGTGCAGAGCCTTGCAGACACGTTACTCTAAGTGAGCTCCCCAATGATTTGAGGTAACAACCGGTCTTTCACCGCTCCTATTCAACTGTGTCCTAGAAAACATAATTAGGAAATGTAGGTCAAAAATTAGCATACGTGATACCTAGTATGAAATAAAGATTGTTTGTAGAAAAAATCACTCGTGTTCGATTGTCTAGCCTTTCATTGACGATGTCATTCTTCCGGTGAGCACCCCCAAACGGCCACGAAGCGGGCTGAATAATTAAAACATATGACTGAAAAACTGTGCTAAGAATGACCTTCGAAGAATCAGCATAATGACTAAAACGACGTGGATCCCAGCAACAAAATTTGGGAAAACCCGCCTTTCAAAGATATCAGTACCTTGTAGAAATTCACATCCTCAATATGAATGAAAAGAAAGCACTGGAAAAAGAGCCTAGCTTTCGGACTGTGTCATGGAACTTACCTGAAGTTTAAAAAATCCATGTAAACGAAGAATGAGATGGACATCTGTCGGTGTTCAGGAAGGGGCGTTCACGTGTAGAACATCTTCTGAGAAACCAGGAGAGAATCATTATGACATTCGTGGACTTCAAGAATCTCATCACCATATAATCCAGATGAGCACGTTACTTTTTGTTGGCCAGAAAGTGTTGTCTCCATGTGGCGGAAGCTCTTACTGGGGTGAATGAATGGGTAGGACAGAAATCAGATTCCTGAGAAAATGTAGGGTCCAAAGAAGTCACGAAAGAAGAAACTCTCCTTCCACTTGACACCGAATCAGGAGCTCTATGAAGGAGTCGCGAAAATGACATCTAAATTTGGGAAACGTAGAGAAGCCTTTTAAGGATACATCTTGAGGAAGAATCCGGAGAGTCTGGCACACAGGATCCTGACTCTGCAAGAAAAATGAAAAACCCAACCTCTGTGGTTAAGAGAAATACACAAAACCTTTGAGGAGGAAGGAACATTTTGGGAATGAGGGATGCACTCGAGGTTCAACTATTCAAGCCATGAAACATCTTGGTAAAAGAGTCCAAGACTTAAGGATCTCTGGGGAGAGTGAAAAGAAAAGTGTATAATTCCGAGAGATAGAAGCACTGGTGGCTAGTATAAGCGAAATTACAGAAGGATTGAATGTGGGGTGTCGAAACGCTACTTCGATGTGCTAAGTCTGAAAACCTGAATCATGAGATGAAGATGTAAATCTACTGAGAGTATTTGCAATGGTCTAGTAATGGTGAGTTTTGGATTGGGAATTACAGAATAATGCACGCAGGGACAATAGTGAACAGACCTGAAACAGGAATAAATCGTGAGTAAAACTATGGTACGTGAAGTGAAGGGATATTGAGCCTTTCTTCGTAGATAAAAAGTAAATTACCTCGGCTGCGTCGGCGGCATGTATCTGCATATTCTTGTTGTCTCAAGGGGTTTACCTGATGTTTTGTCACTTGCTGACAGAATCGACGGGGAAAAAGAAAGTTATAAATGAAGGGCAATAATAGACTCAGAAAAGTGAAACAAATATGTAGTGAACCAGAAAAATAAGATAATTACAAAATAAATTTAAACCGATTACAAATAATTAAATTTAAAACATTATTTATATCGATTCTTTCACGACTCGTAATTATAGACATGAAGGGCTCGATGGAATATAGTCTTAAGCCACCATTTTGTGTTTTTTGAGATGTTCATGCCATCGTATTCTTTAAATTTCCCTCTTTAATATCACACTAAGAAGTTTCTTGTATTTATAAAAGATGGCAGCATATGCTAGGTGGAAGTTCTTTACTTTGCCATTTAGTGACAATGTCAGAAGTAACACAGTCATAAGCCACACCAAAATGGCGTCGAAGTCAAGAGTGAATGAAGATTTATCTCCTGTTCAGAGGACTTTTGAGAATAATGAAGCTGAAAGTGAAGAGTCAGATCCATTTGATACAGAGGGTGATGATTCTTGGCACCCATCAAGCAACAGTTCCAGCTCTAATGACAACTTGGTAAAATTATAGACAAATTTTATCATGGATAACCTCTAGTTTGTGGCTTGTGACTGTATTTTACTCATTTTACTTACTTTACAAATAACTCGTATCTTATGAAAATGCATGAACAGTAGCGTTAGATTTGATAACCGTAGAATAATAATTTAGTAGAACTACTAATATTAACAATATTTACATAGAATATCATATGAAAGCAATTAGCAGTTAAATATCTGTTGATGTAGCTTATAACTATGTTCAACTGAAATTGTCTGAATTTGTTACTCCTAATTTTAGAGCTTGAAGTTAGTAGAATGCCTGAGGAATCACCAATAGTATATACCCCAGATGAATGGGTGGATGTTGTGAAGTCAGCAAGTCCAAAAAACTTCATTGTGACAAAAATGAAAAGAGAGGATTTCAAAACTTTAGATGATCTCAAGTCATTGCTATCAATACCCACTAAATTCACAACTAGAGATTCAGTTCACTTCAGTGAAGCTACACAATTTCAATTGAATTTCAAAGACCCTTTTCAGCTAGGTAGGGGCTGCCTGGCCGAGGCGGTAAAGGCGTGCTCGGTTCGCCCGGAAGGATGTGGGTTCGAATCCCCGTCAGGAAGTCGTAAAATTTAAGAAATGAGATTTCCACTTCGGGAGATGCATATGGCCCTGAGGTTCACTCAGCCTACACCAAAAATGAGTACAAGGTTAATTCCTGGGGGCAAAGGCGGCCGAGCGTAGAGCCAACCACTCTACCCCTTTACTTGGCGAGGTTAACAATGGTGGAAGCCTTTACCTTCCACTCTTCCAAGGGCCTTCATGGCCTGTACGGAGGTGACTTTGCTTTGCTTTTCAGCTAGGTTAAGCATTGTTGTACTACATTAGGGCCAGTTCAGTATGCAAACATTCGCACCGAGAAGAAAGGAAGATTTGTGGAACATTATCCATTTCAGCTCAGAGTAAAAAACAGAAATCAACTCCCTGTCAACCACAAGAAATTTACTGATGTCATGTCTCTCATGGCATTCATTCCTGTAGCCAATCAACTCATCTTCATGTCCCTTACAGGATATAATGTTGTGGAAGAATTCCCTTGAGATACACATTATGTTTCTTTAAAGTATGTGTATTCTTTCTCAAATATTGTGTTTTCTTAAATTAATGTGTTCATTCTCAAATATTGTGTCTTTATAATTAAGTGTAGGCTTATTAATTCTCTAATATTGTGCTATTCTTGATAAATAAAAATGTATTCGCCCTCAAGTACTTAAATTTATTTCCGGGAAATAAAGTCATAAGCCCATGTTAGTTACCTCATTCATCAAAAATGCTCTTAAATCATATACTAGGGCAAAGTGTTGTTTTACTGTCTCCCATATGTTTTATAACACATACAGGTGTTCATTTATACAAGGATAGTTATTACAAATATAGTGGATTATTTACAGATTTGAGCTGAACTTTAATTTGTCATTTACTCAGAACTATGTTATTGCGGCTTATGATTATATTCCACCGAGCCCTACACATAATAATAAACTTTAGGGATTTTTCCCTGTCAAGAATACAAGGAGAAATTATTTGCAACTCGCAGAGAACTTTACTCCCCGTCTTCAGAAGAAAATCTCGACTATTCGCAAGTCTCTCTACTACCGTAAATAAAAACATTTACATCATGATGATGATAATAATAATAATAATAATAATAATAATAATAATAATAATAATAATAATAATCACCATCGACATCATAATGCTTCCAATGTAATCTGCTCAATCACACACACACATACATACATACATACATACATACATACATACATACATACATACATACATGTACATATACAAAATAACATGTCGTAACTGACTGACTGACTGACTGACTGACTGACTGACTGACTGACTGACTGACTGACTGACTGACTGACTGACTGACTGACTGACTGACTGACTGACTGACTGACTGACTGACTGACTGACTGACTGACTGACTGACTGACTGACTGACTGACTGACTGACTGACTGACTGACTGACTGACTGACTGACTGACTGACTGACTGACTGACTGACTGACTGACTGACTGACTGACTGACTGACTGACTGACTGACTGACTGACTGACTGACTGACTGACTGACTGACTGACTGACTGACTGACTGACTGACTGACTGACTGACTGACTGACTGACTGACTGACTGACTGACTGACTGACTGACTGACTGACTGACTGACTGACTGACTGACTGACTGACTGACTGACTGACTGACTGACTGACTGACTGACTGACTGACTGACTGACTGACTGACTGACTGACTGACTGACTGACTGACTGACTGACTGACTGACTGACTGACTGACTGACTGACTGACTGACTGACTGACTGACTGACTGACTGACTGACTGACTGACTGACTGACTGACTGACTGACTGACTGACTGACTGACTGACTGACTGACTGACTGACTGACTGACTGACTGACTGACTGACTGACTGACTGACTGACTGACCTGACCTGACCTGACCTGACCTGACCTGACCTGACCTGACCTGACCTGACCTGACCTGACCTGACCTGACCTGACCTGACCTGACTGACTCATCATCGCCGAGCCAAAGCTACTGCGCATAAAGAAATTAAATTTCGAGTATACGTTTATTTTAGAGTGTAGGTGCTCACTAAGGGAGAACATGTGGATGTTCCGTCGCTAAGGGGGTGAAAAGGGGGGGGGGTGTATTTAAATGCTGTATAGACACTAGCTGATGTACCCGTGCTTCACTACGGAATTCTACATTGTATACAGTAGGGATGGGCCCATCGATCGCCTTCTGGAGCAGGCTCGATTGCTGACTTCACGAACTGGTGTGTCGAGCTTGGTCGAGCAAGATCTAGCAGCACAGAATTTCCTCGTGACGTAGGCTTGCATGCGCTCTAGGCAGGACGTGTGTGTTATGACTCGAGCCACACTTCCGTCTTCACTCATTCTCTTTGGTCTTCACATTCCGGCATTACATTTTAGTAGAGGGATTAGTGATCAATCTACAAAAGTACAGACGTGACGTCACCAGCTCGAGCTGCTCGAGCTGCACTCAAGCCCATCCCTATTATACAGTATTCTAGGTTAGGTAGTGTACACGTTGTGAGCAAGATTGTATTAAATTGCATTGCTCTTAACGTTACCCTAGAAACGCGACGGGGAAGTCACCAAACGTCTCTATTCATATGAAGACTGGGTTAGGAAATTTTCATTGTAATTGTAGGCCCGCTTGCCTACTATCAGTCACAATCAAGTGGGGGAGTTTTCATTATAATTCATAGCCACTCAATCTCCGCCTGGCATTTTACATCCTCAGAAAGACTTTCTTAGTAGTTTTCCCAACTGAAATGGACATTAAAATGACGTCAGTAGGAATGGCACGATTGAAAGCAATACTTTCATATGAGATACTCGATCAAATGAAAAACCACACATTTTCTCACTTTTAACGATTAATACTACGCTGCTGATCTAAGAGTCCAAAGTTCCAGAGCTGGAATTTCCAAGCCGCAGACAGCCGTTATCCATGAAAACTCTTCGTCCTTTTTCGGCGGCGGGAGGGGTCGAATAGTGGAGAGTCCCAGGCGAAAAACTATGCTCTTTTGCTAAGCTGTTTCCTAGGAGTACCCGATGAATCGGAAAATCTCAATTCACTACACTGGCGACGGAAAGAACTATCTGACTTGAAGGCAAATTCTTCCTCCAAGCCAGAGGAGAAACCCCCTCTTCACTGCTAATTTTGAATCAAATGAATGTAGAATTTAATAAAAGTTAAGAGAAAGCTTTTCTTGAGAAACAGCTCTTTTCAGGGTTTAATTTTAAGTTATTTAGTGAATTGCGGTGCTATAATTTGGAATAGGCCTAAATGGTAATGCTAGACCAGGTCATACTACTACTACTACTACTACTACTACTACTACTAAGTGAGCCTTTGCCTTAAATGTGCTCATTCAAAACAGCGCGTCAGAGTAGGAATCGAATAGCTGGAATACTATGATGAATCAGTGTGTTACGTACCAGCAACATCAGGAAATATATGAACCAGAGGAATGGCATGCTAAAGAAGAAAGTTTTCTAACTCCCCAGCTATTTCCTGCCAATATTTAGTCAGGCTGTTATACTCGGTACGCAGCAGTAATCCCATCTATCGGAGTTCAGTGGCAGCATAGGAGACACAGAACATCACAACAAACAATGGTCAATGTAATATTATTGTAGCTCAATGTTATGCGCTTTCGATATTGTAGGTCTTCACATTTAGTTTTCTTCTGACTCTGAAATAACATTCTTATCATAGTCGGTACGGTAAAAGTGAATAAAACAAAATGACTTTTGTCATGTAGTACTTTTCGATAGGACCAATAACATAGGTACCGGTACTTAAAAATTAAATATTTGATGCCTTCCCCTAAACTACAATTCCATCCAGGGTGAATAAAATTGTTTATAGCTTAGACTGTAGACTGTAGTTTCTTAATTCCCGACTCTATATATTGATTTTAGTTAAATTCTGTTCACCCATTTTTTCTCGTGGGTCGGCGTTCATATGGACTTAGCAACAAAATTACAAATTCAGGAATATCTCTGTTATCACAGCCGGTACGGAAAAAATGTATAAGACATAAATGATCGGAAATTGAATTTTATATAACTTTAGTTATGTAATATTTACCTATAGGACCAATAATAATATAAATATTTGAGAATTAAATTTCAGGTCTTTCCCTAAACTACAATTTCACTCAGTGTGAACAAAATAATTTATAGCCTAGATTGTAGTGGTTCATCCCCCGACTTTACATACCGATTTTCATTAAATTCTCTTCAGCCGTTTTCTCGTGATGTGTGTACAGACAGACAGACAGACAGACAGACAGACAGACAGACAGACAGACAGACAGACAGACAGACAGACAGACAGACAGACAGACAGACAGACAGACAGACAGACAGACAGACAGACAGACAGACAGACAGACAGACAGACAGACAGACAGACAGACAGACAGACAGACAGACAGACAGAAATTACGGAAAAGTAAAAAATGCATTTCCTCGTTACTGTGGATATGATCGATACAGAAATACCATTCTTTTCAAATTCTGAGCAATGTGCAGACAAAACTCTTATTTTATATAATATGTAGGTATATCAAAAACTTAAAAGTTTACAGACGTAAAAATTGGTATTTGGAATATCGTTTAAAGATAAAGAAACACGTAATTTTCTTTCTGGAAAATCCAATCAATGAGAAGTGGTAGGAGTGAATAAGGGTAACAAATTGGGTGAATTTTCTTAAAGACAACATCTATAGTATATCCCGGAAACGTAACATGTTATAGTACAGACGTGAACATTGGTATTTGGAATCTTCAGTGAAAGTAAAGAAACATAGAAAATTTGTATTCGGAAAATTCAGTTAAGGCGAATTTCAAAATGGGGTGATTTTTAAAATGAGAATATCTGCTGTATATCTCTAAAACTGAACATGTTACAGAAGTGAAAATTGGTATTGTAATCTCTTTTGAAAATAAACACGTATTGTTTTCGGAAGAAAACACTTGGAAGAATGGTTTATTTTTATTATTGTACTGATATCTCTCATCATCATCATCATTGAACAGTATGTCCTGGGTACACCTTCATTCCCGTACAACAAAGTTGGTCTGAAGAAAATCTTTTCGTCCGAAATCGAAATTCTGTATTAGAGAATACCGTTGACATAGTCACAAACTGCCTGCTGTCATTTCTTGATGGATACAGTACTTTTGCATCCATCTCTTGGCACAGGCCAGAGCAAAGTGTAGCTTCCACTGAAGTCCCAGTCTCATCCATGGCTGTGACAATATTTAAGCTGCTGGGGTATGGCTGGTGCTGATTAATGACATTCAGAGCACAAGCAGTGTATCTGAGTGTCATGAAAGGTGTTGCTCATAGGGTTAGTTGTGCTACAATAGCACTGTCTGGCCCAGTGAGGAAAGCAATAGAAAACTACCTCACTCCTCATCTTGCCTAGTACGCCTTATTTTGGTACTGCCATTGGTTTTTGTGGTTTCCCTATAACTGCATAGCCTTTGGTGATGCTATTTGAGGATCCAACCAGCCTCTGGGCTAATGACCTAACAGGCAGACATAGTCAAAAATACAAATAGTAATGCATTAAATGTATTTTTCCCCATGTAACGTGAACAATTCGGTAGGTATGTTTCATATTTAAGTCTGTCACGTATTTGCTCCTCGGTTCATTCATTATCGGAGAGGAATTTAATTAACATGGCACTGACGAATAAAATGAACTTCATGGAAGTGTTATTAAATATTCATGCTGCTGGTAATGAACTCTACCTGCCGCTTTGAAAATATCTTCATGTTCGATACCTTGTTTCGTGCAATATTTAGCAAGTACTCGGCTTTAGTATATGCAATTCGTTTCGGAAAGAGAGAGAGAGAGAGAAAAAAAAAAGATCAGCCCACTCTCAGCGAATGTATAAAAGGAATGGAACAAATGCACTCTACTTTCATTTTATCTCCTTCCTGCCTTTGTAAGTCTGAAATATTTGCCTCTCTTGTTGGCTTTTTGTGCTGCTGTTGATATTCTTGTCACTGATTCTTCATTTTTAAATATTTCTCTATAGTAGTGAACAGTTATCTGCACTATTAGCAAGTGGATAACAATTAATAATATTATCGTCTTTAACTCCAATTAACTAAATTAATGGTGTCTTGGAGACGTCAAGGTGTTGAAATTTTGTCTCAAAAGCCAGCACTCTACCGTCTGAGCCGTTCGGCCCGTCACCTGAATTATCCGATAAACCTGTGTGTCTGTGTTGCCTGAGTGTTATTTTATCAGCATGGTGTGTTTTTCGATGATCTAACAAATGCAATAAAGGTAACCAATATGATGAAAAAACAACCTCAAAATATGACATTAGGAATGAGTGGCCCAAACTGATTTTTTTTTCTTTTTACTCTAAATTGTAAGTATAGTATTTAGATTCTGTATCTCTGTACGTCGATCGTCAACCAGTATCCGCTGCAGCATGTATTGCAGATTCTTGAAACTCGGATCGTTGTTGGCTCGTCAGTCGCTTGTTGACATCGCCAACTGGGTAGGAAAGAAAATCTCTACTACCTGAAATCAATTCCAAGATGTTGGTTAAAATACGTTTATCTAGTAAAAATGTTTACTGTATACCAGTGTGGAATATTCCATCGTTACGTTATGCTGTATTATTACTACTGGACTTTATTATTATCATTCTTCAATGAAACATTTAAAACGAATCCTGTAAGGACTCAAATTTGGATTTGAGTTATATTTGCCCTATAAACGCACAAATTGTATGTCATTCATTTTATATTTATTATTACTGTATTATTAGACATGGAATTTTTCAAACGACATGTGTTATGATTTCAAGTTGGATGCGAATGGTATTTATCCGATACCCTCGCGAGATGTTATGATATTCATGTTACACTTCATTTTTAGGAAACACAGAATTTTACCCATGACATTTCTATCAACGTCCACACGCGACATTTTTATTCGCAAATATATAATTGTAGTTTTCTTAATAGTGTAATTTTAAGTGGCGATGGAGGCACATTCGTGCATGTGGCGCCAAGCCCTTTCTTCATTCACCATCCCTGAATTGTATCAACAATTTATGGAAAATAAATAAATAAGTAATAATAATAACAACAATATTATTATTATTATTATTATTATTATTATTATTATTATTATTATTATTATTATTATTATTATTATTATTATAACATGTAGATACGTACACGTCAAAAATGTATGGCTGAAATTTTTGACACGGTGCACTTGCCAACACGACAATGTAAGTGATAATACAATTCCTGACAGGCCTTTCTTCAGCTGGTGATGATGGATGTCCTCAGAACATCGCTGGTCACCAACTACGCATGATTTTTAGCCAATAATTTTTCTTAACATAATTATTAGTATAATCTTCCTTCTTTCACAATTTACCATTCGAATCTTCTTGATTTTAACTTACCTTCTAACATTATTTCACAAACTATAAATTACTTCACACGATAGATAGATTTATTAACCACTAACACGCTATTCCAAATTACACATTGCGTACTGAACCTATAAACTTTTTCTTACAATTAAATTATTATTTACATATGATTACATATTATTAATAAAAATCACGAAATATAATGTTCAAAAGTGAACATCTTACCATACTATATTGAGACCTATCATTTTGCCATATGTAATACCGCCTTTCTAATTGTATTTATATCAGAACGGAAGCAACCCACAGACTCCCCAACACTATTCAGTGTTCACATTGACTGTATTAACCACGAACTCCTGTGGTGTTCAGTTATACACTTGATCGCATGAAAGGTGACTCTGTGTCTTCTGTTCCGTGCCAGAACATGAAGTGGTATTACCTGCAGGAGCTCCGGACAGTCTATTATATTTTTTATGCATTTTATTGTGAACATTTCGTTAGCACATTTGCGACGCAACAGTCAATTTTCCATCTGCAGTTGCTGGCATAACTCGTCATATAATGAAGACGTCATCTTAATTCCGAAGCCCGTGTAATTAACACACTTCATAAATTTTACCTGCACACTCTCTAGTGAGTCAATTAAATATTTTTTGGATGATATCCAGATCTCGGTACCATATTATAACCCTGATCTAATATAGGAAATGCATTGAGTTTTCAGAGTTCGAACAGAAAGAAAATCCCTACAATTGCTCTTAACAAAACCCAAGAAATTACGGGATTTCCTTGTCATATAATCAATATGGTCCTCTGTTGCTTAGTATAATACCTAAATCATTGGTCATATCTACACGGTTTAAATATACGCCACTGAAATCATAATTATACTCGACAGGGGATTTCTGACGAATGAAGCTGATTACATTGAACTTTGAAACATTGATCTGCAACGTCCACTTTATATACCACTAACTCATACGAAGGGCATCCCATTCCAAATGTTTACAGTTACTTCTAAACTCTATTACCTTAAATATTTTAAAATCATCTGCGTATAAAGGACTCGACTGAAAGATAGAAGGCAAACCATTAATCACCAGAATGAATAGAAGGGGCCCTAGAATTGAACCTTGTGGGACACCTGATGTTGGGTGGTACGTAAAAGATAGAAATACTTCAGGTTTTAAAAGACAAATTCTACCGGACAGATAAGGTTTCAGCCATTCTAGATAACTTCCATGCACCCCATACGCATATAATTTATGAATCAGGGCGCTATGTTGTGCTGTGTCGATAGCCTTCGAGAGATCCCTAGATATGTAGGATATCTGTGAGCCATTGTCCAAAGATTGGGAAATATAGTTACAGTAAAGGCCAAGGTTTGACACCGTGGAACGCTTATGCACAAAACCATGCTATTAATTCGAATGGTATTGGTACAAACAGGTGTATAGCCTCCTATACACTATTCTCTCAGCCACCTTCGACAACAGTGATTGCAAAACAACAGGCTTTTACTTATCACAACATATTTCATAGTTATTCACACCGATTACACACACATTATATTATTTATTTCGCAAGTTGGTACTCCCGTCCGTACGCTGCGCATTTCCGGCTTCTACTAGTATAGTAGAACACCTAGATTTGGAAGAAACAACAAAGTCAGACCGAAAAGGTTAGGGTTTTGTTTGTTTGCTAAGATATACTGTATATCATTTATACGTGTTCTTCCTCCTATGCGGACAGTTACGTTAGTTTAATGTTAAACACAAAATCTGATGTAATTAGATTTTACAATTCTAATGAGTTCCTAACTCACATTCAGGTTAAGTCTCTACAATCTCTTGCTGAATGTTTTAGAGTCACCAGCAAAGTTAACATTGCGCGCGTAGATTCCCACCCAGAGCGACGTGGGTTCAGCTTCGTGTCTTGCGCAGAAGGAGTTATGAGTCCCGGTTGCTCCGAGCTTGTAAAGACTTTGAGCTTGGCGTGGAAGGTAGGGTAAGAATTGCAGCACATGTGCTAACCTTGCCATATGACCAGTTTTTCATTCAGGTCAAGCATGTTTTTAAAGTTCGGGTATCACTATTTTTCTGGTCTCATATTTATGACGTGACTCCAAAAGGTCCTAAATGACAAAGCGTCAGTTGGATAAAAGTTTATGACAGTCATGTCCGCAGTTTCCTCACGGTGCCATTGAAATGTCATCCACTTGAAAATAAAGTATTTAGTTGCCTGGAAAATTATGTATTATTTGGCATCCCAATGTGCTAATAATGTGTCTTGTAAGAAGTGCTTGATTTACCAAATTAATTTCAAAAATATTCCCGGGCATGTTGGAGGACTTCTGAAAATCTCTCCTCACAGATTTGGAGCCAATTCCTACCCAAGAAGATTGTAATACCACTTTCGCCCTTACTTGATGCATGGCAGACAAAGAAAAATGGACATTATCGATTGCCTTGTAACAGGGTGTTTGACAGGTTGTGCTTTTAATGGACACTGTCTTTCCGTGCGGTGTTAAGGGTTCAATAAGAATGTTTAAATGTTATTAATAATAAGAAGAGAAGAAGAAAAAGAAGTAAAGTGGATTTCTGAGTTTGACGTCTTCTCTAACACTTAATGACCTTAGAAGTGACAGTTGATTGTCACTAAGGAATTATCTCTAAACTTTTGTGAGATATTTGAAATTTAAAATCATGGCTGAGCTATTCAGATTTCACGTAAGACATGAAATTCAAATTTCAAACATTGTTAATCGTAATGTGTTCTTTAACGTTCAAGTATATCTATTAAAGCACATTTCCCACATTTATTAAAATTAAATGGCAGTAGATTCTTACGGAATTCAATCAGGTTTGATACTCGTAATTACAGTAACGTGGAATCTACTGTTGGTCAACATGTGATAAACTTCAAAATTTACTTGGTGAATGGTGAAATAATATAACGTAAATGCTATATTGACACAAAGTAAATGTCTTGACGTTACTGAGGTGAATACGTTTGAAAAACTATTTCTATGACTACTGAAATGCCTAAGTTATTGCATAATCTGAAACTACGCAACTTTAAAATTGACAGCACCTAACAATCTAAGATTTTATCAGGTGAATTTGAGTCGCATATTGTTCTAATTAATTCGTATCTAACAGTATAATATTTCGAACACAATTTATACATTTGGAAAACAGTGGTACTTACCTTAAGTGAAAACTTTTTATTAATAACAGAATGCCATGTTTCGTTATGTAGAAACGTCCTCAGATTCTATCGAATCATTTATATAATGCGTATTTTGTACGACATTGCTTATGTTACGTAAACTTAAAATTGATTACGAATGGGTGATATTGTGAACGAGACTTGCTTGTGGACTCTGTACGTGAAAGACACGTATGGCTTTTACATTGCACTAAGTTTAGTTCAGAAAGCATTTTTATGGACATTATGGAGTTGAGCGCAGAATTTTGCCATTAACATTAATTTTGCGTTTTATCATAGTATTACCGACTCATAAAGAGTGGCATATTTACGTGACGTGCACTCACGGTATTTGTGCGATTTGATAGAATCTGAGGACTCTTATATAGAATGAAACATGTCACTCTGTTATTAAATTTTCTGAAATCTAAATAACAGTGTTTCTATAAATTTGTATCTTGTTTTCGACAGGTTGAAAAGTATAGTTTCCTTTTTAACAAGACATAATCCACACTTGCCTATAAACACAAAGTTATACATATATGCCTACCTGAATGTATACATATATAGTACCTATCTCCAATTACTCAGGAGTTAATGGAATTGTCGGTGAGTTTCGGTGCATAGGCATAATCACACATATAATGGGGAAATAGCAATGCTATCAACGTGTATATTGGGGCTTGAACCAGATACTTCACAGCAGGAGTGCTCGAGACAAGAGCGCGTCCATGGGGAACGGAGCAGTAAACAGTCTGCTTCATATTGCTTCGTCATGCGCGCTATTGCTCAGAGGCTTACGAGATAGACAGAAAGACAGACAGACAGAGAGAGAGAGCAACAAAGCAACGCAAAACCATCTTGATACAGGCCTAGAAAGACCTTGGAGGAGTTTTCGAAAACTGAAACTGTTGGCTTTAAAGAAGAGAAAGGTGCGAAAGATATGAAAATGAGTCCACCGAAAGTTAAAGCCGTCGGAGTTATAGGGCAACTGTTAATGAAGGGAGATTACAGAGACAGATGACAGAGGAGCCTAGCGTAAGTAAATGAAAGAGCGGCTACTCAGCTGAAATCCCATGTAGTCATACTATTATCTCAAACTTGTGAAACTTTGGGTGATAAGTACAATCTTTGTTTCGTTTTTGTAATTGACGCTCCATAGTACTTTAATTTACATTTCCACAGTATTATGCACATTACATCCCTCTTCCTTTTCAGTAAGTATGAAATATGGTGAAGTTTCCTCCGTGGATCAGTGGTAGAGTATCGACCTCTGGACCCCAAGATTGCGGGTTCAAACGCGGCAGAGGCAGTCGAATGTTTGAAGGGTGGATAATAGTATAGTTAACACTTCATTTCAAATGAAGTCGGCATGTGAAAGATCTCTTTGTAACACATACAGTGTTAACGCGACAAAATGAGCTTGAACTCAGCCATGGACATCTTTATCTCTCACCTGGCAGAGTAAAAGAAAATGTCGAAGTTGACACGCTAGTAGTCAAGATGACATTAAACGAAAATTATCAAGTGTGGTAAATCATCATCTTTCGAACGTGAGCACTTTGTGGGCCTTGGCCTTACTCAGGAGTTTCTACCATTCATTCTTGTTTAGTGTCAGGATCCTCCAGTTCTTAATTCCTCGGATCCTGATCCTGACGCACATATTCCTCCCACCTCAGTTTTACTTTATAAACTCTTCATTATCCTATTATCATTGGCACGTAGTTCATGTCCAGATAACTAGTTTCATGAACTTAATTACTTTAACACTATCAGGCTCATTATAAAGCCTGTTAATCGCGTTGTTGTATCTTCTTATCCGTAACCCCCACGCTTCCACAACGGTCTTCTGAAAATAGAAAACTTAAAACTGCACAAATTAAAAAGAGTAAGAGAACATCAGTGTCTAGGGCCATGTAATATAGAGTATACAGGTGATGTGAATTGTAATGTAACGAATTTACATTTTAATTACCAAGAGGACACACACTATAGTGTTACAGAACGAAATGACTACACGTAGGACGGTCGCGGGTTCAACATAAATGGCAAGAGTTACCGAATTCTGTTAACGGCACCGATAGTTTGACCGTAAGGAGGAGGGAAGAAGATGAGGGTGAGATAAATAAAATATTCAATGGCCTAACACCTTGTGTCGATTTAATTTTTCGATTACGAATAGACTTGAGTTTTCGAATATGTCTGTTGTGAGGCCCACTTAATACCTAGACAAATTGTCTAACGCTACCGCCTCCCGTAACATAATATGCCCTAGATTGTAGTATCTCCCTGCCAGCCCCCTAGAGACGGCCCTGTGGTATTTCTTGGTTCTAAAGAGGAATAGCTTATTTATAGTATGCTTACTTCTCATCAAGTGACCATGGATGCAGTGAATGCCAGATAATTTTGCTACGTGTTCAACGTCGCAATAACAACTGCAGTTTTCATCGACGGTGGAAAACGAAAGGGAGAGTACTGGAGAGGTATTGAAAATGGTAAATCATAGAAAACCATTCTAGGAGTGCCGAGGGTGTCTCGAATCCACCATCTCCCGAAAACAGGAGCATTAGATGTATAATACAATTATTGTTTCCGTGACTTATGATCACAAAATTAAGGATCATATGAATATCCATTGTGATAATATTTTTTATGCTCGAGACGCTAATCTAATAATTATTTCTCAGTTTTAGCATGATTAAACTTCCGTACTTCATCACGGAGATATTGCATTTAAAGATTTATTCATTGACTGCCTCCTCTCCTACCATTTCGTCAGCAGCCTTAACAATGTCACCCTATTCATTTTTTCTCCTCCTTCGGTTAGTCCTTATGTAATATGTTCCTTGGAACTTTCTCTTACTTTACGTTCCTTCCACAACTCATCACTGCTACTCGATTTCATCTAACAACAATTCTATTAAAAATTATAAGAAATCATCACACACTTTCAATTTCCCCACATAAGAGCAAACTCGCAGACAATTACAAACTCCATTGCAGTAAGCACATGATCAAACAATGTGGAATGGTAAGCGTATTTTCAGTGAATCGCGAGGTCTGTAATGTACTGTGCAGTTTGTTCCCATAATTTCATCACAAAATTTCATTTTTATTTTACAATTAGTAAATATCACCGTGATTAATGTCTGTCATTATCACTATTTTCCTTTGTATCAGCATTCTTTTCATTCGAGTTCCCTCCCCATCCGGTCCCGCTTGGCCAATCGTTTCTAACCATGATTAACTGCAGCCCATAAATAAGCACAATGCACTATTAGACCAACCAGTTGTTGCATAATCCACCCCACACTACTCTTCTGTAACACACAAACTCAGGGAAAAAAGAAACTACCATTTTAAAATTAGCTTCAAACCAAATGCAATGTTGGAACTGTAAAAATTAAATATCATTGTGGATTTTTCAATTAAAATTTTGTTTTCACATCATTTATTTGACTCCAACCGACGTCAGCTCATATGTCAGTTTTACTGGCGGATGAAATACAAATTACCAACCCGTTTCCTATACAGTAACGAACTTTTATTTCTAGTTCACTGGCTACGTGCCTGCGTATATATGTTATGTTCTTAATGTTTTATTATTACTGGTCGAAAATTACATAGACAACTCTTCGATAAAATTATAGGCGGCAGGCATGGTATCTGAGTGACCCAATCATTAACTCCTGACAAAAGCGGCCGAGGATTAAACCCCTGGCTATGAAAATGTGAATTTCGAAATGGAATGTCATGTCCTAGCTGTACGACCTGTAAATTTTGACTTAAGATAAAAGTCACCTAAAACCACCCACACCGCGCTCAATAGCTTCAGTCTCTTAAGTGCGGCCAGTTTCCAGTTTTGGGGATATAATGGGTTCGAACCCCACTGTTGGCAGCCTTGAGAATGGCGTTCTGTGGTTTCCCATTTTTACACCAAGCAAAGGCTGGGGCTGTACCTTAACTAGGCCACGGCCGCTCCTTTTCCACTCCTAGCCCCTGTCCCATCGTCGCTATAAGACCTATCTGTGTCGGTGCGACGTAAAGCAACTTGTAAAAAATTACCCTTAAATTTACAACTGCGAACTTACCATTCGGTCTTTTATTCAAATCATATGTCAGATATATCCATTCACAATTCGCCCTGAGATTCAGTACATTTCACGATAGAAATGTTGTGTGAAAAAATGTAATCTTTTAATGCCAAGAGATAATTCTTACAGGACAGTAGTGACCATAATTATAACACGTGAATAACATTGAATCGTCTGAGAAGTACGATTTCTGAATGCAGAAAAAAATGGTGATATCCTGATATCGAACGATGTGACTCTGTTCAGAATCAGACATTAAATTATTTAATCCGCTGTATACAGTAGGTAACAAGATGTATGTAAAGGAAACTAACGTCACGCCTTGCGATCACTTCTTCTGCCAGAATCTCCTACGTGACATTCTACATCCCTTGTAATGTGTTACAGCTATGTTGGATTCCTTGGCTTCTTAATTCTTTGAAAAAGATAATGCTGAAAAACTGCGATCATTCGAGGTACTGTAGTGATCAAGCTTCTGAGTAGAGTTTGTATAGTTGCGTATCAAATGGCATCAAATGGCACATTGCAGGCCTGTAAAATGTAGGTCGGGAATACAGAATCATAGAAAAACTTCTTTCCCACTCCTAGCCCCTGTCCTATCGTCTCCATACGACCTATCTGTGTCGGTGCGACGTAAAGCAACTTATAAAAATTTACCCTTAAATTTACAATTGCAAACTTATCATTCGGTCTTTTATTCAAATCACATGTCAGATATATCCATTCACAATTCGCATTGAGATCCAGAACTTTTCACTAGAGAAATATTGTGTGAAAAGGATGTAATCTTTTAATGCCAAGAGTTAATTCTTACAGGACAGTAGTGACCATAATTATAACACTTGAATAACATTGAATCGTCCGAGAAGTACGATTTTTTAATGCAGAAACAAAACCTTGAAACGTTGCCCTTATGGTGTTACACAGACTGATGTTTCGTGCAGAGTCTACCCAGAGAATACATCTCCATAGGCTGGTTATAAAACCGCTTTATTTTGTAGAAGTCCTCTGATGTGCTCTCCAGATTTATGGAAGTTTCCAACCTTAATGTTAGTGTCATAAACGTTTCAGAATCCAATATGACGTCCTCGGTAGCCTTGTGTAGGTCACTATTGAACGGGCACGCCATTAAATGCATACTTGCCTTATGCAGGCAGTGGAAAATTTGGCGAAGGAGGTCCGGTGAGAACAATTTTCCTGCGATAATTGTACTGTTTATCTGAACTTGTTCTCGCAGAGGAATTTCACGAGTTGCAACGGAAAATTTCTGCCTACATGGGTTTCGTTCACGTTCCATCAGGTTATGATTGCGGTAATAATTTGAGCATCCATCACCTGATGGAGTCGTGACAAAAACAAAGTGGTTGAAGGCACGATTAACAGTGAGATGACCGAGCCAGTTGACTATGCGTTTAGGGTCTCGCAGCTATGCGCTTACAACTGGAGATCGTGGGTTCAAACCCCACTGTCGGCAACCCTGAATATGGTTTTCCGTAGTTTCTCATCTTAAGGCCACGGCCGCTTCCTTCCCACTCCTAGCCATGTCCTATCTCACCGTCGCCATACGACCTATCTGTGTCGGTGCGACGTAAGGCAGATTTTAACAACAAAACAAAAAATCCGTGAAATGTATGGTGAAACTACGGAATGTCATGATGCTCTCTGTCTGTGGCCTGTTATCTTCCAGCAAAACAATATCTTATGTCAAAAGTCTTGAGTGGTAACCAAGTACCATTGTCACTTGCTTCACACCTGAGCGACCGCGGCTCGAATCCAGACCAATGCATGTGAGATTCTTGAGAGTACACCTGGCTGTCCCTCAGGTTCTGCGTAAAAGTGGAGGTCCCGAGGATATTAGGACAATATACCTAGAAATTCTAAGTGAACGTAAACCTTCAGACTTAAAATAAATCTCCACATATTCACTAGCATTTTGCACCAGTGGGGGATATTTCTGACTGACTCTAGCAGGTACTCTGTGGTGTGTTGTTGAGGACATGTCAAATGCGAACTTCTAGGTCATTCAAAGTTTTTGGTTTGGTGTGATACACCTCTTCTTTCGCCCTACAGCACAGAAGAAGTTACATGGAGTAAAATCGGGACTCCGTGCTCGGTACTCTTACGGACCACGGCAACCCAACCAACGCCCTGAAAAACGCTGGTCAAACCAGTCGCGAACGGTGCATGCGTAATGAAGTGGGGCACGATATTGGATGAAAATGAGGTCATTGATGTTTTGCCAAGTGGAGACAATATGCCGAACTTCATTTTCGAGCGTAGCTTGGTGCCGTTCTGCAATCTAGGTGTCTCGAAGAACGAACGCACGCAGAACTTTGTTGAATGTCAAGCAACAGTACACTGTGACGGCTTTGAGACTTTTCCATCATGACCCCCTGAGCTACCTGTGCCCAGTAGTGACTGTTATAGTGGTTAACATACCTCCGACGTGAAAAATGGCTTCGTTGCTCCAAATGACGTTCCTGAACAACTCGGGCCAGTCTTCATACCAACCAAGCATGATCTCGCTTTACTCCATTCCACACAGTCATCCGGTAAGCTCTTGACAGGAATATGGGTTTCAAAGGCGAAAATACAAATCTGTTTCCAGGACATTCTTGATAGTCTTGAGATCCAAGTTTTCGCGAGGCCCATGCAATATACGCCCCCACCTCCTTACCTGTGGACGGAACGCCAGACTTCATAATGGGCAGTCACCTGAGCACTCTCCGGAAATGTAATGTGACAGACGATTGCACAACGCATTCTCCATCTCCGTAGAACCACGTATCAAAGTTAATCAAAATATATGAACATGTTATATGCATATTACAATAGGAACTTAACCACCAACCCTGTAGACCAGAGGTGCTCAACTAGGCGCCATTTGAGATTAGCCCAGTGCGGTCGGGCTGGCCTGACGTGAATTCGGACAGCTTACGTAGCAAGCATACATTTCAGTGAAGCCAGAAAGTGAACACGCTTTGCAGGAAACCGAGGAAGCATTGGCGTTCGATTGTGATTACGAAGCTTTCCTCCACTACTCAGCGAAGTGCTGATTGGGACACATTAAAATAAACCTCTATAATCGCAATCAAAACGACAGAATAATTCAAGATATTCCGATCTGATTTACACTGCTCTCGATATAAAAAGTCAGTTTTATTTTTCTTATTGTAAGAATTGTAAGAAAACCGACACGTTATAATTTTTGTGTTACAAGCTACGAAGGTACAGGGATTAAGCTTACAGGCTACGGTTTACAATTCCTTGGATGGGAATGACAGTATATTCATTAAAAAAAAGAAATCCGCTTCT
This sequence comes from Anabrus simplex, assembly GCF_040414725.1. Lineage (NCBI taxonomy): Eukaryota > Metazoa > Arthropoda > Insecta > Orthoptera > Tettigoniidae > Anabrus > Anabrus simplex. Next base: position 1,400,962,750 of record NC_090265.1, read on the forward strand.
GTGGTGTAGTGGTTAGTGTGATTAGCTGACACCCCAGGAGGTCCGGGTTCGATTCCCGGCTCTGCCACGAAATTTGAAAATTGGTACGAGGGCTGGAACGGGGTCCACGCATCCTCGGCAGGTCAACTGAGTAGAGATGGGTTCGATTCCCACCTCAACCATCCTGGAATTTGTTTTCCGTGGTTTCCCACTTCTCCTCCAAGCAAATGCCGGGATGGTACCTAACTTAAAGCCATGTCCGCTTCCTTCCCTCTTTCTTGTCTACCCCTTCCAATCTTTCCATCCCAGCGCAAAGACCCTGTTCAGCATACCAGGTGAGGCCACCTGGGCGAGGTACTGGTCACCCTCCACAGTTGTGTACCTCGACCTAGAGTCTGAAACTCTAGGACACTGCCCTTGATGCGGTAGAGGCGAGATCTCTCGCTGAGTCCGAGGGAAAAGCCAACCTTGGAGGGTAAGCAGATTGAGAAAGAAAGAAAGAAAGAAAACCACAGACTAAGGACAAATTCATTGTGAATACCGCCTGAAAAATAATTCTTGACTCATTTAACCAAGTAATACACTAGGTACATTCTATTCGTAGGGAACGGTTGCAAATATCTGGGCTTGAGAAAGACATGATTATTTAGCACTCTGTTGTGTTTTCAGCAAGGTAAACCTGTCTGCACATTCAAGTTCAGAACTTATAACATGTAAGATAATTTTCGAAGTGATAGCGTACATTAATCCATTAGTGAAGAAATACGAGACCTATTCTTCTTCACTTGGCGCGGCTACATGGTACTAATCGCAGCCAGCATGCGATTTTTCTGGCAGATTCAGAGTTCGATTATAGCTACGAGCTTTTCATTTTTATTTTTATACCCCTAATGCATTCGTAGTTAAATTCAACTTCCTTAAGTCTCCAAAGTCACTTTTCACCTTTAGACAGAAAGCATACATCAGAAAGGAATAATAACATGTGACTATTTATTATGAAAAACGGCTACAACGAATGAAGCGCACTGCACTTACTGTCAGCGTTATAACACACCCATTCAACCAAACAACTGCACACGTTCGACTTGGGACTTGGTATAGGACGGCATGTTCGGAAAAATGGGTGGGACTTCAAACACCAATGTATAATCGGAAGTAGTATAATTGGACAGTTCGGCCGCCGCCACCGCCACCGGACTCCCAGAGGCCTCCTCCTTCTCCTCCGCACGGGTGGCCTTCCCAAGGGCCCACTCCTCCTCCTCCGCATGAGTGGCCTTCCCAGAGGCCTCCTCCTCCTCCTCCGCACGGGTGGCCTTCCCAGAGGCCCACTCCTCCTCCTCCTCCCGGGAACTTTCCCAGGGGCCTGCTCCTCCCCCCGCGGGATATTTGAATTCGTAAACAAAGCCACGTGCTTTCTTGACACCTGTCATCGACAACAACGCATCGCTAACCTCAGTATTGCTATCATGACGGGCTTAAACCTCAGTGCTGGCAACTTAACCTTACTAGCGCGAGATTTGAATCGGTAAACAAATCCACGTGCTTTTTGACAGCCACGTGCTTTTTGACAGACAACAACGTATCGCAAACCTCAGTGCTGCCATCTTGACGGGCCTAAACCTTAGTGGTACCAATTTAACCTAAGTAGTGCGAGATTTGAATCGGTAAACAAATCCACATGCTTTTTTGACAGCTGTCATCCGCCACCTTTAATCAAGAGAGCACCGTGCTGCACTCTTTAGCTACATATCTTTGAAATGTGGTGGCGGATAATTTGAAAAATGCTTTTTGATAGCAGCCATCTTTAATCGACAGAGCACTGTGCTGCACTCTGGTGGCAGGCAATTCCACGTGACAGCACAGTGCTGCACTCTTTAGTTGAAATGTGGTGGCGGCAAAACTTCTACAGCCGGGGCTGTACCTTAATTAAGGCCACGGCCGCTTCCTTCCACTTCCTAGGCCTTTCCTATCCCATCGTCGCCATAAGACGTATCTGTGTCGGCCCGACGTAAAACAAATAGCAAAAAAAAAAAATTTCTACATGCTCTTCTTTGGAAACTAAGCCACGTGCCTTTTTTTGGACAGCTACCATCCGTCATCTTCAATCAAGGGAGCACCGTGCTGCACTCTTTAGCTAGATACCTTTGGAATGTGGTGGCGGATAATTTGAAAAATTCTATGTGCTCTTGTTTGGAAACATAACCTACGTGCGTTTTTGACAGCACCGTGCTGCTATCATGCAGGCAATTTCGTCAGCTGTCATACGCCATCTTAAATCTACAGAGCACCATGTTGCCCTCTTTATGGCTACTACCTTAAGCATGTAGTAGCGGGCAATTTGAAAAGTTCTGTTAGCTATCCTCCGCCATCATTAATCAAGAGAGCACCGTGCTGCCATCTTTAGCTAGATACCTTTGAAATATGCTGGCGGATAATTTAAAAAGAAAAATTCTACGGCAGCCATCTCTCGACGCTAATTGCACAAGATGGTGGCTATACATGACTCCTTAAGGTGTTACGCAAGATGGCCGCTAAACATAGGTTCTTATGAGACGCCCGTGGGATGCTTGCGCAAGATGGCAGTTATACGTGGCTCCTTATGAGACGCCTTAAGGGTGCTTGCGCAAGATGGTGGTTGCTCTTATAAGACGGCTTAAGGGTGCTTGCACAAGATGGCTTGAGACGCCCTAAGGATGCAAGATGGCGGACGCAAGATGGCGGCTATACACGACTCCTTATGAGACGCCTTAAGGGTGCTTGTACACGATGGCCGCTGCACTTATGAAGAAAGCTAGCTTAGAGGTTAACGTGCCGTGCTAGTTCGATTCATTAAATTTGGGGCTTAAATGCAAAATGGTAAATATCTCGAAAACGGTGCATCGTAGAGCAACACGGACAAAAATTTTTCAGCCTATTACCTAGGTTCGCAGTATGAGGAACATGATAGCATAAGAAAAATATAGTTTAATGATGGGATCAACGGTTCGGTTCCTACTTAGGCCCTTTGGCATTTGCTCTGTTGTAGCTTGTATTGAAGCAAGTTTTTGTAACATGATCAGGTCTAGCTATGGTAGAGAGTATAACGTACCGTGCTGGTTCGATTCATTAAATTTGGGGCTTACATGCAAAATGTTAAATATCTCGAAAAGGGTGCATCGTAGAGCAAAACGGACAAAAGTTTTCTGCCTAATATCTAGGTTCACAGTATGAGAAAAATGATAGCATAAGAAAAAAGTAGTTTAATGATGTGATCAACGGTTCGGTTCCTACATAGACCCTTTGACATTGACGGCTATCTAACTCTACAAGATGGCGGCTTTACATAGCTTCTTATGAGACAGCTTAAGGGTGCTTGCACAAGATGGCTTGAGACGCCGTAGGGATGCTTGCGCAAGATGACGGACACAAAATGGCGGCTATACACAGCTCCTTATGAGACAGCCTAGGGGTGCTAGCACAAGATAACGGCTACTCTTATGAAGAAAGCTAGCTTAGAGGCTACTGCGCAAGATGGCGGCTGCTGTTATGCATACGGTGGAGAGCAATTTGAAATTCCACGTGCTCTTGTTTGTAAAATTCTACATGATATTTTTACAGCCCTCATCATTAATCAACAGAGCATCGTGCAGGTATCTTTACAGCACTAAACCTCATATCTTTGAGATGTGTTGGTGGGTAATTTGAAAAAAAGCTACGTGCTTTTTCTTGACAGCAGCTATCTTTAAACAATAGCGGCTATACATAAGCTGTTAAGGCCTCCTCTTATGTCGAGGCATAGCTCTATCGAACAAGTTTAAACCTGCATCACGAAGGCGAGAGTGTGCGGCGATAACATTATTATGCATGTTTTACTTGAAAATCACAAAAAAGTGATTGAAACATAACAAGACTAGAATCGAACACTGCACTCGATGTCGTTAACTTCATCATGTGATCGGAACATTGACTGAAGTGTTCAGAACACTAAATAAGTGATCAAGACTAAAATAGAACACTGTACTCGATACAACATGTGTTTAGAACATGTCAGGGGATACCTTTGTTCTAAGAAGATTAGATTACCGCACATTCCTTGTATGCTAAAGGGCAACAGGGATAAAGGGCTAATGGACTAAAGGGCTAATGGGCTAATGGGCTAAATGTCTAATGGGCTAGGGTGCCTCTCCTCTCTTTATCCGGACTTGAGACCGGCTCTACAACTAGAGGCGGAGTTAACACCCTAAGGAAGGGGGGGGGAATGTTGGAAAATAATCTATACGAATATAGCTACTCGATCGACTATATACTACGGAAGGATGACTTAGGTGTGGGTAAGCGCTGGGATTGTAGGAAGGCGTTTAAGCTGTTGTACTGTTGAGAGAGAGCTATTACTTAATAATACCTACACGACGTAATTCATGCTTTATTTCAAAGATATCTGCTTTGTATTGTATGTAACCAGCATCATGATAGGCTCTTAGCAGTTGTAAACTTTTTACGAGTAGGCTGGGGTCTTTACAGTATCTTATATCTACATAGGATAACAGAGGCTTGTTGTGAACTTTGAGTCTATATGCAGACAGTTGATGTGTAGGGACTTGTTTTGATGTAATACGTGCTTCGGCAGTAGCGTTTCTAGGTACAAACTTAACTTGTTCCGATAGCAATGAAGCGTTGACATTTTCTTCTTCTTTATCTTGCATCGCTCCTTGAGATGTTTGCACTGCGACAGAACGTGTAGTAGGCTTAGGAAATGAAGTAAAATCATCAAGCTGTAATGGCAATGAAACATTAAGATTTCCTTCTTCTTCTACTTTCCCTTTACAACTGTTTTGATCAATATCATTATCCTTATTGTCATCATCATGACCTTGCCTCTCTTTATCTGGAAGTTTGTGCTTAGTAACAGAACTTGTAGCAGACCTAGACAACAAGGGAGAATTAAAAATCTCTCGCAGAGGTGTACTTTTAAAAAATAAATCAGTGTTCGCTTGAATACGGTTGAGCTTTTTGTATTCTGTTCTCGATGAAGCAACATTACACGCGGCTTCATGACGTTGAGCGTTGTATGCGTTCTTGAACTCCCTTCTACAATGTTTGCATTGAAAAATTGTCCTACATGATATCTCATGACGTCCCTTGTGATAGCTTCGGGAAAATGCTTTTCCACACTCTTTGCAAATATACATAGAAATAGGTTTTTCCATGACGGACTTTTGTCTTCTGCTAACAGATTCTATTCTAAATCTACTTGACACTTGTCACTCTATAGTTCGATGATGCGAAAAGCTTAGCGATTAACAGTAAACTAACACAAAAGCGTATAACCAAGGTAGCAACAGTACAGTTTAAGCCCGTGAAGATAGCAGCAGTGAGGTTAGCGATGTTCTGTTGTTGGATTTTAAATTCCGCGCTACGACATCCATGAGGTGGCAGCCTTGAGGTTTAGCGCCGTAAAGATGGCAACAGTGAGGTTAGCGATGCTCTATTGTCCATCAAAGTGAGGTTAGGGTCCGTCAAGATGACAGCTGTCAAAAAAGCACGTGGCTTTGTTTACCAACAAGAGCACGTGGTCGTGACGTCACGGTCATGTAATCAATTCTTAGCTCCACGTCGTTAAGAGCAGCATTAGGATTATCTATATTTAAAAAATGTAGGGAACAGAGCAGCAGTAAGTATAGTCATGTTTAAAAGCGTGTACACATCACCTATTGATTTTGCATGCATGAAATATCGTACTAAACTTCTTCTGCTAGATTGTGCTGCTATCTTAGCATAACTTATACGCATGAACTTAAAGTACAAGGAATAGCTATAGCGTGTACACATCACCTATCGATTTTGTATGCATCGACTCTCGTACTAAACTTCCTCTGATAGATTGTGCTGCTATCTTAACATAATTTATACGCATGAACTGAAAGTACAAAGAATAGTCATGTTTCAAAGTATGTACACATCACCTGTCGATTTTGCATGCATCGACTCTCGTACTAAACTTCTTCCGCTAGATTGTGCTGCTCTTAGCATTACTTATACGCATGAACTTCAAGTACAAAGAATAGCTATAGCGTGTACACATCACCTACCGGTTTTGTATGCATCGACTCCCGTACTAAACTTCCTCTGCCAGATTCTGCTGCTATATTACCATAACTTATACGCATGAACTAAATGTACAAAGAATAGCCATGTTTCAAAGCATGTACACATCACCTATCGATTTTGCATGCATCGACTCTCGAACTAAACTTCTTCCGCTAGATTGTGCTGCTATCTTAGCATAACGTATATGCATTAACTTAAAGTACACAGAATAGCTATGTTTCAAAGCGTGTACACATTACCTATCGATTTTGCATGCATCAACTATCGCACTAAACTTCTTCCGCCAGATGTGCTACTATCTTAGCATAACCTGTACTCATGAAGTTGAAGTACAAAGAATAGCCATTTTTCAAAGCGTGTACACATTACCTAATGATTTTGCATGCATCGACTATCATACTAAACGTCTTCCGCTAGATTGTGTTGCTATCTTAGCATAACCTATACGCATAAACTTAAAGTACAAAGAATAGCTATAGCGTGTGCACATCGCCAATCGATTTTGCATGCATCGACTATCATACTAAACGTCTTCCGCTAGATTGTGCTGCTATCTTAGCATAACCTATACGCATAAACTTAAAGTAAAAAGAATAGCTATAGCGTGTACACATCACCTATCGATTTTGCATACATCGACTATTTATCCCGCTAGAGTGTGCTGCTATCTTAGCATAACCTATGTGCATGAACTTAAAGCACTATGAATAGCGATGTATAAAAGATCTTGTGAACATAGCAGCACCAGTAAGAATAGCTACGTTAAAAGCGTGCATCAATTACCTATCGATAATAAATGCATCGACTATGATACTAAATTTACTCTACTAGAATGTACAACGATCGTATAACTGTACTGCTATCTTAGCATAACTTATGTAAGCGAACTTAAAGCACCAAGAATAGCAATGTTAAAAAAATCTTGTAAACATAGCAGCAGTAAGAATAGCAAGGTTTAAAAGCGTGTACACATCACCTATCAATGATGCATGCATCGACTATCGTACTAAACTTATTCCGCGAGAATGTACAACGTTCACATGTGTTTGTGCTGCTATTTTAGCACGACCTTTGTGCACGAACTTAATGCACAAAGAATAGTTATGTTTAAAAAACTTGTGAACATGGCAGTGGTAAGAATAGCAAGGTTTAACAGCGTGTACACAATACCTATCAATGATGTATGCATCTTCTACTAGAGCATGTAACTATCGCTTGTATCTGCTGCTATCTTAACATAACCTATGTGCACGAACTTAAAGCAAAAAGGATAGTTATGTGTAAAAATCTTGTGGACATAGCAGAGTGTTAACTACGTAGGTGTAGACATTGAACTTCACATGCTGACGTAGCATACAGCGTAACCTGACATCATGACCACGTGCTCTTGTTGGTAAACAAAGCCACGTGCTTTTTTGACAGCTGTCATCTTGACGGACCCTAACCTCACTTTGATGGACAATAGAGCATCGCTAACCTCACTGCTGCTATCTTTACTGGCTTAAACTTTACTGTTGCTACCTTGGTTATACGCTTTTGTGTTAGTTTAGTGTTAATCGCTAAGCTGTTCGCATCATCGAACTAGAGTGTGACAAGTGTCAAGTAGATTTTGAGAAGAATCTGTTAGCAGAAGGTCTGTCTGTCGGTCGCCCAATGCCGAACATGATAACGGCAGAAAGTAGCAATTTCCTCCGTTATTTGAAGAGTAAGGGAAATTATGCTCATAACAAAAGTTTTTTAAAATGAATGTACTTTTCACATATAATCCATGGATTGTACAGGAAATCAATGGTTATCTACGAGAAAAAGGAAGAAAACTCTTGAAGTTTTCCCATGTAACCCCTGTCTGTTCAGTGATACTTAAATCATATGCATACCTAAACCGTCCGCTGGATGAGTAAAATATGAAGCCTGGTGGAGATCTCTCAAGACGGACAAACAGACACGCATTCTAAAACCACTTATAAGGTCTTGGTTTGGCCTAAATCGTATAAATCTAAAAGAATTGGCAAAACAAACGAAATTACAGACAGCGGACCCCCTACAGTTTTATTTATATACCGAGTTGTACAGCTGTCCCTTCTTCGCTCAGTTTTATGCAACCCAGAGATAATAGCCTAATAAAAACATTCACCTTCGCTACTCACAGCGATGCCTGGTCTCACTACGTTTTCTATAATCCGTTTATTCGTGCCAACAACATCAGCATTAACGATAAAATACCGAATGATGGTAGAGAATCGTCAAAATTCTGTATCACAGAAACTTTACGTACCGAGGATATGATGACTAATTGACTGGAAGTAATGTTGATATAACGCTTGCAAACGACACCTTGTAATAGCCGAGCGTGCCGGTGGTTAGAGGAGGAAAGAGGTGCTCGCTAGTCGGAGGTTCGAGCCCGATATAGGGCAACTTCTTTATTTCGTTGTTAAATGTTCGTGTCAGTTGAGTTTTAAAGACAAATCTAAATCATGATCAGTACTCATATTGCTTGTACTCTGTTATGTTCGTTTCTAAGTAGCTCTTAGCTATTTCCGGTCAAATAAGCTGTTACTGACAGAGATGCAATGGGCTTGTGCATGGTCATTCTATTAATGAAGGAAATGTTGAAAATGACCACATCCTTCGTTAATGCATATCTGATCACGGTAGAGGTGAGTCATTCTAGCTTCCTGCAACTCATGTGGTGGAAACTGCCTGCACTTTGCTGTAAATAATACTATGTGCTGTTTCATGTGCCGTACGTATGAAGTCCAGACGTTCTTCGAGTCGAACGTGCGCAGTTGCTTGGTGGAGTGGGTGTGTCATAATGCTGACAATAAGTGCACTGCTCTCCATTCGTTGTAGCCGTCTTCCATAAGGAAGTCGCATGTTATTATTCATTTATGCTGTATTCTTTGTTTTAAAAGATGGAAAGTGACTTTTGATATTTAAGGAAGTTAAAACTTAGTAAGTTAACCTTAATTATGAATACCTTCATGAATACAAAAGAAAGACAAGCTCGTAGCAAGATTGGAACTGTGAATCTGCCGGGGAAATAATAACACATGCTGGCTGCGATTAGTACCATGTATCCACTCCAAGCGACGAAAAGTATGTCTCGTATCTCTGCATTCATTGAATATTCTAAGCTATTGCTTCGAAGCTGATCTTGTACGGTATGTTTCAAGTCCTAACATGTGCAGACAAGATTACCTTGCTGCAAAAACCACAGTATGCTAAAGAATCATATCTCTCTTAAGCCCAGATATTTGCAACCATGCCCTAGGCATAGAGTATATATCTATTAATTTGTCAAATGTGCCCAACATAATATTTCAGGTGGTATTCACAAGTAAGTTGTCCGCAGTTGGTGCTAACCTGCCGACGATTATTATGTCAGTTAATTATAACTTCCTTAGAAGAAGATCTGAGACTTCAGGAAAGTCAAATCTTCGTAAAAGTTGCGTAGATGAGTACGAAATTAAAATTTAAAAAATACATGACTCAGTAAGGTTTCGAAACCCCACTACTCCATGTAGCTTATTCAAGTACATCTAACATTCAAAATTTCGCGCACCTACTTGCAGGGTGAACGTCTAGCTCTTTCAACTCTGTATTAATGAGGGGAGCGAAAGTTTTCTCTTCGTAAAGTTATTGAAGTGTTACATCCTTACGGTCCGGTGTTATGTCTTCCTTGAACGCTGTAACGGTGATAATTACATGGCGTAAGATATTAAATCTGCCGTACAGCACTTGCGTGCCGCAGATTATTAAATGCAGTAAAAAACGCGTTTCTCTCAATTTCGATATGATGAGACTATACGAAATGGCGGTGAATTGACATGTCTGCAATTTGTCCTAACCTATCACGTTTTTTATGATACCGTGACCACCCTGTTCTGTTAAAAGAAAATAGCCTCTTGAACCAATCAGGCGCGCAATTCTCTACCGAAAGCTAAAGGAGTGGCTACGGTTTGTACAGTACACTAACATTTCGTAAAAATGACTGGAGTATTTGACTCGGCTCTACGTAAAATTGTACAGTGTTTTTGAGATGGGCCTCACTTACTGTCCCTTGTACCGTTTTTGCACTGTGCTCGGAAGTCTATATCGGGCTAAGTGCGCGTAAAATTGCTATATTATGTTGTTCATTATAGGACTAGAGACATTTAATTCCTAGATTGTTGCATATGTTCGGGAAAATATAGGAGCAGCTGTACCACCCAGTAGATGTAACCAGATCTCCATTCCAGCACAAAGCACGACGGTATTTTTACACTTACTATACTCCCAAATGTAGTTAGTATACTCATAAATCACTCCCGTGACACCAAGTAAAAACGCGCACACCCAATATAAACAACGCCACCTATGTATCCAAGGCGATCGTTGCGCAGCAGTGACAAATCTCCGCACCGGAGCCACTAGTTTATCCATTGCTGTAATGGGAAGCGAGCCGAAGTACTCTCACTTGCTATTTCTATTTGCTGTGGAACTATCATCAGTACGTCATATATCATTAAGACGACTCCCCATCCACCTAGCATTGTCCCTCTGCACCACTCCTCCAGAAATACTGTAAATATATATGATTTAAAATAAAGATTATTATCCCACCAGCCCCAGCCACATGACGACATTCGTTCAGCGATGCCCCCCCCCCCTCCACCGACGAAACTATCACGCCGTAAATACACCGACATTTATCCAAAATACTTAAAAAGTAATTTCAATAAAAAGAGGAACAATAATCTATTGACATTCTATAAATTACTAAGACGCAGCCAAGAGGCCGAATACACCTTTCCCACCTCCCGAATCTTTCATCTCCTCAGAACGTACCGAGATCTGGCCAGAGAAGGGGCGTTACTCTCATTCACTAATTTACAGTGTAGTATTTCCTTTCAAAATTCACCAGTTTTATCACTTGTTACAACATCTCTGATAAGGAGGCTGCCACATGGACTGAATATACCAAACACAAAGGAAAATCAGGAGGAGTGAAATGCAACTAAATAGGTTTTCCAGTTTTCACGCTAATAATTACGTAGTATGGCTAACGAAACTCGTATAGTGGTAGTGGAAGTTTCATTACGTCAGGTCCGGCTGACTTCTACAACGTTACAACATAGCATAATAAATTTGAGTATCGTGCCAGGACTACCAATATTGAAAAAATGGACGAAAATATTGTCTGCACGATATAATAGATTGGATACAAATAAAAGTATATAACTTCTTATTATATGATTCGCAGTTCAAGTTATTCAATTATACACCTATTTAATTTCCTGACAACGTCAACGGAGATCTTCCAAACATGCAAATACATAATTCACGGTTTTCATTTCCACTAGATTTCGTACAATATAACTAGGCCCCCACAAACTAACGCAATGATAGCTTAAGAACTTTATTATTCACTCATTAACAACGCAGTCTTCTTGTGACTGCATGTAATTTTCTAAATATGAACCAATTGGGAACATTGGGATTCAAACCCACGATCTCCCGAATGTAAGCTCTCAACTACGTGAACCTAACCGCGCGGCCAAGTTACTTGGTTAATTTAAATGTGAGTATGTCAATGTTTAACAAAGGATCAGGGTTCTTGGAATAACAGATATGAATGAAACTTGAGCTCTATTTACTAGTTTAAAACGTCCACTCACTTTAACCAATGCTTTATTATGATCATTTCAGATGTGTCAAATAAAAAATGAATTCATACTCAACAGATAAGTCGTTATTGTCGTTTATCTATTATGGTTGTAATTAATCAGCTTCCTCTATTTATGATATCATGGACATAAATCATTTCAAGTCAGGTAGGGACGGCACTATGAAGGGATCCGACCGACTTCGATAGCAGCAAAGCTCACATTGGAATGGAGTGGTGTTAGAATTCCACCTCATTATATAGCGCAGGCTACGGTGCGCTGCTCACCTATTGCTACACCATGCTGTAGGGGCGGTCGCTGATTGGCTGTTCTTCGGCTAATGCCGAACGCAGTATTCGGTGAAACGTCGGGACCATTACATAATCGGAATGCACTGACATGTTTTGTAACGCCGGCCATGAAAGCCTCAATTGCTCTATTCACTTACTTCATTTTTTCTCAAAGTATCAAAGTTGTCGGATTCTGAGGTTTTAAAATACACCTCTCGGATGATACTCATTCTTTTAGTAACTGGTTTTGCAAATTTAAATATAATATTCCGTGAATTACATAGGATATAATGAACCCAAGACCTTTGTGCTCTAAGGATTTTAAAATCTTAAAGTTACCACATGAGGCCCCATGTCAATTTTAATGAGAAGCTCGAACCTATTTTTTTATATCGCAGAGACAACACGAGGCAGGAAGATGGCCGTTTTCTTTCCCACGCTATGAGATGTAACATCATCCGCACGTGTCAAAGGTGGATGGATACAGAAGAAAGTTTCGGTTGAATAAGTATATTTAAATAAAAGGATTAGCAGTGAACGCAGTATAATGAGGGGCCTATAATTATATGTAAGACAATCGGTCTTTAGTAAGAGAGATTTGAGATTGACAAGCCATATCTGTGGATTTTTTTCTGAAGGACGCGCGTGTCTATGTTAAACACGCCGAGTGGTCAGAAAATAGTGCCTATCAAATGAGGTCATTTAACCACTTAATGTGGTAAGAAATCATTTTAAATGTTCGTGAACACTGTCGATAGCAAGTTAGCAAGTACTTGGTTACAGCAAAAACTCTTTTAAATACAGTTCCATTAAGTCGGAAAAATTACGCAAATTTTCTTGGCGGCAAAGGAAAAATGCCTGAGGTAGGGGATAGAATCTATAAAATAAGAGTGGGCGCCATCTTGAAACCCCTGAATTTGTATCGTTGAAGTTCGAGAGGGAGGGTTGAACTGTTCAGTAAATCGATCGTCAAGAAGTAGACGTAAGTCCAGCAAACAGATTTTGGCCGATGTGGCCGGGGTCTTGACTCCAAGTGGAGACAGTAGTTCATTGCAAAAGTAATCTGATAATAAAGACGGTCAAGATACCGAAGTAGTATTTGTGAAGTTATAAATATTGTGTTGTAAAGAAAGTAATAATTCGTGTGCGGGTAACAAATACAATCAGTCGAGTGTGATCAGCGAAGACACCGAGTGAAGGGCATTATTTTTTATTCTTTATTTTCCAGGAAAACATGAGTAAAACCAGATGTGAAGCCATAAGTACTAAAATGGCTAAATAAAAATCTCAGGGTTATTGGTGAGCCAAGATGGAAGCTGACATGAAGTTAAGGTAGGTGGGATGCCATCACAACGCCTTTTTGTATCTGTTTTATGATGTCACAATTACATGCATTGTTATGGGTATTTATGACGCAGTTCGTCATGAATTTCACAAATATGACGAAAGGTCATTTGTTTTATTTTCTGCTTGCATACATTTTTAATGTGCCGTGTAACAAGTTATAAAAAGGTATTAATGAGGGTTACGAAGTGATAACACGTCCAAAGTAGATCGTCATTTTCCGTGAGTTATTGCTTGTATTTGTGGTGTCAAATTAAGATGTTTTTATCTGACGTAAAATTTTTCGGTTTGAATTGATGGAGGTGGCGCAAGATATCCGTGATTACCCAGTTTACATCGGGTGTAAGCGTGCTGTCGTGTTGAGTAAAGCAGATCGGTGAATATCTTTCACGAAGAGTAATGTTATTCTATGTCTGTTTAAACTGTGTCTGACTGACAATAAATAACAGTAATATTTGTTAGTCATTTTTGTGAAAATCGATTTTTTTAAAGACGAGGTCATGTTATGAGAAATTGTTCATTATTAAAGTATTGTGCGTAGTTTATGCGTCGTGGTTTCTAAGGATTTTCATTTCATTCTTTTTGTCAGTGAGAGTCGTCGAGTTGGAGGCAAGAGGTTAGATTTGTCGTATGAGTTGAGATAGGATTTTCAAATCAGGAAATTGGAAGCCTGTAATGATGCCTGTATTTTATGTGAGCCCGAGGAAGGTATTTGTATAGTGTTTGGGATGGGAAGGTGTGAGAGAATCCACGTAAGTGTTGATTTGCGACGTGTACAATTATTGAATTACATTTAAAAGTAAATCTATGGGCATATCTGTTTAGTCAGGAATAGCGTATTTTAATTATGTTTGCGAAGTCGAATATTTCATTCTTGTAGACCAGTTACGCTTGACATAGGACAGGTGTTTCATGTCAAAGCTGAGAGCGAGGGTTGAGAAGGGTCCGATGCCACCAGCTGATCGGGAGTTCACCGCTCGAGGACAACAGGAGTATGCTGCCTGTTACATGTTGAAAATGATATTGCATTCTTTAGAATGGATCATTAAATTTGCGAGAACTAGTTGAATTTTCAGCCAGGAATAACATGTAGGTTATTAGATACTACTAGTTTGTATAATTGAGATCGTAATGTATATTTGAAGCCACAAGGTTAGAGTATAATGAGCGAAGTTAGCCAATTCAAGGGTTGTCCAAAATATAGAGTGATGGTAGTGATGATTGATTTATTTTGAGGGGTGCACAAAGCTTTATAAAATGTCATAGTGGGATATGACGTAGTAATTGGCTTACATTTTACGGCGAGTTACTTATGCAGATTTTGTTCTGTACTTAATTATTAGGGTTATCCACGTATTAATAATTGCTAGTCTATACCAATATTATAAAGAGGAAAAATTTGTTTGTTTGTAACGAATAGACTCAAAAACTACTGAACCGATTTTAAAAATTACTTCACCTATAGAAATGTACATTGCCGGTGAGTAACATGGGCTGTATTTTATTTTCAAAACAATTCGAGGTGGGGGCCACGTGGGGGGAGGTATAAAAATAATAGGCTAATATAGGCAAAATATCGAATTTGTCGTATAAGGACGAGACAAAGCTCAATTTAATCCTCTTGACGCAGAGAACAAAACTCGGTAAGCCCTACGGGCTAGGAAACCATGTTTTAAGGCCCTAAGACCAACCGTTACGGAGATATTGGCACCACGCTACCCCTCCTCTAGGAATCCGGTTAAGTAATGAACTGCCGCAACCATGGCAACGTCAGCTCTAGGATTCTACAACAGCGAAATTATCCACATGAAATCACAAAAACCTAACATGTTACAGACATGAAAATTGATATTTGGAATCCCCTTTAAAAGTAAAAGAACACAGATATTCGTTTTCAGAAAATCCACTTAAGGGGGAGGGGTGTGAAAAGAAGTGAGGAAGGAAATGAATTATTTATGTCAGGATACATATATCTCATAAAATGAATTACAGACTTTAAAATTGGTACATAGAATCTCCTCTAAAAATGAACACATTTTTTTGGAAAAGCCACTTAAGGGGGTGAAAATAACAAAGCGGGTGAATTTCCAAAATGAGTATCTTCTTCTTCTATCGCTACACACACAACTGTGGGGTTGCGGGTGCGAACTGCGTAGCACATGTGGATTTGACCCTGTTTTACGGCTAGATGCCTTTTCTGACGTCAACCGTATGTGTAGGGATGTAATTTATACTTCTATACTAACATTATAAAGAGGAAAAATTTGTATATTTGTTTGTAACGGATAGACTCAAAAAATACTGAACCGATTTTAAAAATTACTTCACCTATAGAAAGCTACATTGCAAGTGAGTAACATGGGCTGTATTTTATTTTCAAAACAATTCGATGGGTTGGTGGAGCGACGGGGGAGATATAAAAATATTAAAATAATAGGCTAAATTAGGCGAAATCGAATTTGTCGTACAAGGACGAGACAAAGCTCAAAACCATGTTTTAAGGCTCTACAACCAACCGTTATGGAGATACTGGAACCACACTACCCCTGCTCTAGGAACCGGATAAGGAAACGAACGGCCGTAACCATTGCAACGTCAGCTCCAGGATTCTATAGCAGCTAGATTTTGCATGTACGTTTGGGCATAGCTGCCAACCAAAATTGATACATATGTGACTTACTATCTGGAAAATATAAATTGTTGTGTAAGACGCTCATAGCACTCCTTTGGGCGGGGATGGAAAGGGAGTGAAGTACAAAAATAATAGCCTCGGAGATCTCCGTAGTACAGCGACCAGCGGTTGCCGATGGTCCTCCGTTTTTACGTACTGGCTTAGGTTTCAGCATTTTGCGGAGTCTGTTACCTATAGTTTAAAGTATTTTCTATCAAATCATGGAGCTGTAGGATCACTGATGTTATTAGTGCCGATATTTTGGTCCACTTTTACGATAATTGTAATCACGAAAACAACCTATATACTGTACACATTTGTCAAGATGGTGCCCCAATGACTTGAAAACATTTCGCAACATTTATACTCAGATTCATTATATTATGTGCGACATGAGTGACAAGCCCTGGGAATCATAATTCTCGATGATAATAATAGTAGTTTCTTTAATGCATCGCGTATTTCCTTGATCATTTGTAATAGTTACGAAATGTCGGATCAAACAAATACATTCAATAATATTTATGTTTGTGGTACTATCTAGCGGAAGTATACTTACACTAAAGCTGCAGCTTTGTGAAGGGAGCATGTATATCTAGGTGGGAATGAAGCAAAATCATGGTAGCAAAAATCTTAGAGGTCGACGCTAATTAAGAACTAATATTTAGAGGCCCCCATGAAGAAAAGAAGAAGATACTTACACTATAATTTCAAACATGACAAATAATTTCTACGTACTTTAGTAAATACACCAGTGATATAAATATCTAAAGAAGTCATTCACACCGATAATATGAGTAACTAAAGCCAGTTTCTGATAACCCATACGAAGAACGGGTACTTCTGCTAGTATTAGATTAAATTTAAAGTGTGATGTCATGAAACAACATATAATACTAGAAATAAATGATGTAAATTTTCTTCCAGCTGCACGATTCTATAAGACGATAAACATAATCGAAGTCAGAATTCGAGTAGGGACGTGTGAAAGAAACCATTCGTCCACGGATATAGAATTTGTTTTTAGTTAAGATCCATTAAATCATTTAAATTTATTAAATTATTAAATTCAGTGGAAACGGTATTTGTGAAGTAACTTTAAACCAAGTAAATAACTTGAAGATGCATTCTGGAAATCTTAGTTTATTTTTCTGGGAAAGTTCAAATATTAACGTACCGCTTAAGGGGACATATCCGAAGGTAATAGATTTTACTGCCAAAAAGTATTGTGAGCGTTGTTGTTGTTGTTGTATTATTTGACTTTGATTGATTGAGCATTAAATGTGCTGGGATTAAGAAATTGGAAACTTTGGTCATCAACCGATGTAACTTAATTGTGTTTAGCCTTCAGCTTAGAAACAGTCTGACTCGTTGGCTGAATCGTCAGCGTACTGGACTTCGGTTCAGAGGGTCCCGGGTTCGATTTCCGGCCGGGTCTGGGATTTTAACCTTCATTGGTTAATTCCAATGGCCCGGCGTGTGGGTGTTTGTGCTGTCCCCAACATCCCTGCAATTCACACACCACACATAACATTATCCTCAACCACAATAACACGCAGTTACCTACCATGGCAGATGCCGCCCACCCTCATCGGAGGGTATACCTTACAAGAGCTGCACTCGGCTAGAAATAGCCACACGAAATTATTATTATTATTATTATTATTATTATTATTATTATTATTATTAGAGCTTAGAAACTGGGATGGTCATGGGGTCATCAACCTCAGTAACTTCGATTAAGGCCATATGCCACTGTAGCATCATTTTCATTGCGGTCATCATCCACAATGACTTTAAAGTAAATTAGATGTTTAATAATAATGTTATTTGTTTTACGTCCCACTAACTACTTTTTAATGGTTTTCGGAGACGCCTAGGTGCCGGAAATGTGTCCCGCAGGAGTTCTTATACGTGCCAGTAAATCTACCGACACGAGGCTGACGTATTTGAGCACCTTCAAATACCACCGGACTGAGCCAGGATCGAACCTGACAAGTTGGGGTCAGAAGGCCAGCGCCTCAACCGTCTGAGCCACTCAGCCTGGCAATTAGAAGTTTAGATGTCGGTCCATGACATAGTCGCAGGTCACATCAATTCAATTAAGGGTCCATACCGTACAACCACTCTGTGGCACACACCGATTGGACTGCCTTAATTATACCCAGAGCTCAGAGTTCATGTTACGAGGGCTGCACCATCACGAATCATTATGATGGTACATGCAGTCTCACATGGAAGCCGAATTTAAGGATTTCCAGACTTCCATTTCTTCATTCATATTACGTGGCAATGGTTTCTAGTAAGGATGCCCTTCAGGCAGTTAAGTCAAAGGCTCAAACCAGTATTCTGCTCCCCTGTTAAATTATTGTGGCGTCAAGTGAAAATATTGAGTCCAAATTATATTGATTTTTAATATTTTTCATTGTGATTTCATTAATAAATACAAATATTTTGTGAATAGACCTTTCATTTGAGTAGATAGATTAAGATTACTGAACCCTACCTTTTACTTCAGCAAGTGACGACGAACCCGTAACGGCCCAAGAGACAGTTCTCATGAAAATTGCTGATAGGTAAGGAAGGTAGGTATCCTTCATAGTGGCCCAATGGTTCAGTAAGCTACTAACAACAGCTTTGTATTTCGATTGCGGTGGGATCGAGCCCCATCATTGGTGTCTACAGCAGGACTCTCCTTTTCCCATTTGTCACCAGGAAAACACTGTTGGCGTGCTTTGATTATAACCAATGCTGCTTTCTGTCAAATACTAATCCCTTCTTTGTAATCACCACTGAAATCCTTGAAATGTCAGTGAGACGCCAAGCCGTATATTATAAAGTGAAGGAACAAAATAAAATTGCATATTAATTCTCAAGTGGCTCGTAATTCATAGGTGTCTCTAGTAGTGATGGTATTTCGTAATCATGTTCAATTCCCATCACACTCAGCACATTTTCCCGTTGATATTAAACAAGCAGATTGTCATTACGAACTGCTGGAGGAGGATTTTTATTGCTATAGCGTCGCTTGTATTGTATAAGGACATTAATATTGATAGTCATTCAGAAAAGAGAATCGCTTTCATGAATCGCTTGCAAATTCCTTGTAATTGAATTAGCTGATATTTCAAGTTTTAGTCCATGTTCGTCTCGGATTATTATCCTTTTACCATGCTTGTAAATGTCCTCCGTTCCAGTTGACTGCTTGTGAATGGCTGAGAGATGTTCGTAATATATATTCTAAATAGAGCTTTTAAAATTTCAGAGGAGCAAATAGTATTTGTAACAAAGATAGGAATAAAATCGTGCTCACTTGAAAAGAATGGGCCATAAAGGGTAATATTTATTTTAATGGGCCTACATTCTGGTGTAAACACAGCAACAAAAATGGGTAATGACATTAATGGTAGCACAAGTTCTCCTGATGGCATTCTAAAATGATTCTGCTTCACTTTAGTATGAAATCTTCTATCCTTCAAGTGTAATGTGATTTTAAAAGCTCAGATGTTTCTAACAACAGGTGAGTCGCATCACTGCCTTCGTGATATATACAGACCATTCCGTAGCGCCGATGACGTCATATAAAGAAGCGAAATGTTCCCTCTGTCCGACTCGCGCAATGCAACGGATGCTACGCCTGTGTCTTGTACTTACGAAATATGTACAAGTGTTGCATTAATATATCAAAAGAGATCCTTAACACACGTAATCGTTTCATTTTTCGTGAGTTCAGCGTAATTTTAGGAGTCAGAGCATAACGACTGTTTTACGATTCAATGTCCATTAATAATAATACGGAGGCAACGAACGTACAATAAGATAATAATAATCATAATAAGTAGAAGAAGAATACTACCTCCGTACCTCTAGATGGCTATAAATACAGCAGCTTTCGTATATTTTTCTAAACTTCTCGCACTATCATCCAAAGGACTTTCTTAGACACTTTCTTCCACACAAATATTGGCTATTTCCTTTTTGTTTTTCAGTTAAGAATAGCCCATAATCATCCAAATATTAATGCACTGACCAGCAAGATATGTTAGTTACTCCCTACATACACGTAATTGCCGAGGAATTAAGCTGCATTGCTTCTAACATTTAAATGTTACCTGCCTGCAATAGTTTAATTTTAAAATCCAGGTCTACGTGTAATAATCCCTAAATCATGTAACAGAAGGTTGGGTTTTATAAACTACATTTAGTTCTACACTTTTAGACTGGATTTTGCTTTACTTCGCATTGACCTCGGGGGGAAAAGTCAGTGTGTTCGGAATATTAACTATAATGTTATTTTAATGGTTGATTTGTATCAACAACGAAATGCGCTGCTTATAAATCTATATAACAAGAAGAAAGTCAAGAGCAGAACTCACCATCATCTCGGAGATTGAGTGAAACATACTCCTGTTTTAATAGTTACATAACCGGGCGAGTTGGCCGTGCGTTTAGGGGCGCGCAGCTGTAACCTTGCATCCAGCAAATAGTACGTTCCGACCCCAGTGTCGGCAGCTCTGAAGATGGTTTTCCGTGGCTCCAATTTTCACACCAGGCAAATGCTGGGGCTGTACCTTAAATAAAGCCATGGCCATTTCCTTCCCACTCCTAGCTCTTTCCTATCCCATCGTTGCCATAAGACCTATCTGTGTCTGTGTGTCGTAAAGCAAATTCTAAAATAAAAATGTACATTTTTCGGTTAGGTTTTTAGTCTTCCATAATTGTTTTCTTCCAACATTCATTTTCGTCATGACATGCACAATTTCTTAGCATCGTGACAATTGCGAACTTTTAGACAATGTTTCTCAACATATTGTATTTCCTAAAGAAACGTGCTATACGGTAATACATTAGTGAATAAATACGTCGATAAATATTGTCCCTTGAATTTACGTTACACATTACGTGAAGAAAAATGTACCTAAACGATTGGCTGCCCTGAAGATGGTTTTCCGTGCTTTCCAGTGTTCAGACCAGGCAAATGGGGCTGTACCTTAATTAAGGATATGGCCGCTTCCTTCCCATTTCTAGTCATTTCCTACCCCATAGTCGCCATAAGACCTATCTGTGTCGATGCGACGTAAAACAAAATCGTAAAAAGAAACCCTACATTATGAGGTTTAATTATCAAAGCAGCGGGTGTTTACGTAAATCCTGACGTGATAAAAAATAATAGAATAAGTACGCAATACACTTAAAATAAAGGTCCATCTTTCTTTCAGCAGTCACAGTTATCCAAAAAATTCTCCCAATTCTGATGTAATTCTTTCAATAGAACAAACCGAAACATTTAGTTAAATCAGCTGACGGGCTTGGCATACTTAGTACGGCCTGCATGTTACGAAGGAGGTGGGCGTATTTATTTGACAAATACATATCGGTAAGTAGCTCATCATTAATACTGAAATTGTTGACTGTAGTTTCCATTACATTACATTGACATTATATTACATTAACATAACACAATTTACATTACCTTGGAGAATATTATACGTGAAATTAGCATAATGGTGTTGCGTTTTGTCATTAAGAATAGAAGTCCGGCTCGATTGCTAAATGGTTAGCGTGCTGGCCTTTGGTCACAGGGGTCCCTGGTTGGATTCCCGGCAGGGTCGGGAATTTGAATCATCATGGATTAATTTCGCTGGCACGGAGGCTGGGTGTATGTGTCGTCTTCATTATCATTTCATCCTCATCATGACGAGCAGGTCGCCTACGGGTGTCAAATCAAAAGACCTGCGAGCCTCTGACACTCCCGGCACTAAAAGCCATACGCCATTTCATTTAATTAAGAATAGAAAATAGTCATCGTCACATTGTTCTATCTGTAGGCCTATTTTTCTTACTTTCTATGACCGAATCCATTATTTTCCTAGGAAAACTATCCTCCCCCTTTCACCTCTTTTGACTCCAACGCAGAAGTCGGTTTATGCTTTATCAATCAACTTTATATCTAAGCCCTTATTTCGTCATTCCAATCATCTTCCTTCCCATCATCTGTTTGTACCAGCAATCATTTTTACGATTGTCATGTCGGTTAATCCCACTTATGAATAAGGTAAACTGAATCCATCTAGCTTTCACCGTCTTACAGTAAAGTTGGTCTAAAGGGAAAATCATTTTGTGAATTGACTTCTTTCTTACAGTTACGTATGACCAATAAACGTAAAACGGGATTTTTATGTAAGAAATATATAATATTTTAAATTTTCTCCGATATATGGAGATTAGCATAATGGTGCTGCGTGTTGTTCAACTACTAGTGGGTTGAATTCCCAATTTTTGGAAACTTTGAAATGTTATCATCTGTAGGTTCCCCTCTTCAAATCCAAGTGAACATTGGAAAGGTACCTAACATTTAAACTACGTCATTTCCACAGTTTACCAGGTACTCTTCCAACACATTTTCTTCAATGGTATGTAGACCATAATATCTCACGCCCCTTTCTAAAATAAAACCTTCTTCTTTTATTCTTATTCTCCTTTTTCGCCTCCCTACCCTTGTCCCGGTTACTTGGCGTTGACACCATGTGTGGATCAAGCCCATTCTTACGGCCAGATGTCTTCCCTGACTTCGTATCTATTTGGATGGTATTTCATTAAAGCTTGTTTCTCTGTTGGTTGGCAGTGTGACGTGCTGGGTTTAAACGAAAATGTGTTTTATGACGAGCAAAACATGCATCCCCCGAGGAAGTTAATTTAACCAAGCAAGGCTAAAATCTCCGGCCTTGCGAGGAAGCGAATCTGGGGCCGTTGAAATCGAGTTTGATCATCCAGTGGAGAAGTCAAAATAACTAAAATTAAAATCGCTAAAATTATTTACTGTATTTCGGTAACGACTTGCAATTTATGAAATACTTACCGAAATAATATTACATGAATACTACTCTCTGTCCGCTTCTGTGGTGTAGTGGTTAGCGTGATTAGCTGCCACCCCCGGAGGCCCGGGTTCGATTTCTGGCGCTGCCACGAAAATTTCAAAAGTGGTACGGGGGCTGGAACGGGGTCCACTCAGCCTCGGGAGGTCAACTCAGTAGAGGTGGATTCGATTCCCACCTCAGCCATCCTTTTCCGTCCTTTCCCACTTCTCCTCCAGGCAAATGCCGGGATGGTATCTTACTTAAGGCCACGGCCTCTTCCTTCCCTCTTCCTAGCCTGTCCCAATCTTTCCATCCCTGCACAAGGCCCCTGTTTAGCATAGCAGGTGAGGCCGCCTGGGCGAGGTACTGGTCATTCTCCCCAGTTGTATCCCCAGACCTAGAGTCTGAAGCTCCAGGACACTGCCCTTGAGGCGGTAGAGGTGGGATCCCTCGCTGAGTCCGAGGGAAAACCAACCCTGGAAGTTAAGCAGATTAAGAAACAAAGAAAGAATACTACTCTTATTGGAGAATTGACAATCTACAATAGGCCTACTTCCCTTCGTATATTCTTATCAATGATGCGAATTTCACCGACCAAAGTAGTTTAGAGGATTAAAGAGCTTAGCATTAGTGGCACGTGCGCATTCATGCAGAAAACAGGAGAATTCCAGAGTAAATTGGTCATTCTTGAAATGACTGTCCGTGCTTTCCACTTTCAATACCGAGAGAATGCTGGAGTGAGTCCTTACTCAACACCACAATCGCTATCGTAGTAATTAGTTTACTAGTACTTGCACCTCAGTGACGCTGATTTCACCTCACAGTAAATATGCAAGAATGTCGATCACAGTGCTCATATTTACGGAAATACTCTTATACCAAGTAACTCAATGGACATTTTAATATGAATCAGATATTTCAACTTTTACAGAACGTTGCATTTAACGTTGAAACTAAAATTTACACTGTGAATATCTAAGAGCAGATATTTTACTGTATTTACTTTTCTCAAAATGTAGTAGAGACTTTCATGATTTGCATGGATGTCAGTCATATCACCTTCGTAGGAGTTATATCATCAGCAGATCCTGCGATATAGTTATGGTGGTATTTCTCGTGAATTGCAGGCTGAAATATTGTTTTCTGTCTATTTAATGTAACTTTCCCATCACGTACCTAGGAAGTTCAGGAACGTAAACAAATAAATGAGAAAATAGTGCCAAAAATGACTGTGAAACTCCATTAATATTTCTTACACGCACTTGAATGCCTGTTTTTATGCAACAACTCCAAGAGTGAATTCTTCTTTTTCTACTGTTTTTCCCACACCTAAATCATGATGTGATAAATTAATAGAACAACTATGCAATACACTTAAAAGTAAAGGTCCATCTTTCTTTCAAAAGCCACAGTTATAAAAATATATATATATATATATGTATGCGGATTTGTCCCTGTTTTACTACCGGATGCCCTTCCTGACGCCAACCAAACATTTAGTGATGTAATCACTATTGCGTGTTTCTGTGGTGGTTGGTG
Source organism: Anabrus simplex (assembly GCF_040414725.1). Classification (NCBI taxonomy): domain Eukaryota; kingdom Metazoa; phylum Arthropoda; class Insecta; order Orthoptera; family Tettigoniidae; genus Anabrus; species Anabrus simplex. Next base: position 1,400,987,162 of record NC_090265.1, read on the forward strand.
GTGTAGTGTGGTGTGTGAATATGGAGGGGAAAGTGTTGGGACAAACTCAAGCACCCAGTCCATGGCCCAGAAGAATTAATCAGAGGCGATTAAAATCCCTTACCAGGCCGGGAATTGAACCCGGGACCCTCTGAACCGAAATCCTCAACGCTGATCATTCATCCAATGAGTCGGACAGCTCTAAGAGCGAATATTCTTCAAGAAATATAATGAAGGTGGTGCAATTTTTTTTGATTTTTTTTTTGAGGTATGCACGCTGCTTATATGAGCCGTGTAAGATTTGCAGAGTTGGTATCTCTGATCAGATTCGATGACCGGCAGACAATGGCTAAACGACGAAACTACGATAATTTTCCCCGCTTCGTGAAGTGTTTCAGACAATTATTGAAACGCTCGGGCAAGTGCCATGTGCCTGGTTTTCGTCTGACAATTGATGAGATGCTATCATCTTTCAAGGTAATTATAGGATTAGCAGAATATTAGCAAATGCCCATATCTGATATGTACAAGAAATGGAGGTCAATGCTGGCAAATATGAGATACCTACAGAAGATCGGTCTTCAAAGAGTGTTGTGAAACGTCTAAAATCGGTGGGGGGGGGGGGGGATGAGGGGGGAGGGGTGGCGCGACTAGAAGGAACATCACAACATCACAACAGACCGTTATTATACATCAGTTGAATCGACAGAACTATTTGAAGAAGCAAAGCTCACTTTAGTGGGAACGTTGAAGAGTAATCGACAGCACATTCCAGGTGAGCCAAAGAAGACCCAGTAACGCGAATTCCTCCATATTCTTATTCACGGATCTAAGAACGAAAAGACTACCTGTAACCCTGATTTCATACATCACCTACTAAAAACCCACGAGAAATCTCCCCATGTTCTTCACCATGCATAGTGACGACAGATTTGACAATTTAAGTGTAAAAAAAAAATCATCAACTTGTAATACGAAATGAAAATCCACAGCCTGCTTCCAGTCATTCGACCGGGCCAGGATTGGAATGAATGAAGCCCCCATATAGCGGCGAATAGGAAATGTGCCGGCTGCCGAAAACTGTCGCGCTCCTCTAAGGGCAATGAAAAATGACTGACAGATGAGATGTTAATGGAGAGTGCTGCTGTAATGAAGGATGACAGGGAAAACCGGAGTACCTGGAGAAACACCTGTTCCACCTCCGCTGTTTCCAGCACATATCTCACATGGAGTGACTGGGATTCGAACCACGGTATCCACCGGTGAGAGGCCAGCGCGCTGCCACATAAGTCACGGAGGCTCTACATCAACTTGTAATATAACGATAAAAAACAGGTGTAGACCGCCTCGACTCTGTAGAACGAGTTACGAGAAGACGGCTCCTAGCTGTGTTCTTCTCCTTAATATTGAACCCTTTGGTCCACCCTGAAGGATACTTACCTCCCTTACCTATCCGCAAAATGTTATGAGATCTGTCTCTTGGGTAGTTTCGGGTCCTTCGTCACTTACTGAGGTAAAGGTAGGGTTCAGTAATCCTAATCTATCTACTCAAATGAAAGGTCTATTCATAAAATATTTGTATTTTATTTTGGAAAAATGTTCTTAAAAAACTAATAATTTGTAATCCAGGTATAATTCGGACTCTATCTTGTCCACTCCTCCACAATCATTTCTTACGCAGAGGGGCCGAACGCTGGTTTGAGCCTTTGACTAAACTGCCTGATGGGCATCCTTACTAGAAACCATTGTCTCAATTTTTAAATAAAGAAAGGGAAGTCTGGAAATCCTTAGATTCGGCTTCCATGTGAGACTGCATGTACCATCACAATGAGTCTTGATGGTCCACCCCTCGTAACACGAACTCTGGACTCTGGGTATAATTAAGGTTGTTCAATCGGTGTGTGCCACACAGTGGTTATACGGCATGGACCCTGTATTGAATTAATGTGACCTGCGACTATGTCATGGACCGACCTCTAAACTTCTAAGTTACTTAAAGTCATTGTGGATGATGACCGCAAGGAAAATGATGCTACAGTGGCATATGGCCCTAATCCAAGTCCCTGAGATTGATGACCCCACGACAATCCAAGTTTCTAAGCTGTAGGCTAAACACAAATAAGTTACATCAGTTGATGACCAAAGTTTCCACTTTACTAACCCCAGCATATTTACTGCTCAATCATCCAAAGTAAAATAATGCAATAACAACAACGCTCACAATACTTTGTGGCAGTAAAATCCATTACCTTCGGATATGTTCCCTTAATCGTTACGTTAACATATATTCCCAGAAAAATAAACTAATGTTTCCAGAATGCATCTCCAAGTTATTCGCTTGCTTTAAAGTTATTTCACAAATACGGTTCCAATGAATTTAATAGTTAACTGAATTAAAAATGATTTAATGAAATCCTAATGAACAACAAATTCTATCTTCACGGACGAATGGTTTCATTCACAAGTCCCTACTCAACGTTTGACGCAGTTATATTCACTTCATGTTTAATGTTTATCATCTATCGTTATTTTGCATCTGGAAAAAAATTACATCATTCATTTCCAGTATTATATCTTGTTTCATGACATCACACTTTAATTCTAATCTAACCCTAGCCATTATTAATACTTGGATAACCCTAATAATTACGTACAAACCAACAGCAACTCGCCGTATAATGTAAGCCGATTACGATGTCATATCTCGTCATGACATTTCATAAAGTTTGTGCACCCTCACAAACAAACACCACTACCACCGCTCTATATTTTGGACAACCCTGAAATTGGCTACCCTCGCTCGTTATACTATAACTTTAGGGTTTCAGATATACATTACAATCTCAATTAAACAAATTCACATTATCTAATAACCTACACATTATTCCCGGATGAAAATTTCAAATAGATTCCGTAGTTAATGATCACCGCTGCCAAGAATGCAGTCTCGTTTCAATACGTAACTCTCTACACACCTTCCATTATACTAACTGTCCCCAATGGATCAGCTGGCGGCACTGGACACAAACCACCCTCTCTGTCAGTTTCGACATGAAACATATGTCTGTCGTCATACATGACTGGCCTCTAAGTATGAAACCCTTTGACATCGCAAAATAGAACAAAATACGATATTCTAACCAGCAAATATGCACATAGATTTGCTTTTAAATGTCCCACAATAATTGTAAACGTCGCAAATCAATACTGGCGTGGATTCCCGTATTCTACTTTCCTCCCCAATCATTATAAAATCTTCCTCGGGCTCCCACAAAGTCCCGGCATCATCTACAGGCTTCCAATCACCTGATTCGCAAATCCTATCTCAACTCACACGACCAATGTAACCTCTGTTCTCAAACTTGACGACTCTCACTGACAAAAGAACTGGAATAAAAAATCCTTACTAGAATCCCCGACGCCTAATAACGCACAATACTTTAATAATGAACAACTTCCCATAAATGAACTCATATTTTAAAACTGGATTTTCACGAAAATGACTGACAAATTTACTGTTATTATTGTCACTCAGACACGGTTTAAACGGACATAGAGTACGTTACACTTCGTGACAAATTCACCGATCTGCAGTACTCAACACTACGTACAGCGCTTCCATCCGATTGAAAATGGGTAACCTTTTGCACCAATTCCATCAAAATTCCAACTGAAAATTTTACGTCGAATAACCATCTTAATTTGGCATCACAAAATATAGGCAATTTTGTACCGGTAACGGCGGTACAAAACTAAGTCCCCGTAATAGAAATCTTAAAACTTACGCGTTACGCTCCGGGCCGGCTACGAAAGACTGACTGGACGGTGAGCAACAACTGTGTGCGTGCGACGTAGAGAGCGGGTGACGTCACAGCATGCCTCACCACAACAGAGCCTAGACTGATGTGGAATGTTCTTCGAGTTTCTATGGGTAATAACTTTCCCCACAATAATAATTAAACAAATTTAACAACATCATCGTGTAACCCGATCCCTTATCTACGTTCCTGCGGAGTTTCACGTAAATCTGACATGAGGCGATGATGTTATGGAACGAGATGTGAAGGCCCGGATCAGATATAAATACAGTACTGCTTCGCTCAGCAGAGCAGTGTGTGGCCTGCGTGTGTGGCCAGAGTGTGTATGTGCACGCTAGGCAGTGGAGTTCATACAGTCGGTTCGCGAGGACCGTGATCTAGCGTGAAGCGGCTATCAATCTTCGAGTCCGTGGACTTTAACCCAATCGCGTCGAATATGGACTTGTACGGATTTCTTTATACTGTAAGTGATAAACTTTTACTCCGACGGGACGTGAAATAAATTGTGCTTCGTCTGAACATTATCAAGTGACTGTTTATTCTACACGAGTGTCTAAGACTTGCGAATGTTTTCGAGTGCTCGTAATTTGAAGTTTAATGTTCTGGACAGGACTTAGAACAGTTTGCTCCTTACAGAGTACTAAATACTTCAAGTTTATGAGACTGTGTTTTAATCCAGATTTACTCGGTTGCAAGCATGACTACGTCACTAATTTGCCATTTCATGAACTGTGTAAATATTTGTAGGTCATGAACTGTGAACTGTGCATGTGTGAACTGTGCATTTCAATTATACTAAACAGCACGTTTCAATTCTACGAACATTCAGTTGTGCTTTTCGATTTTACGAACAGTCGAACCACCGACTGTCAATACATGATTAATTTCGTCTTTTAATTTCATGTTATTATCAATACGTGAATGAGTTCGAATTCACGAGTGAAACATCTTTATTTTCTAATCCAATGAAATTACGTTGAACAGTGTTTCAAACTAAGAACTAAGTCGTGCGACATTACTTTACATTATGCCAAGTGCCACAAACTTCAAGTGACTCTGTTAAAATTGGAAGATAAGTTTCGAGTGGACTTTCATTTTTATGAGTATTAAACTTACATGCTCATTCGAGTCTAGTGGCCTTCTTTTCATTTAACACGGGACAAAATTTAGTGACATTTCACCGTGTGATAAACTCTCAAAGATACATTTTTTTCTCGTGTTTGAACCTTGTAAAAACCATTGAAAAACTTTCTTCTCATCTGTGCAGAAGCAGTCTTTGCATTAACTCGCCCCAAGGCTTAACGATGTTCATTCACGTTCATCATTCACGACGACTACCTCAACGCCCTTCATCAGCACCGTATGGATCTTCAAGAGGTCGAATGGATCTTCTAGAACTTCCATCGGGGGAGGAATGGTGGTTCACTGGCATGGGAAAAGGAGGAGCTGCCAGCCCTAGGACGAGGAACATTTTCTACTGTATCTGCTGCACAGAGGTGACATGACTTTGAATTTATTAATAAACTCATAGGAAAAATTTTAAGATTTATTTCTAAACAAACCATCTCCCTCTGTACGCACTTCAACGCATGGTACACGCCCTGCGTCTCATGTGTACCGAAGTACCACATTTACTGTTACAATATACACATGGAAATGACGACCTACTTTGGACGTGATATCACTTCGAAACCCTCATTAATAATTTTTTACAACATTTCACGGCACTTGCAATACTTTAAAAAATTATCCAAGTAGAAAATAAAATAGATGACCTTTTCTTCATTTTCTGACATTCACAAAGAAACATATGGGTGACCAACTGCGTCATAAATACCCACTTCAAATACATATCAGTTTGACATCATAAAACAAAATATAGTAGCCTGTAAGAGTGCATGTCACCTAACTTACGTCACGTCAGCGTTCATCTTTGGGGCTCACCGGCGACCCTCTGTCATTTATTTAGCCATTTTTACATTTTTGGCTTTACGTAGCATTTCTGTTTCCTGCAAATAAAGCATAAGAGAAGAAATGCCCTTCATTTGTCGTTTTTGTTAATCGCACACGACTGATAGTATTTATTACCCGCACACGAATTACATTCCATACCACACACAAATTTATAAACACTTCTTCGGTATCTTGACCGTCCTTTGTACACAATTACTTCTGCTCAAAGAACAACTATCTCCACATGGAGTCAAGATCCCAGCCACATCGGCTAAATTCTGTTGGTTGAACTTAGCCTACTTTTGTCGATCGATTTTAGAACAGTTCAACCCTTTGTCTTCAGCCTCAACGATGCAAATGCAGGGGTTTCAACATGGGGTCCCTTCTATATTTATAGACATTACCCCCTCTCTTCAGGCATTTTCCTTTGCCGTCAAGAAAATTTGCGTAACTTTTTCGACTTAAATGAACTCTATTTAAAAGATTTTTTGATGTAACCACATACTTGCTACATTGCTAGCGGTAGTATTCCTGGACATTTAAAATTTATTCTTATGAAATTAACTGGTTAAATGACCTCATTTGATAGGCGCTATATTTTTGTCGACTTAGCGTGGGTAAGCCAGACACGCGCGTCCATCTGAAATAATCCCCAGAAATAGCTTAGCAGTCTCAAATCCTTCTTACTGAAGACCAATCGTCTTATAGATAAATACAGGACCCTCATTATATTGCGCTCACCACTAATTCTTTCATTTAATTATATTTATTCAACATAAACTTTCTTCTGTGTCCTTCCACACTCGACACATGCGAATGACGTTACATCTCAGAGCGTGGGACGGAAAGTAGCTACCTCCTTGCCACGTGTCACTCCCGTGATATATACAAAATTTCGAGCTTCCTATTACAATCGACATGGGGCCTCCTGTAATAATTTTCACACTTAAAATTCTTAGCGTGCGAAGGTCATGGGTTCAATATATATTACCTGTATAAATGCCTGCGTCCTGACTGGAATAAGAAGAAACCGAATCTCAGAAGGCTGTATATTTTGGAGTTGGGACAACAGCTTATAAGACCAACATATTGTAAAAGACAGGACAGAGAACGTGTTTGGTTTGAAGAAACCTATCATTTCAGCTATGAAAAGTATACTTGGAATGTCTTTATCCAGTGCTACTTCAACTACTGCTTCTACTCTATCATATGCAAGAGGAAGATGCCATCAGTGCTTGAAATCCGCTCACACTAAGGAGGACAAAGGCAAGGTGACAAATGTGACAACGCTTTCCTGCAGATGTTCCAAATATGTATGCTTTCAAGGCTCAATTTACGAAAACTAATATCTCAACTAACTGTGAGTATGAAAGTGAATGAATGAAATATATTTTGAAATGTTCATATAATTTGTGACTTATCTGTTACCTCTATACACCATACAATTTCATTACTCTCTTTATCGCTCGTGAGCGCAGTGATCAGTGATCAGCTAATCACAGGTATTTTGTAATAAAACGCGATTAGAGTGTAGAAAATATAGTGGGTAAATTCACAACTCCCACCCCCCTACATATGCAAGTGACATATCTTACCTTGGTAGTTATAGGTTTAAGGGTAAAAAAGAAATGTTTGCGATTTCCAGAAGAAAGATGGGATGCGCACAACACCGGTATGCAGTGGTTGTGCCTCTGGTCAGTAAATTCATCTACTGATCGTTTTCAAGAAGCAGAGGATGACTAATGAAGAACAAGGTAGTTCAGAGAAATAAAGTGCTTAGTATTGTGGCATGTATTTATTCATGCAGAAAACAGGATAATTTCACAATTGCTTGATCATCATGCAACTTACAGTCATTGAAAGAAATGAACTTTATCAAATACAGTATTTGTGGTCCAGTTTAGGAATCAGCTTGTAAAATTTAGGAAACCGGTTTCTCAATGTGTACTGAAAATTAAACGCGTATAACTTTTCAGTGCGCACCTCCAAACTTACCTCGATTAAATATTTCTCAAAACATTAGATATTAAGTAATTTACTTTCGAAATTAGTCTTTAACTAACCACCAAAATGTTACAACATGTCCAATAAATTCTCAAATGTGACTTCCATCTACAAATATATAGATTAAATTTATGTATGCCATGTAAAATAACAGGAACGAGTAGGACGTGGTGGTCCCTATCATTGGAACTAGATTTTCTCTCAGTTCTGTAAACGGGATTGATGTTATTTTGCACCCTGCGTTTCTCTTTAACTCTAGGTGAAATATACTTCCGATGAGGACTTTATTTGCGGCTACAAACAAAATGGCAGCTGATCCTGCACACGTTATTCTCACGCCATACCACAAGATAGTCCCACCTATCAAGATCTTCGTCCAACAAAATTGTCTCCATTTAGCACGTAATTCTATAGCTTTTCATGTTGTGTACCCGTGTTATCCCTGTGTGGCTTGTCGGCTGAAGGGTGAGCGCACTGATCTCTGGTTCAAGGGGCCCCGAGTTCGATTCCTGTCCAGGCCGGAGACTTTAACCGAGTTTGGTTAATTCTTACTACTCGGGGACAGGGTGTTTTTATTTGTACCAACATCTTCATGTTCACACAGCATATTACACTACAAACCACCACCGAAACACCCTATAATGAATATATCCCTGCACATTGGGTGGACGTCCTGAAGTGCAAAAGACCGCAAAACCGGACCAGGTCCTTTTGTATCACACAAATAGCATTCACGCCGCCAGCAGTGTGAGTGTGAGACAAGTAGAAGTAGTAGTAGTAGTAGCAGTAGTAGTTGCAGTAGTTTTACTTGTGGACGATTTATTTCATGGTTATATTATATCACATAGTGGGAGCAAGTAGAGTGTCAGTAGATGCAGACTTTGGATGTTCCTGAAAAGTCCCTGTGTGATGCTTTATTCGATGGGAAATGAAAAAGTGACAAACAAAATGTGATCACAAAACCGTGCCTACTTCATCTTTTTTTTTATAATGGTGAACATTTTCTAAATATAATTTTAATGATACACATTCGGCATTATTGTAATAATATTTGGATTCATACCACAGCTTAGAATGTGAAAATAAACGAATATGGAGAACTTGATGGATTTGTTCTTCGTAGAATTACGTGTGAACAAGATATCCGTGCCCTGAGTTATGGCATAATCAAAAGAACATGCAAGGGATGACAATACCGTCAAAAGATAGCCATTACCAACCAACTACTAATTAACAAAACATACCTAACATGTCCAATATTCCAATTATAATTATGAAACTTATTCTCATCTGGGGCATGCATGCTAGGTGATGGTAGACTAACTTCACAACTTTTACTCTATGACTGATGAAGTTTGTATCATAAAATCTAGCAAACAACACTTAAAGAAGACAATCAGCTGTGTGATTCAGAACCTTGCAGCCCCGATGATAGTATTTCTATATCATACAAACGTCAGGGCTGCATCGAGCTCCTCTCCCAGTACGTTAAAATTCTTAGCCATTTCCTATCAATCCATCGCGGAAAACCTGTACGTGTTAGTCCGATGTTCAACCGCTAATAAAGTAAATACTTTAATATGATGTTGTCAATGATATTGTAGTTATTTGCAGTAAAAGTGTGTAATCGGTACATAGTCACCACAACTTATTACATCCGAAACCCACAGTGGCCTAAAGCATTAATGTATTATTCTGCGTTGGATTTGGACATCTATGGAGGACCCTGGATTCCATTGCTGACCTATCCATGGACTTTAATCATGTTTCGTTAATTCATTGAGCTCAGGGATATGGTGTTTGCGTTCTTCTTAATGCGTATCATTTTCACGTACCCCATCACACTGTTAACTACCACGAAGACACGCAATAGTGAATACATGCCTCCACATTTGGTGGGTGGCATTTAAATGTATCCTGCTGGAAAACTGAGATTAATAAATATTAGTTAGTTAAATTTGGAATAGTAATAATTATATAATAATTAGTAATAATAAATATTATATTATATTATATTATATTATATTATATTATATTATATTATATTATATTATATTATATTATATTATATTATATTATATTATATTATATTATATTATATTATATTAAGTAGAAGAAGAAGCCATACTTTACGCTTCTGATATTTAGTGACGCTCTACACAAATGAAGAGGAGGTTTGTGATACGACAACATAATCTATAAAATGTATATTTTAGGAATTACTTAAGCAATATTTGCAGATTCGTAACAAGTTCAGTATAGATGAAGAATATCGTAGTTTCATTACTATGCGTGGCACTGGAATAGAGCTGATAGTGTGAAGAAAATCTAACATCGTTCTGAATATCGATATTTGAACTCGAAATTGAAAAATATTTTACTTTGATGCATTCAATTTTAAAGATTATTTAAGAGCACGAAATCTCTTCAACGTGAAATTAGTAATACAAGATTAGATCTCCCAAGACCCTGATTTATTGAGCATCTAAACCGTGCCGTTAAGCTCTAGGTGCTCTGTGCACCATATCACATGCACGAATAACCACCTAAGGCGATATGGTATCCATTACTCAAGCCTCAACTCACGATCCACGCATCAGCTGCTGCCTGCTTGGGGTGAAGGGATCAGAGGTAAGAAGCATTCAGAACGTTCAACGTGTAGCTCTGTTGTGTGATGACGAATTAAAATCACTCGCTATCATAGCTCAGAGTGAACTTAGATGCAGCATCTACACATCCAAATTTCAGGTCCCATGCTTCGTTTCTATAGAGTAAAAACATTTAACATTACCTGAATTGCTTACTGATATATATAAAACCTGTCTTCTTTCGTATAAAACCTACTTGATCGATATATTTCAAATATGGTGACTTTCTAGCTGAGACTTTCAATTAACATATAGGTTACTTACTATGACGCTATATCTTAACGGGGCAATGTAGCGAAAATAATGTGAAGCAAGTCATAAGAAAATACACGCCGGAACCTTTAACTGCCATTTATTGTGTGATCAAGAGTCAATGTAGACTGGATGCACTGTAATTCATGCACTAAGCTGCTCTATGGTAGAAAAATCGCAGTCCATTGGAAGTTCAAAATATATCGAACAGAGATTCACCCCGTTGTCCTTCACAGAGTTGAGTTTTGGTCAGCAAGGGGGGGGGGGCAAGGGGGGGCACTTGCCTCCCCCTGGAATTCTAAAAATGTTGATGTTCAATTGTTTAATATCATACCACATTATTTCATAAACTGAACTTACTGACAGTCATCTAGCACCTGTTATAACTGGAAATTTCTGTAAACAATTTAATGTTGCTGACGTTATATTGGTTTTATATTCAAGAAAATTATTAATGTGCCGCCCCCCTGGAAAGGATCCTGCGGGCGCCCATGCTTCGAGAAATACTTCTTCCATGGTACAGCCATACCTAACGAGCAGTACCTTCTAGTGTATCCAGTATCACACACAACTAGAAATTTGATGGGCATCCACCAAGGGCCCGACTGAAACAGAGTTAGAAAGACTCCTAGACTTGCAGGCGAAAACATTACGTCCACTTGAAGCCTTCAACCGAATTAGATGGCAAACCAAGATCCAGTGTGTCGTATCTGCACAACTGGGAAAAACGTAAAAATAAAAAAGATGTATTTTCCATTAGCAGCACAGATTTAGGAAGTGTTTACAAAATCCCACGCACTCCATCTACGGCAGATTCAGTTCGCTTTGCGTGCGGGAAAGGAGGTGAGGTTGTACAGAAGGATCATCCCTCCCACTTGCGTGGTGACGAAGTCAGAGAGTGAGGAAGGTTACCGCAAGGTCCGAATTTTCTCGAATATCTTGGAGTCTGGTCGAGGGACTCTCATGAGTGTCCGCCATCTATGTTCTTACTGACGAGGGAACTGAAGCGCTGAAGCAACCCCGATGTCTCAAGGGAAGGTTTTGGAATGCCAAGTGCTCAGCTTGGCGACATCATCCGCTCTGAACTGGACGCGATTCAAACGTGGGTCCTCCAACTGAGAGGAAGACCTCTATACCATGCAAACTATCAAATACTACTACTACTACTACACGCTTAGCGCCATTTATAACTGTCGGTGGCCTTAAGAGACTTCGCATTTGTTGACTTTCGTCCAACGGGAGTTCATTAACGTGCTTAAAGCCAATGAGACCGTTTTTCAAATTTTACTACCATCAGCCTCAGCCTGACCCTTCCATCTTGGACCAAGATATGCAATGAAAAACCGACAGCACCACTAAAGTCGTCCCTATGGGCTGTGAAAAGAAATGCAAAATAAGGCATGTTTATAACAGTACTACAGTACATAACTTGATTTAGTTCAAACAACTTAAACAATTTCAACGCCAAGAATGATAACCATAATTACAGAAATATAATTTTGACCAGCTTAATTTTGGCAACAGCAAGTAAAGCTGTGTGCTTTATCCAACCCCGAACAGCTTGCCCTTACCTAAACAAGTGGCCGCCAGTTAGGTATTCTGAGTCGGTATTTACTTATGTTGCAATGGCCAGTTGCTTTCCTCTCTTCCTTCAGCACACGGTCGCTACAAATTCAAGTTCTGTCCACGTTCAATACTGATTAACATGGGATTCAGCGCGTGGCATAGTATTTATGTAGCACTATAAATCTCAGCGAAAGAATGTGATAATTATATTCACAAATCAAATTACTTTATGGCCTTGATAAAACGTGTTAAATATTTCTGAATACACACCCAAAATTTACGCAGTAAATTTAAGATCAAATGAATGGTTGGCTCACTTGAATGAACAAAAGAAAGACTGGCTAACAACGTCAGTAGTCGTGTAGCTGTTCACTACCTGTCATTATGTCAGAGTAAGCGTAATAGTATGTTCCTAAATAAAACAAATCGACAAATTCAGTGCATTTTGTAGAATGAATATCTGAAGAGGTTTAGAGATTTTAAGAAAAAAAATTCAGCCAATCATTTATGAAAGCCAAAGTAGTTGTATGTTTGATACTATCTTCGTTTAAAACATAAAGATATTTAAGGAATATTTCCTCCACCAGTCACTAATTTTCCAATAATGAATTAAAATATGGCATACATCACTTTCCAATATTTTCTCCATAGAGGTGGATTGTACTGAGAATCGGCGAAGTGCTTGAAATGAGGTCCAGCTAGTATGGCATAAAAATTACCATTTCCAAGATGTGATGTCACTTTGGAAGAATTCTAAGTGGTAGAAGGATTGAATATAATGTAAGGAAAACAAAACCAGTTTTATGATTCCTGATCTAGTCATAAACCGAGTCTGTGGCCTATGAAATAGAAGTAGAGACGGTTCATCGACACCATAGTACTGGCGTGTATTTTAGTGGTGAAATGTTTAGAAAATACTTTAAGCAATGTTTGGTACTAAAATCATAATGAAAATGTATGAATAAATGTACACAGATGGACTTCATTCATCTTCACGATTTCATCTGAGAATTTATCGGACAATACTGTCTTCTACAGTCAGTCTCAAAATACCGCTATGTGACAATGCTGAGGGGAGAAATACTGACCGGCAACACGTGCATCACCTAGAACGAAATTTCGTTGATGTATTTAATGCAATACTGAACCTTAAATAACAGAACATTTCTTATCAGAGTAATAGGATGGAGTATTATAACATAGCGGTTTTGCTAAGTGCAACGATGATATATTTATATTGCATTGCCTCTTAATATGAGCTATATATTCTGAAGTATCAATACAAATATGAAATAAAATGAAACTAAATAAAAATCGAACTACATTTAAGTTTTATTCTGTACCTTAGCGATAGATATTCCCAATTTTAAAATTGTAACTGTTAGTTGAGTTAATTTAATTCAACCTACTTCTGGTATTACTTTAAAGTAATGATTCTCAGAAAATTATACAGTTTCACTTATGCTTTAAATCGTAATCTCCTTACGATGAATTTTCCAGAAAAGGTACGATTTGTAAATTATGTATTCCGGACCTTTAAGTTCACCCTCACTGGAGGATGTATGATTTATTTATTAATAAATCTTACTACTGTATATATATTTATGGTAACGATGGGATAGGACATGGCTTGGACCGGGAAGGAAGGGAACAAGGTGTTAAATGATGTACAACCACAGTGTTTCACTCGTGTGAAAGTGACAACAACACGGGACCTTCTTCACCGTCTTTAGGACTGTCATGGTGGGCTTCAACCCCAAACCCCATGGAAGGCAACCTAACAGCTACATGACTCAAACTGCGCAGCCAACTCAATCGGTAAACAAAGCTTTAATTCGTAATGCGTGTGAATTCATTAAGCTCCAACATGATCCTCTATTTCCAACTAGCACTGTGGCTTTGGTTATTGTCTGGCTTTTTGAATGAGTGGTCATTTATTTATTAATTTTGCGCATGGCTTTACAGATACAACACACAATGATATGGTGTACCGAATGTCTTGATCTTAGTTCACACCAAAGCTGCACGAGATTCTTGCCACCTTATCCATAGTTATCCCGGCACTTTGATTTCGGTATCGCTTTCTTGAAAAACTATGCTGAGCTGGCTTCCCTGTAATGCAAATTATTCAATCTCTCGGCTGATGCACGTGTTGACTCCTTAATCCGCCTTCCGCGCTCTATGCTTTCAGCCTCTTCAACTTATCTTGAATCCTGTCTGGAGCCCCCGCTCAGTCGGCGTTGGCACACATGACAGCGTACTGAAGACAAACATTCTTAATGATATGACGTAAGTGTGGATATACAGTAATGAGAAGAGCTATATAAAAGCGTATTAACTGTGACGGCTATTAAGAAAATTGTTACAAGCAGTATTGAAACACCCTCAGTAAATGATATTAGAACGAAGAAAAAACCACTCCTGTACATTTTTCCAGGAATAAAACGACACGGTACAGAATGATATAATCTGTTTTTCACGCATACCTTTGTATTTTATTTCAGTTTTAGTTATTTGCACGTACAACCGATCAAGGACTTCAACATTGATGGAGCCTCAGTCATGTTTACTCAGACTTTCTTTACAAAGAACGACAGTAAAACCAAATCTGAATTGTTTACTGAGTGCTGATGTGGTCCTCAGTGTATTCGAATTTTAGTTCCGATATTTTTATTTGTTTCTGTTACGGAGATTTCCGTGGTAGTTAGAGGTGAAAGAAGGTGCGGGGTGGTGAACAGGTCTCAAGCTACGAAAGTAAAATTAATTTAAAAATTTAACAAGGTTATATTTTCTTTTCAAAATAAAGAAATAACAAGTACGGCAGGTACAGAGTAGCAAGTCAACAAAATGTAGTTACAATATTTACTGGATTTGGGCTTCGCGCCCCGACTTCACACTTCTAGGGCAATTAGCCCAACTTTACTCCAAAATAAGTTTTACCAGAGGGGCAGAAAACCCCCATTCATGTTCAAGAGCACTTGCCCCAAATTACACAGAAAGGCCTCCTCGAGGCATACAACACTTAATTTTCAAGAAAGAGCCACACGCTCTCAAACTTTAAGCCTCTCAAAGGCCACACCAAACTCCACCTTCAAGTTGTCTTCTCAGGACATAGACACAGGGGTAACATACCCAACCTACTGAGGTCTATTAAATGAAAAGGGGTAATTACATGACCTCTAAAATAACAATTAGAGAGGAGGCGATCTGCTCTCCTAATGCATTTGTTTTTTAAAACCTAATCTGGCTCTAGGCCACTAATACAAGGGCTAATCCCATACTACAGAGGTGACTTAAGAAGGAATCAATTTACATTACGTTAAAGAAGAATAGGTAGAGGAAAAAAATAAGTTCACCTCAAAGCAATATGAGTGGGAGCTCGAGAGGGTTAAGCACTCTCTATCCCAATATGTAGTTTAAAAGATAGAATAGATACAAGTCTCTTTACATTTTAAGGAAGGTTACATAATGGAACAACTTCGGACCCGCCCCGAGAGTTAAACTGCTGAGCTAGCAAAGAAAGAAGTTATTAATCGGCCATTACCTTGTTGTTGACCGCTGCCGACGAAAGAGGCGCTTCCCGCCCCCTGCTATGTACTTTACACACTGAAAGATGGAACAGAAGTGCCCCGGAGACCCTAAAATCAGCAGTTTATATACTCTCGCGGAAAGTTCGAGGCGTTTGGGGAATGAGAACACCCTCCCACAACAACTTTATTGGCTAACCAAGAAAACCCCTACACAATAGGAAGAAGAAACACCTAATTGGTGGAAAATTAATTCAAGAAATTCGGGATTGGCTAGATACAAAACAAGGGGAAAGAAAGGGATAATATTGCCAACTTAAATAATGACTGAAAGAAATTTAGCAAAGAACAAACTTTTGAATTCAAAATTTCTCCAAAAAAAAAAAACAGTTCTTTCACTCCGCACTAGGGTGCACTATTGTTGATCTTCAGTAGTGTCCTCTAGAAGAGAAAGTTCACACTTCTTACTACAAGCAAAACAAAAATACGTCGAAAATGACACAGTTCAAAAGTTCCAAAATTTCCAGGTAGTGACATCTTCTGAGAAAGTAGAAAATTAATACCGTAGATAAAGTTCAGACTTCCTCCAGCAGAGGAGTTTCAATTGGCGCACATTTTAAATTAGCGGCGTGGAGGTGTACCGCCCGGTACAGACCTCCCCCCCCAAAAGTTCCTCCAGGGGTGACACTGGCAATTTGTTTGGAAACAAGTTTCAAGTTTTGATGTTGATATGGAGATTAATTGCAGAAGTATTTATAGGATTTTCTTAATGTGGATTGATTCAGTTTCAAATTTTGTGTTGTGACAGGCGAAGTAAAGTCTTTATGTTTGTAGAAATTCAGAAGGAAAACTTTAGGTTTTAAAGTTGAGGAAAATTTTCTAAGTCCACCATATATTGCAGTAGAATACCCAAGAAAAGGTAGTAAAGTTGATCTGGAATGTCCATATAGTTGATGTTGATTAAGTTGGTTGGCCAGACCGGCCGTTGCAGCTTGCATCCAAAGGCGGCCGCTCGGACCCCTCAAGTACCCTGAGATACCGCTCGCCCGCACTATGAGGGGAGCAGTGGTGTTGAAGCACGCCGCGCCCGCGGTGAACATGTACAGGTTGCGGGCAAGTAGCAGGTCGTGCGCCGCACATCAGCCTTGGCCGGGAGGAGGGCTCCGGCTCGCCGTGCACATGTCGTCCTCGCTGGGGCCGAGGGGGCCCTTCCTCTAACCCAGTCGCAGCACGGCGCCGCGCGGCTGCGGGGGCACTGAAACATTAAAGCTAGGCGGCATAATTGTTGGACCATCATCATTTTTTGAGGGCACAGGCTTTGTGGAGAGGTTGAGGGGCCAGCGGCGTGCAGAAATTCATTTCAGATGCGAGCCACTGAGTGTAGTGGAGCAGGAGACGGGAGCGTGGTAATGGCCGTGGCAAGGACAGGATGGCAGTTTAATGGTTCGGGGCAGGTTTCACAAAAATGCTTACATATAAAACAAAATACTAGAGAAGGGGCAGAAAGCCTTAAAAGTGAAACTCAAAAAAAAAAATATAACCTTCATATTCCTTTCACGATTATATGAAGCAAGTTAACCCAGAAATTACACCGGTTTCACCTGTGACAGGTGAACCCTAAATATCCTCTCGGTGGCTGGATTGCTTAATAACAACGTAACCGGCGTAAGGAAATCGAGAATGACACACGGCCCATGGAATCTGGGGGCAACCTTGCCCGCGGGAACAAAATTCTTGACCATTACTTGGTCACCTACCTTCAAAGGGGTGGGTCTCCGTCCACGATCATACCTTTCCCTAACCTTTTCATGAGACACTGTGAGATTGGCTTTAGCATTCTTCCAAAGATCTTTAATGTTGTCCGGATCTATAGTCTCAGGTAGAATGTCACTCAGGGACCAGAGGTTAGAGAGCGGCGTGTTGGGAACAAACTTGAACATCAAAGAGGCTGGAGTAAATTTATGTGATTCATGAACCGCCGAATTCAAAGCAAAAGCTAACCAATGCAGGGACGTGTCCCACCTGAATGATCTTCATGATGATAGGCAATAAGCGCGGACCTGAGATTACGGTTAACCCGTTCAGCCAGAGATGGTTGAGGGTAATAAGCAGAAGTAGTTACATGAGAGATGGATAAGTCAAAACAGAATTTACGAAAAAGATTAGATGTAAAAGCCTTAGCATTATCAGATACAATATATTGACACGGACCAAAAGAAGCAAAAATAGAATTTAGGCAAGTAATGGTGGACTGAGCGGTAGCCAGCTTAGTCGGAAATAACCAGGAAAATCTTGTAAAACTATCTACGCATACAAAGATGAACTTGTTGGCATTTCCCTTTGACTGGGGGAAGGGTCCTACATAATCAATATACAGGCGTTCCATGGGGCGCGACGCTTGATGCGAAGACAAAAGGCCTACCTTGGTGGACATGGTTGGTTTACTAAGCAAACAAGATTTACAAGCTTTTACTAGTTCACGGATTTCACCGTCCATACCCTTCCAGATAAACCTTTCACGAATCTTTTCACGAGTTTTAAAGATTCCAAGATGCCCCCCCCTAATGGGGTCTCATGATAGTATTTGAAGATCATAGGCACAAGAACAGCTGGAACGACAACCTTCATCATCTTATCATGCCTCGAAGGGCAACATAGAACACCATTCCTCAGAACATAAGGGACAACATGTTCCCCAGAAGAAAGGGTTTCCATTATCGGAGCCAGCGTCGGATCTTCACGTCGGTATTTCTCGATATCCCTAAAGAGCATGGGAGCATCTGTTAAGATGGCATTAACATCAGATAGCATGGACTCGGGAGGAGATGAGCTATCGACCGGTTCATGGTTCTCAACGTCGTTGGAAAACATTCGGCTGAGTCCATCAGCAACAACATTTTCGGTACCTCTGATATGCCGGACATCGAATTGGAAGGCAGAAATACGGATGGCCCAACGGGCTATACGACCAGTACGACGCGGCCTACCTAAGACCCAGCTTAAGGCTTGATTATCTGTCTCCAGGTCGAATTTGACATGTTCCAGATAGAGACGGAACTTCTCTAAGGCAATTAAGACTGCCAACCCTTCGAGCTCATAGATAGAATACTTGGCTTCTTGAGCCGATAGAGTCCTAGATGCATAGGCGATGGGTCGCCTCCCTAGTTCAGTCTCTTGAAGAAGGACTGCAGCTACTGCTGACGACGACGCGTCGGTTTGGACGATGAATTTCTTCGAGAAATCAGGCATAGCAAGTACAGGGGCATTACAGAGAGCTGATTTAAGATCTTCAAAAGCGGCTTGTTGAGAAGGTCCCCACTCGAATTTGATGCCTTTCCTACGAAGAAGGTTCAAGGGCGCCGCTCTATTAGCGAAGTTAGGAATAAACTTCCTGAAGAAATTGACCATACCAATGAATCTGGCGATACCTTTAACGTCCTTGGGAGGTTTAAAATCACGGATGGCCTGTGTTCTAGAATGATCGACTGCAACACCATCAGGTGACACAATATGCCCTAGGAATGACATAGAGGGCTTAGCAAAGGCAACCTTGGACAACTTGACAGTTAACCCAGCCTTACGAAGGCGATTGAGAACTTCTTGCAGATGATCTAGATGTTCTTCAAATGTCTCCGAAAATACGACGACATCATCCAAGTAGTGATACAAGTACTCAAATTTGATGTCGGAGAAGACCCTATCTAGCAGCCTAGTGAGTACAGCTGCTCCCGTGGGGAGCACGAAAGGCACGCGGTTGTATTCGTATAAATTCCAGTCCGTGGCAAACGCTGTAAGATGTTTAGACTCTTCGGCAAGGGGAATTTGATTATAGGCCTGATTCAAGTCCAAGATAGTAAAGAACTTGGCCTTACAAAACCATGAAAAACAAGAATGAAGGTCAGGAAGGGGCACGGATTGCAACACCACCTTCCGATTGAGAGCCCTATAATCAATGACAGGCCTGAAGCCTCCTTGGGGTTTCGGGACTAGAAAAATAGGCGAAGAATACGCCGACTTAGAGGGCCTAATAATACCATCCTTCAACATCTGATCGATGATTTCCTTCAGAGCCTTCATTTTAGGTGGAGATAGTCTATAAGGTGGAAAACGGACAGGAATCGAATCCGTGACCTCAATTTTGTATTCAATAAGGTCAGTAACACCAAGAGTATCAGAGAACACCTCTGGAAATGACTGACATAATTTACGAATACTATCAGCCTGCTCCTCAGGTAGATGTCTAAGGTCTAACAACATCTCATCCTGGGTAGGCGAAATAGATGAACATGATACAGAATTACACTTTAACAAGGGTATTTTACAATTGGAAGCAAATATGAATGTGCACGACTTACTCTGAAGATCGAGCACAAGGCCAGTGTGAGAAATGAAGTCAGCTCCCAATATGATGGGGCAAGACAGGTGCTTAGCCACAAACAATTTGGTTTTCCATGTAAATTTAAAAATACGATTTTTGACCTGTACAGAACCTAGAATTTCTAATGGAGATGAATTAGCCGAAACATATTGAACTGTAGATGAGCCATAGTCAGGTAGTTTACAAACAGACTTCAATTTAGAATACCATTGGTCCAAAATAATTGAACAAACACTGCCTGAATCTAATAGAGCGGTTATAGGCTCGTTATTCAACTCAATCTTAAGAAAAGGAACAGGTGCGGGGGTATCCGCCGCAATCCTAAGACACTCTTTGGGGCATTCAAAAGATAGATTTGCAGATTGAACATTCCCTGAATTTACGACGAGTTTGCCAGGGGCTGAGCCTCGGGAAGATGGATTAGTCGACTCAGCCGAAGCCACTAGTCACTTTTGATTGTTGTTGGAAGTTGCACCTGAAGTTGAGCAGGAGGGGGTGCTATTTGAATTTGGGCAATTTTTGGCGATATGTGAGAAAGCCCCACATTTTAAACAGCCTTGTGATGAGCCAGCTCCCTTATTTGCCCTACTAGCTTTGATCAATGGACACTTATTGCGAAGATGGTCAGGTGACCCGCAAGCATAAAATTTACGGGGTGTGACTGGTCGGCGAGGTGGAGGCCGAGGATTACTAAACGAAGGAGGGGGTTCCTTCGCGACACGCAAGGAATCGGCGTATCTAACTCCTTCCGCTGAGACGGCCAATGCTTCAAGTTCAGAGAAGGTTTGCGGACACGCCGCGAAACACAAATATGACCTATAGGATGGTGAAATTCCTTCTACAATAGCCTGTACAATTTGATCTTCAGGAAAATGAAGGGCAAACACCCTAGTATAGAATTTAATATCTTGGATGAAGTCTGCCAAGTTTTCATCCAAACGCTGTACACGATAATAGTACTTCTGAATAAGGGAGGACCTGGCTCTAGCCGGGATGAAGTTAGCTAGCAAGTGGGCGTGGAAATCCTCAATAGATGATTGCTCGGCGATGGCTCGTACTATTTTGTTTGAGAGAATCCCAATTGCATAGGGATAGATGATTTGCAAAATCTGACATGGGGAAAGAGAAAAAACAAGGGCATGATCCTGAAATTCAACTAAAAATCTTAAAAATGAAATTACGTCACTGGTGGTATTAACGGAAAACTTAGAGATACCTCTGAGCAACATTGCCAATGGATGAGGCAAGCTGCTAAACCCGGGTGACATAGTAGGTAAAGGTTTCAATGGCAAGGAAGTTAATAAATTCAGGACGTATATTACTCAACGATGCACGTCGTTCCGACTCGTTGTCCAATGGGGCAGAGATAGTTTGAGCGGCAACGGTTATCCTATTGGCTTCTCCCTTAGGAGGCTCTTCCTCGCTACCTACATTCATCGTGGTGGGTTGATCAATTTTGGGAGGAACTTCCCCAGTTAACAATTGAGTGACCTTGCTAGATAATTCAGAAATACTTTCAAGCAACGTACTAGCTTCCTTCCTCTGAACGTCATTCAACTTCAGAGACAACAGATCGTTAACTCTATTTGAAAAATGATATAGCCTGGCTTGCACACGCTTAATTTGATTAGGAGAAGGATCATTTTCGTCAAAAAAACTAACTACCGATGCTAGCCCAGTAGTATTCTCGGTGATCGTGGAAAGAGAGTCGTCAATTTCTTTCTCTCCCAAATTGGGGATGGAAATGGGCAAATCAAGGGACTCTCTAAGCTTGTTGGTGTCTATCGCAACCGCGCCTCCAGATTGCACATTTCTGATAGTTAACTCATAGATCAACTCCTCTTTGCGCAAATAGTTAAGATGGAGAACATCGCGAGGGCCGGGCATGATGACAGAACAATTTTGAAAAACTCAAAAAATTCCAGCAACTGAGAAAATGGTTAGAGTTCGGAACAAAACAATGTTTAGCCGTCAAAAGGGGCTAAAATGAGACCCATTCAACCACGCTCTGCTACCACTTGTTACGGAGATTTCCGTGGTAGTTAGAGGTGAAAGAAGGTGCGGGGTGGTGAACAGGTCTCAAGCTACGAAAGTAAAATTAATTTAAAAATTTAACAAGGTTATATTTTCTTTTCAAAATAAAGAAATAACAAGTACGGCAGGTACAGAGTAGCAAGTCAACAAAATGTAGTTACAATATTTACTGGATTTGGGCTTCGCGCCCCGACTTCACACTTCTAGGGCAATTAGCCCAACTTTACTCCAAAATAAGTTTTACCAGAGGGGCAGAAAACCCCCATTCATGTTCAAGAGCACTTGCCCCAAATTACACAGAAAGGCCTCCTCGAGGCATACAACACTTAATTTTCAAGAAAGAGCCACACGCTCTCAAACTTTAAGCCTCTCAAAGGCCACACCAAACTCCACCTTCAAGTTGTCCTCTCAGGACATAGACACAGGGGTAACATACCCAACCTACTGAGGTCTATTAAATGAAAAGGGGTAATTACATGACCTCTAAAATAACAATTAGAGAGGAGGCGATCTGCTCTCCTAATGCATTTGTTTTTTAAAACCTAATCTGGCTCTAGGCCACTAATACAAGGGCTAATCCCATACTACAGAGGTGACTTAAGAAGGAAACAATTTACATTACGTTAAAGAAGAATAGGTAGAGGAAAAAAATAAGTTCACCTCAAAGCAATATGAGTGGGAGCTCGAGAGGGTTAAGCACTCTCTATCCCAATATGTAGTTTAAAAGATAGAATAGATAGAAGTCTCTTTGCATTTTAAGGAAGGTTACATAATGGAACAACTTCGGACCCGCCCCGAGAGTTAAACTGCTGAGTTAGCAAAGAAAGAAGTTATTAATCGGCCATTACCTTGTTGTTGACCGCTGCCGACGAAAGTGGCGCTTCCCGCCCCCTGCTATGTACTTTAAACACTGAAAGATGGAACAGAAGTGGCCCGGAGACCCTAAAATCAGCAGTTTATATCCTCTCGCGGAAGGTTCGAGGCGTTTGGGGAATGAGAACACCCTCCCACAAAAACTTTATTGGCTAACCAAGAAAACCCCTACACAATAGGAAGAAGAAACACCTAATTGGTGGAAAATTAATTCAAGAAATTCGGGATTGGCTAGATACAAAACAAGGGGAAAGAAAGGGATAATATTGCCAACTTAAATAATGACTGAAAGAAATTTAGCAAAGAACAAACTTTTGAATTCAAAATTTCTCCAAAAAAAAAAAAACAGTTCTTTCACTCCGCAGTAGGGTGCACTAGTGTTGATCTTCAGTAGTGTCCTCTAGAAGAGAAAGTTCACACTTCTTACTACAAGCAAAACAAAAATACGTCGAAAATGACAGTTCAAAATCTCCAAAATTTCCAGGTAGTGACATCTTCTGAGAAGGTAGAAAATTAATACCGTAGATAAAGTTCAGACTTCCTCCAGCAGAGGAGTTTCAATTGGCGCACATTTTAAATTAGCGGCGTGGAGGTGTACCGCCCGGTACAGTTTCCATAAATCTGAAAATCGTATGAGGGGGAAATTATTTCAGTCGGGTATTTTATTCAATTATCATTTTACAAACGACTGTGTGAAACTTGTCCGGAGAAAAAATAATCTTGAAGAATATTCTACCGGGCGAGTTGGCCGTGCGCTTAGGGGCATGCAGGTGTGAGTTCGCATCCGGGAGATAGTGGGTTCGAATCCCACTGTCGGCAGCCCTGAAGTTGGTTTTCCGTGGTTTCCCTTTTTCACACCAGGTAAATGCTGGGACTGTACCTTAATTAAGGCCACGGGCGCTTCCTTCCAATTCCTAGGCCGTTCCTTTCCCATCATCGCCATAAGACCTATCTGTGTCGGTGCGACGTATAGCAAATAGCAAAAACAAAAAGAAAACAAAACTATTCTTATAACAATCATTTCGTTGGTACATGTAGGATATCAGTAAGTAGGCTCGAGTATTTAATAATAATAATAATAATAATAATAACAATAATAATAATAATAATAATAATAATAATAATAATAATAATAATAATAATAATGTTATAGACTTCAGGTCCCACTATTAACAAGGTTTTAGAAAACGTCGAAGTGACAGACATTTTTCGCACAGGTGTTCCTTTACGTGCCATTAGATCTCTCGATGCGAGACATACGTATTAGAACACCTTCAATTATCACCAATCCGAGTTGGTTTCGAATCCGCCAACTTAGGCTCATCCGAAACAGTCAGCCCGTCTTCCTGTGTGTGAAATCTGTCTGGAAACCTGCGTGACAGTTTCGTGTAGTCTATAGTGGGCGTGATAAACGAGGGGCATTTTTCTGGCCCCTAAGGTAGTTGTCCGAATTTAGAATGCCAACCATTGCAGGAAAGTTCACTTCCTTTTACTGCAGACTCTACGTGAAGCTGGCGGTCCTGTAGCTTTGATCGCGGTATCAACAGTCATGTAAAATTTCATGTTTGATTCTTTTGTTTTCGTATGGTTGTGCGACTGAACTTGGTGACTAGGGTTGACTTTGCTTATTTACTAGGTATCATCCCCGCAACCGGAGGCTGCTGGAAAAGGTTTACTCAGTTCACACGAAATGACATGAGTTCGATCCCCTATTTGTAAGTAGAATATTGTTGAACCATACTTCCACGCCTGGAGAGGGCGCATGGCCCTGAGGTGTACTCAACCATCACAAGAATTGAGTACCAGGTTAATCCCTAGGGGAACAAGTGGTATAGGGATGGGGATACCATGCTTGCCTCGAACCTCGATGATCCGGGTGTGATTCCCGGCTAGTCCAAGGACCATAATTCAGGACTGAGGGCTCGAATGGAGCCTTGTGTGTTCTAGTGAAGAAACAAATGGTATACGGGACAGACTGTGAGCATAAACAGTATTAAGGGAAGGTATGAGCAAACAAAAATATTTTCTTCCGCTCTTGGTTTTACATCGTATCGACACAGACAGAATTTATGGTAACTATGGGATACGACAGGGCTTGGACCGGGAAGGATGTACAATTGATGTACAACCACAGTGTTTGACTCGTGTGAAAGTGGACAACAACACTGGCCACCATCTTCACCGTCTTCAGGACTGTCACGATGGAGTTCACCCCCACCCCCACGGAATGCAACCTAACAGCTACGTGACTCAAACCGCGCAGCCAACCCACTCGGTAAACCAAGCTTTAATTCGTAGTGCGTGTGAATTAATTAAGCTCCGACGCGATCCCTATTTACAACTAGTGCTGCGGCCATGACTACTGTCTGCTTTTTGAAAGAATGATCAGTATACTGGCTTTCAGTTTAGAGAGCTCCCGGTTCGACTCCCGGCTGGGCTGTCGATTATCACTGTGTGTAGTTAATTCCTCGAAATCGGGGACTGGGTGTTGTGTTTGTATTAATATACTTACATACAACAAACTTTTCTACCAACAATAACAGAAAGACGTAATAGTTAATTTAAACCTCCATTTAGGATGAGCATCAGGAATGACATCTGGCAGTGAAACTAGGCCATTTCCCTGTCAAGTGTGAGAACAATAAATTTGAGGAAGGAGAAGAAGAATATGCACCGAGCGAGTTGGCCGTGCGGTTAGGGCGCTCAGATGTGACCTTGCATTCAAAAGGTAGGGGTTTCGAACTCCACTGTCGGCAGCCCTGAAGATGGTGTTCTGTGGTTTCCCAATTTTACATCAGGTAAATGCTGGGGCTGTACCTTAATTAAGGCCACGGCCGCTTGCTTCCATTCCTAGGCCTTTGCTATCTCTCGTTGCCGTAAGACTTACCTGTGTCGGTACGACGTAAAGTAAAAAAAAAAAAAAAAAGACCTCATGTATTACTACTCCCGCCTCTGTGGTGTAGTGGTTAGCGTGATTAGCTGCCACCCCCGGAGGTCCGGGTTCGATTCCCGGCTCTGCCACGAAATTTGAAAAGTGGTACGAGGGCTGGAACGGGGTCCACTCAGCCTAGGGAGGTCAACTGAGTAGAGGTGGGTTCGAGTCCCACCTCAGCCATCCTGGAAGTGGTTTTTACGTGGTTTCCCACTTCTCCTCCAGGCGAATGCCGGGATGGTACCTAACTTAAGGCCACGACCGCTTCCTTCCCTCTTCCTTGCCTATCCCTTCCAATCTTCCCATCCCTCCACAAGGCCCCTGTTCAGCATTGCAGGTGAGGCCGCCTGGGCGAGGTACTGGTCATACTCCCCAGTTGTATCCCCCGACCAAGAGTCTGAAGCTCCAGGACACTGCCCTTGAGGCGGTAGAGGTGGGATACCTCGCTAAGTGTGAGGGAAAAACCGAACCTGGAGCGTAAACAGATGATGATGATGATGTATTACTACTCCTCTTACTATGAAATCACTGAAGGCTAAGTCTAACGATACTTGCCTTTGTCTCTCTCTGTTTCTCACAGCCTGAATGGCCGACCATACCGTTCGTCCAGGTAAACTATCCTCAACGGTTTACCCCACATGACATCGAGTTAATTTCTATAATAACCAGTCACCTGAGTAGATCAGAGGGTGGAGCGCTGACCTTCCGTCTCCAAGTTGACAGGTTCGTTCTTTGCTCAGTTCGATGGTATTTGGAGATGCTCAAATAGGCACGCCATGTGTCGATAGATTTATCGTAACGGAAAATAACTCCTGCGGAACAAAATTCTGGCACCTCGGCGCCTCCAAAACCGAAGAAGATGGTAGTGGCTCGTAAAACAAAAGATCTCATTATTATTAATATTATTAATGACGATAATGGTAATTCTTTAAAGGGGTCTATCATCTAGGTCATCGGTTCTATTATTATTATTATTATTATTATTATTATTATTATTATTATTATTATTATTATTATTAAATAACCTTCACATATCTTGTTATGAATGTGCTGTTGCCATTGCTTCAGTCTCTTTGTACAAAGCAAGTTCTGTGCGAAGTTCTGAGCATGTAGCTGTTGGCTTACTTTCGGGAAATGATTGGTTTGAACCTCCGCATCGGTAACATTCAGTATAATTTCTGTGTTTTCTTTTTTCAACTAGCCCTTTACTATCTCATAGTCAACTGCCTGACTTGGTGCGATGCTAAACCACCACCGACTTTTACCGGAAATTATTCTACTGTACGTATATTCATGAATCAAATGTGTAGCTTCTTCTTCTCCCTTTTCTGCCGCTTTTCCCACATCTGTGGGGTCGCGTGTGCGAACTGTGTCACACATGTCGATTTGGCCCATTTTCATGACCGGAGCCCTTCCTGAGGCCAACTATATATGGAGGGACGTAATCACTATTGTTTGTTTCTGTGGTGGTTGGTAGTGCCTGAATATGAAGAGGAAAGTGTTGGGACAAACACAAACACCCAGTCCCCGGGCCAAAAGAATTAATCGGAGGTGATTAAAATCCCAGACCCGCTCGGGAATCGAACCAGGGCACTCTGAACCGAAGGCCTAAACGCTGACCATTCAGCCAACGAATGGGACAATGAATTATGTAGCTTATGTAAAATATATTTATGAATCCATCCAGCGTTCACTTTAGTACAGAAAAGATCGGACTGGAAACATTGCAATGTAAGCATAATTTCATTTTTATACAAACACGTGTATATCCCCATGTGGTTGGGGACGTTAGCATACATCCCCGGTTACCACTGCCAGTCGTAAGAGGTGAATGAAGGGAGAAGAGGACCGGGGCCCGGAACTAAGGAAACTGGGTTGGCGACCATGGTGACCTACGCTGAGTCTGACTGTGGCGTAAGAATACAATTCTGTTAACTGTAATTATACCTTCTTGTTTCAGGATAAAACCTACTCATACATACATACATACATTATCATTATAGACTGTTATGCCTTTCGGCGTTCAGTCTGCAAGCCTCTGAGAATTTCTGTCAAATGGGAGTGGGAGTCCATTACTCCCATAGGTCCGAGGCTTGCTTAAAGTGTTCTGAGCTCGGTAAATTCATGAAGCAGGATGCTGCCCTACTTGCACATAGTCCAAGTGAGGATGTCTCCTCTAACGGGTTATGGATCACCGGTGAATTGTGTAGTCCTGGCCGCCTGAGCACAAGGAGGGCCACGACTCAGAATATGTCCGACATGCCCACTCCCATTCCATAGCAACTGGTATCCCGACTCTCAGGACCACTTACTAGGCCACTCAGCCGAAAACCTACTCTATTATTTAAATTTTTCATAGGCTCAATATCATTATTTTAAATGTACGGTAATATAAAAAACACAGGCGGCTTGCCTTCCTTGAGGGTATTCACATGAATATTTTAATAAAAGTGTAATCCATACATATAAAATCGGAATGACTGTGTGGCTGTACATTTATTAATCTGACAAAATTTCTTGCAGAAATCCGCTCCATGTGTAATAATGATCATTTACACACTTTTGTGCTTTGGTGTCTGTTTGTCCGCTTGTTTGAGTTATTACAAACTGAAAAACTACAGGACATATTTTAACCAAACTTCGTATTTATGGCCCGTATCATTTTAAAATGCCTGAAAGGACTGTCGGTTTATAGGAAGACCGAAACTGATATTTTACTCTGCAACAAACTGTACATGGTCAACCATAATGAAAACCTACCAAACATAATGGAAATATATTTCTAATGTATAATTCTCATGTGCACATTTTCTACAGGAGATATTAATGGAATGGAAGCGTACATAGCCCAAAACCGGGTAGGCGTAGAGCTATAGACTCTGTAAGCAGAGGGGCAGTCGTTTCGAACCTGTCTAAAATAGGGGTGTCAATACCCACATTGTTCATATATGTTATTAAGGATATTTTGGAAAATGAAGGATGTGAGAATATGACAAGTCTATATCTTCACAATAAATAAATTCCTGACCTTGTTTCACAGGAGACATCGTTCCTTACCATCAGCTGGTATGCAATGAAACATTACAAAAAATTATGAATATTGTACAAAATGGAATTTAAAAATTAACATTAAGAAAACAAAAGTTATGGTATGTAAAAGTGGAAATTCACTAGAAGGAAAAGGAAGGTGGTGTATAGAATGTGTATTTAATAATAATAATAATAATAATAATAATAATAATACCATATAATGGTGAGTGTAAAGAACGAAAACGACGGGGAAAAATGAAAGGACTGGCACTTTATCTAGCGCTAGATGTTTGCAAATGAAGATGCCAAATACTGAATGTGAAAAGTTCTGAAAAACATTCTGAATTCGCTTGTAAATACCAGATCATTTTATGGAGCAGAAATATGGGTCATTTAAGAAGGTAATAAGGACCTACAGGTAATAGATCATGAAGTCTGCAAAATAATAATGGGACTACCT
The DNA here is from genome assembly GCF_040414725.1 of Anabrus simplex. Lineage (NCBI taxonomy): Eukaryota > Metazoa > Arthropoda > Insecta > Orthoptera > Tettigoniidae > Anabrus > Anabrus simplex. The sequence continues at coordinate 1,401,016,616 of NC_090265.1, forward strand.
GAATGTACAGCTACCTGTAATAGTGGATTTAGAATTCTATCAACAGAGGACTGAATATAAACATTAAGAAAACCCAGTTCATGGTCGTCAGTAAACGGTAAGACGTCCACGTGGAGCTCACTCTCAAAAATGAACCCATCGCCAGGGTTCACCAATATCAGTATCTAGGATGTTATCTCAACCAGAAATGGGACTGCAGCCAAAAAATACGGGTCCACATTGTACATGCTAGAAGCATCTTCATGCAGATGAAAAATCAGCTCAACAACCGCAACCTACAATTAAACCTAAGGCTCCGTCTGGTCCGTGCCTACATCTTTCTCACGTTACTTGATGGAATGGAAGGCTGGAAACTTACTCAAGGCCTCTACAAAAGACTGGAAGCATTCGAAATGTGGGTATACAGACGGATGCTTCGCGTTTCGTGGGTAGAAAGAATCCAGAATTCCGAGGTGTTGGATCGACATAGAAGGAAAGCTAAAGTCATGCTGACCATTCAAAGGCGGAAGCTGGAATACTTCGGCCATATAATGCGGAATCATAAGTACGGAATATTGCAGCTTATTATACAAGGAAGAATAGAAGAGCGTAGGAGTCCTGGTCAGAGTCCTGCAGGGAGGCCCAGCCCATGAGCTGCTTCGGCAGTAGACTGCAATGGGCTTTGAAAGGCTCGAACATACGAAGCCCGTGACGTCACCGCACGGGCCGGTCTCTGCAGCGCTCTGTCATTCGTACGCGGTGAGCCAAGTACAGCGCTGTGGTAGTTCTACGGGCTGACTGCTTCAATGTGTACAGTGTACTGCGTGTAAGCGGAGTGCGTTGCATTACGGTCGAGTGGAGCCGATCAAATTTGCTGTGTTTTTCACTTTGACTTCTCCGTCTATCCCGTTATTGGAAACGAATGTGGACTGTATTCCATAAGAAAAGAAACCGTGAAAACAAATCGTGAATTAAAAAAAGAAGCAACAAACGAACTAAAAACCGCCCAATACAAGACTTCTGAACCGGATCCTAAACTTAAAAGTCGTATTTGGTTCGTATTCAAGCCTGCAGTTGACGGTGATGGGAAAGACGTTAATTTTGTGTGCTGTACGATCTGCGGTGAACTTTATGTACACACTAGCATTTACTCGTGGCTTCTCGCGTGGATTTCGTCATTTTGATAAAAGTAATCAAGTAATCGTTCCTCAGTACTGTACTAAGACATTATCTGAAAATCCCTGAAGTATAAAATCTCACTGAAAAATAGAGTTTCATTTAAGCCAGAAATTCTTTGTAAACCAAGTTTGTGGTATTGGATTTTTGGGCTGAGTTGACCATGCGACATAGAACTGTACACTTGAGAACGTCTTCTCTCAAGTGGAAAGAAAGGTTTCTTTATTTTTAAAGGAGATTACAAATACATATTTCCACATCTGTAACATCTTCAGGTTTTGAGATATAAGTATCCGCATAAAAAGAATTGAACCCCTTTATCAGCCCTTCCTCCACCCCCACCTACGTGGATTTTCCGAAACCAAGAAAGAGAGACATGTTTCTTTATTTTTAAAAGACATTCCAAGTACCAAGTTCCATGTCTGTAACATGTAAAGTTTTTTACATACACTGTAGATATACCGGTACTCATTTTAATAATTCACCTACTTTTTCAATTCTTATCAGTCCCGTAAGTGGTTTTCCGAAAACAAACAATACGTGTTTATTGATAAAGGAGCTGCCAAATACCAATTATCACGACTGTAACATCTTCTGTTCTTGAGATATGTGTATCCTATTGATAAGAATTCAACACCTATTTCAACTCACACCCCCCCCCCTCTGAAGTTAATTTTACCAACCCTCCAAAAATGAGTGTATTTAATTTTTAAAGGTGATTTCAAATACCCATTTTAATGTCTGCAACATCTTTAGGTTGTTTAGATATAAATATCCTCATACAAATAATTCAACTAATATTTCAGTCCTTTCATCACCCCTTAAATGGATTTTCTATAACCAAAAGAATACGTATTTCTTTCTTTTTTAAAGGAGGCTCTAAATACTAATTTTTACGTCTGTAACAACTTCAGTTTTTGGGATATCAGTACCCTAATAAAATTAATTCAACCCCTTTGTCAGTCCCTTCTAACCCCCCTCCACGTTACATGGTTTTTCAAAAAATCTTTATTTTTAAAATATTAAAAATTCCAACTTTCACATCTGTAACATGTTACGTTTTTGAGATGCGGTACTGTAGATATGCTCATCTGAAAAATTCACGCCAACCCACATTTCAGTCATTTTTACCCACCCGCCTTAGGTGTCCTTTCCGAAAACAAAATAATACATGTCTCCTTATTTTGAAAAGAGACTCTAAATACCACTTCACGTCTGTAACATGTTAATTTTTTGAGATATATTGTAGATATGCTCAGGGATTATGTATACAAATTTTGCTTAGCAGCTATGCCCAAACGTACACGCATAATCTCTCTGCTGTATAATCCTGCAGCGGGCGTTGCCATTATTACGGCAGTCCATTTCCTTATTCGATTCCGAGAGCAGGGGTAGTGTGGTGCCAATATCTCCATAACGCTCGGTTTTATGGCCTTAAACATGGTTTTCTGACCCGTAGGGCTTACCGAGATTTGTTCTTTGGGTCAAGGGGCTTAAAATGAGCTTAGTCTCGTCCTTGCACGACAAATTCGATATTTCGCCTACATTAGTCTATTATTTTTATATCTCCCCCGTCGCCCCCCACCTCTGATTGTTTTGAAAATAAAATACAGCCCATGTCCGTCAGGGATAATGTATATTTACATTAGTAAAAGGATTTTTAGAATCGGTCCGGTAGTTTCTGAGATTACCCTCCAGATATACACAAACTAACAAAATTCGCGCTCTCTCTTTATTATATTACTATACATTAAAGAATTAGGACTGATTTTGTCTCTTTATGATTAGTTAAAAAACTTACGATGAACGAGGTGTGCTTGAATGACGAGTATTCTACTGTTTCCGTGTCATCAGACTCCACGACTATGCCACAACCTGCCAAAGTAATGTTTTCTTCGTGGACTGACTTTCATGATGTTCCTATTTGAACAGATGAGATGGAAATATATTTAAAACAAAATTGTGGAATGGAAGAAGAAAGATATAGCGTCCTATTGGAGAACAAATGGTGAAAACTATCCAAAATTTCACCAGATCGCTAAGAAAGTAACATGTGCGAAAGCATCAATTTCAGCTTCAGAGAGAAATTGAAGTTCAGCGGGCTTCATTCTCAACATACGACGGTCTCTTCTATAACCAGACAATGCTGATGCTCTTGTTTTCATTCACAGTAATTCCATTCCACCACCATTAACAATGACCAATAAACTACGCACAATAAATAAAATCTATGTTCAGGTTTGTTTTGTTGTTGGCATTTTGCACGTCATTTCTGTTTGTATTTCATTTTCAGGTAAACGCGAATGAAGTCCTATGAATATGCTTCGTGTTATTTATTTTCAGTTTCAGTTAACTTGATGTCAATTGCAAACGAATATTAGTTTATAATAAAGTTTCTGTTCGTTTTAAAGTATTATTATTATTATTATTATTATTATTATTATTATTATTATTATTATTATTATTATTGTTGCAGTGTAGGAGAAATCTCTACCGTTTAATTTCAAAATGCTATTAACCTACTTTAAAATATGTTATTAGTGTACGGGAATTCGTAGAGTGAATGATCCGAATAGTAGTGTGACGTGAACATTTCGTTGTGCACGGCGCACATGTTATTGTGGAGAAGTACTCAAGGTTATTCTACTGAGCCCGCCCAGTGCTGTGGACTGCGGTGGGCTGTATGAGACCAGTGCTGTGGGCCAGTACGCTGCCGCGTCAGAAGAGAACGGCACTGCAGGGGCTGGGCTGCCGGAGCCCGTGGGTTTGAAGTGCTACGCGGTGGGCCTAGTAGACGACGAACTCGATGGATGAAGAACCTCGTAGAATGGTATGGGTTGGACACGATGTCTCTGTTCCGTGTCGCTGCATCCAAATTCAAGATCGCCATGTTGACTGCCAACCTTCGCTAGGATATGTCACATTAAGAAGAAGAAGAAGAAGAATTCTTTATGAAGATAAAACTATACAACCATATATTGGTGAAAGAAGCTTAATATTGGTTAACCCGCGGTTACTCGCATGGTGAGCGCGGCGCTCACCTTCGTAGTATATTGCTTCTAGTTGGAATGTTACAAGACCTCTGCCTTTGAAAGTCCCTGTACCTTTGTACCATATTATTATGAAGGGGATGTGTCAGTCATTTTCATTATCTTTGAAAACAAACACCCGCAATTCATTATTAGGCACGACAGTGTATGTTTGGTGAGCGGTGCGCTCAGTAGCCAGGAACTATGCTACTTATATTTCGCTCATTGTAATAAGTCAGGGTTTGGTTTATGCTTGTGTTTAATGCGAAATGTTTATACTGTGGCTGTTGTTAGACAATATTTACAAATTGTGGCATCCAGTGATCAGATACTTTCGTGGTTGTGTGAAACGAAGAAGGAAAGGTCTTGAACATCGAGACTGATGGTAATGAAACAGATGAGGTTTACGGAAGTGATCATAACTGTGTTTCAGAGTGTCTTCAAGTTCTGGGGAATGACAGGAACTTTCGTTTATAGCAAACTACGATATCAATGCACATAGCTTGTTTCACGGCTGGATGCCCTTCCTGACGCCAACCTCAGTTGAAGAGCTAATAAAGATGAAATAAATGATGGTGAACGAAGTTGGCTAAATAGGAGGAAGGAATTGGCTGTAGTCTATGAATAGAAACTGCCCCGGTATTTGCCTGGAAGCGTAAATAGAAAACCATTCTCAGGACAGCTAACGGTGGGGATCGAACTCACGCGTCTCCCGAATGTAGAGCTTGCCTCAAAAGCCACTCTACTCGGCCGTGTTCCTAAATAAATAACTATCTCAAATGGACATATTAAAATACCTCCATCTTTATATGGACATATTATAGCCTTTAAACATAAAGGTGAGCGCTGCGCTCACCAGCGAGTAACGGCGCACGTAAAGACCTAGCGAGTAATGCCGGGTTAAGATTAAAGACGGGAACGGGAGGGAATTATTAAATTTAGCATACCTGCATGAGATGAAACATACAGGATGTCGTAATACTTTTGGGTTAAATTGAAACAGGTGTTAGTGTGTCCACCACCGATTATATTGAGGTAGGAAACCAATGGTCAGAAATGCATATTTATTGTGTTACGGACATACACAGCGTATACCGCATAACAATAACGTAGCTTATAGTAATTGTTCAAAGTGACGCATGACAAACATAGCAAGGGCGTGTGAAGTACTGCCACACTCGTTCAAAGATCCCTGGAGTCTGTTGTACTCGGTGCCGGGCAGCTTGGACCCTAGCAAGCAGGTCTTCATTCGTTTCTTGGCGACTTGACGTAACCCCAGAGGAAAAGTCCAGCAGTGTGAGATACGGCAATCGCGCTGGTCGTGGACCCCTTCCAATCCAACGATGAGGGTACGTGTTGTTTAGGTATTCGCAGATATTACCATCAAAATATGCTGGTGCACCATCGTGTAGAAACCAAATCCTTTCGCGCACAGGAAAAGGTACAGTCTCCAGGCACTGTGGCTGCAGATCTAAGAGGAACACCAGGTAACGTGGACCAGTCAAATGGGGAGGCAATAAATAAGGTCCTATTAGATAACCTTGGACAATTCCCACCCGTACGTTGACAGAGAATCGTTGCTGGTGGCCACCGATGTTTGTGACGTGGGGATTGTCCTAACTCCTGATATGGCTGTTGCGGCTGTTGAAAACGCCATTACGTGTGAATGAGGACTCATCCGTGAACAATACAAACTGTACAAAGTTCGGCACTACAACAATGTGGTGGATAATACTTTGACAGAATTGAACTCGGGCTCAAAATCCGTTGGCCGCAGTGCTTGCACACGTTCTTTACGACACGTTCATTATACCTGTTCCGCCAGTACTCTCCACACTGCGTCCTTCGAATTGTGAATTTCACGGGCAAGTTGACAGGTGTTTATTGTTGGGTGGTCGGTGACACGATCCCACACCATCTCAAAGTCCGTTGTTCGGACGTGTCTTTTGTGGGAACCTTGGCCGGCTCTTTGTGGCTTGAACGACCCCGTCTCTCGTAAGCTGGCATCCACGGAGAAAATCTTCCTCCAAATAGGATGACGCCTGGTGGGAAAGCGTTCTCTGTACATTCGTGCTGCTTTACGAGCACTACACCCTGCCGCACCGTACATTAAATGCGTGGCTGCCAACTCTCATGACGAGTAACGTTTCATCTTTGACCACGCGTCATGCACTGTACACAGTAACACATCTCACCGTGGACACATCACGAGCTGACAGATGCAATGGACAACTGCCACCATGGATAGTGGTGTGCATGGGGCACAGGTTAATGCGCCGGTGTGATGTACGCGGTCTTCACATGACACACGTACTATGAGCTAAGTTATGTACAGTAGGTACGTTTGCTGGTCCGGGATGTACGCTGTTTATCACCCGCTGCCTGTTCCAGTGTACACTCGAAATCCTTAGTATCTCGTGGCCAAAAATATTCATTTCAGGCAAGATATCAGTACATCCCTCAGAACCATCCAGTACCTGCTTACACTCTCTCTCTCTCATTGGTAACAACCATTAGACGCGTTAACACATGCACACATCTGACGAGTGAGGGTAGGTGGAGGAAAAGAAGTACGAGGATATCTAGCATGAAAGAAACACACGCTGAGGGGAAGGTACTTGCTTCCCCGCCTGCCCACACGTCCCACTGGCTCGACAATGAAGGAACCACAGGTCTCCTTCAAGGCAACAGACGCAATGTGTATGTCAACTCATTGAGGGTCAAATTCTCCAGTTTCTTTGCAATTCTTGTGCGTGAAGTCTGGCTGAAATGTTAGCGGTCTGGACTATAACTTAATTATCAAATGGCATCGCGCTCCACCACTGTAAGGAAGAATGACCCTTATTTTCGTCAGTATAGGCCTTGTTAAATACTACTACTACTACTACTACTACTACTACTACTACTACTACTACTACTAACATTTTATCCTCGAAACGCAAAGTAAATATAACCTGGCAAAATAATTATGATTATCAGAGACGTAAGGACGTTTGGAAAACCGTTCCTCTGACGTTATTTTCAGCGCTGATCAAACAATTGAATGCCATATACTGGGGTGGGATTACACCGTGCATACTTCATCGAAATTAAATTACAGTTAATTGTTTTCCTTGATTTGGAAAAGCTAGTATAACGTAGCCAGAATGTTTAACCATAGAAACATCTTAATCAGTTCCCGAAAAATTGGAGTTGGGAGTGGCCTCTGACTGCACGACGTGGCAAGCCACACCTCCTGAAAGACGAAAACATGTGACGTAGCCTTGGTTACATCTTCTTCATCCTCAGGGTTGGCCAAAATCTTCGCCCAGACGTTACCTATCCTTTTCCACCCGGAATTCTTGTGATCGCGATTGTACAACAGACACCCGGGAGCAATGCGAGAGTGCGACCGAACTGCTTGTGCCGTTGCAATACGTGCATTAAGACTGGCGGTCGTCACTTTGAACAATTGATATGAACAACATTGTTGTTATGCAGTTTACGCTGTGTATGTCAAAAACACAGTAAATATGCATTTTCGATCATTTGTTCCCTATCTCAGTATAATCGGTCGTGGCCACTATCACCTGTTTTAATTTCGCCCAAAAGGTTTAATACACACTATACACAACCAAAATGGAAAGGATGCTGGATAGAATATGAATAGATTGCTGGGATAAAGAGATACAAAACGAATAAAAGAAATCGATTAAAAAAGGAACTATTAGAGTGAGAAATATTGAGGAATTATTATGTCAGGATGTAGGACCAAAAGAACATTACGGGAATTCTGTGAAATTAGCAAAACCTTTTCAATAAAGAAAGAAAGACTTAGGATTAGAGAAGAAAACGGTATGATTTGGTGGCTAATGGGTACCTATAGAACTAAGGGTCTAATAAAGAAAAATGAAGAGGAATATTGTTTGTTATGTAGAGAATTAATGGAAGAGACACATCTGTTGATTGTATGTAGGAAAAGAGACTCACCGAGGATCAAATGCCTGGGTAGTGTTTGCAAAGCAAAAATAGAAAGAATAGAAAGAAGGAATAGAATTATATACAGTTATGAAGTTATTAAACAAAGAATGGATCGTTCCGGATAGCGCGGCACATTTTTGGTGTACTAAAACATATGTGGATAAATAGAATAAAAGAAAGCACTAATTCAACTTTGAGTATTATTATAGACAGAGGGAGAGAGAGAGAATCCACAAGGAATAGCTGCCCCAGAACAAGGGGTACCGTACGGTAACAGCATCAAATAGATAATAATTGTGTCATTATCGTTATTATTTTCCTTGATTTAATTTATTGTTGAGTTACGTGTGAATTTGCTTAGATTACGATAGATGGAATGTTTCTACCTCAGCTGCTAGAGTTCCGTAAATGAAGGCCGAGAGCATTTACTTATGTATTAATTTTTATTTATTTATTTATTTATTTATTTATTTATTTATTTATTTATTTATTTAGTTATTTATTTATTAGGAAGTGCTGTCTTCCCAGTTGGTATCCGTGACAAGGAGAGAGGTTTTCTTCACGGATGCATGAATTCAGTTCATTCATTCAACGATTCATTCGTTCCTCCATCCGTATTTCCATGTTATTTTCTTATCTGCCGGGGTTCCGTAGCTGTGGGCTGAAGGCATTCATTCAGTTCATTCGATCATTTAATGAATCATTTAATAACGAATCTTCTCTCCCCAGTGGGTGATTTTCCGAATCTGAGAGGAGTGCTTTTATTCACGCAGGCATGAATACAGTTCATTAATTCGATTCGTTCACAGCGTATCTTGGAACTCGAGGAAAACTCTATACAGATTTGTGACATAAGTACTTGCATTATTTCAACTTATGAAGATTAGCAACATGTTGCCCTAGACAATATAACACAGTTAACGTATACGATGAAAAGAAATATCTACAATTTACTTAAGTGTAATGTGTAATGTAGTAATAAATACATTAATTTTAACAAGGAAATCACTTATATAAAAAGAACAGTGTGGGTTACAATAAATGATTACTCTGTACCCAATTCCAGGCAATCCGGAACAGGGGAATGGAAGTATTATATTCTATATCACTTCCGAGTATCGAGGACGTCGTCAGCGAAGTTACCCTAGTGTTCAAGAAATGAACCTGAAACTGACTGAATGGCTCTGCGAACGAACAATTCTTACTCCGAACAAACACGGAGTCAGAGCTCTCAAGGGTCCATCATAAAAAGAATTTAAGGGCAAGAAGTGAACCAAGTCGTCAATCTGGATGGCGTGCTGCACCATCCTGTTGAATTCCTCAATTCTGTCACAGCCCCTGGACTGCCGGGGCATATTATAACTCTGAAAATAGGAGTATCCATTATGCTTCTTACCATCCTGTTCCCTCCCGACATTTGCAATGCTACTAGGCTACAAGTACCGGCATCTCTAGTCAGTTATACTCACTGGCTGTGGCAAAAGGGAGTCAATGTTCATAGCAAGAATTTTATTGATTTTTACGAGCCATCATTCCAGTTTAAGCGTTTTCAGTTCCCCATCAGTCTATGCTTCGCAAGTCAGAGGATTAGACTATGGAAGTTGTAGGACTTGACCTCCAATCAACCTACAAACTACAACAGAAGACGAATGAAGTGTACAAATGTGCATTACATTTAATGATTGGCATCAAGTATTTCAAATTCAAAATTGTCCTTACACGTAAACGTCCAAGGTTCAGTTTTCCAGCGACGAAAATGTTACGTATCTTTGTGTGTATCGAAATCTTATGTTACATTGTTTCAGGCAGTGAGGTTAAGAGAGTAATGGGTGGTAACAAATTTACCTTTAGGCTCTACAAGAGACAACACAAAACATTCTTTTAGCGAATATTCTTCTTATTGTAAATGTACCTGCGTTCTGATGAACAGGTATTCGTATTTGTATTGTCTGTAGTAAATACCAGTTGATCAACAAAAATCATGTCCAAAACAAAGCTTCCCGTCTCACCTTGTTAGAAACTTTGTTCTAAGATGATGATAATCGTGCTTAATGTTTAAATGGGCCTAACACCTAAGTCATCTGCCCAAATAGTTCCAAGACTGGCAGCCTGTGCGCACTCAGGTAATTAATGTTGGACTTCGGTCCAGTATTATTCTAATAAAAAAGTGTGTACTTAATCGTAATATTATTATCGTTGTCAGTGTACCATAACATCAACTACTTGTAGCTTGTACACTGCAAACCTTCACCCAAATCTCCAAGTAAAATCTGTCTTCGTTTTCGTCAAGGTTGCCAGGGTAGACTACCATAAACACTTCGATTTCGGGTGGTAACATCCACTTGGGAATTTAACTAATCTATCATCTCTATGATTTATTGCTTTACACCTTCTTTGGACTCGAACTAAGGACACAGTAAGCATGTTCGTGACTGAAATTAAATTGAGAACGTACCATGGTTGGGTATGCGACATGATGTACTTATTTGTACCCGGCCTTTCATTGTCACTTTTCTTATCTGACCTCTTTTGGTGAAATTTTCTCTTTGAACGCCGCGAGTATTTGGTTTGGGAGTTCTAGGGTATATTTTATTTTCACACAATTCGCTTCCCTTATCTTTCTCCCGATGGTTCTTCGATGAGTTCTAACTTTTGTTAGGTATTTATTTCCTGACCAGTGTTCAGAGGCAAGAGTGGGCTAGCTGTACTTCCCATTAAGTAACGATCGCCAACAAAGCCTTGGTGCAAATAAATTACACAGTTCGTCCTCAGTGGTATCTGCGTGTCCAATCCTTAGGACTTCTTGTATTTTCTCCCTTGCATTTCACGCACCCTCGTACTTCGTTGTACAGGAACCTTTCATGTGGACCTTAGTGGTTGTTGACGTACTGGTAGGTTTTTGTATTGTGCATCATGTAACACCTTGATCTTTATCATTATCATCACCAGAGTCGAAAGATTATTTTCCTAATATAGATCATTCGAGTCCAGCATTACTGATGGATCACTTTCATCGAGCTGAGTGCTTCAGTTGTTAGAGTGCTGGTCTTCTGAGGCCAAGGTGTCAGATTTATCACGACTCATTCCGAGGTGCGAGCTTCATGTCGGTAGATTTACCGGCACGTAAGCTAATTACAAAGAAATGAAATGAATCCCATGGCACTAGTGTTCTAGTGCACTGATTGATATTGATCTACCAAGAGATTGTTTTTTTTTTTATTTTTATTTTGGAGGTCTGCAGATTGAAGTCTAAAACGGTCTAACACCGAGGTTAGCCGGTTCGAGTCCCGTTGGTCGAAAAAATTTTCACCATCAGAATGTTGGCCGGCAGGGTAGGGGAGGTGGTGGTATACAATTTCTAATCACTAGATTGCGTGCCAAAAGCCTGGATTAAATTCCAAACCTCTCCGCAGTGCTCATATGGAGTGAGGGCATATGACGCTGTTGATGGTGATTCGTCCGTCGGATGGGGACGTTAAGCCTTGAGCAGACCCCTTGGTGCTATTCGACAGGAGTAGGCTATGTGCCGGCACCGGGTTTCACCCTCTCCCTACTATCATATATCACGTCATTCATTTCATCTCTCATTAACTCCTCTGATGAGGTTGACGTCAGGAAGGGCATCCGGTCATAAAAAACCGCCACGACAAATTCATCTCACCTCATACCCGACCCCGTAGGGAAACGGGACAAGGGCTGGACAAACAAACATTTTGGAGGTCTGCAGATTATAAGGTTACCCGTTGTCAGCGCGACGAACCCTCTCGGCTGTTAATTTTGGATTTCTTTATTTTGTCTGTATTTTACTAGCAGAAAGCTCCTCATTGTTCCCCTGTAGGCTGACAGGACCCCAAAAGAGCCTTTTTATCCAGGTATAAATCCTCAACAAGGCCGGGAATCAAACCTGAGGTCTCTCAGTAAGAGGCAGGCTTGCTGCAGTTGGCAACGTAAACGAACTTCGGCCAGTCAAACGTCCTACAAATTCGCGTCTCCGAAGATCGTAACAGTAGTCAGTGGGACGTTCGTTCGGCTCTTTGACTGAATGGTCAGAGTAGTGGCCTTCTATTAAGGGGCCCTGTATTCGATTCCCGGCTTGGCTGAGAGTTTTAAGTGTGTGTCGTCAATTCCCATCGCTCGGGTACTGGGTGTTTGTGTTGGTATCAATACACATTTCCATCTACTCACAACACATCACACCGTAAGATCAATAATTTAATAATTATTATTGCACCACTTACGTGAGGAGAAGCCAACGAGAATGCGTCTCTATTTATAAGCTTAAAGAAGCTGTTCTCAGACCCTGTATATATTATGTATAAAGTAGCTTTGATATGTTTCCGGGGAATCGTAAGGGGAGCCGTTTCCACTTCTCGCAGTAAACATTTACTCCCAACAGCTCCCGATACTGCCGTTAGTGTCGAACTATTCTCGATTACTTCACGGATTTAACCTTTCGTAAATGGGCTACTACTGAAGATTCATGCTTATAATTTGTTCGACTGATCACCTGCTAGTGTATACGTCGGGAATTTACAACCTCGCATTCTCTCTCCTGCTGAACTGCTCCCGAAGAGCCTCTACACTGGAAGCTGCACTCACACATGCACATAGATATATACGCAGAGAGACGATTTACAATAATTTGTGTTAGTATTATTTCTGGTCCCTTGCTCTTTTATCGTACACCAGTTCAATCGTTGGAAATAGTTTATTGTTGGCCCTTTTCACTTTACAGAACATTTCCTTTCTAGGATGAGTATGCAACTTAGTGAGAAATTATCCAAGTTACATGGCGTTAAAAATTGATGTAATTTACTTTCTCTGTTAACACTGTATATGCTCTTCGATGAACACTGCACTCTGGAACCTAGTCAAGAAATACAAATGGAATTTCAGACTATTAGATATGGGTTATCAATGCGTAATCTTCCTTGGCGAGGATTAAGTAAATTTGTGTCCGGCTTCATGGCTAAATAATTAGCTCACTGGCCTTTAGTCCAAGAGGTCCCCGGTTCAATTCCTGGCTGGGTCGGGGATTTTAACTATCATTGGTTAATTCCCTTGGGTCTGGACTTAATACCACCATTCGCACAGACACGCATGCCGCTATACGGCGTCTATTCCAAAGACCTGCAACAGGCCTCTCTGGAGGCTACACACCTCCATTATCTCTACTTAGTATAAAATAAAGTCCTCAATCCTATCTGTCTGTCTGTCTGTCTGTCTGTCTGTCTGTCTGTCTGTCTGTCTGTCTGTCTGTCTGTCTGTCTGTCTGTCTGTCTGTCTGTCTGTCTGGCAGCGACGGCTAATATCAAGAGCCACTGGGTGGATTTAGATGCGATTTTCACGATTCTATTAAGCATTTATCGAGAAAGGTTTACATATATTAACATTTAACTATGATATTGTGAAAAATGTCTCTGTGTATATCACAGCTTATTCTCATAACACATTACTTGTAAGGGTGAATGTTAGACAAACGATATTTTCCATAAGTATTAAATATCGCGAACACTCTTATATCAATTTAGTAATCTTTTCGAACTGCATCGCATAGTGACCCTGGAACTTCATCATCGAAAGTCCCGTACACAGCTTGATCATTGCATCTTACATCGTACATATTCACGGAAAACAGGATGCTTGTTTACCTTAAACAAATGTATAGTGCCTAAGTGGTCGGGACACTTTATGTTGTTTCCTTATTATATGCTCGATACTGCTTCTAGAATCGTGTGTATTGCTGACATCATTATACAATTTATTCGCAAGAAGCAAATACATCAGGTTTCAGTACGGAGATGGCTTTTGGTTTTCACAAAATCCAACTTTAATAATGACTAATTTATTATTAAATGTACCACAAATTGCCGAAACAAACAGTATATCAATTCAAGTAACAATAAGGGAAATCAGTTTACCTGACTACATGAAACTTAAGATGCAATCATATATTAAGCACATTCTGTGAAAAATGAGAAGCTGATTACGTTGTGGTCCTTTTCATGAAGTAAAATCATTTTCCCATGGCGTAAGTCAAATTTAACACTGAAATTTTCCGCGGGATGCAGTGCAATATGACAGATAGGAGCCAGTTGCTTGGATAATTCTGAGTTGGATAATTCAGGCCAATACTATGCTCATTTTACTGAGTCTATAGGTTATTAACTACAGCATTCGTATAGCAACTCTTCTAATCAACTGTTACTAATCTAATAATATCACAATCCTACAAGAATTTTATATGTTAATCAATAACAGTCCGAAGTGTACTGTACCAGTAGGGCTCCTCACGACGCGACAGCAGGAAAGTTGGCAACTGTTTAACTCACACAAAATCAAGAAGAATGCTACCAAAATTATAATATTATTATTAATAATAATAACCAAACTTTGCAATTTAATAATAATAATAATAATAATAATAATAATAGTGTTATTGGCTTTACGTCCTACTATCTACTTTTGCGGTTTTCGGAGACGCCGAGGTACCGGAATTTAGTTCCAAACGAATTATTTTACGTGTCAGTAAATCTACCGACACGAGGCTGATGTATTAGAGCACTTTCAAATAACAGCGGATTGAGCTATTATATAACCTGCCAAGTTTGGGTCAGAAGGCCAGCGCCTCAACCGCCTGAGCCACTCAGCCCGGCCCTTTGCAATTCATAACGGGATTTATAATCAAGAAACATATTACAAACACAATGCTCAACTTCACATCGCCCTCCGTAGGAAATTCATTGCTAGCATTCAAATCAGCAAAAGAAGCTTAAACTTTAATCAATTCGCATAAGCTAACAAACAGTTACAATAAAAATGATCCCAAAAGTAGAGGGCTACTGGGAATTGCTTGAAGAAACCACCCCAAAAATTCTGAAACATCACATCAAAATTTTACTTGGTAATTTCAACGCGCAAGTTCGGAGGAAAAATAAATTTATAACTACTATAGGCCTTGAGCCATTTGCAATGGCAATTATCGTGTAGAATGTTAATTCATTTTATTCCAAACTAAGTTATCATCTTATTGTATTACTGTAAAGGCGTCTTGCCACTTCACTCAGTATGAGTTAAATAGTACCATGTGTGTACGAGAGATGGCGGACATCTCGGTGTTGGTCGCCAAAGGTCAAACTTCCTGCCACCTGGGAATCTTTAATCTCCTTGACGGTGTTGGTTGTTGTTATTCTTGGAGCGAAAAGAAAAAATGACTTCCCTGCACACTGGAGCAGCGTTTCTGATTTATCAGAATGTTTCTAAACGCTTTAAGTGTATCTGCAACCGTCTTTCATTTTTCTGTTCGAGTCCTCGATAGCTCGGGTATTAGTTCACTCCCCGAAAATCACTTGTATTACTAAGTTAAATTTGACTATTTCTTATTTTCGATATGCAATGTTTACCCCGTTGTATGAATAGACTGTGTACGTGTGATCTTGGCACTTGATTGATATGCTGTTTGGTTACGAGATGGATCCAGCATATACTGTATTATTGTGTCAGCTTTGTCGCTTGGCATAAACCATCAGATTGTGATTGCCTTTTGTGTCATCGTGAAAACACTCTTGCCTTGTACAAATCGCAGTCATAATGGGAATACTTTGGTGGTTTGGATTACACGGTCTTGCTGCCGTATACCGGGTGCACGCTCCTTTATGCACATCCCTGTGCTCGTCTGAGTGACCCTTGGATGTCCTTGGGTCGCGATATTTGTGATGTTATGTTACTGTTGGAACTGTGTGCCCTGTCTTATGTTTGCATATCAGTGCCGAAATGTGTGGCGGTGTGGGTGTGTTGGGGTACATGTGTCATATCGATAACCCATTTACATTATTGATTTCCATTTTATCCTTTTATGCCGATTGTAGGCTTGTTGTTTTGTGCCTGTGTTGGCTTCTCAGTGTATTATTTCTTTTCACTACCAACACGTTAAATTTATTTGTTCCCATGTTTATTTCGCAAATGTTCTGACCTCAGCCTTTTATTTTGTTTGGTCTTTGATTTACGAGCTCGTTTACTGTCTTGTTTTTTAACTTCCTGTAGTTCTCGGAACATGTATTAGCTTTGCTTATTCCTTGATGCGGGGGCGATGAACGAAGGTGATAGATTGTTATAAAAAAGAGAGATGTGATGCACGCGGTTGGATGTAATTACATGTTTTCGAGGAATAACATAACCCCAGAAAAGTGTGACCTTCGTGGCTCTGTTTTTGCAATTAATAGACATTGCCCTTGAATATGAAAGGTATTAAGATTTGGGAACATTTTTGAATATTGGTTTGTGAATGGCCCGGATACTACCCAAATGCCGGAGACTGTACTACGTATGTATTTGTTTCAATTATTTCTTGCTTTAATTTAATTCACCTCCTTTTTAATTTGATTCACCTTTATTGAATAAGCATTGTTGTTTGCTCATTCGGATTTCATTCAAGTAGTATTTGGACTCTTAATAGCACTAAGATAAGAGCCAGATTTCCAGCTCGGGGTTTTAGTTTGTCGGCCTTTCCCAGTCACGGTCCATGGTTTTGTATCCGCATATTATATTCCGGCGATATTATTGTTTATCGGAGATTATCTTGCGGGTGGGGTCCGGTTCAGCCTTTACCCAGCTAATACAAGAACCAATAGAAATGGAGAAATATTGTTAAGCTTATGCGAAAAGTTGAACTTAATATTCATGTCGACTCATTTCTTGGCACGTCCCCATTAAAAATGACTTGGCGATTTCCCAACCTTCATTTAGGAAAATTTCCACTAGACCATGAGAATCGCTTCAGAATTTCTTAAAGGAAACACAGAAATCTTCCTCAAAGGTAATATCACACAGGGTTCCCAGAAACGGATGCATGGATGATCGAATGAGACTTGTCACAAAGCAATTCAACTTAGAATTAAAGCCTGGCAAATCTTTAATTCACAAAAAAAAAAAATCAAAAACAAAACAAAACAAAACCAAACCAAACCAAACGAAACGAAACGAAACGAAACGAAACGAAACGAAACGAAACGAAACGAAACGAAACGAAACGAAACGAAACGAAACGAAAACAAAACAAAACAAAACAAAAACGGGGATGAATTCCTTAAAATTCACAAACAGGTTTCGGAAACCATCAGATCCGAAAAACGCAATTACTATAAAAGACCATTAATGGAAATTGAACTGGATTTCAATCTTCTCAGTCCTGCGAGAAGGGGGAATGGATTACAACACGCGCATAGAAGAGACTCTTACACACACCTCCTCCAAGGTAAAATTCAGAGGAGAATTGTTTCGAAGTTTCAAGATCACAACTGGTGTGAGACAAGGAGATGGCCTCTCCCCCATTGTCTTCAATCTGGTGCTCTACAATGTCATAAACACCTGGAAACTAACACTAAGCAATCGCGGAATCAAACCGGTTACCACTGGAGCCGGAACACGTAAGATCGAGATCAGGAGGCTGGCCTTCGCCGATGACGTCGCGATCCTAACCAACAACTGTAGAGATGCTGCAGTAGCTGTTCAATCCCCACACGAGACAATGGCGAAGACATGACAACAAATATCATACAAAAGGGCCAAGTACTTCGAGAATAGGCACTCCGCAAAAGTCCCTTTGATGACAATCTATGGATAAATTGGAAAAGTTAATTGATTCCAGTGTCTTGGCAAATGGGTCCACCCCAATGGCAGAGACAGTACCTCCGTCTTAGACAGATGTGCCAAACTCAACGCAACATGCCAACTGTCGCAAAACCGCTACAACAAGAAGAGCATTTCGAAGACCGCCAAAATATGCCATTACAAAACCGTTGTCAGGCCCCAGTTCTTATATGCTGCTTAGAGCTTATTGATGGACGGGAAATGCACCATGGATGACTTTGAAAGCGTAGAAAGAGGTATTCTGCCGAAAATGTATGGGACAAGTGCTCCTGGATGGAACCTACCGACTGAAAGCGAACTATGAACTGTACCAAATGTTGGAAACGGCTAAACTAGCATGCAACATATGCGGTTGAAGTTTCACGGGCATTTTCTGAGAATGGACAACGAAAGGCTTACGAAGAAGGTCTTCTCACTCATCAAAAGGTACAAGACTGAAAGCAGGTGGCTAAATGAAGTAAAATGATAATTAGCTCCCGTGGATTTTCGATACTGATAACTCAGACCGCCCTAAATGTTGTAAATTGGTAAATTCGTGGTCTCCTCTAACAAGGGTTGTTAAATCTCGCAAACCTCTCACGGGAAAGAAGGAACTAATAGCAGGACTAAGGAGGTTTTGAGAACGAAAGTGAGCATCCAAAAAGAACGTCATACGCATTCCCTAGCGAGCATAAATCACTAATAATAAAAACATATAGAGAACAATTATCAAATTATAAGGCACCTATGGTTTGTTTCAAATGTCCAGATGAAACAACTAACAATAAAAATTGCAAACTTCTCGAAAATTATTATAATTATAAAGATATCTTAATTGTGAGCCCCCTCACCAGTGCTTACTCTTTAAAGTGCTCAGAACCATCCACGTTAGAAGAAGTCAAACAAATATTCAGTGAAAAGATAATAAAGCACCAGGAGAAGATGGTATAACAACTGAAATGTGCAAAATAGGCGTTGATAGCCTAGCTCAGCAAATTCACACCATTATTGAAAATAACTGGATTACAAAAAAAGTTCTTGATGGGTGAAAGTGTGCCTTAACATACCCCTTGAATACGAAAGGGGATACATCTGATGTCAATAACTGTAGACGGTCATCACTGTTACCAATTGCCTACAAAATTCTCATCAAGCACGTTTCAACAGACTTGAGAAGCAAGCCAACAAACCACGTATTAGGTGAATATCAGGCAGGTTTCAGAAAAGGACGATCATATGAGGAACAAATCCTTAAACTTAAAATTCTTATACGTAAAACCAGGCAAACTTTGACAGATTTTGTAGAATTAAAAATAGCATATGATTCATTAGATAGTCAAACACTTTTTGGTGACCTGGAAGAGTTTAGGGAATTTAAGAAAACAAGAAATTTGGTCAGACGGACACAGTCTGAAACCACCTTGGAAGTTCTTAGGTGAAATTTCTGAACCATTTGATATTAAGGCAGGGGTCAGACAATTCGATGACTTATCTCCATTACTGTTCAATCTTGTGCTAGGAAAAGCAGTCCGAAACTAGGAAAATGAAACAAAAGGGATTAATATCGGCAAGCTAGTTAGAGATAAAATTCACATGAAATGTTTGGCCTTCGCAGATGATGTGGTATTTCTATCGAAAATAGGCAAGAAGAAATTCAGTGCCTGGAAAAAAACTCATGCTATTGCATCTAAAGCTGGACTCCAAATCTCATATGAGAAAACCAAATATCTAGAAGGATCTCCTCGATACATGGACAAACAACCCCTGGTAACTCAGTTTCAAAAAACCCTCAGGCGAATAATTTGAAATACTTCGGGGAAATCATCCAGTCGTCCAGATTAAATTGTGAAAGGAACATTGAGAGAATGTCTCTTACAAAATGACTATAGAATCACGTGCAGCATGTACAACAAGAAATCAATATCTCGGAACGCCAATTAAAATACTATAATACAGTGATGAAGCCCGAAGCATTATACGCATCAGAAACCTTGATCGTTGGAGGCAGGTCACTAAATAAAATTTTAGATAATCAAGGAAGAAAAATCCTCAGAAAAGCCTTTGGCCCAGAGTGCATAGAGGAGAATGTGGTGAGGAGGAGGTTTCTTCAATTATACCAGTATTCTGAAAAAATTTCAGATACTAGCACGAAAAGACGACTGAAATTTTATTGCCATGTTCAAAGAGTATACAATGAAAGACTTCCTAAAAATATATTGAATTATACCTCCTCACAAAAAGTTAGCAACAATTGGATAATCGAAACAAAAAAATAGACCTTTAAGAAATCAGCATAATAGGTGAAATTATATGGGATAGGCCTAGCTTTAGAATGTTGGTGAACAAAAATAATTTTGCTGAAATACCCAAGATGATAGCCACCACTGCACGAACTGAAGAACGAAACGAAAGAAACACACAGATGATGAAGAGATTCTGGAAAGAGAAGAAAGCAAATTCATCTGCTAAGTAAGTTCAACCGCGCACTTTTGTTGGGCAAAACGATGTAATAATAATAATAATAATAATAATAATAATAATAATAATAATAATAATAATAATAATAATAATAATAATAATAATAATAATAATAATAATAATAATACCGGTAATAATAATAATAATGTGGGGTCGCGGGTGCGAACTGCGTCGCACGCGGGGGATTTGGTCCTGTTTTACGGCCAGATGCCCTTCCTGATGCCAACCCTATATTGGAGGGATGTAATCACTACTGCGTGTTTCTGTGGTGATTGGTAGTGTGGTATGTTGTCTAAATATGATGAGAAGGGTTTTGGGACGGACACATACACTCAGTCTCCGAACCAGAAGAATTAATCAGAAGCAATTAAAATCCCCGAACCGGCCGGGAATCGAACCCAGGACCCTCTGAACCGATGGCCAGTACGCTGACCATCCAGCCAACGAGTCGATCAATAATAATAATAATAATAATAATAATATAATAATAATGATAATATCTAAGCTAACGTGTGCAGGCAATTTGACTCTACTTAGGCTGCCTCGCGTCAATCTCGACGTTCTGTTTTCATCTATCTGTTGGCAGAGTGAATCGGATCTCCCTTTGGCGATCTATAACTAATTGTTTAAAAAATTTCGGGTGGATACCAAATGTGTCACCAGATAAATTTCTTATGCCAACTTTGTACGACATAGAGTGTCGGTTGGATTATTCTCCACTCTTCAAAACTCCGACCCCTTCCGTCGAGTTTCAACTCGTGATCTTGAGACTTGCCATTGATGCTCAGAGAGAACTACCAATATAATAGCTAAAATTTAACTGCAAAATGTTCTTTTCACTGTACTAGTGGTAATACAGAATTCAACCCAACAGTTTAACTATAAATTACCAGCTTCAGTAGTAATGGGAAGGAACAACATAGAGGGAGAGAGAGAGAGAGAGGGAGAGAGAGAGAGGGAGAGAGAGAGATTGGGAACAACACCGACAAACTTCCATACAGCTCTGTTCCATTTGCTGAGCTATTCTCAAAACACCAGGCACGAGCTCGTTTATGCATTAGCTAAATCATCAATTAGATAAATAACTGTGCTATCTTATAAATTACGAAATGGTAATAACGAGATTACCCTGACGAGGCAATTCATAAACTTCTTTCAAACGCCATTCCCATATCTCTTCACTTACTGGTAATTTAACGAGTTACATTTCTCTTCACTTACTAATAAATTGTCGTTTGATATATGGTTGATTTGCTAGATAGTGTGATTGCATGAGATTACAGATAGATGTGCGTACTATGAGATTAATATCACGTGAACAGAGTATTACAAATGATCCCCATTCAGTTAAATTAAGCATACCTTGAGAGCCATTGTAATTACTCTTTAGCACGGTGGCTTTCACAGTAAAATCATATGTTCGCATGACAACACTTCCATTTTATGTATTCCCAGAATCCCAGCATGGCAGAAACATAAAGAGCAACACTGATTCATATAATAGTAGAGGCACTTATCTTCCTCATATAATTACCTGCGTACGAGGCTATATTCAATTTGCTCAAAACCACTGTAAGTAAAGTACTTAACAGAGGTTAAAGCCTGTGGTTCTCTAAAAGTGAGTCACGACTCCTGGTACTGGGGCAGGGAAAAACGTTGGGAGGACCACAGGGAACTCTTAAATGTATTATTAATTAATTATCGAATAAAATTGACAAAAATTAAAATTCTAAAGTTTTATTCATGATATCATTTCAAGTGCGTAATGTAAGGTATTAATCTAGGCCCTAGTAATTAAAACCTCGAAAGATTAGTAATCAAAGTATCAAACTTGGGCTGTACCCTAGACGGAGAAACGATGAGGCGTGACCTTCTGAAAGCATCAAGCTCAATTTGACCTCTTTTTATCCACAACATTTTATCCTTTTAAATCTTTTATATATTTTATTTATTTAAATTCATTTTCAAAGTAACAGGAGTGAAATCTATAGTATGACAATATTGCCATTGAATTTCGGTATCATATCAAATGTATTAAAGCAATTTGTTGTTTGCAAATAACAATGTAGTGAGCCCATTGTAAGCCTAGTGCATTCTTTGTAAAGCAGACTCGCCGACGACAGTGGACGGCATCGGCTGTGTTTGAGAAACTGCGTGTCATTGTGGTGTTGTACGTGGTGTATACAATGCAAGGTTGATGGAAACATCACAAACATCCAGTGGGAATTACCTATTTAAGATTAAAATCCTAGAACGAACAGTTAATCGATCCCAGGGTCCTTTGAATCGAAGGGCGTTTAGATTGAACATTTATACAAGGAGCCGTACGTTTTTTGTAAATACCTAATTGATGTTATATAGATATTGCAATTCATTCCTTATCGTATGGCTTTTAGTGACGGAAGTGTTCGAGGGCATAATTTGGCTCGCCTTGTGCAGGTATTTCTATTTGACCCCACAGGCGATCTGCGTGTTTGGATGTGGGATGATTGTGATAATAAAGGTGAATGACATTAGGCGGTCTGCTCAAAGCTTTACGTCCCTATTCGACGAACGAATGACCATCACCGGCGTCTTATGCCCTCACTCCACATGAACCATGCGGAGAGGTTTGAAATAGAATCCATATTTTGCCACGCAGCCTGGTGATTACAAATTATGTACTAGCACATCTCCTACCCTGTCGGCCTACATTCTGACGGCCGACCAGTGGGACTCGAATCAGCTAACAACGGCGTCAGACCATACAGACTTGACGCCCTAACCATCATGACCATTCATTCTATGAAACATGGAATGATTTTGATGTGGAAGCGGGAGTTCGGAAGGACGTATTGTTTGAACAAGGAGAAGCAGTATCTAAATTATTGCAAGAATAGGAAAGATACATCCCTGAAAAAGAATTCAACTCATACTAAAAACAACCGTATGCTGTTTCACTCAGGCATTAAATTATTTTTTATCCCATCCTGGGTTAACATAAAGTATTAGCAACGCAAAGCCAGCGATTAATAATAAACTTTTAATTGCATGAAGGAAATACAAATTTTAGCCACTGATATTAGTGTGATACTGTTTTTGTGATTGTTGAAGTAGTTGTTATTTTAAAAGGAAATACAACTAACTATCACCTGTTAACACTAAACAGTTATTTGCGAATCCACTAAGCATTTGGTACTTCTCCAAATTTTTGGAAAATTTCAAGGCTGACGCGCGAAAGTGCAATTTTCTCGTTGACGGTCTGTACAAGTGAAACGAGTAAACAACAGATTGTATTTCGACCAATCTTTTTATTTATAATATACCAAATTAAGGGCAATGCTTGCCCTCATTTTCTAGGTACATATCTATCTTTCTTCTTTTCTTAATCATTTTATCCTCCATTTCTCCCTCGGACTCAGCAAGGGATCGCACCCCTTCCACTTCAAGGGCAATGTCCTGGAGTGTCAGACTTTGGGTCATGGAGATAAAACTGGGGAGGAGGACCAGTACCTCGCATAGCCGGCTTCACCTGCTATGCTGATGGGAAGATCGGAAGGGATAGATAAGGACGAGGGAAGGAAGCGGCCGTGGCCTTAAGTTAGGTACCATCCCGGCATTTGCCTGGAGGAGAAGTGGAAAACCACAGAAAACCACTTCGAGGATGGCCCGAGCCTGAGTGAACCCCGTTCCTGTCTTCGTACCTTTTTTCTAATTTCGTGGCAGTGGAGGGAATCGAGCCATGTCACTCTTGACTATGTGGTATGTTTCGAGCTCAGTGGAGCGTTGGGGGGGAATGACAGTAGACAAATAAGCTTGAGTTGAACTTTTAAAAGTACGAAATCTCATAATATGAATATAAAAATGGAATTCAAGTTGTCATATCGGGGCAAATATTCATTTATAGGGTGAGGAGTGACTGAAATAAATTGTCAAGGGAAATGTTTGAAAATTTTCCAAATTCTTTGAAACGTAGATGAACAAATTATAGGGAATCTTCCACCTGGGTGACAGCCCTAAAAGCAGGCGATTGATTGATTGATTGATTGATTGATAGATAGATTGATTGATTGATTGATTGATTGATTGATTGATTGATTGATTGATTGATTGATTGATTGATTGATTGATTGATTGATTGATTGATTGATTGATTGATTGATTGATTGATTGATTGATTGATTGATTCAAGAAAACAAGGTGAACTCTGCTCCTCGTCTTCTGATATGGTACTATGAGTATTATTATATGCCGTGAAAACATCAGTTCAAATATTAACATTTTGTATTTTCATTCAATTACGGTGGAAAAGGGGAAGTACTTGTCTCTCAAAGTATAAGAGTGCAACAAAGGGAGGAAAGGGGTGTGCGTCTTGAAAATTATACTTTCTTTGCCTCAATATTGAATCTCGAAAAATCGGAATCTCTTACGAAAATCATTGAATGTATATTTCACAGCAACTTGATTTTACTGGAGGACGAAAAAATTTTCAAAAATGTTCTCTAAATAATTATGCCACTTACAGAGATGAAGTAAATTTAATATTAAATATTACTTCTCTTCACATTTTCGTTTTGCTCTTATGAGAAACCTGTAGACAAGTGTCATAATATACGAGATACGGGGTGGCGACGTTAGTTCATTTTAAGCAATTCTATAGGATATTTTGTTATGTAGTTTCTTATGGTCACAACAAAGTAACAGAACGATATTTCGAGAATTATTTACGGCTACGCTAAAGAACCTTGTCACTAAATTATAATCTTCTTTTCAAGATACAAATTTCGTAAAGTATGTACAAGAACACACACAGACGTATGACTTAATGAGAAAGATACGATAGAAAGGAACATAAAATTAACTTCTTAATGTGCGTATCGATTCTTCGTTCCTTCTATGGAGTAAAATGATGAATGAAAATATAGTTACCATAATAATAAAGTATTTTGGTAATATCTATTTAATTGTGTTGAAATAATGGGATTAATTTCATACCATTTAGTAGAATTGGACTAGGTATCCATTTAGTTTCAACCACCAACCTAGCAGTGATATTGATCTACATTGAAAATTTCTCCAATGGGTAATTTTCCATCTGAGAATGGAACACACTACACAGAAAAAGAAAGTGTTTACAGTGGAATGAGCTTCAATCCCCAGAGAATACTTGTAATTTCTATGAGTCAAAATATGGCTTCTACGTTTATAAAAATTGGGTCAGTAAACAAAATATGTGTTTACTACCGAGCAATGTCACTATCCGAATGATTATTGGAAACTTTTTTTTTTTGCTAGGGGCTTTACGTCGCACCGACACAGATAGGTCTTATGGCGACGATGGGATAGGAAAGGGCTAGGAGTGGGAAGGAAGCGGCCGTGGCCTTAATTAAGGTACAGCCCCAGCATTTGCCTGGTGTGAAAATGGGAAACCACGGAAAACCATTTTCAGGGCTGCCGATAGTGGGATTCGAACCTACTATCTCCCGGATGCAAGCTCACAGGATTATTGGAAACAGTTGGGTGGAACAGTTCGCTTTTGTTTTTGACCTATAAAGGCTGGGAATGCAGACAGTGTAATGCTTATATTTAAGCAGTATGACCATGATATGAGAACTAAGTTGCCGGAAAGGATAAGGATAAAATATCTGGAAAAGATGATCATAGGCGCTTAATGATGATTACCATTATGTTTGCTTCCTATAGCACGTTTCAGTTGTAGTGAGCGGTGCGATGATTATCACATTCCAGAGAAACCTTCTTAACCCGATGAGTTCTCTGCACATTTACCTTAACATAAACGCGTGGTTCGAATATGCCAGATCACGCAGTCCAATTATTGCTACAAAGTACTCGATGTGTGACACAGTTCGCCCTTTCATTTCTAGAGGTGAAACTCAAAGGATGTACATATCCAACTTTTTTAATATAGAATGTCTAACCTGAAATGAATTGTATCTCGATGTTTCGACTGACTGATGGAATGTTGCCTCATTTTAGAGTTTATGAATGTAATTGTAATCATGTTCGCGATATCATTGTACAAATTTTAAGCCACTCAAAGTCAGAATGCTACCATTTGTTTATTATACAGATTTAGTTTCGGTACAAAACCATGGTTAACGGTTAACCTGTCCCGTATCTAAGCAGATATAGTTAACTCGTGAACTTAAAATAGTCCAACATGCATAGTCCTTTGAGGTGTCAATGGTATTACAGTATTGTTCTACAAATGTAATACTTGTTTTAAGTACGAGATCAATGGGGATAGTAAAGATTTTTATAATGTTTACTCGGTTCGTTTTAAAATATATTTTCATATTGATCCTAGTTTTAAAAATATATTTAGTGAAATTAGAGTACAAATAAAAACTCGAAACGAGTTTAAAATTTATAAAATAATATATATATGTCGAAGTAGGTTCATGTAAGTCCTAGGTGAAGGTTACAGTAGTACACTGTGGTGACTTTTCTCCTTAAAAGTGCTAGATGACAGGAAACATTTTCGAACTTTTGATCTACAATCTTCACTACGAAGTACAGGGAGACATTTTATTTTCAGTTTATTAGTAACACTTGCGTCTGGCTCCCTGTATGAATTATCACTTTACTTTCTTCAGTTCAGAAGGCTCTATTTGATTTCCGACCACCTTAGTGATTTAATTTATCTAGCTCGGAGACCGGGTGTTTGCGTTCGTCTCAACAAGCTTCATCATTTACATACGACACATTACAAAAGAAACTCAACAGAAATAAAATATAATGAATACTTCCCTCCATATAATGTTGGCGTTAGGAAAGGCATCCGATCGTAAAACTGGGGTAAATCCACACGAAATGCTGACTGCAGAAATGTGGGAAAGGCCAAGAATAATAGTTAGAAGTAGCACATCAGTAACATTTGCGTACTGATTTGCTTCCGTATATAGGGAGACAGATACTTGTCCCCCTCTGTATATCACTCGTACCCTAGTGTAGTTCTACCCAAATGGACATTTTGCTTCCTAAATATTGAAGTAATATGAAGAAATTAATACAAATAACAATAGTAATAATAATGATAATAATGATAATCATAGTCCGCCTCTGTGGTGTAGTGTTAGTACAATATATGATTAGCTGCCACCTCCGGAGGCTCGGTATTCGATTCCCGGGTCTGCTACGAAATTTGAAATATGGTAGGAGGGCTGGAACGAGGTACACTCAGCCTCGGAAGGTCCAATCAGTAGAGAAGGGGTTCGATTCCCACCTCAGCTATCTTCGAAGTGGTTTTTCGTGGTTTCCCACTTCTCCCGGCGAATCTCGGGATGGTACCTAACTTGAGGCCACGGCCGCTTCCTTCCCTCTACCTTGTCTATTCCTTCCAGTCTTCCCATCGCACACAAGTCCCCTGTTCAACATAGCAGATGTGGCCGCCTGGGCGAGTTACTGGCCCTCCTCCCCAGTTTTATCACCCGATCCGAAGTCCCATGCTCCAGGACACTGCCCTTGAGGTGGTAGAAGTCCTTCCTGAGTCCGAGGACAAAACCAACCCTTGACGGTAAACACATTAAGAAAGAAAGAGAAACAAATAATAATAATAATAATAATAATAATAATAATAATAATAATAATAATAATAATAATAATAATAATAATAATAATAATAATAATAATAATAATAATGTCACCTTTACCACTTGCGGAGGGAGCGTGCATCCACAGCTGGCAACGGCCGTGAAGGAATTATTGTAGGTTCAGGACTGTTATTTAAGGATAGCGAGCAGTGTCGTATTTAGCCCTCTAATACTCTTCTCGTAGAGTGGACTGTGAAATCGTTCTTGAAAATAGATTTGTGGGATCGTAGGTTTATGGTTGAGTGCAGTTATGTCAAGGTATATAGCGTGCGTGGTCTTCCAGGCGTAGCCATCCGAGGTCGACGCAAGATTATTATTATTATTATTATTATTATTATTATTATTATTATTATTATTATTATTATTATTATTATTATTAATTATGAAATATTAGTAATAATTATTAATGTATTAATACATTTATTATTTATTATTAATTAATACATTATTAATTAAAGTGTTCACAATATTTAAACTTACGGGATGCACAATCCTTACACAGACACTCTGTATGTGTTTTGATTAATTACGGAGTTACGTTTTGCGTCTTTCTAAACCACAAAAGGCCTATTAGACGAATATTGGAGAAACGAGGGTTTCATCTGGTTTCTTCTTTAGAATGAACGGAAAAGTTAATTAGTTGTTTGTTATATGTAACGTGTTAAAAACTCAGCTGCTATCGCTGCGGGAAAGGTAAGTTGTTTACTAGTTGAAATGTTAGCAATAATATCATTTGAACCCTGACTGTCTGGTTGGGAAAGAAGTGTGGAATGAAAATGGATTAATACGAGGTCATAGCTGCACCACATCGCTTACCGCTGCTGAGGGGGAAGGGAGAATTCCGCCCGCGTCACAGCTAAAGTTGGAAGTCAGCAAAAAATATCTTGTTACGGAGACGAGCGAACGAAATAAAGAGTCGATCAATGAGAGTTGCATGGTGAAATGTGTTGAGATAAAACAAGCTGTATTTACTTTGGCTATCTGGGTAGTGAGACACACTGTTGAAGCATGTTCATATGTCTGGTACAGATCTAAATCATAATCATTCCACCAGCATATTCATACAACAGGCATAGCACAACCATCCATTGTAGAACGATCCTTGTTCTACGCATTATCGTCTTTCTCTCATAATCTGCCTCAATTTGAATCTAACTTATTCCTCGCACTAATCCCTATAATTTCCCATATCAGGTATTCCTTTTAATTTCACCTGTCTCAAATCCACCTTCGTCTCGCTATATAAAAGAAAATGAAATGGCGTCTTCTGTCTACCTTTCTAAATCACCAGGCGGAATTTTACACAAACAATCTCAGAAGAAACTACCACATGGCTAGGTTTTATTTGTGAATGGTGACCTGGAAATATATATTACTTGTGAAATAATTAGCAACGAAATCACACAATAACTTAAAGCGATACGATGTCAGTCTTTTTCTCATTCAGTCATGTCAAAACTTCAAGACCAATTAAGCTGTAATTTTGTATGTATCTATTGTATCCTTGGTAACCTTCTTCTTCTTCTTCTTCTTCTTCTTCTTCTTCTTCTTCTTCTTCTTCTTCTTCTTCTTCTTCTTCTTCTTCTTGCTCAGTTTTGTAGCGATGGATACATACCATCTCAAGTTGCTTCTACTGTTTTTTATCATATAGTAGCGTATGTAATGGGCGAGGATCGATGAGATTCGCTTAAGAAATGAAAGAGAAAGCAATTTAAGTAATTGCACTTTGTAAATCAAATTAGAAAAAATAAAATAAATTATGTAATGAAGTTACTTGTAAACTTCCAGGTAATATAAACCTAGAGCAGCATTTTGTGTACTGGATTTAATTGAAATACCCTTCTAGACTCCTTCGTTGTCTCAAGAACCCTTAAATCTGACTATATTTGCCTAGCCTAGTTCAATATCAGAATTATAAATATTTACAAAACAATAGGTTGGATTGCAAGTGAGACCGTTTCAAACAAGGAAGTTTGAAATATTCAATAGAAATAATCCTCCAAACAAACCAAACCCATGGCGCAAGAGCCCCGAAGGGCCATGGACTGCCAAGCGACCGCTGCTCAGCCCGAAGGCCTGCAGATTACGAGGTGTTGTGTGGTCAGCACGACGAATCCCTTTTCCTTGGCTTTCTAGACCAGGGCCGCCATCTCACCGTCAGATCGATCCCCTATTGTAATCACGTAGGCTGAGTGGACTTCGAACCAGCCCTCAGATGCAGGTGAAAGTCCCTGACCGGGCCGGGAATCGAACCCGGGGCCTCCGGGTAAGAGGAAGGCACGCTACTCCTATACCGCGGGGCCGGCGAAATAATCCTCCAGTGACTATAAATTAGCAATAAACGGTGGAGCTTAAGACACACTTCCATACTGTGTTCAGTAATGTTGCAGACGCGGACCTACAGTAACATTTGAAACTACATCCAATTATGTATATATTCAT
Source organism: Anabrus simplex (assembly GCF_040414725.1). Classification (NCBI taxonomy): domain Eukaryota; kingdom Metazoa; phylum Arthropoda; class Insecta; order Orthoptera; family Tettigoniidae; genus Anabrus; species Anabrus simplex. The sequence goes on from NC_090265.1 coordinate 1,401,046,899, forward strand.
AAACTCAGGACCACCTGAAAGCATCGTTAAAATTCAAGTAAGTTTCTACCCAAATATGTTTAAGTATTTATGCTGACATCAATTTCATAGTAAGAATACATGAAGGAGGTTGTTGTTTTCTTAAGTACTAGTGAATTCTGTTCCTTGGCACAGCTGTTGTCCTACACGTAATTTTTAAGAACGAGTTTGATGAACTTCACATGTGGATTTATATACCACAATACTCGTACGACGACCGGGCGAGTTGGCCGTGCGCGTAGAGGCGCGCGGCTGTGAGCTTGCATCCGGGAGATAGTAGGTTCGAATCCCACAATCGGCAGCCCTGAAAATGGTTTTCCGTGGTTTCCCATTTTCACACCAGGCAAATGCTGGGGCTGTACCTTAATTAAGGCCACGGCCGCTTCCTTCCAACTCCTAGGCCTTTCCTATCCCATCGTCGCCATAAGACCTATCTGTGTCGGTGCGACGTAAAGTCCCTAGCAAAAAAAAATACTCGTACGAAGAGATTATGCATAAAAAAGAACTAACAGTTCCAATAAAGGAGCAGCCACAAACGCACACAAGACACCCAAATACCCTCGATGAACTGAAAAAATAAAATTATACCAGAAAATAAAAAATCAATGGAAACATTCCACATGCACAATCAATGTTGCAAGTGGGGCTTATGGTCACACACGGTTGTATTAGCTACTTCTTATTGTGCCGATAAATACTACATTTCAAACTTCTTCGAAAATATTTAAGAAAAGGCTCGGTAGAGAACTGATAGGGAATCTGTCCCCTGGCTAACATCTCTAAATGCAGATCGGTAGTTTGGTTGGTTTACTGATTGATTGATTGATTGATTGATTGATTGATTGATTGATTAATTGATTGATTGATTCCTCTGATTAATACTTATTTTATTATTATTATTATTATTATTATTGTTATTATTATTATTATTATTATTATTATTATTATTATTATTATTATTATTATTATTATTATTATTATTATTATTATTATTATTTTGTCTGGCTCCATGGCTAATTGGTTAGCGTGCAGGCCGTTGGTCACAGAGGTCCCGGGTTCAATTTCCGGCAAGGTCGCGAATTTTCACCATCATTGCTTAATTTCGCTGGCACGGGTCTGGGTGTATGTGTCGTCTTCATCACCATTTCATCCTCATCACGACGCGCAGGTCGCCTACGGGAGTCAAATCAAAAGACCTGCACCTGGCAAGCCGAACATATCCTCGGACACTCCTGGTACTAAAAGCCATACGCCATTTCATTTTCAATATTATTATTAACAAAGTCTGGATGACTTCCCATCCAATGACCAATCTATCTCACTGCTTTGCAGTCCGACGTAATTATTATGTTCCACACTGATGAACTAAACTCAAAAACATCCCGCAAGCAATCAACTACCAGAAATGAAAAATTAAGAAAAAATATATCAGGATAGGCATATTCCTTTTATTTCCTAATACACCATACCTGTAACTACAATTGTGTGTGTGAAATTTTACGTCAGGGTGCCCCTTCTGACGTCAAACTCATCAGAGAATGCAATACGGTGAAATTAATGACGTGATATATGACAGTAGGATGTGCGAGGGTGAAAGTCAATGCCGACCCAAGGACTACTCCTGTCAGGTAGCTCTAAGAGTTCTGTTGAAGGCTTAACGTCTCCATCCGACGAACAAATCACCATCAAGAGGATCGTATGCCCTCACTCCATATGAACACTGCGGGGAGATTTTAAACTGAATCCAGGCTTTCCCTGCGCAAAGTGGTGACTAGAAATTGAATACGACTACCTCTCCTACCCTGCCGGTGGACATTCTGATGGTAAAATTTTATTCCATCTACGGGACTCGAACCGGTGAACCATGATGTCAGACCGTGCAGACTTGACGTATTAACGAAGTTGGCCACCAAACGACCTATATCCATACCTACAAGGATTTCATAACAATATGTTCCTCCCATCAGTTGATTCACATTAATATAACTGTGACCTGGGTGGTTCAGCATAATACTTTTAAAAAAGATCTCTCGCAGAATTTCTCAAAGCTCTGTATTTAAATGGAGGGATAGCCGAGCTGTTCACTGGGCTATAACATTTGATCAGTAAACAGTGGCACAGCAAATGTTAAGGGAACAAAATAGGAAATATTAAATTTCTCCTTTACTGCGTGCTTCATCGGAATACTCCAAATAATAAAAATGCTTAGATATGTATTATCCAATATTTAATTTTTACCAGACGAGGAATTTCAACGGGGATATTTGCTATTATTATGTTTCTCACGAACATCAAAATATATCCGTAAATATTAGTTCTATCTACCAAACACTGAAAAATACAACACTGCAATTTTCAATCGTTCATGCATCATACTTTTTGAATTTATGCATCGGCTTTCTTGAGAAAGGTTTCCTGTGGTTCCTCAGCTTACTACGAGGATACGGAACTGTGAGGAGGAGGAGGAGGGGATGAGCTGATCTCCGTAACTGTGAGGAGGAGGCGGAGGGATTAAGATGACCTCCGTAACTGTGAGGAAGAGGAGGGTTTAAGCTGACTACCATAACTGCGAGGAGGAGGAAGAGGAGGGTTTGAGCTGACCTCCGTAATGTCACGAGGAGGAGGAGGAATATAGTGTCGAGGAAGAGAGATGTTGAGAAAGGCAGTCCTGCAGGTGTCAACTAAGGTTAGGCACCCTCCAAGATGGTAACAGGGTAAGACTAGCCTTAAAACTTTAATCCTGTGAGGTTAGACGCCCCTCTACGATGGTGTTGGGGGAAGGGGGATGTCGAGAACGGCAGCTAGCCTTAAAACTATATTCCTCTGTCGTCAGGCCCTGGCTGTGACTCGCCAAGGTATTAGCAGTAGAGGTTGGTGTCGGGGAAGGGCTTTGTCCAGAAGAGCAACTAGTCTGAAAACGAGGTCCCTCTAACGTAGTGTCGGGGCCATCTAGCCTTAAAACTAGTTTCTGTGTAGTTAGGCCCCTAGTCGTTCCGCACCTGCACGTGGCTATGTCCTGTCAAGATAACAGCAGTGAGGTTAGGATCGTTCCGTTTTTCAAAAATAATCTGCGCTACACAAATAACATGTGGCTAAGTCCATCAAGATAACAGCAGTGACGTTAGGGTTGCTCACTTATTAAAATTCCGCATCAAAGAAGTGCACGTGGTTAGGACCTATCAAAATGACAGCTGTCATATTGTCAGCTATTACTTATTCAAATACAGTGGCCCACGTAGTTAAGATAGCAGCAGTGAAGTTAGGCCGTGTCAAGATAGCAGCAGTGAAGTTATCCACGTTCACTTGTTAAAAATCCGCGCCCACGTGGTTACGACCTGTCAAGATACCAGCTGTCACTCTTTCAAATTCCGCGCCCACGTGGGTTATGATTGCAGCAGTGAGGTTAGGACCTGCTAAGATGGAAGCAGTGAGGTTAGCGAAGTTTTCTTGTCAAAAAAGTGAGGTTAGAGTCTGTCAAATGAGAGCTGTCATCTTGACAGCTGTCATCTTGACAGCTGTCAAAAGCACGTGGTTTTGTTTACAATAAAGGCCATGTGGTCATGACGTCATGGGTCAATGACCTCGGGTGCTGACTGAGCAGAAAAAGTTTGCTGATGCCAGTGATTTAGAACCTGCCTTGCACTACTATTACCATTCAATGTTGTATAAATAATTTGTTACCCGATCGAAACGTTAAGAATGATATCCTTTCTGAAGCCGAGTCAATGCTGATTATTGAGTCTAGATATCCCTTGTTCACTATGAATCCAGTGCCTAAAATTGTCGTGCCATTTCTGTCCTTTATGGCTCGTTTTCTTTTGTATACTCTATAACCTTCTGATTCAAAAGATTATTCATGTGTGAATTGGGTTTCTTGCAACGCTAATATGCTAGTGTTATGTTTGTCCATTTTGCTGATGACTTGTTTCACTTTTCCAACATAGTTTGTGTATTCACATACAATGTGCCCATAAAGTGTTTCTTCTTACGTGACAGTTTAGAGGTTTTGGGAAACTCCAACTTTTCCCTGCATGAAGTTTCAGGCTCCCCAGAATCCGAATGCCTGAATGTGTCGACTGCGTCGACGAAGGATTGCTTTCCTCATGGAGTAGTTTCACGAGTGGTTTGCATCATGCATAAGCTGAAATAGCCTTTAAGAAGATGTTACGAAACAATATTCGTTTTTACAACTGAGGCTGTTAGTCCAACAGGTATAATAACAATAATAAATTATGCAAACTCTGTGTCCTAGACAACGCCGTAAAGAACATGCATAGTGCCTTTCTTCTTCATGGTTTCCATGACATTCACAACAAATCGATCAAAAGATTATAAACGTGATATCAACTGCCTTTCTTCGGAGTGTTATCTATGGATCAAGTTTAGGCAAAGATAAAATGGCTGATACTTATGACACAAAAGTGATACAATATTTGCGTCTAACCCGGCCCCGCGGTGTAGAGGGCATCGCGTCCACCTGGCACCCGGCGGTCCCGGCTTCGATTCCCGGCCGGGACAGGGTTTTTAAATTTTAATGATTAATACCCCTGGCGTGGGGACTGGGTGTTTGTGACGTCCTTAATCTTCCATGCCTCACACACAACATTCCACACTATCGCCTTTCCAATTAAACGCAGGTTCATGCAATATGGTGCCAGCAGGTGGGGTCGACACCCCGAAAAAATAGCATTTCTATTTTATTTCTTTATATTTGTGGCTAAAATAACTATCAAACGATTGTATACTCACAAGATAACATTAACACACCTTCAGTACACATTATATTGTCGTAAATACTGTTCGGAAATCATAAATGATGTACTGTTCTTTCTTACAGATGTAAATAAGGTGCACACAAACTACACAGATCTCAAATCATTGCGTCATTTATTATTATTATTATTATTATTATTATTATTATTATTATTATTATTATTATTATTATTATTATTATTATTATTATTATTATTATTATTATAGGTGGAATCGAAACCGATTTGAAACAGGGAGGAATTACACCAGCAGGTGTCCGAGACAGGGTAATCTCCAGATCCAAAATTCACAAATGTCAAGTTGACCATGAGGAAAGACCAAAGAAGACTGGAACAACCTGGTCTGAAGACAGAAAGGAAGTTCACAGTAAAAGAAATACGGACACGAAAGAAGGCAAATGCGTGCCTCTAAGTACCTACTTTGCGTAGTCCCAATGGGCTTAGTCTTAATACATATATGCATCTCCTAGGAAATACACTTAATGCTATTAGCTGCCGCACTAGGAGGTTCGGGTTCTATTGCCGATACAGCCAGAAATTTAAGTTTGGCAAGAGGGCTGGTATGTGTGTGTGTGTGTGGAGGTTTGCTTTTAAATATATGCAATACTTTTGGTCGAGGACACGAATTTAGATTCGGTTATTAATTCACTTTTATTTCAATAATAATAATAATAATAATAATAATAATAATAATAATAATAATAATAATAATAATAATAATAATAATAATAATAATAATGAACTGAAGAACATGAGATAACCACACACAAAGTCGCCTGCGGCTGAACGTCGAGAAGACGGAAAATGTAGAGACATACCCAAGCAATGGTACTGTTCAAGTAACTGGGGAGAACTGTTGAACTCGGAAAGACTCAGATTCCTTCGATCTCGTCTCTCGTATACGGCAGTGAGATCTCTACTACGCTGGATGCAGCTAAAACGAGGAGGTTTTAGTCATTTCAGATCTGATATTTTCGTCGTGCTGACCACACGACACCTCGTAATCTGCAGACCTTCGGGCTGAGCAGCGATGGCTTGGTAGGCCAAGGCCCTCCAAGTGCTGTAGTGCCATAGGGTTTGGTTTAGATCTGAAGTTACAGGAGGGTATACCTATAGAATCGCGAATATACAGTAGTTGTTCTTCGTAAAATTGGAGAGGAATTTTTACACTATCCTCATGTTAAAGAAGGGAAGAATCATCTGGATTAGCTATACCATGAGACATGTAGAAATTGTTCACATCATCCTAAAGGGCTCAGTAGAGAGAAAGAATTGTAGGAGAAGACTCAGACTGGCTTATATTGGACAGCCAATAAAAGACGTTAATTGCCACTGGAACAGTACACAGAGCTAAAGACATCCGCGAGACCTCGACACACAGAGAGAACTGCTGCCAATCAATCTTAGGACAGTAACTAAAGAATAACGAAATACCAAACGTAAGCTGCTCATCTAAACTGTGAACAGGTTTATAAATTACATTTGGAGTACTACCCAAGGCAATTTGTTCGCCCATACATTTCGTGCAGTACCGCAGAGAACGTGCATACAGTGCTAATGGACTTGACCCAGTCCATACGGTCAACCGCTAATGTAATTTATTCTTGCGTGATGCCGATTTTAACATATTCAACGTAGAGAGAGAACTTACCTTTTTTTTTTACACATTAAGCTTAGAAAATATATTCTTCATTACTTTTTTTTCACCGCCTGCCCCTTTTTCTGTCTTTTCTGCTCCCCATGAAATATGACGGTCTGTTTAACTAATTTTCAGGTTTACCAAAGCGTGACATTTCATAAACCAATTAACTGAGTTAATGTAGTCGACCAATAGCAGCTGTAATTCATTTCCTCTAGATTTACCTCACAGTCCTCAGCTAGAGTCTAACCTTGATATATTCCAACTAAACAGTCAAATGAAAATCATCACTGTACAGACCCTGAAGGACCCTGAAGGACTGGAGAACAAATATTCCCACTATTCATAACCTGTACAATAATAATAATAATAATAATAATAATAATAATAATAATAATAATAATAATAATAATAATAATAAATGTATGTTTAAAAGGGTTAGGTTTCATACGTCAATGCTTATTTCTCTACTCAGCCAATTTTAACCGTTAGTATGCCATTGGAAAGCCCTGACTCAGTGAATTGCAAATGATATTTTAACGTGACGAGTTTCGTGAAAGAACTCACCGTAAAAATGTAGAAAGTCTCAAATATTAAATTTTTGTTAAGGATATCATGTTGGGACTTCGTCTATTCGATTTGTGAACCCTGAAACCTGGAGACATTTTGTGTCAAAATGTTAATTTCTTGAAACATCATCAAAAGCACCCACGACCTATTGTTCCAAAGCAATGTCAAATTTTTAGTGGTTTTAGTCCCTACGTTTACCCACAGAAGTTGAATTTTTCAAGAACATTAGTGTTGACTGATAGCCACAGAGATAACTATACGCCAAATTTTACTTTCATCGATTTTTATGTTTCTGATGTATCGTAATAAGTGAGTTAATGGTATTTATCATTTATTGCGGAGTGCAACTTTGTAAACGAATAATTAGGGTGAATACAATTCTACCTAAGCATATAGGTAGAGTATATTGCATTCTCTCTATTTGTTCCCAAATCTCTCAAACCATTACAACTCATTTAAATCTTGTTACATCCAATGTCCGAAAGTTAGTTCTAGGGGCCAGTCAATGATTGAAAAGTCTTAGACATCCGTCGGGGCTATGCACATGTGTGCCTAAGCATGTGTTATCCATAAGCTGGGAGTTAATGGCCTGAAAGCAGCGAGAATGTTTGCTAACTTGTGGGAACAATGATAGACGGACCCTTGCGATTAAAATATAAAAACAAGTTAGGAAGGAAGTCAGTGCACGGAGTTCTTCGTAACGAACTGGTTTCGTGGTGGAATCATACGAGGCAAATGGAGAATACCAAGAAAAACAATAGATTATGTCATAGAGGGTAAGAGAAACAAAGAGAGGCAGTAATAATTATTTATACATACATGTGTTATATTTTAAGAGATATTTTAATAGAATTAGAAGATACAGTGAATACAGTCATTTCTAAATGCAATCAAGAAAATAGCCGTTGACACATCGCCTGACCCAGATCATATATTGATGAGGGCACGTAAGCATGACACATGTAACGAAATTTTAGCAATGATTGCAACAACCATGTTAACAAGAACACTGGAGGCTGAGATTCTTAATGGAGCTAGAACCGTGCTTATCTATAAGCAAGGAGACCCCATGGATCTAGATAACTGGAGACCAATAACCATCTATTCACTAGTGAGAAGAGTAATAGAGCACACATTAGATACACGACTACGTAGCTACGTGAGCTTTAATGAAAATCAACGTTGTTTCACGAACTCTGATGGCACTCATATCAACAATTTCATCTTGGAATCAATTCTGACATCAGCCAAACACCAAGAGGTCGACTGTAACCTGGTTTTCCTGGATATCACTAAGACCTTTGACAACGTAGGGCATAATCACTTGAAGAACGCCCTCTCCTCCCTCGCCGTACCTTAAAAACTCTCTGATCTAATAATGACACTACAAACTAATAATCACAAGAAGACCAAGGCAATTGTTCTCAATAATGGTATAATGCAGGGTTTTCCTTTTACGCCGGCGCTTTTCAACATTGCAACTGAGCATATTTTAGAAAAACATTCATCAACAGAGTTCCAGTAAGCACATGGATATTGTATAATGCCGGGCCTTCCTAACGTAACCATTCTAGGCTTTGCTGATAATACGTTGATTGTACCAAAAATAAACGATACTTCAGCTAGAAATATCACTGAAATGGCCATCAAGTGTTTCGAAGAAATTGGCCTAGCAATCAACGTCAACAAATCTAAATCCATTTCCATAGTAAAAGAAAGTCCTACCTACAAATCTATAACATTATATGGTTGCAATAAAATTACATCTATAACTTCTGCAGAGACAATCCGCTACCTCGGAATAAACTATCACAATGCTACTATATTTGATGCTAAATTAACGATGGAAAAACTTAAGAGTAAACTAGACGCATTCTCATCAACTTCACTACTGCAACCACACCACAAAGTTAATGTGCTATCAACCTACTTTTGCCCTTCTTTGATCTACAAATTCCACACTACACCTTTACATCGAATACCTGCGAGCTTCCTGATACTGATAAACTTATCAAAAGCACCTTGAAAGAAGTTCTTCAACTTCCAATGTGCTTATCTACAGCACATAAATGCATGCCAAGTTCTTCATCGATCCAACAATATGCACATCAACCATACCAGAGACCTCCATACAGAAACAGAGAAGTGCTCCTAAAAACTTGGCCTACTCCTGAACACTGAATATGAATCAGTCAAAGTCTCACTCCTACGACAACAAATCCACGAGAAAGAATTCGATGCCTGGTGTGCCTTACCACAAAAGGGTAAGGTTGTTATACTGTGTAAGGAATACACACCAGCCAATCAGTGGGTAAGGAAACTCAAAGCTTTAACCAGCAGCGACTGGAGAAATGCCATAAAACTAACAACAAATGTAGTTCCAGTTCGTGCATTACCTGGCAGGTCTCAAGACAATAACTACTATCGGCGTTGCCACAGTGAGATTGAAACAGTTGGTCATGTCTTGGGTTCATGTCCATTAATGACACCCTACGGAATTCACGACATCATCGAATAAGATTTATGACTGCTGAAGCCCTGAGAGAAAAACATTATACAGTCTACGAGGAGGTACACGGATTGTCTACGACAGGGTCAAGCCAGAAGATCGACATGATAGCTATGCCACAAATCTCATGTAAGGGGTTCATAATAGACCCCACAATTAGAACCGAAGCATTATCGACTCAACCACATGATGTACACAAGGATAAATGTGATTTATATGAACCCACAATTCTATACTATGCCGAGAAATATCATCTGGACTCCATAGATGTATTAGGATTGATGACAGGAGCACGAGGCACCATTACTCTCACATTTCACAACTTTTGTAAGAAATTTTATTTAATTTGGGTTAGCAGCCCTAAAAGGATCGTTATCAATATTAAAAATCATTTATACTTTTAGCTATATCTTTGTCCTTTAAGGAATTCTTCATGGATTTCAAAATTATTGACTGATACAACTTATTATTATTAAAGTGGGCTTTACTATGGTATACCTATCATTTATAGACATATTTTAAACGAGTCTTGTAATTATTTGTCTAATTTTCATCTAAGCTTTGTCTTTTTGGCAGCTTCAAATGGGGGAAGCAGAAATAAAAGCATTTCTCTCTCTAGAGGACTAATTTTGTTTTAACACCATGACTGTGACACAATTATCGTTGATAATAAGATAATTCGCACTCCCAGATAATTTTTACTGTCCCATTTTTGTAGTAGTAATACCATCTAGTGGCAGAAAGTCTAAATGCTAACTACTAAACAATCCACCCACGACCGAATCTCCAAGTTAATGCACTAAGCATGTATAGACATTATAGACTGGCCTTAAACATTCCTCGTGTATCGAAATTATACTGTACACATGGCTCAGCACTGTACACTAAAAATATTATTATCAAATTGATACACATAATAAAGAATGTGTCAGTATAATATTTGCACTTTAATAGAACTAAAAGTTGTCTTATAAACTTGTATACAGTCAACTCCCTATAATCTATATCGCTGTCCGATATACCGCCGCTCTCAGTTATAGCCCACGATGAGCAAAGCACAGATATTCCTGATGGAAGTGGCATAGTAACTACCTCGATATAATGCCACCCGCACCTAGCACCATCCGCCTTTGTAGCACTGGTACAGTATTAAAAGTGGACTCGATATATCGCCACCAACTATTGATTTAAAATCATCGGCAGGAAACCGGAAAATTTATCTTTAAATGGGGACATGGCTTTTTCCCAATCCTTTTGGAATGTAAACAGGCTGGAAGCTACTGAAGCTCATTATTAGTTCCTTATCTCGATTGGCGTAGCCTAGGGCATCTAATGTACCTGTTCTGGACGAATAATAATGTCATACAGTGGGAATTTCCATACGGCTTAACATTGTGGACTGTTTCTGATGATAGCTTTGGGACCCTCGGCCCTGTTTCATAAAACTAACTAATAATATTACCTAATAATGTTAGAACTCATAAAAATAAGTATTGGTTGACCAAATTCTGTTTCATAAAAATTTACACATGACTAATAAAATATCCTCACTCATATTAATTTATTAGTAAGCTGATACTAGAATAGGTCTGTTGCATATGTTCTTGGTTTGTTTGTGTTCCTAGCAGTAGGCTATTACTTGACTACAACCGGCTATTAATACATATGTTCCATAGGCTCACTTGATATCTTGGTTGTTGTGAGTTTGACACATTTCAGAAAGGATAAAAGAAGTGAAAAAAATGTGAGAGAAGAAATTTACTTTGCCGAAAGTGATTGAGATAAAGCGTCAGCTATTCGCAGCATATTTCACACTGTAATATTCCTTGTTCTTTTTACTTTTTTATTTTATGTACTCTTAAATATCTCTGTTGAGATTGACTAGCAAGATCTTGGTTTACTACACCTGTGGGTGGGGACTGTAGAATAACACCCATGTTATCCCTTGTCTGTCGTAAGAGGCAACTAAAAGGGGCCCCAGGGACTCTCAATTTGGGATCGTGGGTTGAAGTCCACGGAGCCCTGAGCTGAGTCCAGCCATTTCTTCCACTTACTTGTCCCAGGCTCCTCGCTTTCATCTATCCTATCCGACCTCCCTTGTCCAATTCTTGTTATTTTCCGACCCCGACGGTATTAGGTTGCGGAGGCCTAGAGAGTCTTTCATTTTCACGCCCTTCGTGGCCCGTCTCTTCATTTTTCGAAGTGTCGGTTCCCTTCCATTATTATATCTGAAATCTAACATAATCTCTCATTGTACCAATATTCATATGTTTGTTACATACCAGTACAGGCTATTTTTGGCCTAACATTTATTGAGGTGTGAATAGCTACACTCGTTCCTCATCACTATTTGAATCAGAGTAGACCATTTCACTGTTCTTCACGATTGTATGCCAAAATATTGAAGTAACACTCACTTTGGTTTCGCTAATGATATGGATTATGAGTCAAAATACACTCATGGAAATAATCCCAATAATATGAGTAACCTTTATTAGTCACGCTGTCTATGAAACAATTTACTAATATTATTAGGAATATCTACAAATAATTTTGTCTCAAACTAATTACTAATATCATTAGCTAATAACCCTATAAAACATAACACTTATTGGTTTCTTACTAATAATATTAGTGAAAGATGTTTTATGAAACAGGGCCCTGGACATAGCAATTTTAGGGGAAAACCGGGCGAGTTGGCTGTGTAGTTAAGAGCGTGCAGCTGTGAGCTCGCATCCGGGAGATAGTGGGTTCGAACCCCACTGTCGGCAGCCCTGAAGATGGTTTTCCGTGGTTTCCCATTTTCACACCAGGCAAATGCTGGGGCTGTACCTTAATTAAGGCCACGGCCGCTTCCTTACCATTCCTAGGCCTTTCCTCTCCGATCGTCGCCATAAGAACTATCTATGTCGGTATGACGTACAGCAAAAAAAAAAAAAAAAAAAGAAAGAAAGACGGGAAAGAGCTTGGCACAAGCTCACCTTGACCTGTTACGAACTTCAGTGCTGTCTGTGTATCTATATGCTCCATTGAAATCATCTTTCAGATGTGAATATATATACTATATTTTTTCTTATAAATATATAGAATTTGCATGCAGCATTTGTCATGGTATTGTATGAATAAAAAATACCTACATAATTTAAATATTGAAGTAATACAATTCCAGAATATCCCTGTACAGTGTATCACTACGCAGTACAAGTCATTCAAATTAATGTTAAATTTGTGACCTCGATTTAACGCCATACTCTTTATTGCACCAACTACACTCAGTACAAACGATGGCGTTGTAGCGAGCGATGACTGTACGTACATTAAATCCTCTTAAACTTTCTTTACTGACCGAACAATTTAGTTTCGCAGTACGGCTCGTTTAATTGTAAACTTGCCTTCAGGAGATGCTCGGTTGAAATCCCATCGTCGCCAGCCCGGTAGATAATTTTTCGTGGATTTGTCTTTCAATACTAGTCGAATGTGAAAGAGGAAGCTTTAATTACCACCATGGTACCGACCTTCCCAATCTCCCCTTCGTTCGTAACCGAAAATATTCGATAGTATGTCGGTAAAAAACAGAAAACTTTCAATTTTGTTTATTCATGTTAAAATAAGTATCTCCCTTAGGGATCACTTGCTGGTGTATGTATCAACACAAATATCCCAACGCATATTACTTTCTCAGTTCATATCCACTGCATCAAGGCCTTAGTATGTGAACGTGTGTCGTAAGGTCATCAGAAATTTTTTTTTGGTTTGAGGGTAAATTACATTTTAAAAACCCATGGCGCAACTGCCCCGAAGGGCCATGTTACACCAAGCGACCGCTGCTCAGCCCGAAGGCCCGCAGATTACGAGGTGTTGTGTGGTCAGCACGACGGATCCTCTCGGCCGTTATTATTAGCCGTCTAGACTGGGGCTGCCATCCCACCGACAGATGTAATCACGTAGGCTGAGTGGACCTCGAAGCAGCCCTAAGATGCAGGTAAAAACCCTGACCTGGCCGGGAATCGAATCCGGGGCTTCCGGGTAAGAGGCATATACGCTATCCTACACCGCGGGCCGGCAAATTACATTACAGGAATCTTAAATGTAGTGAAATGATGTCCACGTAACCGAGGTCGGTGTTAAGTCCATTATACCTGATTTTAATCCCTGAGTTATCCATCGAACTGACCTACATTTTCACTGAGCATAAGGCACATTTGCTTTTATTATAGGCCAACAATCCTAGTTAACGACTGTCAAGTCATCGGTGTCCGCCTCTGTGGTGTAGTGGTTAGCGTGATTAGCTGCCACCCCCGGAGGCCCGGGTTCGATTCCCGGCTCTTCCACGAAATTTGAAAAGTGGTACGAGGGCTGGAACGGGTCTACTCAGCCTCGGGAAGTCAAATGAGTAGAGGTGGGTTCGATTCCCACCTCAGCCATCCTGGAAGTGGTTTTCCGTGGTTTCCCACTTCTCCTCTAGGCGAATGCCGGGATGGTACCTAACTAAAGGCCACGGCCGCTTCCTTCCCTCTTCCTTGCCTATCCCTTCCAATCTTCCCATCCCTCCAAAAGGCCCCTGTTCAGCATAGCAGGTGAGGCCGCCTGGGCGAGGTACAGGTCATACTCCCCAGTTGTATCCCCCGACCAAGAGTCTGAAGCTCCAGGACACTGCCCTTGAGGCGGTAGAGGTGGGATCCCTTGCTAAGTCCGAGGGAAAAACCGAACCTGGAGGGTAAACAGATGATGATGATGATGACGAAGTCATCGGTAACAGTAAGTGGCAATGTTAACCGAGTAGAGAAACATCGTTTTCCTTAGCAGCAATACGCTTCCTTCACTTGCCCCATTCCCGACCGGATTATTGCACAGTATACTGATGATTGCATGTTGAGTGAACATTGTAATATTTCAAGGTCATTGAGGAGCTTGTGGCAGTGTGTAAGCACAAGTGGCAATAACGAATTCTTCTGAACGAGGTAGGATATGCGAACTTGTATAGCTTGATGTGTCGCCCGTAAATGAGGATAGTGCACGAGTAAAAAGTAAGGCAGGAAAATTCGTTGTATTAGAAGATATTATGGTTCATCCTTAAAATTATTAAGAGTAGTTACGGCTGTAAAACAATTCAGACCTGGCGACTTGGCCGTGCGGTTAGGAGCGTGCAGCTGTGAGCTCGCATCCGGCAGATAGTGGGTTAGAACCCCACTGTTGGCAGCCCTGAAGATGGTTTTTCCGTGGTTTCTCATTTTCACACAGGTAAATGCTGGGGCTGTACCTTAATTAAGGCCACGGCCGCTTCCCTCCCATTCCTAGGCCTTTCCTGTCCCATCGTCGCCATAAGACCTATCTGTGTCGGTGCGACGTAAAGCAAAAAAAAAAACAAAAAAAAATTCAGCACTTCACAAGCATAATTTGCAATCAGTGATGGAGGGTCGGTTTTTCAGTTTTGACAGCCATAATAATAATGTTATTTGCTTTACGTCCCACTAACTACGTTTACGGTTTTCGGAGACGCCGAGATGCCGGAATTTAGTCCCACTTGGGTACTTTGAAGTGCCAGTAAATCTACCGACACGATGCTGACGTATTCGAGTACCGTCAAGTACTACCGGACTGAGCCAGGATCGAACCTGCCAAGTTGGGGTTAGAAGACCACCGTTTCAACCGTCTGAGCCACTCAAACCGGCTTTTAAAAGTCATGGGTTCAAGTCCAATATACAGGGTGAAGCGAAATTCGCGCATTCGGGCGTCGCAGCGCGACTCTCCACATGCCAGCAATAAAAGAATATATCTGACAAAAGTTCGTCCTGTGAGTATATCCGGCAGAAAAAGAACGTTGAAAAGTGGCAATCTGGCAACACTGTAACCACATGTAGGGCAACTACCTCTGTCAGCACAGATTAGTTGTGCCGTACAGTTGGTGCAGTGGATAGAGTTTTGGGTTAGTATACAGGAGGTCGAGGGTTCGATCCTGGATTGAGGCGCACTTTTTAGATGCTAATTTCCATCGTACATTACATACTTTAATACAGTAAGACACTGTTTCTTAGGTCACATGTATCCTACATTTACAAAATTTAGTAACGCTGAACACGTTGTAACGCATCTAGTAGATGAAGTGGTGTGAATAAATTCACGCCCACGACGTGGAAAGCTCGTCTTTCAAAGCTGACCAATGAAAACGAATGTTCGTGCATTTCTAGGATCATAGTATGTAAGTGCAAATGGTTTCTACAGGAACCGCTGTAATCGCTGTTGACGACTAAGATACCAGGTACCATACCACCTGGACTACATTTACGAAAAGAAAAAAAGCCTCCAAACAGGATCGACCCCTCGACATCAAGCATTCTAACCCAATACTCTATCCACTGCACCAACTGTACAGGACGACTTGACATAGGTAGTTACCCTACAAGTGGTTACAGTGTTGCCAGATTGCCACTCTTCAACGTCCTTTTTCTCCCTGATATACTCGCAGGACGAACTTTTGTGTGAAGACATTTTTATTGCTGGCATGTGAGGAGTTGCGCTGTGACGCCCGAGTGCGCGAATTTCGCTTCACTCTGTATATGGTGTGATTTTGGTAGGGTGAAATGCAAATAGGTTAGGCCTTCCATATCGCACAAATGTGGCATACAAAAGATTTCCGGAGGCATATTCGGTGTTTACCCAAAGATAATTGAAAGTCAGCATCTTGTTATCTGATGGAGTAATACGAAACTCTAAACTGACAGACAGGAAACCTAAATGGTGCCAAATCAAATTCCCGCATGCGATAGCTGAATCTGTAAAACAGTGTAAACATTATTGTTATTAATATTACTTTATTAACATTAACGAATTGACATCCTCGTTGCTCCGCTAACCATTTAAAATCTCATGGACTACTTATTTTTAATAGCGTGGTCTGGTAAGACAACTATTGCCCACGATTGCATACGATTTGTCTCCCAGAATAAAGTATGGCGTTCATATTTACTCCCTGTTTTTTCTGAATTGGCTCCCAAGCAAAGCAATTCGCATCAGGATTGTCTCCTGCGTTAGAGAAGGATTGGCTGCGAAAATCTCATTGTCGTTCTCAGTTGATCGGACTTAGGACTGTCTACATTTCGTAAGTCTTCTTTTTTTCTTAATCTGCTTACCCTTGAGGGTTGGTTTTTCCCTCGGAATCAGCGATGGATCCCACCTCTACCGCGTCAAGGGCAGTGTCGTGGAGCGTGAGACATCGGGTCGGAGGTTACAACTGGGGAGGATGACCTGTACCTCACCCTGGCGGCCTCATCTTATATGGTGAACAGGGGCCTTGGTGGGGGATGGGAAGATTGAAAGGGCTAGACAAGGAAGAGGGAAGGAAGCGGCCGTGGCCTTAAGTTATGTACCATCCCGGCATTTGCGTAGAGCAGAATTGGAAAACCACGGAAAACCACTTCCAGGATGGCTGAGGTGGGAATCAAACCCACCTCTACTCAGTTGAGCTCCCGAGGCTAAGTGGACCCCGTTCCAGCCCTCGTACAACGTTTAAAATTTCGTGGCAGAGCCGGGAATCGAACCCGGGCCTCCGTGGTAGGCAGCTAATCACACTAACGACTACACTACAGAGGCGGACATTTCGTAAGTCTGATAACTATTTTATTTCAGTTAACAGTGATTCTTGGTGTGAGTTTCTGTAGTGACCTGCTAGTTCGTGCACCATGGGCAACGGCTGAGTGGACCTGAGAGTCGGGGTATCGGTTGTTATGGAATGGGAGTGGGCATCTCGGACATATTCTCAGTCATGGCTAGGGATCGAATTTTTTGAAAATGCATATTTTTCGGGTTTATTTGATTTAATGAATATTCTAAACATAGCAGCATATCTCAGCATAAAGAAGTAATATCTCAGCATATACATAAAAAATCTCGAACAACATTGGTTTCACCTGCGTGTTGGACATCCCTTGTGAGGAGATTCTTCATTTAGTGGCCGAGATCATGAATGTATGTGTGTATGTTCCAGCATAGCTCTCAACCAGACTTGGTATACATGATTGACTATATGAACAAAATACGGTGTGGTAAAA
This sequence comes from Anabrus simplex, assembly GCF_040414725.1. Classification (NCBI taxonomy): domain Eukaryota; kingdom Metazoa; phylum Arthropoda; class Insecta; order Orthoptera; family Tettigoniidae; genus Anabrus; species Anabrus simplex. The sequence goes on from NC_090265.1 coordinate 1,401,064,455, forward strand.
CACCTAGTAACCCTAGTAACAGCGGTGGAAAGGTGTGAAATACAAAAATAATATAAAACAACCCATATTAATGTAAGTGATATGCATTTTGGCCTGTCTCGCAGGTGGCAGATTCCGTATCAGTTGTTTGCCTAGCCTTTGCTTAAATGTTTTCAAAGGACTTGTAAGTTTATTGAAATTTTTCGGGGTCGCTGAGGTGAACTGTGACACTCCGGATGTCTTCTATGTCCATGTTCAGCCCCCATTGGCATGAGCGGTTGGAAGTGGAAAAGAATATCCAAAATAATCGAGATCATGGATTTATGCGTGTAAATTCCAGCATAGCTCTCAAGCAAACTTGGTACACATATGACTTACTATCTGCAAAACATACTGTTGGGGAAAGACACCCCTACCGCCCTTAGGGGAGGGGATGACATGTAAAAATAATCGAAAACGACCGATATTAGTGTCGAATCCATGGTGTTTTTGGTTCGCTGAGATGAATTGTGACTATCTGTATGATGTTTAAGTCCATGTTCAGCCTCCATCGGTACAGGGGTTGAGAAGGGGTGAAGAAGATAATGTCCAAAAGGACTGAAAGGAGTGTTGATTACACAGTTTTCGAGGTCCCTAGGTTGATTGGTGAGAGTCTCAGTGTTAGCTGGAATCGTGTACATCATAATTATAGCGCGAAGCGTAAAGGCATACAGCTATCACTCAATTTTATCACTTGTTGGGAACGATCAACTACTTCTCAGAAAATCTGGGGTACTACAAGAAAACTAAATAATCTCAAGTAAAAAAATATACACACAACAATATTTTTAAATTTAAAGAAAGAGTTCGTAAACTATGAGTCAACGTCACAATAAAGAGATCTGAAAAGTAATCACTTAAAACAGGTAATACGAATTCTAAAGGTACTCATTCAAAAACGTACCCGAGCATACCCGGCTAGGCCGTAATATTCGAATGACACTGTCACTGACTTCACATAAAAAGTGGCCACGTTTGAATCCCGGCCAAAGCACGTGGTATTCATTAAATGTATGTGGTTCGGATTCTACATAAATTTGTAGGACCTATGTCTATGAACACGATGACAACATTCACTTAAGTATAAAAGTGCTACCATTTCTGCTCTGATATTACAAACAATTGATTTTAGAATTGAGCACCGTGCTATTTTTGCTTTTACCACTCTCTTAGAAGCAATGTTCACAAGTAGAAGTTTTCGCTAATATCTTTTAATTAGATGCCTTTGGTGGCAAGATGTAGTGTTTACAGTGCGCTATGTCTTCTGGTATGGGCTAGAATAAAATTGTTACTTTCATTGACCTGTCTCAGTCTTATCCTTGGCTTTGACAATATGAAAGTGGCTGAGGTATGAGCGATGCTAGTAATGCCATTCCTTATGCAGCCAGTCCCTGCTATGAATGGTGTGAAAATGTCACTCATAGGGTCGGTTGGTGCAGGCATTTCAGTGGGCTTGGCAGACTGCTGTGCAATAGCAACTTCTGGCTCAGTGAGGAAAGCAACGGGAAACTACCTCACTCTTCATTTCCCTAGTACGCCTCTTCAGTGACACCTAGGCCACATATGACAGCTAATGGTGAACCTGTTGAGGATCCAACCAGCTTTCGGGCTGAATACCCAACATACATACATTTTAATTAGCATTTTGAAGTTCACAGTGGTTTGCTTAAAATTCATGTCGTCATATTTTATTTATGTTGCTCAGAAATTGTTTCCCAAACTTCTGGTTCCTTCCTAGTGATTAAATACTGGGCTTCGTGGTTTATTGATGTGAAATGTTTAATTCTAGGCAAATAGAAATTACTGATAGTTGTCACTGGATTTATTTAAGAAATAACTTATGCAATGTGATTAGGAAAGTAATTCGTTGTCCAAGTGACCTCGGTATACAACTTCTAGCGAGAAAACAAGCTTTACAAGATCGACCTAGCCGCAGGAATCAATTTAGAGAGGAGCCAAAGTTCACGACACACAAAATGTGTACCAAGCACGTAATACGACGATCTACATCTTCATGTAAAAAAGACGCTCACCCTTATTTTATCATAAGTTTAAGAATTTTACTGGCACTGATCGTTTGTTAAAGCCATAAAATGGAGAACAGATTACAATGTGAACTTGGGAGAAGCTCTGGTAAAATGGAATCACCTTAAAGACAGACAGTTTCACGGGAAGATTGATGGATATTTTTATCTTTCTCTTGGGTGGTATACTGGAATATACTTTTCCCAGTAGAGGGAAACGATCTCATTTCAAATCAAGGAGAAAGTTAATTTCAGCCTACTAGCATAGCTCATTTACGTGTAGTAGTCTATACCTATCAAATACTGAAGCATTATCTGCGTAATGGGGCTCGAGTATAACTGCTCTTTCGGTCACCTGAAAGCTGCTCCACGTCCTATGTTTCATGTTTCAGTCATTCCCAGTAAACAAGTGTACTGAACTGTAGATATCTTGTTAAGTAATAATAATGTTATTTACTTTACGTCTCACTAACTACTTTTACGATTTTCGGAGACGCCGAGGTGCCGGAATTTTGTCCCGCAGGAGTTCTTTTTACGTGCCAGTAAATCTACCGACACGAGGCTGACGCATTTGAGCACCTTCAAATACCACCGGAAGGAGCCAGGATGAAACCTGCCAAGTTGGGGTCAGAAGGCCAGCGCCTCAACCATCTGAGCCACTCAGCCCGGCTATCTTGTTAAGAGGATTATTGTTGTCTTTAGAATACAATTCCGGATAGGTTAGCTGTCACTATTACTCACACCATTATAAATCTAAATGCTAGGCATTTGTCTTTCCTTGCGTAAAAATTGCTAGACTGATCAAGTTCAAATTTGTATCTTCCTCGACATACAATCTTTTCCCCGTAATGCTGTCCCTTAAGGGGGCTATTCAGTGAAAACAAATGTGAATATATTCAGGAAGTAAATACGCTGTGTTACGGAGTTATCCGTGGTAGTTAGAGGTGAAAGAAGGTGCTGGGATGAACAGGTCTCAACTAACGAAATTAAAGTTAATTTAAATTTTAACAAGGTTATATTTTCTTTTCAAAATCAAGAAATAACAAATATAACAGGTACTCGGTAGCATAGCAATAAATCGAGAATGTACAATTACAGTGGTTACAGGATTTGGGCTCCGAGAGCCAGACACACAATTCTTGAGCAATAAGCCCAACTTTACCCATATACAAGATTCAGCAAAGGGGCAGAAGACCCCAATCATGCTCAAGAGCACTTGCTCCCAATTACATAGTAAAAGCCTCCTTGAGGCACACAGAAACAAATTTTTTTTGGAAGAGCAACCCGCTCTCAAAGTTCCAGCCTATCAAAGGCCACACCAAATTCCACCTTCAAGCTGTCCTCCAAGGACATAAACACAGGGGTAAAAATACCCAACCTACTGAGGCCGATTTAGTAAATAAACAAGAAAATTACAAGGCCCCAAAATACAAACTTGAGTGGAGGCGTAACTGGCACTCCGAATATACTTTATTAAAACCTATTCGGCTCTAGGCCGCTTATGCAAGGGCTAATCCCATACTACAGAGGTGACTTATATAAAAAAAAAAAAATATTACATTAGGAAGGGAAGAAACGGTTGTGAAAATAAGTTCACCTCAAAGCAATAGGAGTGGGAGCTCGAGAGGGTTAAGCACTCTCTATCCCAATATGTAGTTTAAAGAGATAGAATCTATACCAAGTGTCTTTTACATTTTAGGGGAAAGTTACATGGTAAAAGGTATCGAACCTGCCCCGAGAGTTAAACTGCTGAGCTAGCAAGAAAATAAGTTATTAAAAGGCCATTACCTTATTGAAGAACTGCTGCCCGACGAAAGAGGAGCTTCCCGCCCACTGCTACATAATTTACACTATGATAGATGTTACTGAAGTGGCCCGGAGACCCAAAAATCAGCAGTTTATATACCCTCGTGGAACATTCGAGACCTTTCAAGAATAAGAACACCCGCCCACAAGCTTTTTATTGGACGGCCAAAAGATTACATGTCAAAACTGAAGAAGAAAACCAGGATTGGTGGAAAATTAATTACAGAAATTTATGATTGGCCAATTTCAAAACTGGCGGAAAGAAAGGGTTAACGTTGCCAACTGAACCAATGGCAGAAAGAAATTTAATAAAGAACAAACTTATAAATACTAAATTTCTTCAAAAAAAAGGTTCCTACACTTCGCACTAGAGTGCACAATTGTAGTTCATAAGAGGTGCCATCTAGGAGAGAATGTTCACACTTCTTGCTACAGAGAAAACAAATATGAATCGAAAAAGACACAGTTCAGAACACTTCAAAATTTATAGTAATGACATCTTCTGATAAACTTGAGAATTAACCCAGTAGTTAAAGTTCAGGCTTCCTCCAGTAGAGGAGTTTCAACTGGCGCAAAGTTTGAATTAGCGGCGTGGAGGTGTACCACCGGGTACACGCTGTATAAACGATTGGGCGTATTATACAGAATGGAGTTTACATAGTGTGAGTTTTCCTAGAAAGATTTTGATATGCATCTGGTTTCTAACTGAGACAGTTTTCCTGGACACAATGCCTTTCTGTGATTCGGCGCATGCTTTATCCGATAAACACAAAAATAACGTATTTACTACCTGTCTAACAGACCAAAGGGGGTATACATACGGGGTTTACAATTAGATTTTCTCTACTATTACACTTATGCGTATTATTCCTAACTCTGATGATCTGTTAAAAATTTCTTCTTTCGTATGTGTTAAAGGACCGTTTCGATTATGCGGACGACGGCTCTCTCATTTTCAGCGCCGATTCATATAGAGCGTTGAAGAACTGCAGTTGTTTCACGGGAAATGAGGCATGAACTGCTGTTGGTTGAAGTTCACATTAAACTGTATAAAATTTTAAGCGTGGAAAGGCCTATGTATTAGGCCTACTGGAATTAATCACCTGAGTTTCGATTATGAAGCTGATGATCACGTTTTCGGAAGGCTTTAAAGCGATCCATTACTAAGAGCTAATTGTGTTAACTAGTCCGGCCCCGCGGTGTAGGGGAAACGCGTCCGCCTGTCACCCGGCGGCCTCGGGTTCGATTACCGTCCGGGTCAAGGGTTTTTAACTGTAAATGATTAATATCCCTGGCCTGGGGACTGGGTGTTTGTGTCGTCCTTAATGTTCCTTTCCTCACATTAAACACTTTACACTTCCGCCATTTACAAAATACGCGCAGGTTCCTCACATATGGTGCAAGTAGTGGCAAAAGATCTTCCTAGGTCGACGCTCCGAACAAACAGCATTTAAAAAAAATGTGTTAACTACGTAAGTGGTGCTGCGTAATTAAAGTATTAAAGTCATTCTTGGTTCACCCAGAGTGACGTGACTTCATATTCACGCCAGGAAGGTGAAACAATTTAGAAACACTTCTATTTATGGACAGACACACAGTATGGCCCTAAGTTTCACTCAGGGTACATCAAAAGTTAATTCCAAGGCCAAGAGGCTACTGAGCCTAGAGCTAACCACTTTATACCATTTAGTACCGAGCATGCAGTTAGTACAAGCCTTGAGTTACCTCGAAAATGGGAATGAAAGGAATTCTCTAAGGAAGATACTGAGACCGAAAAGATTACCAAAAATTGAATTTATATTCCACTTAAAAACAAAACATAAATCTGTAGGAAATCTTTGAGAAGTTACCAATGCAGAAAAGAAGGGGCTAATTATTTTTTGAGGACGCCTGAGGAAAATGGAAAAAAATTAATATCAAAAAAGATCCACAACTTGTGTGAAAATAGGAAGACACAGGTCCAATGATTAAAAGAAGTCCGCCATAATCAGGATAAGGGAAGAAAATTCAAGATTTAAATTGCGGAGATGATGGATCTGTCCAAAGAAAAATAAAAGTGACCAGAAAGGGTATTCTCGCAGGAATAACGAGCAAGTGTGAGTCAGAGTATGAAAGAATGTAGGAGCACTGGAAAAAGAGGACATAACTTGAGAAAATGGAAACTGCGTAATCGTAGCCCAAAAGGAGACCGAAATGGACCAAGTAGAAATATGCCAAAATGTACATTAATGATGTTTTTCTTCAAATATAGCAGAGTAGTAGTGAATAAACGATGACGGCTAGGAATAGTTCTGCTCTGAAGAGAGAAAATTTGATTTACGCTGAGGTCCATGACATTTACGCATTTTTCTTTTCTCTTTTCTATTGTTTTATTTCGCACCGATGTCCGACTCGTTGTCTGAACGGTCAGCGTACTGGTCTTCGGTTCAGAGGATCCCGGGTTCGATTCCCGGCCGGGTCGGGGATTTTAACCTTCATTGGTTAAATCCAATGGCACGGGGGCTGGGTGTATGTGTTGTCTTCATCATCATTTCATCCTTATCACGACGCGGAGCTCGCCTACGGGAGTCAAATAGAAAGACCTGCACCTGGATATCCCGGCACTAAAAGCCATACGACATTTCATTTCATTTCGCACCGATTCAGACAGTCTTATGGTGTCGATGGGATAGTACAGGGCTACGAATTTGAAAGGAGTAACTGTGGGCGTAATCCCGGCATTTGCCTGATGTGAAAACCATACACAGTGCTCCTGACAGTGAGATTAGAACCCACTGTCTCCCGAATTCAAGCTCACAGCTACGTGACGCAAACTGCATAACGAACTGCCTTAGTTAAATAATGTTTAAATTAGTGAAACACTCCATGTCGTTGCCATTTACTACGTTCAAAACTTCTCGCTTCTCTTACTCTCCTTGACCAAGTCAAGAATAATTAGATCCGCCATGCACGATTGTGATTCACTTCTGAGAAAGTGGAGGTAAGTCTTCGTGAAACGTGAAGGTTAACAACAATTTTACCTTTATCTTCTTCTTCATATTGACCATGTAGCCATCACACATCCTTTACAGAAAGAAATTCATGATGTTCAAGTTCGAAGAGGAGCGAATGTTGATTCTGACCATTATTTAGTGCGTATCAAAGTGAAATTTACCCCGAAAAGAATCCACTATAAGAAATGTCATCTTCAGAAGTTCGACACGAAAAAGATAAAGGAAACTAACATAAAAGAAGAATGGGAAAAGGAAAAGGCGGACACCTGGCAACAGTTCCATGACAAGATCATTACAAGAGCTAAAGAGACGATTCCAATGAAGAAGAATACGAAACACCCTTGGTGGGACTCTGCATGTGAAGAAGCACTGGAAAAGCGGAAGAGAGCCTTTCAGAAATATAACTGTAAGAAGTCACTCGAGGCTCAACAACACTATCTTCAGACAAGGAAGGAAACGTCAAAAGTAATCAGGCAAACGAAGAGGAGATACATGAAGGACCAACTGTAATCTATAGAAAAAGATTTCCAAGATCACAATATGCGAGACTTCTACAGGACTTTCGCAGGAAGAATCCGTGGATACACCCCACAGAATTTATGCTTCCGAAAACAAGACGGAAAATTCGCGCTGTCTAACCAGGATAATTGTTAGGAGTTGGCTCGATATTTCTCTGAATTACTGAATTGCCAGGAGCCAACATTACGATGGCCCAAAGAAACTCCTGTACACGTAAACCCTGAATCTCCACTACCTACCAAAGAAGAAATCCAGAGACACGTCTTCAGACTCAAAAATAACAGGGCGCCTGGAGAAGATGGCATAGTTGCAGAACTATTAAAGAACATAGGCCCAAATACGCTTGAGGAGCTCACACTAATAATCTTGGACATCTGGGAAAAAGAAAAGCTACCTGAAGAATGGAAATGTGCACTTATCTATCCGGTACACAAGAAAGGTGACAAAACCGATGTAAATAACTACAGAGGGATTTCTCTCGTTCACGTCACCTACAAGATTCTCTCCGCGTGTCTTCTTCAAAGAGTACAAGAACAGCTTGAACACAAAATTGGAGAATATCAAGCCGGTTTCCGACTTGGGCGGTCCTGTGTTGAACAAATTTTTAACTTGAAGACGATATTGAAATATAGAGCAACCCGAAACTCCCCGATTATTTGTAGTTTCGTCGACTTCAAGAAAATGTACGATTCGGTCGATCGAGAGTCTCTCTTTAACATCTTAGAAGAACAAGGGCTTGACCCAAAGACATTAAGACTCGTCAAGGAAACACTCACGGACACAAAGTCAAAAGTTAAATTCATGGGTGAAGTATCGGAGCCCTTTGCCATTAAGACCGGCGTGCGACAGGGTGACGGACTGTCACCACTGCTTTTCAATCTTGTTCTAGACAAAGTCATTCGGGAATGGGAGAAGGAATTAAAAGTTCAGAAGCACTGGAAACCCATTCAACTTGGCCGAAAGAACGATGACATTAAGGTCAGTTGTTTAGCTTTCGCAGACGACCTAGCGATACTAACAGACAGTGAAATTTCAGCGATCAAACAGATTGAAATCCTCAAGGAATGCGCTGAGAAAACTGGACTTAAAATCTCATTCGAGAAGACCAAGTTTATTTGCACTAAATTCGACATTCAGGAATTACAAAGAAAATATGGACACATCAAACGAGTTCCTTACTTTAAATATCTCGGTGAGATCCTAGAACCAACAGGGTTGGAAAAGGAAGCACAGAAAGTTCGATTACAAAAACTCAAAAGAGCATATTAGAGAACCCGTGACATCTACAACAAGAAGTGCATGTCCATACATACAAAATTCAAACATTATAATACGGTGATTAAACCTGAAGTGCTGTATGCAAGTGAAATCTTGGTTCTTAATAATAAAGGTGATCTGGAAAACATCTTGAAGGAGGAAAGGAAGATCTTGAGGAATATTCTGGGCCAAGATAAAAAGGAAGAAGGGTATAGGCTCAAATCACGCAAAGCTACGGAAAGACTGTCCAACCTTGCCGCAGACGTCAGGAAACGAAGACTGAAATTCTATGGACACGTTCACAGACTATCGTCTTCAAGGCTAACCCACAAGATTTTTACATACACCGAAAAACTGAAGAACGTACCATGGATACAAGATGTCAAAAATGATCTGGAAAAGGCCCAGATAGAACCATCAGAAATAGTGGACAGAAACATTTACCGTCACAAGATACATAGATGGGTAGTAAAGCCAGAGAATGAAGTCCCTAAAAGATCGGGAACTAAGTGGTCAGAAGAAAGAAAACAGGCACACAGCGAAAGAATGAAAGCAGTATGATCTGTTAGAAAGGCGAATCATAAATGTAATGCGTGATCCAACAGGGTCCATACGCAAATAATTTATTATTATTATTATTATTATTATTATTATTATTATTATTATTATTATTATTATTATTATTATTATTATGTGCGTATGGATCCAATGGATCATGTAAAGCTCGAACGATTCTGTTTTCTGAGTTACCAAACAGCTCTCATTCTTTCTCCGTGGTTCCTTTTTAGTTCTTCTGTCCACTTAGCTCCAATCTCCTTTTTCACTTCGTTCTCTGGTTGCACTTTCCATCCATTAATTTTTTTCCTGTAGAGGTTTCTATCCGCAGTGTCAGTTGAGTTCATCTGGGCTTTTTCCAGATCCTTCTTCACTTCCAGTACCCATGGAATATTTTTAGATGTTCTATGTAGGTGAGAACCTTGTGTGTCAGTCTACTTGCCGGTAGTTTGCGAACATTATTATTATTATTATTATTATTATTATTATTATTATTATTTCGTTTTGCCCATTCATAGAGCACATTGGAACTTGTTCATTGGCTTGATGACTTTCACCTTCCGGTTCTCCCCAAATCTCTTCAGGAACACATTGTGTTGTCTCTTCCGTTCTTCTGACCACTTTGTACCAGTCCTGCTGCTAGTTTTGACTGCAAATGCGTGTTTGTTTACTGAGGTCCTGAACACTTTGCGATTTCTCATTATGTCTTCCCTGGCGTTCAATTCATTGAGGTCTCCTCTTGCTTCCTCCATGCCAGTGTATTTTCCTGTTTCGGAATTTATTGCATTGAATAACCTTTTCGTGAGTCTATTATTATCCATCCTAAAATGTGACCAAACAATTTAAAACGCCTCCTCCGTTCTTTCTTCTTCTTCTTTTATTATTGTTACTTCCTGGGCCAGGTATGTTTACAGCATTCGGTACCATTCTAAACGGCCAGTTACAAAATAGGAAGTTTACATCTATCTATTCTATATAAATAAAATCGTAACGACCGTGTGTCTGTACGTTGACTATTTTGGCGAAATTTCCGTACATTTATCCGTTTCAGGTGTAATATTGATCATCTGCATGATTTATAGCTTTGGTGTCTGTTTGTCTGTTTGTCGGTTTGTCTCTCTGTTTATGTGTTTGTTTGTCCTTCTATAACTTGAAAACTACTGGATATATTTCCGCCAAACTTCATATTTAGAATCCACCTGTCCTTGGGTAGGTTTTAGCGCAAATGTTGTTTCTAAGTCCCTGAACTGATTGGTGGTTTTCACGAAACCAAAACCGTGATTTTGCACTCCTTCAGAATATACACAACCAAACTTAATGGAAATCTGCCTGCCTTAATGAAAATTAATTTCTAAACCTTTCTTCTCACGTGCATCATTTCGGTACCAAGATTAATAAGGGAGATATCATTAACGGACCGTTGTTTGGTACAAGTCCCACCGGACTTAACGCAAGAGCGGGTGCGTGTAAAGTGTATTTCTCACAGCTTGTTAACTACTGAAGTTATTTGAACCAAACTTTATATTTAGCATCCACCTGTCCAAGGGTAGGTTTTTTTAAGGTCAATACCATTTCAAATTCCCGGAATTGTCTGGGGTTTTATAGTGAAACGCAATCGTGATTTTACTCTCCCACAGTATATAAAGTACAAGACCAACCTGCCTTGAAATCGGCCAAACTTCATGGGAATCCAATTCAATTTTTTATTATGTGCATTTTTCAACAAGAGGATTAATAAGGGAGATATCATGAAATGTCAGTTTCTCAGGCTAAGCCCAGCGGACATAGCCCAAAAGGTGTTATATGTGGAGCAGATTGCTTATCTATCTACATAAATCATATCGTAACGACCGTGTGCCTGTGCATTGACTATTTTGGTGAAATTTTAGTACAGAATTCCGTTTAAGGGGTCATAATGACCATTTGCATATTTTTTAAGCTATATTCTCCTCAAAGTACTAAATTTTACCCCTTTCGCCCAAAATCAATGTTGCCTCACAATCTGTCACACGAGTTGGAAAATTGAAATTAAGCAAAATTATACGATTTTGCCGATAACCTACAGAAAACTTTCAAGATCTTATAATTTTTCACTTTTTATGCCGAAGAATATCGAAATATGGAGGCAAATTAATGACTGTGCAGACCTTCGTTTCGAAGTATTTCGCGGCTAAACGGTAAGTCCTATCACAAAGCGGATGGCACAATCTCCGTTCAATTTGGAGTGATTTACAACATTGGTCCTGTGACATTTTGTCGTCTAACTCTCTCTGTCGCCGTTATAAGGTAGACTTGGCTGAATATTTCGATTGTTCGTAAATGTTGTGCTCTTTACACGTATGTTACTTAGATTAACACACTTATATGAAAGCAAGAGTCATAAAATTTGGCACGCACATTGACAAAACCAATGGCTATATGCGATCTAAATTTCATGATTCTAGCTTCCACAGAAGTATGTGAAAAATAATGTAAAATGTTAAAAAAAGTACCCAATTTTCAACCCGTTCAAGTATAGTACTCAATCGAACATATACTTTTTAAGACCAAACATGTAGAGCGATAGAAAGGACGTCTGAGGGTGCCAACCGTTTATTGGTATGATGTACCTTTTAGGAGCAGTAAGTCACGAAATGAAGGTTTGCACTTACAAACGTGCCCATGTTTTTCTGCCATCTATCTAAATATAATCGTAAAGACAGTCTGCCTGTACATTGACTATTTTGGTGGAATTTCCGTGCAGTTATCTGTTTTAGGTGTAATAATGATCATCTGCATATTTCTTAGCTTTGGTGCCTGTTTATCTGTTTGTTCTTATCTGTGAGTTCTTATAATTTGAAAACCACTGAATATAATCCTACCAAACTTGATATTTAGAAGCCGCCTCTCCTTGAGTATATTTTAGGGCCAATATTATTTCTGAATACCTAAATTTACTTGGGGGTTTGTCCGAAACCATGATTTTGCACTGCCTCAAAATATGTACATCCGAAATGAATGGAAATCTACAATCCTTAATGGAAATCCATTTCTACAACATTTTTTCTCATGTGAATTTTTCTACATGAGAGATATCATGAACGGTCGGTTTTTCAGCTTAAGTCCAGCGGACGTATAGCCCAAAAGTTGTTGTACGTGGAGCAGATTCCTTAGCTATCTATAAAAAAATAGTAACGACTATATGTGTCTGTACATTGACTATTTTGGTGAAGTTTTCATACAGCTACATGTTTGAGGGGTAATAATGACCATCTGCATATTTTTGTTGTACTTTCCTGAAAGTCCAAAATTCACATTGCGGCATAATCTGCCAGACGAGCAAGAAGATTGAAATTTGGCAAAATTATACGTTTAAGACTGTAGCGGACGGAAAACTTCCAAGATCGTTAAATTGTTCACTTTTTATGCCCGAAAATATATCGAAATATTGAGTCAATTTTAATGATGGTGCAGACCTTCGTTTCGAGGTATTTCGTAGGATAAACGGGAAGTCCTTTCACATAACGGATGACACAATCTCCCTTCAATTTAGAGTGATATTCAACCTTGGTCTTATTAATTTTCGTCCTAACTGTATCCCTTATACGTTAGATTCGTCTATATTTCTCGATTTTAAGTAAATTTGGACTTTTTACATGCATAATTTATACTTTCGATCACTTACAGGAAAGATAGAATCATCAAACTCTACACGAACATTGGCCCATCCAATAGCCATATGTAAGTCAAATGCTATGTCACATAATTATCCGAAAAGTAACGCAATGTAAGATAATCTTACACAAATTTCAACGTATTCAACGTTTCTAACTCAATATTACCCATGAATAGGTGAGATGCGAGATAATATCATAGTACCAGCCATTTAGGCCACTAAATACTGCGTCTTATAGTACAATCCTTTGTCGATATGACTTACCGTTTAGCAGCAGTTGATGTGTAAATGAATGTCTGCAATAATTTAAACATGCATATACTTTCGTATTTCGATATATATATATATATACATTGATGTCGATTTGTAACGATCGAGAAAGGGTGTGCCTGCTATTGTAATCAATATTCCCCACAACGACTTTGACTGGCAGTAGGAATGAGGTCCTTCACCAACTCCTGTGTAACTGGCATTAGTAAGGATGGCCTACCACTTTATTGAATAATTCACTTCTCGATTTGACTTTGAGAATGTAAGGGAGCGTGCAATTTTCTTCAAAACTCCCCTACACGAATATGATTGGCTGTAGCTAAGGGTGCCCGTCATTATAAACAAATGTACCCATCTAAAATGTAACTAGCATTAGGCAGAGAGGCCTGTTATTTTAATGGAAACTCACCAACTCAGTGTGACTGCCAGTAAGCTGGCTGGCAGGAGGAAAAGTGGCTGTCATTATAATGATAACTGCACTACTCAATTTTGACTGATAAGAGAGTAGTTGCCTGTTTTTATATTAAAATCTCCTCAAGTGAAATCTGTCTGGAAGTAGGAAGGTGGGCCTACCGTTTTAACGAAACTCCGCAAATCGACATTTTTTTCTATTTGTTTTGCGTCGCACCGACACAGATATGTCTTACGGCGACGATGGGATAGGAAAGGCATAGGAATGGAAAGGGAGCGGACGTGGCCTTAATTAAGGTACAGCTGTGAGCTTGCATCCGGGAGATAGTAGGTTCGAATCCCACTATCGGCAGCCCTGAAGATGGTTTTACGTGGTTTCCCATTTTCACACCAGGCAAATGCTGGGGCTGTACCTTAATTAAGGCCACGGCCGCTTCCTTCCAACTCCTAGGCCTTTCCTATCCCATCGTCGCCATAAGACCTATCTGTGTCGGTGCGACGTAAAGCCCCTAGCAAAAGAAATAAGGTACAGTCCCAGCATTTGTCTGGTGTGAAAATGGGAATCCACGGAAAACCACCTTCAGGGCTGCCGACAGTGGGGTTCGAACCCACTATCTCCCGATTACTGGATCCTGGCCGCACTTAAGCGACTGCAACTATCGAGCTCTCCCCCAAATCGATTGTGACCGCGCAGTAGGCAATGGAGCCTGCAATTATAATATAAACTTCCCAACTCGATTGTGAATGGCAGTAGGCAAGTGATCCTGCCATTATCATCACAACTCCGCAACCCACACTTTACGTGATGTCGTGTTGTTGGCTCGTCGAATCCTCTCGGCTGTTATTGTTGGTCATTTAGCCCGGGTTGCTATCCCTTCGTCATATGGTTCCTCAGTTGTAATCGCGTAGGCTGAATGACCTCGAGCCAGCCCTTATATTCAGGAATAATTCCTGTTCTGGCCGGGAATCAAACCCGGGGCCGCTGCGCAAGAGGCAGGTACGCTACCCCTACACCGCTGGGCCGGCTATACAATATAATCATGGATAAATATTTATATTATATTAAGTTCAAATATATATATACGGGCCTATAATTTTACTTCTAACTTACTTTTGTCGTTTATCTAACCCTGTGTGCTCTCTTCATTACGGTATCTGGCCGACACACCAGTTCGAGCTTGACACTCTTGTCCTAGGATACCTCCAGCTAAGTACATGTTTACATCGTCCTAAAGAGGCTAATTTATCACAAGACGGAACAATCGACAGCTGTAATCGGTCTAAGAGAATTCGAAATATTAAGCAGTGGTTTAATGAAATCTGAAATAACTTGATATGAATTTTGAGTTACCGCTAATTTTTCTAGTATGATAGCCGTTCCTGATTCAAGTGACAAGTCCATAATCAGTTTATGGACTCGTAGAAGCCTTTGCCACAATGTTTATGTTCAGTAACACGCATTATCTACTGCAGTGCCACATGGATAACGGTTGAGAATATAATACTACACAACTATCACTTTGTACCTCGTTTAGATGTAACTGCTAGTGCAATTCATCTATTACGAGTGGGTCGTATCTCCTCTGTGACATCTATGTCGAGCTTTTTGAAATGAAACCGGGCTTCTTTGTAAGGAATGAGTTGGAAGGAATAGAAAGAAGCCAAATTTATAGGGAACATTCATTTAGGCATTGTAAAAGGAATACCAAGCTTAGGAAACGTCCAGCTTTAGTGCCAAAAATTCCAGTCTTACTTGATGAAAAGCGTCCGGTTGCAATGCTTGCTTGTGTGCGAACTGTAATTGTATTTACCCACACGCTGTCGGAACTTCCATTTGAAATTATTCTCATTCACCTCATTCAGTCACTTTATAATATGGAAATGATGAAAAACCTGGAACCTCCTCCGACATAGTAATGAAGTATCCGTGAAAGTTACTTAAAAATCGGCCGAGGAATTTCCGAGATCGTAATGTTCAGTAGGGTTGGGCACTATGTCCCTGTTTCGGCACAATGTGCCGGTGCACAGTTATGTTCCTCTGTTCCAGAACACCGAGTGTCAATTGTTCCGAAACATTCTCAAACGAGCCGGAGACACTGACTCGCTGTCCCATCAGAAGCGCCACTATGCACTGCCCTTCGCCTACTAGCTGAACTATGCAGCGGGCGCACGGGACGCGGGACTGTAACTGCGCAGTATAGAGAGAACTTCGAGAGGCAACATTACATGCTCCGCGCCAATGGGAACTGGGAATGTGCCTGTACAGAACGTGCTGTGTGGTGTGTGCCTGTGTGTAGTTATGGCCATGGTCCAGGAGGGAACGTGAACGAACAGTCGGAACACTGAAATTCGCGCCCACTAATCACGTTTAAAGGCTGCTTTTAGGTTAAGATTTTTCCGGTCAATATAAAATACACATAACACGGTTACAATTGCAGTGCAGGTGTTTAAAAGTAACCAATTAAAGAATATTTTTACCAGTTGAATGTATTGGCCTGTATTGTGAGTAATTAGTGAGTAATTAATATCTCGAAAATTTCCCTCAACACTTTCTCGGGGATTGACGTTAAACATTAATTTGGACTTTAAGGAAACTTTTAAGCCCAAAAAAAATATGGGTCGTCGCTTTGGAATTAAAAATATAACTGGATGAATACATTGTTGTACTTTCGTGCTGTTTGGCCGGGCGCACATTGAGAAGCAGTTGGCCGCAGAGCAGGGAAGAGCAGAGCAGAACAGCGCGAAGCTTACGAAACTGCGAAGTGGACGTGAGCGCACATTGCCACGCAGGGTCTCGTCGGTTTTCAGAAATAACATGTTTTCTTTAGACTCTGTGATACTGGGGCATCCAGTATAAAGAGGCTCTTTTTTTTCTTTTTCTTCAAGCATTCGCGATTTTTCTCCTTTTGTTAGTCATCTTCACAATTTCCCTTGTGTTGATGGCAACGCGGTTATTCAGCTTAAGACAATCGCAATAAAAACAACCACCTTCGCCAGTTTACAAGACTGAACAATATTTCTATGTTACCGATGTTCGGCGTTCATATGGATTAAGCAAAGAATGTAATTCATGATTACTTTTTATATATTTTACGTCGCACCGACACAGATGGGTCTTATGGCAACGATGGAATAGGAAAGGGCTAGGAATGGGAAGGAAGCGAGCGTGGCCTTAATTAAGGTACAGCTCCCAGCATTAGCCTGGTGTGAAAATGGGAAACCACGGAAAACTATCTTCACGGTTGCCGACAGTGGGGTTCGAACCCCTATCTCCCGAATGCAAACTCATAGCAAGGCGATCCTAACCGCACGACCAACTTGCATGGTAAATTCATTAATAGGATCACAGTGGGGGAGAGGGAAAAATATGTATTTTCAAATGTACTGCTAGATTTTCATCTAGTTGTCACAAGACACAAGATACTAAAATCAATCAACATTGACAATCTGTTGTGAACGCCTTTGCATTTATATTTGACAAGACATGATAAATGATTTTCCGTATTTATCTCTTCACATAAATGTGATGATGGATGACGGCGACGGAGTCGGCGATGATGCTCTCCATAATCAGCATTAGATCTTTGTCTTAAGTTCTATATGTTGCGAGAACTTGGGTCACGGATTGTTTCATAGATATATGAGGATTACATTCTTTTGTTTGCTGTTTGTTTAAAGTCGCACTAACATATCGAAGGTTTTCGGCGACGGAAGGGTGGAAGATTGGGAAGGTAGCGGGCGTGGCCTTAATTAAGGTACAGCCCCAGCATTTGCCTAGTGTGAAAATGGGAAACCACGGAAAACCATCTTCAGGACTGCCGACAGTGGGGTTCGAACCCACTATCTCCCGAATGCAAGCTCACAGATGCGCGACCCTAACCGCACGGCCACTTGCTCGGTGGATTACATTTTAGGCCTTTCTCTAAACTACCTTGTTACGCAGCGTGAATAAAATGATTTATAGCCTAGACTGTAGTGCCTTATTCCCCGAATTTACATACCGATTTTCATTAAATTCTGTTCAGCCATTTTCTCACATACATACATACATACATACATACATACATACATACATACATACATACATACATATATACGTACATACTG
Source organism: Anabrus simplex (assembly GCF_040414725.1). NCBI lineage: Eukaryota > Metazoa > Arthropoda > Insecta > Orthoptera > Tettigoniidae > Anabrus > Anabrus simplex. The sequence continues at coordinate 1,401,082,070 of NC_090265.1, forward strand.
CATTGCTGTCCACATGATTCACATAGTACCTACAAAACATGGTGAAACTGAATGGCTGTGGTAATTTTCTCCTCCATTTCTTTAACTAACTGCGTGACACGTGCGCAGGAAACTGTGTTTCGAAGACAGCACGTGGTAGGCGGAAGTAGGTGCAGAACCGGCCTGGTCTGCTCTGTCCTGCCCTGTCTGTCAACTTGCGATGGTGCAATGATTTGTGTGGATTACAAAAGTCTGCTCTGCGCTGCACTGCTTTAGCTGCTTCTCCTGCGTCCCAATGTGCGCCCCGCCTTATGCTCTCTGCACTTCGAATTCCTTCCCTCTCAACTTCCATTTACTTTCTTCAATATCTCGAAAATTTCCCTCAATACTTTCTTGGGGATTGACGTTAAAAGTTAATTTGGACTTTAAGGAAACTTTTAAGCCCAAGAAAAATATGGGTCGTCGCTTTGGAATTAAAAATATAACTGGATGAAAAAATGTTGACACTCCAACACAGGGCGGCACACAGCCGGTATCGACAGGCAGACACAGCCAAGGCCAACTAATCTATCTAGTGCGGCCTTGGCACAGCACGTTCAGTTCAGGCACATTCCAGCTGAAGCGGAGCATGTCCTGTTGCCTCTCGAAGTTCTCTCTAGGACGCAGTTACAGTCCTGTGTCCCGTGTCTCGGCACTCTGTACCAAAACACTCCGCCGCAAGCTCCTAATGTTGCGGAACAAGTGAATGTTCCGGTCTGCCCAACCCTAATGTTCAGACGGACAGTCAAGGACGTTCCATTCCTTTTTTTTCAGAGATAATAAATTATTTAAATTAAACTAATAAGCTTAGTCGATATATACCGTTTTTTCCATATTTGAAAATCGAAATGGCTGAAATGAAGAGTTACTCGGGAGTCCAAAAATCACTTATTCCGTGACTAATAGCTTGTTTACTTCATATTTTTCATCGTATGAATGTTGTGGTAACTCAAAACCCTCAGCCCTCAGAAAAATTCTGAAAAGTCATATCCCTATACAAAGCAAAGCAAACCTCAGGAAGTGGAAATCTCGTTTCTAAAATTTTACGACTTCCTGACGGGGATTCGAATCCACCTCCTTCCGGGCGAACCGAGCACGCCTTTACCGCCTCAGCCAGGCAGCCCCTATCCCTATACAACTATTCAGATTAAATATTTAATTGTAGATATTATGACGAGCCTCCAGGTAAGCTTATATACATCGTTGGTACGGACGGAGATGAGGGTGATGCTTATTGTTTTAAATGCACACGAGAAAACTCTTTTAACTGTAATGAAGAGAGGAAAAATAAGATTCCGGAGCTTTGGAGAACGAAGGTATCGAATAGTAAAGAGCTGCGAAGGGCATGGGAAGGAAATACTCCCTTGGTCTCATTGACTTTGTACTGTTGTAGACGGAATGGAATGTAAGATGGCCAAGTGAGATCAGATAGGGAAGATAATAATGAGAAGCCTGGCACAAGTAAGTGAAATCAAAGCCAGATGCACGTTCACCAATTTACGCTCAAAAATAATAAAAAAACAGAATAAACCCATATCTGTACAAACGTAAGTATCTATACCTTATACATAAATAAAAAGTGAATTATGCATTATCGATGACTATTTACGGTTATATGACTTTCTTCACATGTACTGCGTGTTCATGTAATTTCTTGAGCTTGACATATAATTTATGAATTCATCTTCACAGGAATATTTAGAAATATCGATTGATGTTGCGCGATTTAGAATTCAGGTCCCTAAGCTCAATGCTGGATATTGCTTTGCTGTGAGATACTGGCACGAATCCGTCCTCCCAGAGAACATTCCCGGAATTAGTGGAGTACGGCGCCGTAGGGAGCCATAGTCGGCTACTTGCGGCACTTGTTAGGTCCCAGCGAGAGGCACAACATGGCTGCTTCAATCACTGGCTGGATAGAATTACTCTCACTTCAAATTGATCCTCCAGGAGGAGAACTTTCATTATTGAAGCGAATACATTAATATTTGAAACTCTGTTTTCATCTACTCATTATAAGTATAACATTTAATATTGTAACTTCATGTATTTTTATATCCACCAAGATTCGATCCTCCAGTTGTCAAAATAGAAAGTGACTACCTCAACCACATATGATATGCAAGTGGTCTTTTAGGACTAAAATGGTTCCCAGGGACTATGACCGTCAAATATACGGCATGTAACGAAGGGTATTAAAGCACTGAAGCACACAAATATCAGAAGTCACTACATTAGCGGGACTAATGTTGCTTCGATTGTCGTAGGATTTTTAGTTGATGAATAACTGATAACGAATATCAACCACAAATAATATAAAACGCATAAAATTATAAATTTCAAGATATGATGAAGAGATAAATATCACATCCTTTAATATTCATTTTCATAGGCTATTGGAAACGTGGATCTTTTCGGGACGAGGATGTTTCTTATAAAAACTACTGTCTTCTATTATAGTAATTGCTGTCATCTCTACGTCTATGGTATATTCTACGTGTTGTATGTTACATTGATAACTTCAGTTTCCTCTGTGGATCGGGGTAAGGGTGTTAACGGAGGTAGTCGACGTTTTGAAAAAAAAATCCCAATTTATGTCATGCAATGTTGGCTAAGAAAGGGTCTATGGTAACATTTTCGGCCTCACTTTAGGTCTTTTCCCATTTACCTCATAGCTCAATGCTATGCCGCAGTACAAGTCGGCTGTACTCTCCTCACGTGTCCATACTATAGGAGCCTTCTTTCCAACATCTTTACAGCGATGGGGTCCACCCTCATAATTTCCCAGATCTTCTCGTTCAATATGTTGCCCAACCGAGTGACTATTAAGGACCAGCCTGTTCATTTCCACTGTGTGCATTCGGTTCGGAGGGTCCCGGGTTCGACTCCCGGCCGGGTCGGGAATTTAACGTTAATTGGTTAATTCCAATGGCTCGGGGGATGGGTGTGTATGTTGTATTCAACATTAGAACTCACCCTAGATAGGGCCCTCATCTTCATCTTCACAGACATTCAGATCGAAGGACCTGCACCAGGCCTCTCCGGAGGCCATACGCCATAATAATAATAATAATAATAATAATAATAATAATAATAATAATAATAATAATAATTTACCTCATAGCTCAATGCTATGCCGCAGTACAAGTCGGCTGTACTCTCCTCACGTGTCCATACTATAGGAGCCTATATTATTATTATTATTATTATTATTATTATTATTATTATTATTATTATTATTATTATTATTATTATTATTATTCGCTGGTTTCCTTGGGATTCTTCCTTTAGTATTCAATCTAGCATAAATAGCCTTTGTTACGGAGCTATTATTATAACGTCTCTTAAATTTTCTCATAGCTATTCTCTTCACAAGAAATTGTCGATCTGTGTGGCCCTCGCACCACTGTAGTTGGTAATAACATCGCTTTCCCTTTTCTTGAATCTGGTATTTGCTATTGGAAAATGATTTTCTTCAGGGAATTCCGGGTTACTTACCCCTTCCTTATTTGTTTGGCTATACCTATATCCACCCAGGTATTCGTAACCATTTCACTTCGTTCCAACGTGGTCGTTAAGATCACTTCCAAGTACAGTATGATACTCACGAACCGGCTGAGTGGCTCAGACGGTTGAAGCGCTGGCCTTCTGACCCCAACTTGGCAGGTTCGAATCTGGCTCAGTCCGGTGGTAATTGAAGGTGCTCAAATACATCAGCCTCGATCGGTAGATTTCTTGACACGTAAAAGAAATCCCACGGAACTAAATTTCAGCACCTCGGCATCTCCATAAACTGTAAAAGTAGTTAGTGGTACATAAAAGCATATAACATCATTATTGATGCTCGTGATGTCTTCCTGCTCTCGAACCACCTCTTCCAATTCTCGCCAGCACTGGTCCTTTCGCTTTTACTCATCCCAGCATCCCTGTTGTGGTGCATAAGTAGGGAACACCTTAATTATTTCATTTTATAGGTCGATTTCAATGGGTATTGTTCTGCCAGAAATGCTTTCGATTTGACAACGTGGGCCCTGATCTGACAAGGGAACTATCTTTTTGGCCATATCGAAACCGACAAGGAAATTTCACAGAGAAGATTGGGAGACAATAAAATAGCGATGGACAGAAATTTAGCCGCCATTTTGAACTGAAAGGTGTAGAAATAATGATACAAATTCCGTGTGACAACGCAGCGCCTAGAGAACACTTACATCCTGCTGGCTCGCTCGGCTCTCATCTGACTGGAGTTGCAGTTGTGCTGGACGGAGAGAGAACGGCCCCACGTCCCACCCCTGGTACCCGCCATGCCAAGCAGACAGTTCATCATTCAGTAACCACCACCTAAGTATCAAACCCGCCAGGAAATTCCACCCTGACACAAAACTTCGCCAACACTTTTCACCTCCCTTCTTCTTCTGAAAGCTACACAGCTCCAAATCTACCCCGCTAGTTAAGCAACATTGGTCGTGGTCACCAACTGGATGGGTGATCAACTTCTCGCTTCCACCATATGCCTTGCGCAGCTATGAATATTTCAAACCCGCCCCCCAACATTGGGTAATCATGATCCTCTTGGGCTCTACCACCAGAGACCCAAGGCCACTCTTCCCACGCCTCAGGGTGCAGGTCACATCCTGACCGATTCGATTTCTTACAAGGACCACCACCCCCACAACCATTCTCTCCAAACCCAATCAGTCGAAAGAAGTACTTAAGACCGAATGGTCGTAGGTTTAAAATTTCTCAAAGGATCTGGGCTCCGCCCACATATCCGTTGAGACGCGTGGTCTGTGTGGCAGGCTACCACACGCCAATGCCACTTTATTGTTAGGGAATGAATGTGAAGCGTAAATGAGGTGCGTTAATTGCATGATAAAAATATTTTTGGTACCATGCACAACGAATATGCACTTTAAGGCCACATTATTCTTCACAGTTTCCCTTATTTGTTTGACGGCAATATTTCGCAGGCACTTCGAACTCGGAATATCTCTCTGTTGTGTAATTGGTTGCGAAACACGAATATTTAAAAATGTCCTTGATCCGTGGGGAAAAAATTGCAAAATAGAGTTCACTTTCAGCATGCTTTTTCTCTGATAAACATCAAATTGAAAGCCTTAACGATACGGTACAATGTCTGTTAAACAGTGACACAAGGCCTTTCATTGCTTGCAGACAAACTTATCCAAGGGCTGTATTTTCCCTTTAGTACCGGGAGGAATTTGGAGAATTTCTATACTGTTGCCTGGAGGAATGTCTTCAAGACGGATTTTCTCTCTAACGTATAAGTAGTTCTCAGAATTATCAACACAAAATCAAACAAGGGAAATGCAGGAGTTGGTTTAATAATGAATAAGAAAAATGGGACATCGGGTAAGCTACTACGACTAGCAAACTGAAAGGATTGTTGTTTTCAAGATATACACCATACCAATGCCCACTACAATAGTGCAGGTTTATATGCCTACTAGGTCAGTGGATAATAATATATGAAGAAATAGGAGATTTAATACATGTAAAAGCTGACGAGAATCTAATTGTGATGGGAAACTGAAATACAGTGGTAGGCAAAGGAAGAGAGGGTAATACAGTAGAAAAATTTGGACTGGGACAAAGGAAAGAATGAGGAAGTCGGCTGCTTGAATTCTTCACTGATCATAATTCAGTCCTTGCTAATACTTGGTTCAAACATCACAAATGACGGCTATATACGTGGATGAGGCCTGGAGACAATGGAAGATATCAAATAGATTTCATTATGATTAGGCAGAGATTTAAAAACCAGGTGTTGGATTGCAAAACTTTCCCGGGAGCAGACGTGGACTCTGATCTCAAATTACTTGTCATTTGAAGTTGAAGAAATTGAGGAAGTGAAGGAATCGCGTGAGAAGTGATCTAGCAAATTTGGAAGAAAAGAGTATGAAGGATTGTTTCAAGGAACATGTTGCACAAGGACTAAATGGAAAGGCTGAATGAAGAACAGTAGAAGAATGGATAGTCATGAGGAATGAGGTCAGTAGCATTTCTGAAGGGATGTTAGGAAGAAAGGAAAAATCAACAAACATACAATGAATAACTCAAGAGATACCACACGTGATCGATGAACGACGAACATACAAGAATGCAAAAAATTGAAGAGGACCGAAAATAATATAGGCGATTAAAGATTGAAGTGGATAGGAAATGCAGAGCAGCTAAGGAAGAACGGCTGGAGAAGAAGTGTAAGGTTTGTTTACCTATTGTACGGTCTTAGGAAACGTAGACGCTGCATATAGGAAGATCAAACAAACCTTTGGAGAAAAGAAAGCTAGGTATATGAACATTAAGAGCTCAAATGGAAAATCACTTCTAGGGAAAGAAGATAAGGCAGAAAGAAATCCAACAGTTGTATGAATGTAAGGACGTAGATATGGTTCTGGATCAAGAAGATGCTGTTGATTCTGATGAAATGGCTGGCCCAATTTTGAGGTCAGAATTCTACAGAGCTTTGCGAGATCAGAATAGGAACAAAGCACCTGGAGTTGATGGCATTACATCTGAATTACTGACTGCTTTAGGAGAAACCAGTATGGCGAGTTTATTCCATTTAGTGTGCAAGATGTATAAGACATGAAAAGCGCCATCCGAGTTTCGGCAGAATGTTGTTGTACCTATTCCCAAGAAAGACGGTGCTGACAAGTGTGAAAACTACCGCACCATTAGTTTAATATCTCACGCCTGAAAAATTCTAACACGTATTATTTACAGACGAATGGAAAGAAAAGTTGAAACTGAATTTGGAGAGATCAATTTGTTTTCAGAAGAAATGTAGGAACACGTGAAGTAATCCTAACTTTACGTCTGATCTTAGAGAATCGAATTAAGAAGGGCAAGCCCACATAAATGTCATTCGTAGATCTAGAAGGGGCATTTGATAATGTTGATTGGACCAAGCTATTTGAGATTCTGAAGGTGATCGGTTTCAGGTACCGAGAAAGAAGAATTATGTACAGTCCATATGCAAATCACTCTGCAATGATAAGAATCGAGGGCTATGAGAAAATAAACATCAATCCAGAAAGGGTTGAGCCAAGTCTGCAGTTTGTCCCCCCTCATTTTCATTGTTTACATAGAACAGGCAGTAAAGGAAATCAAAGAATAATTTGGAAAGGGAATCACAATCCATGGAGAGGAAATCAGAACCCTGAGATGTGCGGGTGATATTGTTATTTTATCTGAGTCTGCAGATGATCTGGGGAAATTGCTGAATGGTATGGAAGGAGTCTTGGGTGAGGAGAACAAGATGAAAGTCCAAAACAGAAGTAATGGAGTGCAGTCGTACGAAGTCAGGTGGTGCAGGAAATACTAGATTAGGAAATAAAGTCCTAAGGGAAGTGGATGAATGTTGTTACTTGGGTAGTAAAATAAATAGCGATGGCATAAGTAAGGAGGACATAAAATGCAGGCTAGCACAAGTAAGGGAGGCCTTTCTTAAGAAAAGTAATTTGCTCACTTCGAACATTGCTATAGGAATTAAAGAAAGGTTTTTGAAGACTTTCGTTTGGAGCGTAGCATTCTATGGAAGTGAAATATGGACGATAACTCACTCAGAAAGAAAGAGAAATGGAGCTTTTGAAATGTCGTATTACAGAAGAATGCTGAAGGTGAGATGGATAGATCCAATCACGAATGAAGAGATACTGAATCGCATTGGTGAGAGGAGATCGTTGTGGCTACATTTGACGAGAAGAAGAGATAGAATGATAGGACACACCTTAAGACACCCAACATGATTTGTGTAGTTGGTTTTTGAAGGAAGTGTAAGGGGTAAGAACACTAGGGGTAGACCAAGGTATGAATATGACAAGCAGATTATAGCAGGTGTAGGATGCAGCAGTTGTGTGGAAATAGAACGGTTAACACAGGATAGGCTGGCATAGAGAGCTGCATCAAAGCAGTCTGTGGACTGATGACTCAAACAACAACATAAGTAGTCCAGGAATATAACAGCATTAAGCACTTCTCTTCCGCGAATGGGGAGAAGGATTCTTTAAACCACTATTTTAATTCCTTTTCCCCCATTTTTTCTGATTTTGTGGCTGTTATAATTATATATCTGGCATGAAAACTTTCTTTGTAAATCCTTAGACCGATAGTTCCAGTTGCCTCGTGCAGTAAGATGATTAATTGTTGGAAAAGAGTACAGTCCATACTCATTTTAGGCACAACTGGATGAGTGCACTAACTGATTGAGCAAAGGTTTCTATATGTTTCTAACCAACAAATGATAGTGTCCCTTTTTGCACACGAAACCACTCTGATCGGTAATGTATATTGAAGTAGGGGTGAAGCCAAAAATCGCTCGTTAACTGCTTTCACAAATTTCTTTGCGACTTTGTCTTTTTCGTCTTCTTCTTGCAGATATGCACGGGATACAAATTTCATGATTTTCTCCTCTTTTTTCTTTACTCTTTTTTTCAAACGACTCAACCAACTAGTAGATGCACTGACATTAGTTTGCCCCGTTGAAATCTTTATTGAAATTTCCATGGGCCAGAGTTGCTGGTCTTCATCGCTTCAGCCTTCTTGCTTCTGCAAAGCGAGAAAATAATTTTGTATACATCAATTTTCTGTGTTCCACGGGAATTACTGGTGGAGATTCTAATTGGACCTTCCACCTGCACAGTTGTCATAGTGACGTCACATTACGACTGCTTGTGTGCAGGGTGTTTAAGGAAAGTCGCTTCTTACCCCTACCCCGCCCCCCATTTACAGCCTTCCTCTTACAGGCCATAGCAGTACGACGGCACTTCTCAAAGTCACCGATGATATAAAGTTTGCAATGGACAGAAAGGAACTAACACTTCTGGTACTATCCGATTTAAGCAAGGCATTTGATAGAGTTCATCATGACCTCCTTCAGACTGAATTACATACAATAGGCATATATCTAACAGCTCTATCTTGGTTTGAATCGTTCTTGAAAGAGAGGTCTCAGCGTGTAGTATTTGACAAACACAATTTTTCTAAGTGGTCTACTGTACATTCTGGCGTTCCTCAGGGTTCCGTGTTGGGCCCCGTTTTGTTTTCGCGGTATATAAACGATCTGCCTGGAGTTTTACGGCACGCGAGATATCACATGTATGCCGATGATTTACAGATCAATCAGCATTTTACTGTGAATCATGTTGTTGAAAGTATTAGTGGAACAGATCTAGATATAGAAAGACTACATCAATATACACTGTCATAATTTAATATTAAATGAAAACAAAACCTTAGCTATTTTTCTAGGATATCGAAGAAACTTTTCAAATCTTTTCAATAGGGACGTTCCTTCAGTAACCGTAAACGGCTCTGTAGTCAAGTTCTGTAGTTAAGAATTTAGGTATTCTTATGGTATTTCCTATTTTAGATTACGGCGCTGTAATTTACAGCGATATCTCTGATAAATATAATAGTAAACTCCAGCGTATTCAGAATGCCTGTGTGCGATTCGTCTTCAATATTCGTAAAGACTGTCACGTAACATCTTACTACAAAGCCGCAGAGTGGTTGAAACTCATGGATAGACGATCACACTCAGCTGATTGTTTACTTCTGAGAATTCTAAAATCTAATGCTCCCTCATATTTGACTAAGTCCTTTGTCCAGATGAGTCAAGTGCATGATCGGGACAATAGGTTTACAGCCAAAACCCTTCAGGTTCCACAGCACCGTACGGTAAAGTGCAGTAAGTCGTTCATTGTCACTGCCTCTCAATTATACAACGATCTTAAACTATATGAAATACAGCAAAGTAGTGTTGGAAATCAGAAAAAATGTCTTAAATACCGCTACCATTCCACTTATTAAGCTATGTAAATGCATTTTCACCAAATTAAGTAAATAGCGCGAAATATCATAAACCTGTAGATACATTTTAGGTGCTCAGTTTTATTCTTAATTCATCCTCGGCCTTAAAATTCTTAGGTTTATCTTTTGTCTTCTCTTCCTTGTTAGTATAGTGTATGTTTATGAAATTTTAAAAGTATTATTGTAATATCCTAGATGTTTAGTTTTTAATCTTATTCTTATATACTCAGTAGGAAAATGTATTTTATGTTTTTTATGTAATCTTTTTATTAGATTTTGTATATTAGTTGATACATTTAAGTTAAAGTGGTAGTTAGTTACAGCCAAAGGGACCTCTGGTCCTACTTGTAATTAACTTTAAATAAATATATCTCTATTTCTATTTCTAGAGTTTGTTTAATTTTCTTATGTGGACTGGAAGCTTAACTTAAACTAGCAGAGTTGTTAGGTGACTATGGTGTCTCTTCACTGGATTGACGGAAATCAGACTCAAGACTCAAACTCGGATCCGTAAACCCTATCATACCTGGCAATGGTGTGCTGCCTTCTCTTTCAGATAATCTAGATGAGGTGTTACTGTTTCCACTCTCACTTTCACTGTCACTGTTTCTCTCCAAGCACAACTCCGAGACGATGCGGGCACCCACGAGATAATTTTCAATTAGTTCGATTACATGTCGAGCCATCTCCCTTTCTTCGGAAGTTATTTCACGGGGAGGAGGGGAAACAATTTTCACAGAAATACTCCAGAACATTAGCCGGATTCACAACTGCTCTCTCAAAGGGAAATGTGATAAATGCCTGGTACAGAAGACTCACGATAACGCGCTCGCTTCAGCTGGCCACCAGGGCTGTCCACGTCGAGTTATATTTTAACGCGTGCAATCCTCTTAAGACATTTTCGTGTCGATTTCAGAAACCTGCAGCTCGTAAAGGCAGCTAAATGTTTATACATTGCTTTCTTGCTTAATTTCATTGTCGGTTTCGGTATGACCGTATTGATGGTTCTCATATATGAGCTGTTGCTACTCCATATTTCATAGCAGATACACCCTAGTAGTAAATGGTGTATCCTTCACTCATGTTCTTTGCGTTTCCACCCTTTCCTGTGGGCATATAATGTCTATATTACGCCTCTTCAACAGATCAGCAAGTTCACTGGTTAACTCTGTTAGTTTTTCTGTGTTAATGGAAGCCATTCGTAAATGCATTGTCGCATTACTGTGAAGATGATATTTGACTTGATGTTGTGGACCTCATCATCGTTATCATCATCATCGCTTTGCCCCTCCAGCAAGCCGGATAGGGTGTTTGAAAACGAGCGTCTTCCAAAGTTGCCTATTCAAAAACATTTCGTTGTCCAAGACAGATTCCCAATTCCATCCTCTTCTCTCCACGTCTTCCCTCAGTTGGTCCATCCATCTTCTTCTTGGTCTTCCAGCTGCTCTTCTACGTGTTATTCTCTCTTCCAAATAAGCACATGGTAACATTGTACTATTAATTCGTTTAACATGTCCAAACCATGTAAGTCTAGATGACCTAAGTCTTTCCTGCATCGATTCACATGCGTCTGTTGAAGCGTACGCCCAAACATTTACCTTAATATCTTCAAAAGGATTCATGGAAAGTAACGACGTGTTAAATACTCGTAGCCATTATTATTATTATTATTATTATTATTATTATTATTATTATTATTATTATTACCATCTTATTAAATATATCATGAAAATTGTATGCAATAAAGTCAGCCAATACAATTTTTGGTTGTATTTTTAAACCTTGATCTAAGGACGTATCTCATTGTATTTTTAATCGGAACATGAATCTTCTCCACTGAATTACTAATATTTACAATCTATGTTGGTAATTAGTGATTACATATTGAATGAAATACGGTACTTTAGAATATTCCTATGTAAAATACAGTAGTAGTTCGATTGTAGGTCATGACAGTCAAGACAATATGTCACAGTCAGATCCGCCAAGCTATAATTTACAGAACTGTCATTGCATTACCTCAATTACGTTAATACTGTCTCTCTCGAAGTTCAGGGACTAGGTAGCAAACAGGGAAAGCTCCATGTGCATTAATACATAATAGGCAATGCAACATATTTCCAGGAACATTCAATTCTGGGGTCATTTCATTCAGTTACATTGTAGACTATTTTCTAGGAAATGATTTTGCTGACAAGGACTGACTAGCCGAGGTGATTGAAGGCGTACTTTGTGCACTCGGAAGGATGTGGGTTCAAATTTCAGGCGGGAAGTAGAAAAAAAGGACAAGATTTCCGCTTCCTAGGGATCACATGGCTCTGATGTTCACTGAGCCTACACTAAACCGAGCACCAGGTTAATTCCTGGAGACAAAAGGGTCCAAGAATAGAGCTAAACACTCCGTTCCATACCGAGCGAGTTGGCAGATAGGGGGCGTGCAGCTGTGAGCTTAAATTTTGGAGATAGTGGCCTCTGGACACGCTTTCGACAGCCCTGAGGTGGTTTTCCGTTGTTTCCTATTTTATCATCAGGAAAATGCTGTGACTGAACCTTAATTACTGCCATAGCCGTTTTCTTCCCACTCCTTGCCCTTTCTAAACCCATCGTCGCCAAGTTATAAAACAAGTTATAAAAATAAACTCTGTTCCACTAACTACCTATGATACGGATAATGGAACGGATAACGTATGGCATTACCTCCCACTCCCCCAAGGGCTTTCATGTCCGGTACGGCGATGCCCTTGCTTGACATAGCTTTATTTGTTTGATAATTGACCAAACGAATTATTTAGAAGTTTAGCAACTTCATTCGTTACATTAACGTCACTTTGGATCGGAATGATTTTATTTTTCAAAATCTTTTGAAACCAGAAAAGGAAATGGAAGGAACACTTCTTGGATTTTCTTACGTAAATCATATACTAGGTACGCACACGAAATTATCTAGTAATCATTTCTCTATAGCGATTAATTCCTTTATTTTTCGATTTTATGAAGTGTTTGCATGTGTGTACCTTCGTTATTGATGTATGAAAGGTTAAAAGTAATAATCTTTTTGACATGATACCATGATTCATGTTGTGAGAAAAGCTGTTTTCTTTATATGTTATGCCATTTAAATCATTAACCCTGAATTGAATAAACCTCAGAACAACATGAAACTCATCCTGATTAAAATACTGTCTGAGTTCGTCGATGACTTCTGCACACATCACGAATCAATCTTCAGAAGATACTTCAGATTTATCAAGTTTTATCTCGTAAACTACCAAATGAAACTCTAAATCAAGGCTGCATAAGTGTATCTAAAGTTGTACGTGGTACTTTCCAGTCGAGTGGTTAAATGGAAACTGAAGAGCAACACATTGCACAGCGTAGAAACTATTGAACTGTGCATCATCAAAAGACAGGTTCGCATTTTACGGTGTGATCATAACACCAATAAAGAAATCCTAAATCTCAGGCATAGGAATCGAGACAAAACATGTAATATGACATATTTTGGATCATATCTTGAGTAATGACGAACACAACATTCTATAGCTAATTTTAGAAGACAAAATTGAAAGTCGTGAAGTCGAAGAGGGAATTCGTGAAGATGAACTTTTAAGACCGACCAGGATTGAATTCCCGTGAATTTCTCAGGGTGACAGAAGATCGAACTTTTTTCACATAGATTTCAGGCAATATTCATTGATGGAGAAGGTAATAACAAAAAAAAAATGCTAATGCTCTTTTAATTTCGTGAAGGAAGGGAAACAAATTATTGTAACTGACAAGTAAGGTTAATATTGAATTTAGAGCAGGAATTTACACCACTGAATGCTCATTCCATATGAAACTACTGTATGTGTATTTAGATTGTTCCATGTTACATCTTCCAAAGATTCAGCTTGCCATTTTGCATGCACAGACGCATACTCAGGTTTTGGTGCTACTTAGTCGTTAAATCTCAGCACGGTTTATGTGAACATGAGAATTTACATGTTAACTACACATTCTCCTTGACAGCCATATTTTTTACAATAAAAGGGAATCCAGGAAGGGGAATGTTCGATTTCTTTGCTATCTGTTTGATATAGGTGATTTAATGCTTGGATTTCCTGTAGAAAAGTAACTGAATCTAAGTTAGCAAATGGTAAGACTTTCAACCAGAAAAGTTTTTTTAACATTGATGTTGCAGATTCAGATTGTAGTATCAGATTGGAAAGCTAAATTCCAATCGAGGGAAATGAACTTTGGGCATCATCGCGATATGAAAAATAAAGTTTCTAAGACCATCAGTTTCTCCACCTGATGTAAGAAAGGATCTTAACGGCCACTGACCACCGTGGAATCAAACAATCAAAAATATTGTTACACTTATGTGGAGGTGTCACCTTACTAACATGATAGAAATATAAATTGAATACCTGTCTTAAGAGAGAAAATACTTTTTTCAATGTTTCACGTGGTAATTGGCTACTAAAGCATTGTTTACCTCTGATCATTCATGAGGATGAACATTCCCTGAGACTAAAGTGTGGCATTAATATTTGTAGCTAATTGCACAGCTTTATATACAAGGTTTGAAAATAAAATAATGGCGACACAGATATTGCCAAGAGTTAATTTCGGCTATCCATAAAATTCAATTATTATGCCGTCAATATAATCATTGGCGAATTTCTTGACCTTTTTCCAAATGTGTGGCAATAATAATAATAATAATAATAATAATAATAATAATAATAATAATAATAATAATAATAATAATAATAATAATAACAACGCCAGCCAGGTGGTCTGTGTTGATCACGGTGATTAGTGCCCTATACCTTGCAGTTACAGATCGAATATCAGGAAACATGATGGCTCGGAGATTTAATTTCAACCAAGGGAACAAATCAAAGTCACAAGAACTGTTATCAGGGGTACATTTGGGGGACGCTTCAAGACTTCCAAACACCACCTGTGTAACACGGTAGTCACTATTTCCGCCACGTGACAACATATATTGGTATGGAAGATGCAAACTGGATTATTTCGGAAGAACTGCGGACGTTTCCGCTGCATAGACGGACACAAGTGATGTTCACAGAAACGGTGGTAATATGCTGCCTTGAGTGTTTCACTTTGGGGTAGAGCATGATTAATGACGATACCTTCGACGTCTTATGCAACTATTAATATGACCCTCACCCTACTGGTTTCCTATCGAATTTTCTTTGCACGCTGCGATCGTTGGTAGAGCTATTGATTTGATCTCCACGTTAGTTCGTGCTCATACACCCATTCCGATTTTTTCAATGCATCCCTTTCATTGCGGTACTTTAGGTTGAGGATGTTCTTTAGACAACGATTGATGACTTATCGCATCTTCTAAGAATAATTCACGGACACTCATCAGTGGTCTGCGGAAATTAAACTTCTTACTATCTTTTCCTGTTCATCGTAAATGGATGGTCGTCTTGCGCGAGGTAAATTCAGCGGCAAATTCCGACCCTGACCGAACGTACTTACACATCGTGAAAGCTTCGATATGGCTGTGCATCGTTGCCACATACTTCAAGTAATCCGTGATGACATTCTCGTGCATTTTTCCTTTTTGCTACAGACAAACTGTATTTCGATTCATGATCGCTGTTCTGCGTTTATAAACATATGATAGTGTGGTATACAACACGTTTCATAATTCAACTGCTCACACAAGCAACAACAGTCCTTTAGCCGATTGCTGTGCATGTTGTACGCAACTACACACGTTACAACTGATGCTCTTTTCTGCCAGCTAGTGAACGCGAGGAGATGTAACATCTTTTAAAACCTCCGCATATGCAAATAATTCATAAGTCATCATAATTTCAGTATTTTGAATTATTTAGGATGATTATCCATTATTTTTAGAATGAAAACTAATTAATAAATTGAGCTTTTAAGAGTTAATTTTATAAATTTAATAATAATTTATATTTGTAGCCAAGTTTGTTCAAACGATGAATAAATTACATCCACGCAAATCGTTCCGAACTGGAGCATCAGTGATCATCATTGTTCGTGTACATCTGATGGTGGGGAATGTTTCATCATAGACATCAATTTGTCAGGTGGCTTGAGTGTTTGGCATGGACTCTGGCCGTATTATGCTATCACCAACTAGTGCGGTAACAATGACAGATGGTAATCGGATGACGATGTGACCCATGTGTAATGAAGGTGCTGCTAGTTTTATGTGTTTTGTGACCTAGAGGGAGATGATGAATCGTCGGCAGTACAATGGTAATGGCTTTGTATATACAACGCCGTGTTTATCTGCTTTCATACCGGAGAATAGTCAATCACTTTATCATTACAAAGCATGCTTGTCACACAAAGTATCCCTGACATGTCGCCTGAAATGAAAGAGAGGTAACAGATGAGAATATTGTAAATTGATTTACTTTATGAATAAAATGTTGCTCAGCGGATTTTTTTCTGAGAGTAGGTAAATTAGAAATATTAATTCATGAATAATTTACTTTAATCAAAGAAAATTTATATAAAAGTCTCTTATTAATTTTAAATGAAATGTTCCCAAATGTGGGAAGTAATCTGGGCATAGATATATCACCCCAAAACTATACAAAATGACCCCGTGAACGTAAGTCCAGTTGTCGATCGTTTACGAGTTATGCATGTTAATGCTATCAGATGGAATGGAGGGGATTTTTGTATTAATTTTGCAGTCAGGAATTCTGTCATCGGGTCTCGTATCATGATTTTAAATTATTAACATGATTCTCACATGGGTGCTCACCTTGGGCAACTTAAAACATTCCATGAAATCTCTCGGGTCTACTATTGGCCGAATTTAAAGAAGGATGTTTTCAAATACGTTGAAACCTGTGACGTTTGTCACAATAGTCACAATGTTCAAAATGGTCAAGTCGGCTTTTACTCCGCCGATGTTGCTAATTTTCCTGGAGGGAAGTTTTTCATCGATTTTTTGGGCCGTTAATAAAATATCAGAATGGTAACATCGGTATATTATCTGTCATTGATGGCTTCCCCAAGTTCATATGGTTGTTTTCTGTTCGCAAGATTAATTCTAATTTCACCAGTTATATGTTAAATAAACATGTGTTCGGCGTCTTTGGTCCACCCAAGGTTTTAATATGAGACTGTTCTTCTGTATTTAATAGTGTCAATTTCCAAAATGTGTGTTTTCTTGGGGAATTAAACACATCCATCTCAACCCTCATCACCCCCAACCGAACCTGGTCGAGAGATTTAGCCGTAATCTTAAAACATGTTTGTCTGCCTTTCATCATAATAATCAATCCCGTTGGGATTCCTATCTGTCCTTTTAAGTCTAGGGTTCAACACAGCCGTCCACGAGTCCAGCCGGTTCACTCCTGCTGAACTGTTCTTGGTCAGAGCCGCTCTCGCTGAAATGGAATATTGGATATCTCTCTGGACTTTCCCGTCACAAAGGTGTTAAAGAAAAATGGAAAATAGCTTCCGAAGACCTGATAAAAGCCAGGGAAGAATTTGCCCAAAGATACAACAAGGGGAGAAGACCTATATGTTTCCCAGTAGGAGACCTGGTTCTAACCAAACGGCTTCCCATTAGTTCTGCAACGAACCACGTCAGCGGGTAGTTATGTGAGAAATGGTCTGAGCCTAAGAAAATCGTTAAATTTCTGGGGCTGTCATGGTAAAATTGGAAGACATCACTAGTCATGTTTTGTCCAAGGCACACGTGTCCATGTTGAAACCATACCATTCGAGAAGTTCATAACGTTCCATTAGTCTATTTCTTCAAATACATCTTACCATTTTGATTTTATTGAACGAAAGTTGAATACGCTTGTAGTAGAGAACATTACGCTCAGACCTTTCCTGTTTCTGGTATATACAGTGAATTCTCTCTTCGAGGAATGGCTGTGATAAAGCAAAACTTAAATTAAATACAATTCCGTGTCAGTAAATGAAGAGAAGAGAAAAGGAAAAGAGAAAAAGAAAATCGGAGTAGACCAATTGTGACTTGTTCGAGTTTCGTGATTTGTTGAACTACGCCTAAATTTTTATCTGGAGATATCACCAGTCTTTAAGATATTATGTTGGCCTTAGTGAACAGACACTTGTACCTGAATATTCCATCAAGACGCATGCATATTTTTAATATCACATGTATATTTTCGAATTCGAAATGTCTTCATTACTCTTCATTGTAAGCTTTGTTTTAGTCGCGCGCATTTAGCATTAAGTTCCGACCCTTATGTAAAATGAGTCCTCCTAGCTTGATCACCAAGGAAAGGACTCATTTTCAAAGGTGTGGTGGGAATGTTGTGCCACACAAAGTTACCTTTATGTTGTACCTTCCGACATCGCGTTCTATATTGATGTCATAGATTAGTCTGACTGCTTGATATTCTCAAACTTGATATGTAGACAGATGGCATCTCTTATTATGAAAGATTGCCGAAGCATTTGTTCCATACTATTCTTTGATAATCTTACTCTACGTGAGAGAGGCAAAAATGGCCGGGATTGAAAAGATGGGAACGTTGGGCTATGATATGATTCATATTGTTTTTAACTGGTATTTTAAAAGGATTCATTATTTGACCACTATGACTCTCTGTTTTGAGTCAATGTATGTGATTAAATAGAATCTACGGATTATACTCCTAATGGTTTCAGGTATTTATCTCATTTTCCTTTTCATGGCTTCCCATAGTTACGCTGGCCTTGTATGCTGAGAGATCCCTTTTCTATAGATTATTCTTTATTTCATTGCTGCAGACTTTTTCAATGTCTTTCATTTTTTCACGTCTGCTTGTTTTGTATTAATCCCTACTTGGGGACGGAAGAAAACACTGATCCATTTGATCCGTGTGGGTGATGAGTTTGTTCGTAATTTTGGTGGGAGACCTTTTATTATTCTCTTCAGCTTCGACGTCTGGCTTCAGCTTATGTTCTGTTAAAATGGTTTAAGGCTAATGCTGTGCATTTCGGATTCGCATTTTTCCGGGCGATATGAATTGTTATTTAGCCTGTGTGTTGTAGTTTGGCTACGACGTTAACTTGGTGAGCCTGACCTATATTGCGGCGATCCAAAATTTCTGATCTGTGTTTTCAGATCAAGCTCACCAGCCTTTGATTTACTCTTGTCATGCTGTTACGGGCCCTATCGTAACGTGTCTTGATACTATATTATTTATTCTGCCTTGCATATTTGGTCTCTGCGTGTGTGTTTTGTGTTGTGTTGTGTTATGTTTCAGTATCTTACGGATGTTGCTTTATTACTAATTGTTCATTTTATTTTACTGTTACTCTGGGCTGTATTTGCCATTTTATTTGACTATTTTCGGGATTTTACTCTCAATTATATTTATTTCACTTAAGACATTTTTATTTACTTTCGTAACTATGGCAACTCCTTTAATCTCATTATGTTCCTTGTTTCTTTCCTTTTCTTCCAGGTTTGCTTCTCTGTCGTTTGATTTCTGGGGAATACACTCTCCTTGGAGATTGTTGGGATCGGTGTTTCTTTGAAAATGAATTGTTTTTGAGCCTTGTCTTATCTGATGCGAAGATTGTATTATTTTTGTGTGAAGGCTGTTTCTTTCACCCTGCTCTTGAGAAAGGAATGCTTGGCAACGAATATTAATTATCTCTGTCAAGTAAAAGAGAAAGGAATTTAATACAATTGTATCACTTTTCGCTATGCTTCTGTTGCGTCTGTACAAATGTTCATGAGATTGAATTTTATGACTCAAAAGACAAGATTATGATTACGGTACCCTCAAGGACCATGTATGTGAGTACCCATTCCTCTCTTTATCTCCATATTTTGCTTTTGTGTCCACATTTTAATTTAATTGCCTAGTTTATGTTAATAAACTTTATTTTACATTTATAATCTATCTATTATGGATACATGCCATTTGTTTACTCCATTTCTCCAGTTTAAGAGGCCCGGATTCAGCTCCTGGCAGTTTCTAGCCAGTTTTGACCGGTCCACGAAAGTATGGTAGCTGGGTGTGTAGGTGGCGGCGCGGTGGAAGACTTCTTTGTAGTCGTAGGTTTCAGCAGATGTCTGCTCTGAATATCACACCTCAATTCATTAGGGGAAATCATAACTGTAGTGTGGCGAAAATTTTGCATACCAGTTCTTCGTTGAGGAACATTAATCGAACTCATTAACTCTTTTTTTGAAGGTGTAAAATGTCTGCTAAATCATGTGAAATGTGGAACTTAATCACACAAATTTCTGTTGCTACGTTTGTCTGACCAGTACCAAAATATACAACGAAGTGTATAAGGTAGTCGAACGGGTCGCAGAGGTAGTTATATTGTCAAATTCAAATTTGAACTCCATGCTGTAAGGGGGCATAAAACAATACATTTGAAGGGGACGCCAAGCAAATCTATTCACTTACCTCTTTTGATGTTTGGGTTACGAAAAAATGCTTTTTCAGCAAATTTATAAAAGAAAAAGAGCGAATGTGTAAATGTGTTTGCACGTCTTAGAGGTTTTCATAAAACTTGTAGAATGTATACACTTACGCTCGTAATAGTGTGACACGTAATATTGTTTATCACACGGCACTGTAGTAATGATTTTACAGGTGGAGAAGGTGTACAAATTTAACGAATCGATATCAATATTTCGCAAAAAGTTCAAAAATTTTCCAAACTGTAGAATGACAGTTATAATTCAATATACAATTGTGATGCATTGTCAAGTGTTTCTTGATATACTGTCGTATTATTTTACATAAAGCATTAATGTGTAATATTTTTATCACCGGTGCCTCGAAACTTCGCAGGTAAATAAGTAAGAATGTTAATGAATGGCACGATACATTACGATATATTACTGCTTTCCTGAAATACAAAAATGCATGAGGGAAGGTTTTTAAGTGTGCCAATACAGTCAAAAGATCTAATTTTACTTTTTATGGATAGGAAATAAAATAAAACGAAGTCCTACAATTCTGCGCTTATCGATCCGAGAAATCCCACAAAAACGTTTTTTACTTTTGCAGCACTAAATTTAATCAGCAGTTAGATAGTGTATACAAATGGATTACTTTAGCAGAAATATGATAATATGTTGACATCCTGAGAGTAAAGCAAGAAGGTTTAGGGGGGCAGGGGTATAGTAGATTCCTTGTATCGCAGAAACTCTTATTTCAGTGTCTACAGTAGTCAGATAGTAAAACGTTCCTCAATATTTGATATATCATAAGTCTAAAATTAAAATGCACTACCTTCCTCTTAAAGATGTGAATGTTGAACTCTAGTACAACCCGTATGACACGTATTATGTGAAGACTTGGACTAATAGTGTGATAGCATCTCGACTTCAAGAACTCTGCTAAACATTGACATTATATCAATCTGCTGATGTCACGATGTTGTGCCATCAGCACGTGAAACAGGTCTTAGGAATCTTGATAGGGCACGATGAACTTTCAAAAAATTTCTGCATAAATCCGAACAGGACATCCTTCCATATTCCATCAAAAGGTTTATACGAGGTACGCCACTCCAGTTTAATTGAAATTCTTCAATAAATATTCGTAATTTATATCGCAGAGCACTGCAAATAATTAAAAAACCACACTGAAAAATGTATGAAATTCGGAATAGAAAAGTCATAGCTAGGAACGCGAAGTTTCGGAAAGTGTTCGCAAAGGTTGCATAATCCCCCCCCCCCCTCCAATATATCCAAAGTGTAATCTGATAAGATACTGAACGAATTTTTTGCTGGTTCAAAATTTGAAGGAAAAATAAACTTACTTATAGTTCATTCGTTTTGTTACACGGATAGCACTGTGATGGTAAATAACATCGATGATCTACCGTCCTTCCTGAGGCAGACCAATCTCACAGAAAATGAAGCCTCAGCATGAGCACTCCTGGTCTTTTTCAACACATGTGTTTTATTGCAGTTTACTGAGAGAAATACGTTTTTAAAATATATGGGATGAATACCTACAATCTGAGAGTGAAACAGCTTCCGAATTAAACCTTTAAATGTTTCAGAGTGTTAAAACGTTATTTATAAAGATAACACTCTCTTCTAATGATGACTACAGCCTGAAGTAACAGCAATGTATAATCGAAATGTAGTATTCTTCGGTGTGGAGATATTTATGCTAACGGCTACCGTAGTGAGACGTGTCGAAACCTTCGAAATGTGGACCAACAGAAGGATGTTTTACATTTCATGGGTTCAAGACGTTTTGAATAGTGTAAGCGTAGACATTGAACTTCTGCCTGACGTGTAATATGTAATATTTCGACTATCTTATGTGAGTATGGAAAAAAAAAAAACAAGCTTCACAACATATTCACAAAGAAATGTGATGGTTAACGAGTTATATGCTGAGTGTGGATGGGCGACGCTGAAGGTTAGAAGGGAAAAAAGTCTATGTTTAGTGGCTTATTTCTTTTGCTGGACGATAGAAGAATGTGTCTCACAATCATTGCCAAAGTTCTTGGTACTAGATACGGTATGCTAGGAATAAGAAGAATGCCAAATAATTTTATAACCTTGCCCTACCTACGGGATGTACTTTATGGCCACAAAATGATGTTAGTCTCATGTGATATTTATTTTCGTTTTTATTAAAACGGGCTCATTATCTTCGGGCAACATTATTAGAATAGAGTCAGTGATATCAGCAACTTGGAGGAAGAAGACTGAACCCAAAGAGTCCATTATATTTTTGTTGTTTTATTTTGATCAGGCAGGTTTAAAGAACATGCAGCTATCTGATTTTTTCCCTTTCGCGTTTATTCTGTCAATTATTTCCACAAGAAAGAAGGTGGGCGACAAGAAAACAGGAAATCAAGCGTGATTTTTCAGGATGAGTTATTTTGAATACGGTGGCATTCCCCTTAGCAAATCTATGTCTTCTTGAAAATCTCTCCAATCGACTGTATTTACACCTATCTTAAATGCCACTTGATATTATTTCGTAATTCTTTATAAACGAATTAATGTCTTTAAACGTATTAAAAGCCTTGTTAGCAAAGAGGAAATGGCGTTATTAAGATGCTCGTGTTGCAAATACTGCAATAAATCAAATAAAATCAAATAAAATGACATTGCAATTACATGACATTTATTTCATCCGAATACTCATTCGCCCTTATTAATCTGTAAAGATTCCATTACTCTGAACCCGTTTTCCAGAAACCTCATTTTTCGAGTTTGCCCTTCCTCCTCGAAGCTTCTGATATTTATATCTGTCATTCAAATCTATTTCGTTATTTCTGTGAAGCGAACGTTTAAAATGATCATTTCATTCAGCAGGTTCATCACAATCTCCTTTACTCTTTGAACAAATTAATGATTAATTGATTGATTGATTGATTGATTGATTGATTGATTGATTGATTGATTGATTGATTGATTGATTGATTGATTGATTTTCCACGTGTGTATCACATGCACGGTACTACAAATTATAGTTATTGAGGTGTCCGCCGTCATGAGGATTGACATTCTTTGATTCGTTTAGATGGGATCTTCTGTTGCACTATCAACCCTTGAAGTTGCACAATATGTTTGGTGCATAGGCCTAGTTCATGCATACAATTACAAATATTTATTGTTTCAGTTTTAAAGGTTATTGCCGTAGTATGGTGTATAGTGCAGGCAATAATAAATCATTACTTTTTATATATGTTTTTCTAAGGAAGATTTGAAGAAAATAGTGTATATCTTGGTAATAAAATTCATAAGGAGCAATTCAATTCTTTTTTCGAATACTGGCCATGTTTAATTTGTTCAAAAACGTCAAAACTCGTAATAGTAATCGTGTAATAGTGTCGTAAATGCTTGGTGAGTGATTCGACGGGACCATTTCATCTCTACGGGGGCAAAATCTGACAGTGCAGTTCCTGTACATTATTTTCCTGAAGACTGGTTACACCTCCCAACCACATATGGATATACAGTCCATCAAAACAATTTTCATTATGTTAATATTCCTTTGCGCATGTGTAAAGGAAAGTTAACCTTACCGTACTGTAGGAATGTATGCTTGGATGACGTATTTAGGCACTCGTACAGTATAATGGATTTGAGGTTCAGTTTCCTTTACACATTAGCATAGAAAACTGTACACCACGAAAATTGTTCTGATGAACTGCATTTCTATACATGGCTGGGAGGCGTGACCAGTCTTAAGGAACATAATGGGTACAAAGTGCATTGTCATTTACGTGGTACCGCTCCTGCAGTGTCGATTTTTCTTGTCATGAATATCTTTCATTCAGCATTCGACTATTGATGACTTTTATATTTTAAAATGAAATGATATACAGGAAGTATCATATAATTAATTTCATTGCCTGTTAAGTTATCAGCTCAGAGGCTGGTTGGATCCTCAGATAGCACTATCACATATTATGTGGTTAAAGGGAAATCCCCCTGTGGGTGGGGGCGGTAGAATAACACCCACGGTATCCCCTGCCTGTCGTAAGAGGCGACTAAAAGGGGACCCAGGGGTTTGAACTTTGGAGCGTGGGTTGGCGACCACGGGGCCCTTAGCTGAGTCCTGGCATTGTTTCCACTTACTTGTGCCAGGCTCCTCACTTTCATCTATCCTATCCGATCTCTCTTGGTCAACTCTTGTTCTTTTTCGACCCCGACGCTATTAGGTTTGCGAGGGCTAGGGAGTCTTTCATTTTCACGCCCTTCGTGGCCCTTGTCTTCCTGTGGCCGATATCTTCATTTTTCGAAGTGTCGGATCCCTTCCATTTTTCCCTCTGATTAGTGTTATATAGAGGATGGTTGCTTAGTTGTACTTCCTCTTAAAACAATTATCACCACCACCACCACCACTTACAGGGAAAGCACAAAGACGACGGCAGTGCCAGATTAGGAGGGGTATAGTTTGCCGTTGGTTATTGAGTTATCATCCATCGTAAAAAGAAACATTTTGTTCGATACCTCTAAGAGGGACTGAGGTAGTTTCCCATTGCTTTCCTCACTGGACCAGAAAGTGCTACAGCAACATGAGTAACACCTTTGAGAAACACAGACGCACTAGTCGTACTCTGAATTTCACCACTGAGCACCACCCATATCCCGGCAGCTGCCGTATTGCCACAGCTATAGATGAGACTGGGACTTCGGTGGAAGCCACACTTTACTCTGGCCTGTGCCAAGAAATAGATGCTAATGTACTGCATCCTCATGAAATGGCAACAATCAGTTACAATCCACAATTACCTCTCATTATCCAAGTCATTTATGCAGGTAAATTAAATTTATTTGAGTAATCATTCCTTCATCTCTAGTTTTAGAGTCCGCCAATATTTCCTCTCTTCAGTGATAGAATAACAAGTTTAATTATACTGCTAATTTTCTTCTGTGTAATGGCTGAAGTCCAACGCTACTGATTACAAATGTCATAAACTTCAAGCTTAGGCAGTTCTTTTAGGTCACACATCGCGTATGTGTCTGCATTAATGCTGCAGAGTACACAGCTTCCTGCATGATTGGCTTAACTGTTGCAAATTGAAATCCACTGATGAATGCCAAGAGTCAGACGGGCGCCAGTGTTTTAAAGCAGATCGCACTTGGCTGATACCAGAACGACTAGGAATATGTGAATCACCATGAACAAACTTCTTGATTACCATGTTAGCACTGAATCGAACATAACAAACATGTCATAATATAGGCAGTATGAATATTTTGAATAGAAGGAAAGTAAAGAAACTGACATTTGATGATTTATTTGAAAATTATTGGGGTCATTTAAATTCATGAAACAATAATCGAGTTTCTTTATGATGAATGTAAATATTTTACAAATGTTGGTATGGAATTGGATTAGATAAGTATAAAAGAATATTTCCAAAAGTATATCTCCAGTTACTTAAACCGTAAGATGTAACTATTGACCTCTGATTTTAGAATTCTAGCATAGACAGTGATCATTCACTTGCTCTCACTCCTGGCTAATTCTAGGTTAGTATATTATTTCAACTCTCACTACATTTCGTCGATCCATCCTCCAAGAATGATTCAACTTCTGGTATACTCACTTAAATGGATATTAAAAAAAGTTACCATGTCAGACAGGTCTTGAAACAGGAAGCATACACGACTGATGATAAAGTGTATTCAGTCTCCTATAAACTGTGATAGCAAGTAATGTATTCTGTTAGTTTTCATGGACGCCAGCCAGTGAATACAACTAATATATTCAATGACTGATAAAAAATCACTCCACATAGGTAATGAACTGTGTAGTTGCAGATGATGATGGTGATGATGATGATTTTATTCGAAGCCGTTATCATAGTCATCTCAAACACCATGATTATCGTCGTCATCGTCTTGGTGGAATCATGTATCTTAGTTATCATGAAGGAAATGAAGTAAAATGGTAACGGTATAAATTATTTCCATTCATATGCACTTGGTTTGGTTGGCTTACTTCGGTCATATAATAAATATACAGTAACTGTATTTTAATTTTTTTTACAATTTGCTTTACGTCGCATCAGAGCCTCCGTGGCTCAGGCGGCAGTGCAGCGGCCTCTCACCGCTGGATTACGAGATTAAAATTCCAGTTACTCCATGTGAAATTTGTGCTGGACTAAGTGGAGGCGGGGTAAGATTTTCTCCGGGTACTCCGGTTTTTCCGATCATACTCCATTCCAGCAAAACTCTCCAATATCATTTAATTCTATTCCTGGCCTTGTTGATGACTGGAAACAGGCTGAGGATTTTAATTTCATTTACAACACGCTGACATAGGTAGGTCTTACGGCGACGATGGGATAGAAAAAGGCTAGGAGTGGGAAGGAACAGCCGACACATTGATTGAGGTACATTGCCATCATTTGCCTGGTGTGAAAATGAGAAACCACGGAAATCATCTTCATGGCTGCCGGCAGTGTGCTCCGAACCCATTATCTCCCGAACGCAAGCACACAGCTCCGCGTTCCTAACCACATCGCCAAAGTACTCGGTTTTATTTTTAGAAACTAATAAACTAATGTGATGTGAGTTTTGTGAAATCTCTATCTCTGTTGCTTTTGAAATAAATAACATCATTTGAGTTTGTACGGTACCAAAACTGGCATATTCCTTTTATACTATTCAAATGTAGTGCCATTAAAATCAACAGCATTCCCATTACCCTGCAGACAGATTTAGAGGAAGCAGACATGTACACCGCGCATATTCTCGTATATCAAACAAGGCCGTAAAAGTTACATATGATACCTAGCAAATTGTGCCGCGGGGTTAACTGCGATTCCTCCGTATATCAACAGAGCACAGTGGACCTCTATTATGACCTGAAGTTATAATGTACAGACTGTGTTTTCTTTCAATAGAAAGGTACAGCCTGATGATAATTCAGTTTACTCTATACATTGACTGTTTGATCGCTGGGTATTTTCTTTTGTAACTGTGAATCTTAATTCAATTTTAACTCGCGCTTTTAACTTTTGATTTCAGCGTACCGAACATATATGTTCCATATAGCCGAAATAACAACAACAATTATTAATATAATATTATTAATAAAATAATAATAAATAATTGAATCAAATAATATCAAATGAATATTAAGAATTATCAGCATGTTACGCAGGCAGTACTGAACTCATTGCCACTGATGAGACGAAAATGTCTGATCTCATTTCACATGTCAAGAATGTTAGTGCTTGAATGGAACCTTAGATTAACATAAACAAGACCGAAGTAATGGTTGTTAATAGAGCCGAGAAATCAGCCAGCATAGAAATTTTCAACGCATTGGGGAACGTCTCAGAAAGGCTATACCTCGGTTCAGTCATTTCCATTTCAGGTAGCTCTGCTTCTGAGATTAAGTGAATGACTTATATGACCAAAAATGTAATGAGGAATTTGTCTCTTATGATAGAATCGCTATATCTTTTTTTAGCGTTGAAAATGAGAGTAGTATCCAGTTGGGTATGTTCAGTTTTCTTCTGTAAATTCGAAATGTGTAATCTCGCGTTACAGGGCTGAAGAAAATTGATTATTTGGAAATGTGGTGCAGGCGTAAAGTACTGCGCATACCTAGGACAAAATTTTGCACCACTGATTCCATTGTTAAACAGCCCGACCTCAGATTAACATTATCGTTAACATATAAACAAAGATTGGACACACTATGCGACGTGGGAATGGCAGAAAAGAAAAGTTGATCATTTCTGAAAATGTTCCTGCCAAGAGAGATCGCTCTATTGTTCAGAAATAATAAAAAATATAACTGGATTGAAACTCTTTGGTGCAGCACGTCCGACTGAAAACCACAAGAGATGAAGACAATTGAGCAATAGCCTCCTCGGAGATGACGAACCTCAGTATTTAGAGAGCGAGAAGAAAAGGAGCAGTATGTGAATAGAGTAGAAGGACTGGTGGGTAACAATCTGAAATAGAGCTTCAGCTGCTTACGTATCTGGATGGAAACGGCGTGAAATCTGTATTTCTCACCATCTGAAATATCATGCGAAAGTTCTTTATTCAAATGTCATTTGATTTCAGTATACTTGTACTAAATAAGTAATTTTTGACCCATGAAATTTTTCTGCAAATAATATAACAAGAAAACATATCTTGAGCCAAGGAAATAATAATAATAATAATAATAATAATAATAATAATAATAATAATAATAATAATAATAATAATAAAAAGAAATATTTGTGTTTTGTGTGTGTGTGAGTGTGTGTGTGTGTTCACGCGCACGCGATGCCCACCCTAATCTACAGCACGCAGAGGTCTGAAATTTTTAACATAGGTAGATGGAACTGGGTATGAATGCACCTCGAAGCCGGAATTTTCATTTCCACCTTCGTTGGTGATTTATGAATGAAAAACCATTGTAAAACGTGCATGGGCATATGACAATCCAACGTGCTGTCACCAAGATTAAATGCATAGATTCACTGTCGCTAGGCAACGTACATAAGATAGGTAATACAAGTCAACGATCCATTTTACGTCCATGTTGTAGGCAGCCAGTTTTGTTCTTATATGGAGTGAAGGCATATGACGCTGTTGATGATGATCCGTCCATCGGATAGGGATGTAAAGTCTTGAGCTATTTGAGAGGAGTAGGCTACGTGCCGGCGCCAGGTTTCATTCTCTTCATTCTTATTATCATATATCATGCCATTCATTTCATCTCATTAACTGTTCTGATGAGCTTGACGTCATGAAAGTCATCCGGTCTTAAAAATTCGCTACAAAGATTCATTTCACTTCATACCCAAACCCCGTAGAGAAAGGGGACAAGGGTTGGACATGTATACATTTAGAGGAAACATATAGGACACAAGATAGGTGATAATAATAATCAACAAGGAATAATACATACACTATGTGATCAAAAGTATCCGGACACCTGGCTGAACATGGCGTACAAGTTCGCGGTGCCCTCCATCGGTAATGCTGGAATTCAATATGGTGTTGGCCCACCCTTAGCCTTGACGAGAGCTTCCACTCTTGCAGGCATACGTTCAATCAGGTGCTGAAAGGTTGCTTGGGGGAATGGCAGCCCATTCTTCACGGAGCACTGCACTGAGGAGAGGTAGCGATGTCGGTCGGTGAGGCCTGGCACGAAGTCGGCGTTCCAAAACATCCCAAAGGTATTCTATAGGATTCAGGTCGGGACTCTGTGCAGGCCAGTCCATGACAGGGATGTTATTGTCGTGTAACCACTCCGCCACAGGCCGTGCATTATGAACAGGCATTCGATCGTGTTGAAAGATGCAATCGTCATCCCCGAAGTGCTCTTCAACAGTGGGAATCAAAAAGGTGCTTAAAACATCAATGTAGGCCTGTGCTGTGATAGTGCCACGCAAAACAGCAAGGGGTGCAAGACCCCGTCATGAAAAGCACGACCACATCATAACAACACCGCCTCCGAATTTCACTGTTGGCAATACACACGCTGGCAGATGACGTTCACCAGGCATTCACCATACCCACACCCACACCATCGCATTGCAACATTGTGTACCGTGATTCGTCATTCCGCACAACGTTTTACCACTGTTCAATCGTCCAATGTTTACGCTCCTTACACCAAGCGAGGCGTCGTTTGGCATTGACCAGCGAGATGTGTGGCTTATAGGCAGCCGCTCGACCATGAAATCCAAGTTTTCTCACCTCCCGCCGAACTGTCATAGTACTTGGAGTGGATCCTGATGCAGTTTGGAATTCCTGTGTGATGGTCTGGATAGATGCCTGCCTATTACACTTGACGACACTCTTCAACTGTCGGCGGTCTCTGTCGGTCAACAGACGAGGTCTGCCTGTACGCTTTCGTGCTGTACGTGTCCCTTCACGCTTCCACTTCACTACCACATAAGAAACAATGGACCTAGGGATGTTTAGGAGTGTGGAAATCTCGCATACAGACTTCTGACACAAGTGACACCCAATCATCTGACCACGTTCGAAGTCCATGAGTACCGCGGAGCGTCCCATTCTGATCTCTCTCGATGTCTAATGACTACTAAGGTCGCTGCTATGGAGTACCTGGCAGTAGGTGGCAGCACGATGCACCTAAGATAAAAAAACGTATGTTTTGGGGGGTATCGGGATACTTTTGATCACATAGTGTATATTTTAAATCCATTGAATAGGAAGTCGTTTTCCTTCATTAATTGTCTGTCTGTCTGTCTGTCTGTCCGTCTGTGTGTATGTGCGATGCCCAGCCAAATCTACGGCACGCAAAGTTCTGAAGTGTTTGTCGTAGTTGGGCACAGCTTTTCACCGAAACGCATGGCTGTGCCTAAGAGCAATAAATTCTTGCACCAAGACCTGGAGCTGTCAGTGTCATCAACAAGCAACATTAACAAGAATTTCTCGGTTTTCTACAAATTTAAAACTCTATCGACACGGCATGTCAAACAGATGAGGTTGTCAACTACACGACGGAGATTTCGAACAATTTGGAGTCACCTGGAGTAGACATTTCGCGAGCGAAGTAATATTCATTCCCCGGATTCATATAATTTCTTCGGATATATCGATTCAATTTAGATGTCTAGAGCTCCCCCCGTTTGTTTGAGTTTGGCTATGTGCATCAACAAGGCGCAATGACAATTGCTTAAAGTTGTAGGACTCCTTAGAAAACGGTCCTTTTGCCGCCGTCAGCTGTGCGTGGATTGTTCAAGAATTTGAAAGGCAAACGCACTATACATCTTACCTCCAACTGGAAGGACTAATATAGTTTATCCCGAAGCTCTATAAGGAAACAATAGTTTTTGTATTATATAACATGGATTTTTACATTTTTTAATATTATCAACCCGGTACCTTAAAGATTGAAAGTAACTATATAATAAAAATAAAATAATGTATGCCATCCCTTTTACGTCAAAACGATGTGAGTTAATGAATATAATGTTTTAATTTGCTTTTTAGTAAATGGTTTAGAAATATCTAACGGTTGAATTAATAAACGCGGACAAATGCTAGTAATAATAATAATAATAAAAATTCATAATGATGATTCTTCTTATTCTTGGTCTCCCCATTATTATTACTATTATAATTTCTCGCTGTTATTGACGGGTTGGTTTTTGCTCTGTTGTAGGAAAGATATCTTCGTAATCTCTTCGGTAGTTACGCTGTCTATTGTGCGATATGTGGCAGGATAGTAGGCAATTTACACGCTAATTAATAATAGTTAGTTAAATCAGACGTGTCGACAGTTCAGTCAACCGGTGGGCTCAGCGCCGATCTTGGAGGGGCCCAGTCTCTCACGGTATAATTCATTTACTCCGTTATTTCAAAGGTAACGGAATACGTGTACAGGACAAACCCTGTCGTTGTTTCAATGTCATACGGCATTGTTAGCCTCACGCTTGTCCTCTAATTGTTTCATTGATATTTTACAGACACATTCCTATCGCAGAGCACTCCTGGACGTCTCTCTGCTGTTTCTCCACCTTGTATGGATTTTGAAGTCACTTCCATCGCAATACCTCCGTTCTGTTCTGTAACCTAGCACAAGTTGTCTCATTTCCTATTTATGTTTCGAGACTAGCAATCACTTTGCAATATATATAGAGGGGGACATATTTATTGGATATAAAGAATACAGTCTATGGTTTACAACGACAAATAAAAACAATTGTGTTTTGAATCGTCAATATTGAGTTTCTCCACACTGACCATGACTTGTAGAATATTTTTCGTTTCGTGAACAGGTGGTTTTTAGTCTACTCTACTCCAACTAAAAGGTTCTCTCACGATCCAGTGACAGAGAAATGATTAAAACTAAGAAAGAACTGTGAGCGCGAGCCCATTTTATTACACGAACATGAACCTCCTATGCAGTAATATAGTCCATAAAGCGGTTTATCTGAACATCTCATAAACTAACAGTTGCAGTTGAAGAAATACGGTACAGCTCTGGTAGACTGCGATCCCCCAACTCCCGGGATGGAGAACATAAACCGAATGTTTGTCATAATGAGTGTAAGGTGATAAGGAAGTGTGCGAAGTGACTGAGGTCAGAAGTAAGCAGTTTCAAGGTCAGCATAGCGAGATGGGGCTACACTGATGTCCACAGGAATAAGGAGAAGATCAGACTGTAATACCACTATGTCACTGTCCGCCATGTCCATCTTCGTGCACGGAAAACGAATGCATTGAAAATATGCGAACAATATTACCGATAATAAACGTTTACATTGGTGCTTTCACTGCCTGGATTATTAGACATGATGTTGTTTTGATTTTTGTCGTTTGAAGGAGATAGGTAAACTGTTAGATCAGTCGTAGTCGTGGTCGATTGAGATTCCCTTCTGAGGACGCAAAGCAATGTCTTCGCGAAACGTGAGTTCCTACAGTTCGCTCTTTTCACACGACAAAAAGCAAATGAAATCGATGTGTATTTTTGTCTCTGACACAAGAATATATAATCTCGAACCAAATCCCATGCCGCCATAGATTTGATTGGTCTTGGCCTACCAAGTGCCCACTGCTCTTCCCAAAGGCCTGTCAGGAACGCGATCTCAGCGCGATGAATCCTCTCGGCAGTTATACTTGGTTTCGTAGACCGGGGCCACTATATCTCCGTCAGATAGCTCCTCAATTGTTTACACATAGGCTGAGTGCACCCAGAACCAGCCGTCAGATACAGGTAAACAATCCTCACCGGAACTATAATCGACGTCATTGCATCAAAGTAAGGGGCAGGCGAACTATCCCTAGGCCTCGGGGCCGGCCGAGTTTATCTAAGGCAAATTTTATTGTTGTAATTATATTACCCTCAGTATTATAAACTTTTCCATCGTGGACTGCCACTTCAAGGTTTATATTTGACTAGCTGATGTACCCGTGCTTCGCTACGGGATTCTCGGAAAAACTGACTTTATGGTTTTCCTAACTGAAGTCAAGATAGGCCATTACAGAAACGTCAGCAGGAAAGTGGCGATTAAAAGCAATGTTATCATATAAAATAATCGATCAAATGAAAAACCGCACATTTCCACACTTTTAACGAACAACACTACGGTGCCGATCTAACAGTCCAAAGTTCCAGAGCTGGGATGACCAAGCTGCAGACAGCCATGAATACTCCTCTACCGTCATTCCGTGAAATATGCACACTGCTCATTCCAATCACTGCTGCGGAGTAGGGATTGGATACTATGATGAACCAGTGTGTTACGTACCAGTAGTATCAGAAAATTTATGAACCAGAGGAATGGCATGCTAAAGAAGAAATCTAACTCCCCAGCTACTTCCCGCCAATATTCAGGCAGGCTGTTACACTCGGTACGACCTGGCGACTTGGCTGTGTGGTTAGGGGCGCGCAGCTGTGAGCTTGCATCCGAGGGATAGTGGATTGGAACCCCATCGTCGGCAGCCCTGAAGATGGTATTCCATAGTTTCCAATTTTCACACCAGGCAACCTGGGGCTGTACCTTAATTAAGGCCAAGGCCGCTTTCTTCACACTCCTAGCCCTTTCCTATCCCATCGTCGCTGTAAGACTTATCTGTGTCGGTGCGACGTAAGGCAAATTTAAAAAATACTCGGTACGCAACAGTAATCCTATCTATCGGAGAAGGGTGGCAACAGAAGACACAAACACATCACAACAAACAATGGTCAATGTAATGTTATTGTTGATCAATATTATGAGCTTTCTATATTGTAGGCCTTCACATTTAGTTTTCTTTCGATTCTGTGACTTGTAAAATTATTTATAGCATAAACTGTAGTTCCTTATGCTCCGACTTTACATACCGATTTTCATTAAATTTTCTTTACCCATTTTTTCGTGACTCGGCGCTGATATGGACTTAGTAACAAAAATCCAAAATTCATGAATATCTTTGTGATCATAACCGGTACGGTAACAATGTATCAGACAGAAATGATTGGAAATTTAATACTATATAACTTTAGTTATGTAGTATTTACCAATACGACCTCTAATGACAAATATTTGATAATTAAATTTCAGGCCTTCCCCTATACTACCATTTTTCTCAGTGTGAATACAATTATTTATGAGTTAGATTGTAGCGATTTATTCCCCAACTTCGCCTACCGATTTTCGTTAAGATACGACCACTAATAACATACATATTTGACAATTTTCAGGCCTGCCCCTAAAGTACCATTTCAGTCACCGTGAATACAATGTATTTATGGCCCAGATTATAGCGACTTATTATCCGACTTTGCCTACCGATTTTCATTTAGATACGACCACCAATAACATAAATATTTGAGAATTTAATTTTAGGCCTTCCCCTAAACTACTATTTCACTCATCGTGAGTAAATTTATTTATAGCCTAGATTGTAGCGACTTATTCCCCGACTTTTCATACCGATTTTCATTCAATTCTATTCAGCCGTTTTCTCGTGATGCGTGTACGTACATACAGATAGACAGACAGAAATTACGGAAAAGAAAAAAAGTACATTTCCTTGTTACTGTGGAAACGACTGGTACAGAAATACTATCATTTTTAAGTTCTGAGCAATGTACAGACAAAACTCTTATTTTATATATATATATAGATAAATCTAGTCACCTGACATTCCAAAAATTAACTTGTTCAAAGGAAGCCATATCTGCTATGGGACACGACAATGGTTCAACAAGCTAGTCAGATACTTGCAATATAGTTAAACTTATCCGGTAGGCCTACCCTTACGACAGTGATTTAATGACAAAGGGCACACGCCACGAGTAACAATACAGAAACTGTAGAGCTTGGGAAGAAACCAGGGGTAAGAAAACAAAAACCTTAGATGAGTAATTTCCAACATCGATATTGAAGTATACAATATCACATATTACTTAAATACCTGCGTTCACATTAGTTAACTCTCATTTTGATTCTCGTCTCCATCCTTGCTGTTGAGCTCATCAGGAGACGAAATCTCTTCACCACTGTTTGTCTTCCGCGAGCGTTTCGGCATCGCTCCAAGATAGTCATCAAGTTTCAGTTCGTTGGTAAATGTTCGCCGCCTGGTGTTCCGTGAACGAACTCTAGTTTTTCTGGCTACTGAAGGGACCCACTGCATGCCACTGCATGACTACTGGAGTCATGCGATGTCAAGGCACGTGCAGAACGTGGCTAGCAATCGGGAGTCGACGGTGTGGTACAGTGATGTGTAGGGTCAGCAAGCGCTTCTTTGTTGGTGATTTAGTCAATAGACCGTATCTTTAGACTACGATTATATTAAACAATGATCTTTCCTAGGGTACTAGCAGCCATCTTTTACGTCTCGCTTGCACGTATTGCGGTTTGGACGATGATATAATGCAGACGCAATTTGATGCTGAGAGACATGGAATCTGCTGTCCAGACTGGTTCGAGTTGGTGAAAGGCAGCTGCAGCCTACTTGATGCAAGTGCCGACTGCTATATCTGCATCGCCATCGTGAGAGATGAAGGTAGAGTATGGTAGGAAAATTTATAGACAGTCTGAAACCGAGTGGTATTAATGCTTGTGTTGGCTTGTATGCTAGCGGTTCAACCAACGGTAACACACCCGCTGGGATTTCATCAAGTTCTGGTACTTTGTTGATCGCAAGGGCCTTCAGAGTGCCTTTAGTTTTACCTACCGTGTTGCCAGTGGATCAGCAGTTCATCAAGTGCATCATCGTAATAAAAGTTATATGCTGCTGGTGAGTCAGATTGTTTGAGAATGTCTTGTAAGCATTCAGTTCATCGTCTGTCCTGTTCAGCATCCGTTAATAGGCGTTTTTCGTGCTTGTCTTTAATTGGAACGCTGAATTTGTCGTGTTCTCGTGTGAGATCTTTAACGATCCGGCAGGGTTTCTGAGCTCCCTTGTTCTGCGGCGTTTTGTGATTTTGCTCTTTTCTGCAGTAGCCAGTCTTTCATGTCATGACGACATGATTTTTAAACTCCACAGTCGTGTTCAGTATACCATTGGGTAACTTGGTTCTGTTCGTCGTTCGTGTTTGATTCGCTTATCTTCTACTCAACACGTTACCTTTCGTCAAACGATCCCACATATTTTGTCATTATCCATTGACTTTTGTGCGTCCTTCGACGAGGTCCAGTGATTTCTTTCTGCATTGTTCTGGATGGTGGAATTGACAGAGGTCTACTGTTTTTTCAGATCAGGTAGTCTGGTGAGGAATTAGAATCAATTTCGAGGGCGAAGGTACCTCAAAGTTCGATTCTGGTGTTTCCCTATTGCAGACGGTCGTACAAGCGTGAGTGTTAATTGATGTTTGAACTTCAGATTTAGGTCCTCCCTTGCTTAATAACGATCTAAGCCACAGTCTGCTTCCCGATATGCTCAGGCATCATGGAGGGATATTCTGCATCTGTGGCTAATTGAAATGTGGTCAATCTCAGTAAGTGTTCGATCCTACAGAGATCTCTAAGTCTTCTTGTGATTACTAAGATGTTGAAAGTGGCGTTGGTAACACAAAGAACATTGTAATCACAGAGGGAGATTAATCTTTCACAATTGTCACTTAGGCAGTCGGATGATGCGAATGGCCCAACATCTCTTTCCACTCTACGTAAGTCAACACCGTAACTGTGTACTAAAATAACTGAGGACAGTACTGAAGTCTGTTTGTGAATCAAATACAAGAAGAAGTAGGGTGAGAGATCCAGGCTGGTACAACGTGAGCACTGTCCCTGTAGTAACATAGGTGACTCTTATTCGATAGAGAATCACTTCTAAAATCCTCAGGCAGCGAACCCCATTAAATGTTTGTTCCGACATTGTCATTATCAGTATGAGTTGCTCTAGTGTTATCAGCGCTAGTGATGGCGATTATTTTGCTAGTAGAGTTATCCACCTTTTATTCAGCTGTAGAAGTTTTAATAGGGCAGGGTTGCTAGCACTTACCCAAACAATTCCTTTATCAGAGCTTGGGATCGGCGACAGTAACTGAAGGGTTACTCAGTTCACCTAGTAACAACGGCAGGCGGAGTTATTTTGATCGAATGCAAGTATTAAAACAAATTTTTAAGTGTACGTTTAATATTGTTATACTTAAAATTTGTGCAAAAACACTGCAAATTCGTGTGAAAAAATGCCAAGTACAATAAATGAAATTTGAAATTTTGATTTACATATTACACTGACTGACAGAGCAAATGCAACACCAAGAAGGAGTGGTCAGAACTTTATGCCAATTGCAGGGTAGACTGATGTCACTGAGGTATGCTCATGATGTGAAATGCGCCGCTGTGCTGCGCACGTAGCGAACGATAAATGGGACACGGCGTTGGCGAATGGCCCACTTCGTACCGTGATTTCTCAGCCGACAGTCATTGTAGAACGTGTTGTCGTGTGCCACAGGACACGTGTATAGCTAAGAATGCCAGGCCGCCGTCAACGGAGGCATTTCCAGCAGACAGACGACTTTACGAGAGAAGGGCAGGTTGGTCGCTTCGTCAAATCGCAGCCGATACCCATAGGGATGTGTCCACGGTGCAGCGCCTGTGGCGAAGATGGTTGGCGCAAGGACATGTGGCACGTGCGAGGGGTCCAGGCGCAGCCCGAGTGACGTCAGCACGCGAGGATCGGCGCATCCGCCGCCAAGCGGTGGCAGCCCCGCACGCCACGTCAACCGCCATTCTTCAGCATGTGCAAGACACCCTGGCTGTTCCAATATCGACCAGAACAATTTCCCGTCGATTGGTTGAAGGAGGCCTGCACTCCCGGTGTCCGCTCAGAAGACTACCATTGACTCCACAGCATAGACGTGCACGCCTGGCATGGTGCCGGGCTAGAGCGACTTGGATGAGGGAATGGAGGAACGTCGTGTTCTCCGATGAGTCACGCTTCTGTTCTGTCAGTGATAGTCACCGCAGACGAGTGTGGCGTTGGCGTGGAGAAAGGTCAAATCCGGCAGTAACTGTGGAGCGCCCTACCGCTAGACAATGCGGCATCATGGTTTGGGGCGCTATTGCGTATGATTCCACGTCACCTCTAGTGCGTATTCAAGGCACGTTAAATGTCCACCGCTACGTGCAGCATGTGCTGCGGCCGGTGGCACTCCCGTACCTTCAGGGGCTGCCCAATGCTCTGTTTCAGCAGGATAATGCCCGCCCACACACTGCTCGCATCTCCCAACAGGCTCTACGAGGTGTACAGATGCTTCCGTGGCCAGCGTACTCTCCGGATCTCTCACCAATCGAACACGTGTGGGATCTCATTGGACGCCGTTTGCAAACTCTGCCCCAGCCTCGTACGGACGACCAACTGTGGCAAATGGTTGACAGAGAATGGAGAACCATCCCTCAGGACACCATCCGCACTCTTATTGACTCTGTACCTCGACGTGTTTCTGCGTGCATCGCCGCTCGCGGTGGTCCTACATCCTACTGAGTCGATGCCGTGCGCATTGTGTAACCTGCATATCGGTTTGAAATAAACATCAATTATTCGTCCGTGCCGTCTCTGTTTTTTCCCCAACTTTCATCCCTTTCGAACCACTCCTTCTTGGTGTTGCATTTGCTCTGTCAGTCAGTGTAGTTTGAGGAGGGAGAGACATTTTGACAGGGTATTATCTCCTGTT
Source organism: Anabrus simplex (assembly GCF_040414725.1). Classification (NCBI taxonomy): domain Eukaryota; kingdom Metazoa; phylum Arthropoda; class Insecta; order Orthoptera; family Tettigoniidae; genus Anabrus; species Anabrus simplex. The sequence goes on from NC_090265.1 coordinate 1,401,120,955, forward strand.
GGGGAAACCAAAAGTATAATTTAGAGATCTACTGCCTTATTTATCTATTTATTACTTTAATTATTTATTTATTTATTTTATGTTATTGTATTTATTTACTGTATGTCCCAATAACTACTTTTACGATTTTCGGAGAAGCTGAGGTGCCAGAAATTAGACCCGCAGAAGCTCTTTTACGTGTCAGTAAATCTACCGACACGAGGCTGACTTATATGAGCACCTTCAAATACCACCGGACTGGGCCAGGATCGAACATGCCAAGTTGCGGTCAGAAGTCCAGTGCCTTAACCGTCTGAGCCACTCAGCCCGGCTATATATTTATTTGCTCCCTGGTTCACAACAGTGTGAAATCATCCCAATTCTAGTAAACCCACATTAATTCATCGCTGTTCGGGCAAAGTGTTATATCTCACAATGCTAACGTGTAAAGTAAAATGAACCTTAAGTACATTATGCTGTAGGGGTGTGTAAATAAGTCATACAAACATACATTTCTAAAGTGCGGTACGGTAAGGTTCATTTTACTTTAAAAGTAAAGATAGGGAAATGAACACCACGAATATTATTCTGACGGGCTGAATACCCATATGTGGCTGAGAGGCGTGACCAGTCTTAAAAGAAATAATGGATGGGAGGAGAATTGTGGGATATAACCTTTTGCCCGAACAGCGACGAATTACTTTCGGCATCATGCTAATCTAATTATAGTGCAACATTAAACGATTTTCTAATATATTATTGCAAGATTTCTAATTACAGTATTTTTTTACGATTATGAGGCTGAACTAAATTAACGTAGAGTCATAGGGAGTGTACCCTGTCAGTCATGTTATTCTCGTGTCAGTGTGTTGAAAACATCTAAGAACTGTTTGATAGGCAAAGTTAGGTCTAATGTTTGTTTCCTCAGAACAGATCTGTTGTAGCTTTTACACAATCTGTAAAGTGGTGAATTGTTGTGTGAGGTAGTGTGTGCTTTCTCATACTTGAATGTAGTATTTAGCTTCGAATGCAGTTATGCCACTGAATATTTAAATTCACTAGAATTCACTTCGCAGGACATACTAATCAGGTTCTAATTCGAAAGGGAATATTCTTGTACCTAGGCAGCACGTTCCTTAAATGCGGGATGACGGGGCGAGTTGGCTGTGCAGTTAGGGGCACGCGGCTATGAGCTTGCATCCGGGACATAGTGGGTTCGAATCCTACTGTAGGCAGCCCTAAAAATGGTTTACCGTGGTTTCCTATTTTCACACCAGGCAAATGCTGGGGCTGTACCTTAATTAAGGCCACGGCCACTTCCTTCCAACCCCTAGGCATTTCCTCTCCCGTCGTCGCTAAAAGACCTGTGTCGGTATGACGTAAAGCCACTAGCAAGGAAAGAATGCCGGATGACACAGTATAAGATATCATTCTCCCGCATTAGAGCCATTTACTTTATTACCTTCGTCTCATTTTGATCACTCCTTTTTTCTTTCCTAAATTGCACAATTTTGCACCAGGATACATTAGATCATCCCTGAAAGTGTTTTCTTCTTGGTAAAAAAAAAAAAGGATATCCCTCTCCTCCTCGAGTAGATTTAAGTTATTTTTGTTATTCAGAAGAGTGCTCTTGAGAGCCTTTTTATTTTTATTGTTTTATCTGTGAGTTACAATGGTCATCTCCTCGTGGCTCGCTTTGTGCGCTGATGAAGGGTTTCCGTGTCGCCAGCCATTCATTACCCCACTGCGTGGCGTGTGGTGCCACTACATACTGCGACCTCTATGGGCCAATAGGAACCGTGCGCGTTGTGCTTCTCGTCTTAGCGAATCGCCAATTTTGTAAATACGCAGATTATCTAGCGACATCTTATCACTTAATATGTAGAGGGTGACAGATCTACTTTAAATGAAGCGCTCTTCACAAGAACAACCATAATCCATTAAAGTAGACTTTGAGGTTAGGGAAGACTGTACCATGGAACCGTTTTTCATTTCTTTGTATCTTTCGTAGTGAAATATTTGACTATATAAACGCTGAATATAGATATCGAGGTTATATTTATAGCTTATAGCTTATATTTTATCTTTTTTACGGTTATATTAACGGTAAGCAAAATAATTTGAAACGAGATGTAAAGTGTTGCGTGGTGTAGCATGATCAAATACCATGAAACACATGAAGTATATGCCTAGATGGAGTTAGCTGTAAATAAGAATTTGAAATGTACTATTTCAAAATCATTCATCATTGTCACAAATCTTTTAAAAATACGTAAAACTCAGGCATTTTCAAAATATATATGGAGAACAATTTCTTAGTTGCAAACATCACAAATTTAACCTTTTGGAATCTTTGGACCAGCTATTTATTGATTGTTCCATAACTCAGGTTAATTTTTACTGCCGACTCGGGAGGTTCGATAGTGACATTTTTTGTCAAAGCATGGTCCATTACTGCGATAGTTTTTACAGTACATCAACACACTATTTTTTTCTATTTATTTTTGCTGTCTACTCTTGGGTTATATCAGAAAGTTTCATCTTCTGAGATTCGAAATTCTTGCAAACATCTTGACAGTATACATCACATTTCTTTCACCCAGTGGGGTATATTTTTCCAAAGGAACCTTTGGCTAAAACGTATTCTGAATGCCCTAATTTTTATCCCCCTCCCAATTCAAGATGGCGGACACAATCTGCCAGACGAGCTAGATAATTGAATTTTGGCAAAATTATTCCGTTTAGCCTGTAACGGAAGGAAAAATTGCAAGATGTTCGAATGTTCAACTTTTTACCTCCGAAACTATCAAAATATCGAGACAATTTTAATGACTGTGCCGAACTTGGTTTTGAGAAATTTGAGGCTAAACGGTAAGTCATATCACAAAGTGGATAACATAATCGTTGACCAATTCGGAGTGATCCACAAATTTGGTGCTATGACTTTTGGTCGTATCTAGATACCTTATACGTTAGAAAGAGCTGCACTTTTCGGTACACTTAGAGGAAAGTATCATCAAATTTGGCAACAGATTGGCACGAACAGTGACGATAAGCGAGTCAAATTATATGATTCTAGCTACTATCTATAAGTAAGCGAAAAATAAAGCAACGTGTGAAAACTGTACCCAAATTTCACGCTATTCATAGTATCTAACCCAATCTAACGCATATATTGAGAAGATAGGGGAAAATGTCAATAGGCCAACCATATAAACCCTAAAAACTGCATCTGATTGTGCAATCCCTTTGTCGATGTGGTGTACCGTTTAGCAGCAGTTAAGCTTGAAATGAAGGTCTGCAGTTATAAACGTACATATACTTTAGTATATCAATATTTGTACATTGAAGTCGATTTGTAGTTAAAGAGAAAGTGGGGGGTGGGGCTGCCATTATAATTAAAACTCCCCAAATTTGTGCTGAATATCAGCAGGAGAGGGGTCTGCTATTGTAATCAAAGCTCCCCTCATCGACTGTCAAATGCAGTGACTGGCAGTAGGAAATGGAACCTGCAGTTTTGGTGAAAACTTCCCTACTTGACTCTATCCGCCAGTAGTCAAGAGTGTCCGCCATTGTAAACAAAAATGCCTAACTAGAATGTGACTGATAGTAGGCAAAGTAGCCTCTGTTTTAATCCAAACTCCACAACTCGAATGTGAGTGGCATTAGGGAAGACGACCAGCCATTATTGTGAGTACTCCCTAGCACGACTGTGTCTGTTAGTAGGAAAGCGTGCCTCACATTGTAATGAAGACACCCCAATTCGATTGTAATGGGTAATCCGCAAGGGTGCCTGCTATTATAATGAAAGCACCCCAACACATTTGTGGCTAGTACTATGTATGTGAGCCTACCGTTAAAGTAAAAATTCCCGAACTCGATTGTGAATGTCATTAGGAAACGTTGCCTGCCATTACCATAAAAACTTCCCGACGCGCACCTTACATGGGAAACAACGTATAGGGTCCTCTGGGTGGTGTTTCTAGGATAACGTTCAGGGACATGCATGTAATAAATTCTTAATAGCTGCGTGAACATTAAATTACATAGAAATCCGTATAGAATTTAGAAAACCATAGCGAATCGGGGGTACATTTGCTAGTTTTGTATAATATTATTACATATTACATTTAACACATTGCTGGGGCTCATAAAAGATATTGCGTTAGATTTTTAATTTCCTAAAATTCAACCTCGGATCAACCCGCATCGACCAGGTTTAGCGAATCGAAACGATTGTGTCCCTTGAAATATGAAAAATTATCACTAAGTGGAACGGAGAAATGTACCACTTTTCTATACTAATATTATAACGAAGAAAAATTTGTTTGTTTGTAACGAATAGACTCAAAAACTACTGAACGGATTTTAAAAATTACTTCACCTATAGAAAGCTACATTGCCAGCGAGTAACATGGGCTGTATTTTATTTTGAAAACAATTCAAGATGGGGGGCACAGGGGGAGATATAAAAATAATAGGCTAATACAGGCTAAATATCTAATTTGTCGTATAAGGACGGGACAAAGCTCAATTTAATCCTTTTGACGCAAAGAACAAAACTCAGTAAGCCCTACGGGCCGGAAAACCATGTTTTAAGGCCCTAAAACCAACCGTTACGGAGATATTGGCACCACATTACCCCTGCTCTAGGAATCGGATAAAGTAATGAACTGCCGTAACCATGCCAACGTCAACTCCAGGACTCTACAGCAGCGAAATTATCTGCAATAAATCACAAAAACCTAACATGTTACAGACATGAAAATTGACATTTGGAATCGCCTTGAAGAATAAAAGATCACAAATATTCGTTTCCAGGGAGGGGGGCGGGGGTTGTGTGAAAAGAAGTGAGGAAGGAGTTGAATTATTTATATGAGGATACATATATCTCAACAAATTAAAATGTTACAGACTTTAAAGTTATTTCTTCGAATTTTCTTTACAGATAAACACACTTTTTGGAAAATCCACTTAAGGGGTGAAAAGAATAAAAAGGGGGTGAATTTTTAACCTAAGTATCTTCTTCTTCTATCGCTTTACCCACACCTGTGGGGTTGCGGGTGCGAACCGTGTCGCAAATGTGGATTTGACCCTGTTTTACGGCTGGATACCCTTCGTGACGGCAACCGTATGTGTAGGGATGTAATCCATACTTCTATACTAATATTATAAAGAGGAAAAATTTGTTTGTTTGTAACGAATAGACTCAAAAACTACTGAACCAATTTTAAAAATTACTTCACCTATATAGAGCTACATTGCCAGTGAGAAACATGGGCTGTATTTTATTTTCAAAACAATTCGAGCCGTGGAGGGGGGGGGGCGACGGGGGATATATAAAAATATTAAAATAATAGGCTAATCGTATTTGTCGTACAAGGACGAGACAATGCTCATTTTAAGCCCCTTGACGCAAAGAACAAAACTCGGTAAACCCTTCGGGCCCGAAAGCCGCGTTTTAAGGCCCTAAAACCAACCGTTATGGAGATATTGGAACCACACTACCCCTGCTCTAGGAATCGGATAAAGGAACGAACGGCCGTAACCATGGCAATGTCAGCTCCAGGATTCTACAGCAGCGAGAAAACCATGTTCAGGGCTGACGACAGTGGGGTTCGAACCCACTCTCTCCCGGATGCAGGCTCACAGCTGCGCGCCCCTAACCGTGTAGTGTAGTGTAATTTTACTCAAGAGGACTTGTACTAACAATCAACTAATGTATAGGTACAATTACACTTTGAAAATATTTGTTACCGGGCGAGTTAGCCGTGCGGTGAGGGGCGCGCAGCAGTGAGCTTGCATCCAGGAGATAGTGGGTTCGATCCCCACTGTCGGCAGCTCTGATTATGGTTTTTCATGGTTTCCCCATTTTCACACCAGGCAAATGCTGGGACTGTACCTTAATTATGGCCACGGCCAATTTTTCCCACTCCTAGCCCTTTTCTATCCCATCGTCGCCATAAGACCTATCTGTGTCAGTGCAACCTAAAACCAATAGCAAATATTTGTTTCTCTTTTCATGTTACTACCCTTACATGAAATGCTCGGTAGAAATTTGAAAACCTCCTAAAATTCGTTTATTAAAATGATGATGTACTTCTCTCTCTGCATTTGGTACACCGCAAGTACCTCACACGAATTTCCATCATACAGTCGGTTTTGCTAGTACTGCTAATCGCAAAATAATTACGATTGAATCTTAATCTAACTACGTTATAATTAAAGTTAGCCAAATACAGGTGTTTGTTTTTGATAGCTGCATTTGAGACTGCGCACATTTTACTTGTGTTAAAATTATTTACCTGGGAAAGTATAGTCTAGTATAGGACTGGCGGTGTTTGTTAATCGTGTATATTCTGAAGAATTTAGGTGGCCTTATTTAATACACAAATATACTTGACTAAAAGTAAGAGATGAACGATCAGTATTTATTGATGATATACACGAACAACTTTTCAACCACGCTTTAACTCACACGGTAGAGCGCGCATTAATGGAATTAATAACCCGTACAAAAAACACAGTCGCCTCTGTGGTGTAGTGGTTAGCGTGATTAGCTGCCACCCCCGGAGGCCCGGGTTCGATTCCCGGCTCTGCCACGAAATTTGAAAAGTGGTATGAGGGCTGGAACGGGGTCTACTCAGCCTCGGGAGGTCAACTGAGTAGAGGTGGGTTCGATTCCCACCTCAGCCATCCTGGAAGTGGTTTTCCGTGGTTTCCCACTTCTCCTCAAGGCGAATGCCGGGATGGTACCTAACTTAAGGCCACGGCCGCTTCCTTCCCTCTTCCTTACCTATCCCTTCCAATCTTCCCATCCCTCCACAAGGCCCCTGTTCAGCATAGCAGGTGAGGCCGCCTGGGCGAAGTACTGGTCATACTCCCCAGTTGTATCCCCCGACCAAGAGTCTGAAGCTCCAGGACACTGCCCTTGAGGCGGTAGAGGTGGGATCCCTCGCTAAGTCCGAGGGAAAAACCGAACCTGGAGGGTAAACAGATGATGATGATGATGATGACAAAAAACACAGCTATAAGTAGTTGTGTCAGGATGGCAGCATGTGATTATGTAAAATGCAGCATTTCGATCATTCTGCCGAACACCAAATTCTGTGCTTTTTTTCTTAATAAATCAACAGATTCCTTTTTATTTTCATATATCCATTCCACTCTAACTTATATTAAACTTCTAATTTCTGACTCTTACAGTAAATACACTCTAACCTGCATATTATTTCGAGGCTAAGGCTCTTCACATTTGGGAAGGTGAGTCTATATAGAGTTAAAAATGGTGGAATCAATGTTACAAGAAATCACCCATTTTAGAGGAAACCCGGAACAAACCGAGGTATTAAGGAATCAATTTTACTATCAGTAAACTTTTCCACCTCGCATGATAGAGGTGATAATATTAATAGGTTCAACACATCAACGGGTTATATTGCCACACATTCTTCACCGCGATTCGACGAGACATGTCTCTGGTTGGAATTACCTACTCAGGAAATACGCAAATAAAACGGGGAAAATGCAGGAATGGTTAAATGTGAAACAGTGCATCACAAGTGAACATATGCCATTTTATGAATAACTTTTCAAATGGTCCACAAACAGCAATCTCACGGGCAATAATTGAAGAAAACTGATTTCTCATTTTAATTCTCAGTATGTTTTTGTTAAGTACATTTATGAATGATTTTTGTTCTGTATGGGTTTTGTGCATAATTTACATGAACATTTTATTCACCAATATTTATGATGATCATAAAATGTACTCGTTTAAAGTTCGGATTTTTCCACTCACTTTCTCACTTATCGTTACACGTAGCAGATAGTGTTTTCAACCTCCAAAAAGCGCATAGAAAATAAAATAAGCATACTATGTCAGAACCTCAATTTCGTAAAAAATTGAAAATTGACTTAGTACCATCTACCTCCGGTGCCCTCAAAACTTTCAAGGACAGTTGTTTCAAATCATACCGATGGTGATTTGTGAAGTGGTAATTCTAAATTCCTAAATAACGGGAAAATGCGGGGCAAGTAGAATTCAATTCAAGCATATCCCCGAGCGAACTGGCTAAGTTGTGTTGCAATAAGCTGGCAGTCGCTAGTTTCACATTTGTAGCTTTCTGTTTTCACACTACTTCAATGCTGGGGCTGTTTCTCAGTGAGCATGGCGACTGCAATCTTTTCTAACCTTAAACCTTATCAATTTCAACGCCCGGCTCCATGATTAGCATGTTTGCCTTTGGTCACAGGGGCCCTGGGTTCGATTCCCGGCAGGGTCGGGAATTTTAACCATCATTTGTTAATTTCTCTATCACGGGGGCTGGGTGTATGTGTTGTCCTCATAGTCATTTCATCCTCATCACGACGCGATGTCGTCTACGGGCGTCAAGTAGAAAGACCTGCACCTGGCGAGCCGAACTTGTCCTCGGACACTCCCGGTACTAAAATCCATACACCATTCCATTCCATTCCATTGTAAATCTAACGCCGCCAGTTAAACTTTTTATCTTAATTTGACTTGAAAGTGCGAACTTCTCTGTCTCGTAAATTAAATTTGTAGGTTCAGATGAATATCATTCCTCAGACACTATATTTAGTTGTAATTAAGCGGAATTACCGGGCGAGTTGGCCGTGCGCGTAGAAGCGCGCGGCTGTGAGCTTGCATCCGGGAGATAGTAGGTTCGAATCCCACTATCGGCAGCCCTGAAGATGGTTTTCCGTGGTTTCCCATTTTCACACCAGGCAAATGCTGGGTCTGTACCTTAATTAAGGCCACGGCCGCTTCCTTCCAACTCCTAGGCCTTTCCTATACCATCGTCGCCATAAGACCTATCTGTGTCGGTGCGACGTAGAGCCCCTAGCAAAAAAAAATTAAGCGGAATTACTAAACTGAATCAAGGGTTATGCAAGGAGGTATTCTTTAAATTTTGTGTTCATAGTATACATAGGTATAAAATAAAATTACTATAAAATATCAGTGGTTCATGGTGTGGGTTACTGTAGTCGCATCCTAGTTCGTGAGCCATGAGCAACGGCTGGTCCTGAGAGTCGTGGTACGAGTTGCTACGGAATGAGAGTTGGCAACTTGGACATATTCTGAGTCACGGCCCTCCTTGTGTTCAGGCGGCTAGGACTATACAATCCACCGGTTGTACATAACCCGTTAGAGGCGAAATTCTCACTTGTACTATGTTTAAGTAGGGTAGCATCCCGCTTAACGAACTTACCGAGCTCAAACACGTTTTAAGCAATCCTCGGACCTGTAGAAGTAACGGAGACCCACTCCCATTTGACAGGAGAGGAGCTCCTTGGAAAGAACTTGGCGAACGAAATGGAATTCGATGGGGAGCTATCAATATTAATTGGGCTTATGGAAGAAAGAAAGTAGAACTGGCTGAGTCAGCACAGACGATGCATCTGAATGTACTAGGAGTAAATGATACTCGGGTAAGAGGGGATAACGAGGAAGAGACTATAAAGTGTACTTGTTGGGTGTTAAAAGAGGAAGGGCAGTGTCTGGGGTAGGGCTGCTCATCAGGAATACCATTGCACGCAAACATTTTATGTTAGGCACGTAAATGAGGGAATGATGTGGGTATATTTAGCAGCTGGAGGAATTAGAACGAGAATGTTCACAGTGTATATACCATGTGACGGTGCAGATGAGATGAAGTTGACAAGTCTTATGAAGCGTTGAGTGGCGTCAACACCAAGGACAGGATAGTGCTAATGGGCGATTTCAATGAGAGAGTTGGAAATATAACTGAATGATACGAAAGGGTGATTGGTATATGTTGGAAGGATATGGAAGCTAATAGGAATGGGAAGCATTTGATGCACTTCTGTGATAGTATGGATTTATCAGTTACGAGTACATTCTTCAAGCATAAGGCTATTAACCGCAACACATGGGATGGTAGGAGTACCAAATAAATAACACACTTCGAGTTCAGAAAATCTGTTAGTTTTTCGCAGCCCTGAATATAGTTTTCCGCGGTTTCCCATTTGCGCACCAGGCAGGTGCTGGGGCTGTACCTTAAGGCCACGGCCGCTTCCTTCCCACACCTAAGCCTTTCCTATCTCATCGTCGCCATAAAACCTACCTGTGTTGGTGCGACGTGAAACAAATTCTAGAGAAAATGCAGTTTACTTTGTCACGCTGTACCTATGCTCTAATGGCTGCTATAGATAAAGTACAATCCACCGCGGCCATGCAGCAAGTACATCGGCCTTCCCTCCGTAATGTTCTTTGTATGGCCAGACCCCGGTTTTCATGAGACAGTGCCTTCCCATGGCTGTTGTTGCCAACATCAGTATACTGCCCAGTCTTTCTGCAATATCACGAAGAACATCCACCTTCTCGTAGGCCTATTACACGGCCTCAATCAAACTCAGTAAGCAGGTGATACTGCCTTCGTCTCCTTAAAAGCATTGTTTACTCTCATTTATCTCACAATATCCACTCCAGACGATGACTAACGCTCACGAATTGTACAATGCTTATTCAAAGCAAACTTCTTTGCAAGGTCATCGTGGCACTACTAGCACCACTCTTTGTCGACTAGTGCCCAAATCTGAATAGGCATCTCTTTCAGATGTGCAAACATGCCTTCCAAATTTTGGTTAATGTAGCACAAATCTTACTTTGTGTTGGGATTTTGTTATCTGCCAGTGTTGTTTTAAATAGTTCGTACTGGTCACTAAAAAAAAAAAAAAAAATCATAATTTTGAATTTTCCTTAGAATAATTGAGTTTGTATAACCATTATCTTAGTCAGTTGATTAACAAAAGGCCAGTCCCTGACTCAGAAGCATGAATATAAATGCTCGCAAAGGGAACCTCTAGCATGAGGAAAGCCCAATTGACGCAGTATGTATTCAGAGCCCCCAAAATTGGTAGAGAACCGGAACAGATGTGGGGCATATGTTTCCTAGTACATATGTTAATTATTTTTTTATTCACTTTCTCTGTAAATAGAGGGAGAAATGGAGCGAGGCTAGTTAGTCGAAAATCATATTGGGATCCCACAAGTCTCGCCATCTTATTGTTCTGATTCCTGACAGTGCAGAGAACTGTAATAAACCTATTACATGAGGGGCAGCTCCGAGCCAGGAATTTCCGATGATACAGAGCACTATCTCACCTGTAGTGAACTAAGTATGTTTAGGCCTAGGATAGAGAAAGTGAAATCTGTCTGGAAACGAATAAGGGTAGAAAATCTCCAGGATGAAGAAATCAGACGGAAGTACATTGATACGGTTTGTTAGAAGTTCCGAACAGTAGGTCCGTACAGTACGTAGGTTCAGGATATAAAAAGAGAATGGGTGGCATACATGGATGCTGTAGTAGAAGCAGCAAGGGAATGCCTAGCAACAACTGTGTGTAGAGATGGAAAAAGGCGAACATCTAGGTGGCATGATGAATTTGAGAGCAGCTCGTAAACGTAAAAAATAAGGCTTTTCAGAAACGGCTCCGACCAAGGACAGATGCTGACAGGGAATTGAACTTAGATAAAAGAAACGAGCGAAACAAAAATAGTTGTTGAATACAAAAATAAGTCGTGGGAATATTTTGCTAGTAACCTGGAAGGGCTAAGTCAAGCAGCAGGGAAACGTTTCTGACAGTAATAAATAATCTTAGGATGCGAGGGAAAAATAAAATGAACAATGTAATTCAGGTGAATCAGGTGAACTCATAATAGGTCCAATGTAATTCAGGTGAACTCATAATAGATCCCAGGGAATCACTGGAGAGGTGGAGGGAATATTATGAAATCTTCTGAATGTGAAAGGAAATCTTCCTGGTGGTGTCGCGAACAACCGAGCTCGTGGGGAGGAGGAAAATGATGTTGGTGAAATTATGCTTGAGGAAGTGGACAAGGTGGTAAGAAACTCCATTTTCTTATAGCATCAGGAATAGATGAAATTAGACCTTAAATATGAAATATGATGGGAAGGCAGGGATGAAATGGCTTCATAGAGTAGTACGATTAGGATGGAGTGTTGGGAAGGTACCTTCAGATTGGACAAGTGCAGTAATGCAAGTGAACAAGAAGGATAGCAACAACTATCGGGGTATCTCATTGATTAGTATACCATACAAAGTATTCACTGACATCTTGGAAAGGAGTTTATTTCATTGGTTTAGTGGTAGTCGGATTAAAACCTGTGTGGTTTCAGATTACAGAGGGGCTGTCAGGGTCAGATTTTCAGTATGCGCCAGGTAATGCAAAAATGCTATGAGAGGAGGAGACAGTTATGTTTATGTTTCATCGATATAGAGAAACCATATGACTGGATAGGGATGGAGAAAATGTTCGCCATACTGGGGCTATGGAATTACGGGTAGATTATTAAAATCAATCGAATGCACGTATGTTGATAATTGGGGTGCAGTGAGAATGGATGGTAGAATGAGTTCTTGGTTCAGAGTACTTACAGGCGTTAAAGGCCACCTTTGCTTTTTGTAGTTTACATGGATCATCTGCTGAAATGTATAAAGTGGCAGGGAGGGATTCAGTTAGGTGGAAATGTACTAAGTAGTCTGGCCTATGCTGACGACTTGGTCTTAATGGCATATTGTGCGGAAATACTGCAGTCTAATAGTTTGGAGCGCGAAAAGATGTGCAGCGAATATGAAAAGAAAATTTGTATTTCTTAGACTAATGAGGACTGAATGCCAGGTATGGAACAAGGACCTGGAGCAAGTGGATCGTATCATGTATTTAGCATGTACATTCCCCCAAGTTGGTTGTATAGTAAGTGAAATTGAATCAAGGCGAAGCAAAACTAATGCAGTGGGTGAGAAGTTGCGATCAATGTTTTTCTGTAAGATAGAAGTGAGTAATCGGACGTCTCTCTCTGTACGTTAGTTTTCTTAAACTGACTTTGTTGTACGGGAGTGAAATCTGAGTGGTCTCAAGGTACGTTGTTTACAAGTCACAAATAACTGCCTTGAATGTAGTGAGAATGATTGCTGCTGTACATACTTTGGACTGATGGCAGGAGGATACTAGAAATGAAGACTTAATTTCTTTGTTAGTAATAGACTCAGTAGATGCAGATATTCGTATCAACTAGCTTCAATGGTGGAGTAATGTGAGGCAAACGGGGGAAGATAAGTTACCTAGGAGAAACATGGACTCGGTCATGCGGAGTAAGAGACGTAGTTGCAAATGTTGTATTGTATAAGGACATAGTTATTCGGCAGAACCTTGAAGAATGAACGCTGAAATATGATGATGATGGTGATGATGATGAGGATGATTATGATTGTTGTTTTAAGGGGCCTAACATCGAAGGTCATCGGCCCCTAGAAGGCTGAAAGGATAACAGCCTGAAAGGAGGATATACAGTATGTAAACATATCTGTATTTCTCTCTGTATACGTGTGAGTATTATATGTACATATTTCGTATTGCTAGACTTTCTGGCCAATTAGTCCGGCGTCAGTGCAGCGTTTGAGGTATATTAGTGCCTTGTCACGTCCCCGTAATCACTTAGCAAACATTTTAGATCTCGGTGCCTTACTGTGAAGTATAATGACGTTTACACGTTTTCTCCTCGCTTCACAGAAATATTTAATGACAATGGAGATGTTTCGTCGCTTAAAATAACTTCGTACGTTCACTCACCGTGACAACACCATTTTTTATCCTCGTCCGCAATTTTGAAGGAAAATATTTGCGTTGGTGCAGTCAGATTTCAGTTTAACATAATATAATGATAAATAAATATAAAATTTAATTGTAGTAATGATTTTACCATAAAATTAATTACAATTCTAATTAATTTCTGAAAAATAGCTGGGTAACTCGGAGCCGTTTGCTAATGTCGTCGTAAGGACCTTACGTATGTAGTGCATAAATATACCGACACTCCTGTTTGAAGTAGTGAGAACAAATCGTTTATGTCTACTTTCGTCACTTTCCAGATAATCAGTGCAACTGACTGTTATGTCCATGGACATTATTTTTAAATTCCGCCTTAGCCAGGTGGGGTCCTTTCATGATCATTTTCTCATCAGGCAAATTCTGGGGCTGTATCTTAAATAAGTCACTTCCTTCCCAATCCTAGGCCTTTCCTATCCAATCGTCGCCATATGACCTATCTGTGTTGGTACGACGTAAAGCCAATTGTAAAATCAAGTGCTGCGTTCCATGGAACAGTTAGAAAAAGTGCTGAAGACTATGAACACCATGCTGACCAACATGTGCAACCCTCAAAACAGGACAGACAAGCAGCGTACTCTTGGTTGTTAGCCTACGGGGCGTCTCACTGAGTTTAGTGATTTACTTAAGCCAAAAGGATGGGAGAAGCTGCAGGACATACGACACCTTCTTCAGCACAGTACCATTCCAGAAAGAGTCACGTTCTATGACACTTTGTACGCATCAGACGAAGTGATACATGATTCAGTTATTGAGGGTAATGAATCTGCGCATATATTGCTGAATTCTTATCCTAGTAGCAGTTGTTTCTCATGTCCCATACGAAATATTGTTAATTCCGCGTTTACAATATCATTTTGCATCAGACGAAGTGCAACATGACCCAATTATTGAGAATGAATGATACTGAGCGTATATTTATTATAAATGGAGTTTTCGCAATAGCCGTATTGTCTAAATATCTCAAGTTCCGGAGTTCTTCCATGCTGAAAGTTTTTTTAATTATCAGTTTTCTTCTCCCATACGCATCTAAATCTCACCATAGAAAGAACAGACTTAAATGAAGCTGAAGACGTTCTATCCCAAGACCTTGACAAGACGGATGATTATTTCAAAAAATGCCATCTGAAACCTAGTCCACTAAAGACTGAGGCAGCTACGTTCCACTTAAATAACACGATAGCAAACTATCAACGTACGATCAGGTTCGGAAACCACACACTGCAGTATAATATCCACCCAAAATATCGGGGTAGACTAGCTGGTATTTCATGAGGTGTAGATGCGTGTACACTGCGAACAACTGCTCTAGCAATAGTATATTCACTACCTGAATATTGCTCCTCTGTATGGCTTAGTAGATCTCACACTAATCTGGTTGATGTCCAGCTGCACAACACAATGAGAATTATATCTTGTACATAGCGCTCCACTCCTATTCAATGGATACCATTATTGAGCCAGAGGCTTCCATTTTCCGCAGCCTCGGCACTTAGTGGGACTGAGTGGTTAGTTCTATGCCTGGCCACCTTTGCTCATAGGAATTTATCTAGTACTCATCTTTGTTGCATGCTGAGTGAACGCCAAGGCCATGTACAGTTCCAGAAGTGGAAATCTCGTTTCTTAAATTCGTTGACTTCCTGATGGGGCATCGAAGCCACGTCCCTCCAGGTGACCACTGTTCTCCTTATCACCTCATACAGTCAGCACCTTATAAACATATGTGAATGCTATTAACCTGGTACAGGGCGCGAGGTTACTAGGAACGGAAGCAGGCGCCTGGTGAGATTTCCCCTAACTCTTGAAATAAATGCAGAAAATCATATTTATAGCAGAGTTTTAGATTTAATTGCTTAATTAAAGCTTTCTGTGTTTATTTTCGTAAGCATTATTGTATCTTTACAATATTTTATTTACAAATGTAGTCATTATTAGTATTACGAAAATAACTTTAACGTGTGATTCATTTGCGCATAATTTGTTTTATGCTGTACCCAAGGAAAAATAAATGCCATGCTTCGATTGCCGAATTTGCGAGTGCCTTCAATACAACATGTTCCATTTGCTACATTATTTTAAGTAGGGGGTATCGAAATATTATTTTACGACTGAATAACTATATCCAGTTCATGACGTATTCCTTTGTTACGAGGATAGATCTTACATCCTCATTGACATATGATCCTAAATTTACTGGATTAGGTGATCGTTCTCCGTTGAATCATATTTCTACATTTCAGGTTAACAGAACACAAGAAAATGGCATTTGATAGTAAGTCGATAGCTGGTGTTATTCTCTGTAATTTGTTTTCCGGTTTCCACACAGTTATGTTTCTTTTGGAATATTTATTATAGATTGTATGCTATATTATTGACTGTTGTAAGCAATTGCAGTCTGCTCGGCTCTTACGGGAGTGACAGTCGTCGACAATTTTAGTAAGTGAACACGTGATATCGATTGCAGTTAGTGTGCAACTGGCGATAACTTTTCACTTCCAAAATGTCTGTTTTCCCTTAACATGAGCCTCACTAAACCCTTTGTGTTATAGTCTGTCGAATACATTTTTGACCTATGATATTTCCAGTCACTAAATATGATGTAGGCTACTCTTCCGATGTGATGGCTGAATGATGTTCGTGTTAAGTTCCTTAAGTCACTGAAGCATTCCAGCCTATACCCGTGAGAATGTTTGGAAAGACTTTCGAATTACAAATGGAACGACGTAGGTACGCCTTTGCTGGCGGGACCTAGTGTTTACACTGCACTATGTCTTCTGGTATGGGCTAGAGCAATTTTGTTACTTTCATTGATCTGTCTCTGTCTTGTCCTTGGCTTTGACGATATGGAAGTGACTGAGGTATGAGCGATGCCAGTAATGCCATTCCTTACGCAACCGGTCCCTGTTATGAATGGTGTGAAACTGTTGCTCATAGGGTCGGTTGGTGCATGCATTTCAGTGGGCTTGGCAGACTGATATGTAATAGCAACTTCTGGCTCGGTGAGGAAAGCAACGGGAAACTACCTCACTCCTCATTTCCCTAGTACGCCTCTTCAGTGATGCTTAGGCCATCTATGACAGCTGATGGCAGAACTGTTGAGGATCCAACCAGCCTTCGGGCTGATGACTAAACATACATACATACATACGACGTAGGTTCACTTCCCCGCCAGGATGTCGAATATTTTAACAAGCGAGATTTCCACTTCTAAAGCGGCAGTAGGTATGTCCGGCCCCATGGCTAAATGGTTAGCGTGCTGGCCTTTGGTCACAGGGGTCCCGGGTTCGATTCCGGCAGAGTCAGGAATTTTAACCAGAATTGGTTAATTACTGCCACGGGGACTGGATGTATGTGTCGTTTTCATTATCATTTCATCCTCATCACGACGCGCAGGTCGCCTACTGGTGTCAAATCAGAAATCCTGCATCTGGCGAGCCGAACTTGTCCTCGGACACTCCCGGCACTAAAAGCCATACGCCATTTCATTTTCATTTCAGTAGGTATGATGTTCACCCAGCCTACTACTAAAATGAGTACCAGGTTAATTCCCTGGAGCAAATGCAGCAGAGTATAAAGTATCCTACTTACAGGAGACTCCCTTGCCCTCGAACGCTCTGAACCTCTCGAAAACATTCATAGAATATAGACTGTTTGACACTTTTCCATGCAAAACTCATCAGTTGCCTGCTAGCGCCATTAGACTGGGGCAGGTTGTTGTATCTGCTCTGACAAGTTTAACTGCATTACGAGTGCTTCTCTGAGAGTTCGATTGTGGGTTACTGTACATTGGAATCATGAAGATAATTAATCCAATATATGTTGTCCAAATATAAGAGATATGTTCCGACGTGTTGCATATTGGAAACGCAATCGGAGTAAATGATATGAAGTACGAGAATTTGGTATAAAGCATAATATTGCAGAAGTATAATAGGGACGGCACTGAAATGACACGCTGGATGCATATACATTATACCGATTTTAAAAGAGAGGAAAATCCTGCAATTGAAGCTGGCTGTTCAAGCAGTACAAGGCTTTCATTCACAGAGCAACAGGAATCGTCAAGTAAAAGTGAGAACAAACCATCTGCACCCAAAAAATCGAGGTTCAGCACATTATATGATACTGATGGCAATAAACTGGAGAACATTTATGAAGAGTATTACAATATCGTATCTATACCCCTTGAGGCGTGGGAAGATAATTCGCATGCAATCTGTAGAAAAACGTTGTCAAGAACTATTACTGGTGGAATTCGCTGACGGTTTGCCACGCGCCTCTGTGCATTGCTCTGTGTCCTCCGAGTTCGAAGGTAAGTTCTCTTGCGACGCCAGTTGTAAAACTGCAGTAATATGAGGTTGACGCTACGTGAATGCCGCGTGTTTCACCTTCAAACACAACAGAGATATAGTTTCCGTCCATTATTACTATTATGGTTATCATTAAAATACTGAAGGATAATAACACTTACACTGAATACGAATGGTCAGCAGAGGTTTTCAGTTCAGAAGCTCCCGGGTTTGATTCCCAGACAGGGTCGATTATTTTAACCTCTCTTGGTTAAATTGATCTGCATCATTACTCATTACACAACTCTTCATATGTACACATCACATACAACACTACCACCACCAAAAACACGTAATAGTGAATATAATTCGCCACATAAGGCTGGCGTCAGGAAGTGCATCCGGTCCTCAAACTTGACTAATATTTATAAGATCACTCCCACGACCCCACTAGATAGCGAAGAAGAATTGGTAGGAGAAGAAGAAGTTAACAAGAAACAGAAGTCATCGGTATTTAATTTTGTTTCGGTTTTCCCATCAAAAATAAAAATATATGTTACCATTTCTGTATCACCTTTTTACAATATGCTTTACGTCTCACCGACAAAGATACGTCTTATGGCGACAATAGGATAGGAAAGGGCTAAGAGTGGCAAGGAAGCAGCCGCGGCCTTAATAAAGGTACAAGCACCGCATTTGCCTGGTGTGAAAGTGAGAAACCACGGATAACCTGAGCTGCTGACGTTCGGGTCGAACCAACTATCTCCCGAATGCAAACTCACAGCTGCGCGCCCCTAACCGCACGGGCAACTTTCTAGGTAAACATCACCATATTATCATTATTATTATTATTCAAAAATAGCTTACGCTTAAATATATCAAATACATTGTAAACACTCTTCGGGTCTAATTTTCCAAAACGCGATTAAAAATACTACAGAATTCAGTTGCCTCCCAGAGTTAAAATGAGGCTTACCGTGGAGCTACACGGGACACCGGGAAGAACAATAAGGCCGGCAAATACTTGAGGTTTGCGATGAGGAAGCTAAGAGTAGAAGCTTGAACTTAATTAACAATGGAGTAGGTGCTCGGTGGTAGGAACAACAACGATCTTCCCCTCACCTGTTAAAAAGAACGGGGCTGTGGGAATGCGGAGTCACTCATTCAGTCATTCTGGGGTCAGTCTCGAGTGAATCAGTACAGACTGCCTTAGTCGTGAATGTAAGTACTGTAAGCAGTACGAGGAGATCGCGAGTCCATGATGAGTCACTAATTTCGTCACATGGCTATGAGGGTTGCTATTGAGAACTTCTCTGGAACGACAATGCGTGGCGACGAGCCGTGTGAAGAACGGGGTATCGACGCGGCCCGCTGTGCAGTGTGATCGCGCGAGTGAGTGCATATGTGTGAGTAGAGAAAAAAAAAAAACTGTTTCGATTGGAAAGCTCAAACGCGAGTGAAATTGTGGTTAACTGTAAACAGTAGTTCAGTAACATTGGTGTATAGTAAATTTGTGAAGTAAAGCATGGTTAATTTAAAGTAAAAAAAAATCATATTAGTAATAATTAAATGAGTGACCATTTCGATGTCTTTTGGAGAAAAATGTGATGAGCTAGGAAAAATTTAAATTAATTTCACGGTTTCCCAGGTAAATTACTTGGAATTCTCAAAATAACTGTTGGTTTTTGTAACCTACCAGTCCATTATCCGTTTGTTAAAACACTTGGTGTTTTCATTCTATTATTTGAATTTAAATATGCCTATAATGAATTCATTAAGAATAATACTTGCAGACAATTTCAGAGCACTCTCTAATCTCATTACATGGAGCATTCTCGTGCTCTACGTTGCTCGCACCACCTTCTCATGTTCTAATTAAGAGTTGGAATAAATGGTTAGCAGCCCGTTTAATTAGAAAGTAACAACCTATATTTAGCCCGCTGTGATGAAAGAGATAACGGTCACCCGCCTGGGGAATGGTGGCGTGGCAATTGGACCGTAATGTATGAAGCAAACGTTTTGCTACTCTTGAAAAGTAACGGTGATATTCCGAGTTGGAATTCCAACTGCTGTTCATATGCCACAGGGAAAGGTTCTGGTACTAAAGCATATTGGAATATCCCTATATAGCGAGTCGTGGATGAAAACAATGTAAATTCAAGAATACATACTCAATCTTCCGCTAGACTTAAAAACAAATTGCGTTACGATGGCCGAATAGCTTTGCTGACTGCAATCATTTCTATATTTCCAATAATTAAGGCTGTATGTTTACAGCACACAAAGGTCCCTGGCCCTACCAAGAGGACTATTGCCCAGCCAGATGTCCAGCTGATATCACAGTATCATTTCGCCTGTATGAGATTCGACTCTGTTGTATCGTTTCAGTGACAGGAATCACTGCCTATCAGGTGGCTCCTTGGTTGGCTTTGTGAGGAGAGGTAAATCCCACATAGAACTGAGTCTGGGATTACGTTTCATGGACGAGCAGTAAATCGAACCCATGGCCTCTATGGATAGGGATGTTTTTACTACACCAAATCGCTGGCGAGAAACTAGGTTGTGTGGGCAGAAAGCGAAATATGTCCGCTGTTTAAGGAGTCGGAAGAAAGTAAGTACTTTTTCTACCTGGCAATATGGAATTCAACCCAATTATTTCATTTTGGTTTCCTGTCTTGTATATGTTTTAGTGGAAACGAAACTTGTTTCTACAACAATAATACAAAGTGAGCGGTGAGGTACTTCCACTAATCTTATATTTCTGATCTGGTCTATGAAGTATCTTCATTAAAGGTAGAAATAGTGGAAATAGTGTTAAGGAATTGTGTAAAAATCAGAAAATCGTTTCGTTTACATGTTAGCCCTGTAAAGAAAATTATACCTAGTTAATCTATTTCTTGAATATTTTAATTATTGTGTTTTGTTAGGTTCATGATAGCCGGTCCCGCGGCTAACTCGGAGGCCCCGGGTTTGATTCTCGGCCAGTTCAGAGATTTTTACCTGCATCTGAGGGCTGATTGGAGGTCCACTCAGCCTACGTGATTAAAAATGAGGAGCTATCTGATGGTGAGATAGCGTCCCGGGTCTAGAAAGCCAAGAATAACGGTCGAGAGGATCCGTCATGCTGACTACACGACACCTCGTAATCTGCAGGCCTTTGGGCTGAGCAGCGGTCACTTGGTAGGTCATGGCCCTTCGGGGCTTTTGCGCTATAGGTTTTTTTTGTTCATGATGTGGTCTTCATAAGCCATACAATTCAGTGTTAGTTAATATAAACTTGGGCTATTTACTGGTCAACGCATAATCATTTCTTTTAGCGAGTTATCAGTTCTTGCAGTTTAAAATCAGTTTTGCTGTAAAAAAAATCACATCGAATGTTTAGATAAGAACTAGTTTGAGAAAAACGCAGCGTACTTAAGTGACCGGTAGAAATAATGTGATTAGTCATATCGTGACTTAATAGACATACTTTATCTGGATCTGAAGATGTTTGAATGTGAAACACTTAACCTTTCATTTATTCACTTAGCGTCGGATTACTGACCAATATCTGAGGGAACGTCCTGCTCCATGGCTATATGTTTAGCGTGCTGGCCTTTGGTCACAGGGGTCCCAGGTTCGATTCGCGGCAGGGTCGGGAATTTTAACCATCATTAGTTAATTTCGCTGGCACGGAGGCTGGGCGCATGTGTCGTCTTCATCATAATTTCATCCTCATCACGGAGCGCATATCACCTACGGGAGTCATATCAAAATACCTGCATCTGGCGAGCCGAACTAGTCCTCGGACACTCCCGGCACTAAAAGCCATACGCCCTTTCATTTCATCTGAGGGAAAAGCTTTGACTAACTCAATGTAGCCTTTCATGAGCAATATATGCGATATGATTCTCCCTTTCCTCTCTAATCTTCTCTTCCACAGACCTCCAACACATCTCCCTCGGTCTCCTATATCTTCCTTTTCATTGTGAATTTCAGTAGTGCTGCCTTCTCAATGTTCCTGGTTTCCTTATGCTGTGTCCAGTACTGTGTCATTTGTTCTTACTTTTAATTTTGACTGCAACTGGCTCTTGATTTCCAGTTTCCCGGAATGGGAATTTGACAATACATTACCTAGCCATCTTGAATCCCATATGCAGTAAATATCAGTGGTTCACAAAGTTCGCATTCATTTACTAATTTCATTTGTAACTGCCTAAGAATCACATGAACAGGAGAGTCTGATATCATATTACCTAATAACCAGACATCTTTTTTATTAGACCTTCTTTTCCATATAGGATACAGTTGCATAAAGACTCCAACTACGTTTGACGCAACAATGTCTCATTCCGCAGGCCAGCATGTATGGAAAGTTCACGTTAGCACTTGTTTAGCAGTGACTGTTTCTTGCAAACTATAAGCGATACATTCAAGATTGCGATATCAATGGATAACTAAAAGCCTCAGCTAAAACACAATGTCACTTTTAGCACGATGATGCTCTCCCCATGCGGCCCTTGCGTTCTAAGCGTTTGATTACGTTGACTCGGTATAATTCGGGGCGCCGCATCGAGTGATTATGTTGACGGATTTAAATATTCTGGTCTCGTTTTGTATGCCAAGAGACCAGCTTTCAAATACAAGCGACATTTTAGCAAACACAAGCAGGATACTGCTCGATAATAAGTTGTGAACATTGAAAATCTTCCGCAGTATATTTGAAAAATCTATAATTGAACCGTCTTAATATCAGTATCAAGCTTCCCGGGGCCCAAAATTTTGTTTGTACCACAACATATGTCCACTGACTCTTAAGGTCGAAAACAAGAGAATTCCTTAATTGTATATTTATCGACTTCTGAAAGTAAATTCTGAACCGTGATGTGTGAATTATTGAACAGATACACACGATATAACGGTGCAATTGCGGTAGGCAGGAAAATTAGGACATAAGTTAAGTAGTGAAAGAAATTTGGAAAATGTTAAATGTATTAAAAGGAATATGTCCCTTGAGTTAAGTTTCTATTTGTTGTTTACAAGTTCCTTTACGTATCATAGGAAAGGGCTAGGACTGGGAAGGAAGTGATCGTGGCCTTAATTAAGGTACAACCCCACCTGCCGACCGTGAGGTTTGAAGCCACTATCTCCCGAATACTGGGTACTGGCCGCATTTACGAGACTGTAGCTATCGAGCTCGGTCTTCATTTACGTAAAAACGTCACTAAGTGGAACCAGAAAATGTTCCAGGGTTATGTATTGCAGTGAAATGGATTTGAATACCTATATATATTTCCTTTTGCTTGTGGTTTAACGTCGTACTAACACATGAAAAGATTTCGGTGATGAAAGGGAGGGAAAGAGCTAGGACTGGTAAGGTAGAGATTTTGGCCATAAATAAGGTACAGCGCCAGAATTTGTCTGGTGTGGAAATTGGAAACCACGGAAAACCATACTCAGGGCAACCGACGCACAGTGCGTAATTTCAGGAATCTAGCTGGCCAAAAATCGTATCTCGGAAACTAATGGACAGATTTACATAAAACTTAGTATGTAATTGCTACTATTGGAGATAATTATGTGTGTGGTCAATCAAGTACAAAGAACAAATTACTACGCCAGGGATAGAATTAGTAATCTTTGTCATTTTAATCACTTTCCGTTATAGATTTAAGAAATAAAATAGATGTTAATAGTGGGACATGCTGTTTAGAATGTTTAAAAACATATACAGGAATACATGTACTTGCCAAACACGTTAGTCATTACATGCTGTTACATCAGAATCGCTACCGTCACTGTCATTAACTCCTTCGGCAGAACCAGATACAGGAGGCTCAGAAGTTGAGCACTTCTCGTGGAAGCGGAATCAGCTTCCTCCTCCTTGATTTCCCTAAGCTGGTATTATAAGGGTCCGATGATATAAGCAGCCTATGGAAAAGGTCGGTATTTGTGTCTTTCTGGAAGGTTTCCTATTATCTTTATTCCTGGTCTCCTGGGCTTCCTCGGAGAGTTGTCCAATAGGTATAATACAGTGCCTAATGACCTCCTCTCCGTGAACCAAGAGTTTGTGCAAAGTTATAGGCATGTAGTACGATTTATGTTTTTGTAAGTACAATTGTATAGTTTCCTTTGCGTACATGCCAAATGTCACTTTATCAATCGCATACCCACACGAAAGAGTTTCTAGGATGACACGTACATAGTTTATATCTACTTCAGTATTATTCGCAGAAGTGGAAGCCTCTCTGAAGAATCTTCCAGCGGTTTCCATCATTGGTATTGCCAGCACTTTGCTTCGTATATCAACCAATAGACGCGTTTCCTCCCTGAACTTCTGTAGTGAAGTTATCTACAGTATTTATTTATTGCGTGTGTATTTTAGGCTTTAAATCAGTGCGTAAATGTATTGTGTTGAGTGAGAGTTATGCGATAAGCCTACGTGTGTGCATTAATACTGTGATCTTTTGAATTCATCTGCAGTATTTATTTATTGCATCTGTTTGCTAGCGTTTATTGTCTGGATAAATTTATTAAATGCAGTTAAATACATCCCCGCCCTTCGAGCCCATAAAATTATTTGCCTATTTTCTCTCGCAATTTTCCTTATATTTCAGTGCTGAGGTTTCTTATGTGCCGTAGTTTACCTCTGATTCTGTACAAACCACAAGTTGCCCCTGTAAACCCCACGACCCGTTTAGTTCATAAAAGTAATTTGCAGCTTAGTTTCTTCAGCCTTTTGTCTTGAACTTACATACTGAATTTCAAAAATTTATGTGCCGCCGTTTTCCCATGATGGTGTTGAGCGGAGCCGTTCGATATGGCAACCCTGTTGTCAAAAGAGCAATACTGTTTTCTTAACATGGAATGAGCTATAGCCCAGTACCGGCAGGCTCATCCTGACATTGTTGTGTTGCACGTCCTTCTGCAAGGCACATTCTGTGGTCGAACCAATTTGTCCCTTTTTCTGCTATATTTTGTCCAGCGTGATCGAATTTTAGCACACAAAATAATGACAGATTTCCTTATTGACTTATTGACTTGGATACATCCTGGGAACAATCCTCAAAACCTAAATGTTCAATTACAACATTCGCAATATCATCGTTCCGCTTATATTCTCTGCTGTTCCTCAACAGCTCGAAAACCTATCTCCGGGTTACAAAGGTCATGGCTTCTGAAAAAATTAATTACGTTTATAGTCGCGCCTGGTCGCAGCAAAAAGTCATAGTTTTCTATTCATTAACGTATAGATAACTAATCCAAAATACTTTCATCGCGGAAATCAAAGGCAACCCATTTTGAATGTCAGCTCAAATTTGTAAAATTAAATAGCGCTTGGACACCGTGTACCTGGATTTTAAGTGCATATTCTGGACAACAATATAGTAATTTTCCGACAATGCTACATACTATATCGTCGCTTCACCGGTAAAACGTTGTAATCCACAAAGCTCTTCCTATCCATTATTCTCCTTAAGACTGGTCACGCCTCCCAGCCACATATGGATATGCAGTCCATCAGAACAATGTCCGTTGTGTTCGTTTTCCTATGCAGACGAGTAAGCGAAAATGAACCTTACATGCATTATACAATAGGAGTGCGTAAATACGTAATGTAAGC
Organism: Anabrus simplex; assembly: GCF_040414725.1. Taxonomy (NCBI): domain Eukaryota; kingdom Metazoa; phylum Arthropoda; class Insecta; order Orthoptera; family Tettigoniidae; genus Anabrus; species Anabrus simplex. The sequence goes on from NC_090265.1 coordinate 1,401,146,501, forward strand.
ATACATTCGTATAGTACGGTACAGTAAGGTTAATTTTTCTTTACACATGGGCATAGGAAAATGGACACAGCAAAATTTGTTCTGATGGACTGCATAACCATATGTGGCTTGGAGGCGTGACCAGTCTTTAGGAGAATAATCGACAGGAAGAGCTTTGTGGAATACAACCTTTTACCGGTGAAGCGACGATATAAAATACATACCTTCATCTAATATAATCACATTACATGCGAAAGAAATATTTAGTTCTGACATCTTTACTGAGCCCTCACTGCGCGCTCGTCTCGCCAGAATATGATGCCCTAACTGAGGAGAGCCACATTAGGGCTTCGGTGAGATTAGATAATCAGACAGCGCGACTTTTCAATACTTAATTACTGTACCCAAGAATATTATCAACACGACTCACAGAAAATGCGCACCAAGGACAAGGGTTGAAAATATTATTTTTGGCCGGCTGGGTGCTAGAAATTACCCAGTGTGCGACGGTTGGATTCGAACACACTACCTCCCGAATGCAAGCTCACAGCTACGCGAACCTATGCGCACGGCCAATACGCTCGGTCACACGGTATGAAGATGTCATGTCGAATATTCATCCTGGTTTTTGTTATTACATCATCATTGTTGTTATTGCTTTGTAAATATATCTCTTTGTCGAAACTACAGGTCTATTGGTTGTTATAAGCGTGTAACGCATGGCATGAGCTGGAGTTTGGTGAACTCATCGATTGATTCGTTAAAGGTTCAGATTGTGATAATTTGTTTTCATAACACATTGACTTCAACTGTTTTATTTTATCCTATTCAACTTCAGAAACTGCGTATTTAATTATATCATGTACTAATATTTTAGCATCGAAGGGATGTCCTTTGGAATTCTTATCCAAATTCCACAAAACTTAGCTGCACATTTTGAACACATACACCACTTAATTTTGGATTCTGTATTCCAAATTCCGGTACCATATTACTACCACGCGGCGTGTGCCTGAGTGCCGCTGTTAGTAATACTACTACCATGTAATTTGAAATTCAGTCACTCGAAAGATATTCATGTTACCGAATTAGTTTTTGTTTTAACGTGTTGTCGATTTCTTTTACTATTGATAGGTGGTGTTATCGGTCGATAGTGATTGGTGGTGCAACCTTGGGACAAAGTTTCGTAGCCCTGTGCGCTCAACTAGATTTTACCTAATTGCTGACATACGTACTCCTCCCACGCTCTGGTTCGATAAGCTCACATTTATGCGCACGTGTTCTAATGATGGATTACCGGTATATGACTTCACAGATTTAGAATGAAAGTCTAGTGAATCAGCAGTCTGCAATCATCTCTCAAGTAGTTGATTTATACTGTATATCGAGATATGGATTCCGAACATAGTACAAGTAAATGAAATCCTACGTTTGCATACAGCCCACGGATAAGTGAACAGATTATTACGGAACTTGTAAACTATTCGGATTATGATCTGTATGAAAGTGATTGTGAAGAATAAAATGAAAATATACAAACCCTTCAGGATGATGAATCATCAGATTCATCACCAGAAAAACCAGTCGCAAAAAGACGAAAGGAAGTGAGAAGCATGGGAACACAATGGAAACAAGATATTGCTCCTGTGAACAGGCTCAAATTTTCTTCCCCTATCGAAATTTTGTGAACGTTTGGCAGATGATTTGGTGAATAGAGTTGCTGCAGAATCACGAGCATCATCTGCGGGATGGCTAGTAGGTAGAGAGAGATTATTTTCCACACAGAATGATATTGCAGTGGGCGTGAAGAAGGAAGGACACTCGCAGCTTACGTGCAAGTTTTGCTACGAGTCCAAACACAACACCGACAGTGCTGTGAAGAAAATGACGACCGAATATTGCCGTAAATATGATGTAAGTCTTTGCATAGGACAACGTTTTGAGTGTTACCATACCAAAGCCAGGTATTGGGAATAACAATGTGTAATTCTGTTGTTCTGTGACTGAAAACTATCGAACTTTTCTGAGTGAAATAGAAATTATAGTACGTAAACAAGAATAACAGAATGTACCAATGTTGTAGCCTGATATTATTTCCAATTTTTGAATTGATTTCATGTGATAGTCCACTTTTTGGAATATGTGTATAAATTTGTTTATTTATACTGCAAAAACTGACAAAACTGTGATTTATTCTGACAGTTTAAAGCACGCCGGCACAGGGTAGGGACGCTATCTTGACTCGCCGGGCTCATAGTGTTAATACACTCCTCTGACTTGGTGATTTTCGCCGAAGGTCTTAATCCAAGCTAAAAATAATACTGGACAATTAACCATGCAACGTCTAAGAATAGATAATGCCCAGTGTTGCTGCAGGAGACTCCTTCGTTTGGTCGTGATGGGTTTGTGTCAGGAGAAAATAATAACGTGTTCGCTCAATACAGAATTATATAGTTAATTCTTCTAATCATGGAAAAATGAAATATGTGTCAATGTATCCGTTGTTCTAATATGACGTAAGAAAAATGTGCTAATTTATTCATTTTCCAATCATGACGCAGGGAAACAATCGTTAATTTATTGATTTTTCGATCATGACACAAGAAAGAATTTAAAGAAGGAACATTTCTAAATTGTTCATTATTCCATTCAATTCACAAGAAAATAATGGCCTAATTTAATGTCAATGTTTTAACTTCATGTTAAATGGTTCATTGATCCAAATCAAGATGCAAGAAAGTGACGAGTATATATTTTCATTCTTCAAGTAATTGACTATAAAATGATCCATGTGTGTGTCTACATAACGAACACCATGAAGTAGGGGTAAATGTTTTTGGCATTTTTACTCCTCGTATGTACTAAATTATTGTTTTACATTTTATGTTTCTCGAGAAGAGAAAATATGGCAATACATTTCTTCGTAAATACTTATTGGAAGCCAAAGCTCATCCGGTTGCTCATCTCTGCTCCGAATTTTGACCAAGTAGGGAAGAGGTAGTGCACAAGTGCCAAGGAGTAGAAGACACTCATGTGGTTACCTAGTGATACAAGATTGGGTTTTCGGAATGCAGTCCAACTCATACCTATTCTGCGAGGAATTTCTGCACGTTGGTTGTCTTTTCCAAGTTAAATGTTTCTGTAAAATCATACCTATTCTGCGAGGAATTTCTGCACGTTGGTTGTCTTTTCCAAGTTAAATGTTTCTGTAAAATCAAATTAGGTAATAAGTATTTAGTAACACGTTGCATTGTAATAATTGCAGGGGTTCGTATTTCAGTAGGATTCCACAACTACATGACCATGTTGTACTTAGAAGCATTATCATGATATCGGCATTCAATTCGTACATTCTTACAATAAAGATTAATTACTTTGTTATTCACAAAATTATAATTAGTATTGTTAAATATTACCGTATTTTCACCAAAGCAATACTCAGTATGTTCTCTGGAAAAAAGGGAGACTTGATTAAACTTTTATTCACCATTCATGTCACACATTGAAAGGTGTATAAGTTTTCTCCTCTTTTATTTAATCAAGACTGATAATGTATAAGTCACGATGAAAAATAACCTTATTTCAAAGCTTACTCTGAGTACATACGTGCGTATAACACATACAATACACAGTATATGAGCAATATTAATTTGATCGAGTCTGGGTATTCTTTTATGTTTTTAATCGCAAAGGGTCCTTTTTATCAATGGATTTGCTTTATATGAAAACAATCAGTTTAGTTGTATGACAAAATATTTTTCACAATGCAGAGATTAACCAGCACCAATATATCTTTTTTCTACATCGTAAAATAAGCCTCCCTTTGTCTTTGCCTTCGTGAAAGGCACGCCATTGGAAATGTAGCAGTGGTTAATTTAAACGAGTAATAAAACAGCTGTTACAATCCCCGTATGTTGTGTTACATATCAAATAAGTAAAGGTCAATGGAAGGGAAATATACGCCTGTAATTAACTATGTCACTTTAGTAAGTATATGCAGAATAATTTGTATGAATGTCATGTTGTTTGATCAGATAAGCGTACTGACTGCGTGCGAAATTACGGTGAAATATGACGAGACTAATCATATTAAGTTTCTGGGAGAGAATATTTTAACACTTGCAGTGCGATACGAACGATGCAGAGGAAGAGCATTCAATAAGTTCAGTTTGAAGACTAGACAATTAGTTTCCACTGATCTGCATTTTAAGGGCTGTAGTTGCTCACAAGCCAGTAACTTATTTATTATTCTATACAGTACTTATATAATCGGCAGAAAGGCCTTATCTGCGATTACAATTCAGGATGTAAATTACCTACCAATTGGCTATCCAGTTTTTTCTGAAGTTGTTTCAAGTAAGCTGGAAATTTGTCGGACATTTATCTTGGTACATTATTCCAATCCCCAGTTCCTCTTCCACTAAATCGTTATTTTACCCAATTCGTCCCCTTCCGTTTAAAATTTATCTTCATACAGTGTTATGGTCTTTACTAGTTTAATAAGCTCTACGGAAGCATATTCGTCTACTAATGTCATTCCATGTCAACTCGCTACTGATAGCTCGGAAAATATCACTTAGTCAAGCAGCTTATGTCCTTACTCCCATGTCTTCCCAGTATAACGTGTGCAACATTTTCTTAAAACTGCTGTTCTCTTTTGTCGGAAATCACCCAGAACAAACCATGCTGCTATACCTTGGATCTTTTCCAGCTCTCGAATCCAGTATGATGAGGGTCTCATACTCTGGAATCATACTCTAATTGGGGTCCTCTCAATGACTTATATGTACTCTCCTTTAAATAACTACTACAACTCCTGAATGATTTAAAACGAAGTGAAGTCATCTGTGACCTATATTTACAGCCTCATTAATAATGTGGTTACTACAATGAAGATATTTCTTTAGGTTAACATTTACAGTGGCCACTATGCGGTACTTTCATCCCATCAACACAGCAATGAAGACGTCTCTTGGTGAGACATACTTTACACACCGATTATCATCATGCCGTGGTCCGATGTCAGTCTCACAATTTTGTTGAGGTAATTGTGTAGTCGCACGCAATCCTGTAACTTATTTATTATTCTATACAGTATTTACATCATCGGTAGAAGGTCTTATCTGTAATTCCAATTCTTTACTCATATATTTTATTCATATAAAAAACAAAAATGTTTCAACAATACTGGCGTATGGAGCCCTCTTTCGTAATCATTGCCGAATCAAATTTTGGTTCACAATTCCAATGTAACGAGTTCCATTTTCTAGAAAATTAGTCACACATTCAATCACTCATCCGCGATCTGCCCTATCAAAAGCCATGGGTAGGTCAATAGCGATACATTTAATTTGACCTTCTGAATGTAAAATCTAGAATCTTGCATGTTGATCCCAGTAGAAAAATCTTGTCTAAACTCGAACTGCCTTCTATCAAATAAGTTAGTAATTTCGCAAATGGTCTAATGTTATCAGAAAGAATGCCTTCCCAAAGCTTACATGCGTCGCGTGTCTAGCTGACTAGCCTGCAATTACCCACTCTGTATTAGCCACTCTTCCCTGGAGCTGTTGTTGCAACTCTCCATTCATTTTGTACAGCTCGTTCATTCAAACAGTAATCAGGTATGTACTTATATATATATATATTGATTTATTTATTTCCTGAATTCTATACAGAATGTCCTCCAATTTATAGACCCTATGATGTCCGGAATATAATTCTAATTTTACTTCTATATTCTTCTATGCAAGTGCATGCATGGGCGCATATGACAACTCCACCCCCAGTCACGGATAATCACCAACCAGGGGGCAAGCCTCCTATCTTTCCCCACCACGGATTTCCGGCAACTGAACACGCTATCACCTCATGCCCCTATCTCAGCGGGTTTCCAAGCTCATATAACCGCCATATAAGCTAAGAGCGTCCATGCACGCACCATAGCCTACTTCCCCAGCTAAGCATTACCGCCAGCTGTGGGTACACCCCTGTCTCTCTCAGTATCTGAGTACTTGTGCATATAGATTTTACCGGTTACCACCACTATCTCCCACCTTCCTTCCATTGCGATAACTACTCCTTTCTTGTAACATTTGTTAACACATATTTCTAACAACAACTAAGTACTTGCTTACATTATTAGGGTTATTTCGTTCATTCTTCATCCCTCTTAAATGCTATTATCATTTTCTTTCAGACTTAAAACTAATAGTTCACTATGACTCAAAGATTTTCTTCTAATCACTACAGTTTCTTTACATACTTTTAGGAGATGAAATTCTTCTCTCGTTTCCCCATACAACACTCAAATTGAATTGCCCTTTTCCCTTGTTCATCCCTTGTTTTCGTAAATTTCCCCCCTTCCACCATATCAGCCCTCTTATTTCACTTCTGTTTACGTTTGTTTTCTTGTTTATCATATGAAATATAGGGACGGTCGCCTTGCTCCTGCACTCAGACTCCAAAATTGTCCTTGAATATCTTTGACCCTTCGTATGATTCCCTTCCGTATTGTTTTTTCTCTCCCCTTACCATGTCCTTCTCTCAATAACTGCCAATACCAACCTCTCCTAGATCCTTTAAACCTTACCTAACCAATAATCTTCGGACATATTGTTCCTCTACGGTTAGTATGCTCTCTGCAGGAGCAGACCTCCCTCTCCTCTTTTGATCCCTAACCAATAACTCATAATTTTGTTTAAAATCTCTACTTGCATACTCTAATCACATATTAGTCTTGCACCACAATTTGCTCTACAGTATGGCAGCCCAATTGCAATTTAATAAACTTACTTACTATTTAGTTCAGCATTTCACTCGCCTCCTCTACTCCCCATATCTCAGCACCACATAACATTCTGAACTTTACTACAGTTTGAATTTTTTTTTTTTTTTTGGATCTTATCGTCTACATTGGGGAACTTATTTTCTAAACTCTTTATTACTAAAAGTGCTGCCAGCCGTTTCCAAGTATCTCGTCTTATTTGGTAAGTACATTTCCCATTGCTACTTATACAGCGTGATTCAGCCGCCTCACCTTGATAGGACGCCGTAATGTTATACTCGTAATCAACACTGGAAGACACGCGTGTGCCTTCTAGATCACATGAACCTGACACGCCGGCGAAACACTAAATTGACATTGCGGCCACAGTAAACCTAATACTTTCTGTAAGCTGCCCCGAGTGCCGTACGGAAACATAGTGTAGATAACAAAGGCGTGGCGGAGCGGGCTTGCATGTCAGGTGGGAGGTTCGAGTCCGGGACGAAGGTTCCAAATTTTTGAAATATTTGTTTAATACTTTCCGCACGCAATGTAACCTCAATACCCAATTTCATGGAAATTGTATGTGAATGCATGTGTTTGTGGTCCTAATAAGGGCCGATTAATTAGCAGGCCGGACGCATACAGACCGGAAATAATAGGAACACAACTGCCCCGACAATATTTTATCGCAGCAAATTCTCGATGTGATGACCGTTTTCGTTTATGCTCATTCAGACCCGGCGTCCAATAGATCGTCTTATGCGCTGAAGCATTCCAGGTGTAATTCCTCGGCAATCGCCCGTGATGAGTTGTCGGATATTGTTGGGGTTTTCAAGCGCTTGAGTGTAAACGACGTTCTTCAAATGTCCCCACAAGAAGAAGTCTAACGGCGTTAAATCCGGTGAACTGGCGGGCCAGGAAACAGGGCCTCTTCGTCCTATCCATTTCCCTTACAGTTCGTCGTTCAGATGGTTACGAACGGGCAAAGTCGAAGGAGGTGGAGCTACATCCTGTTGCAACCACATCAAACGATCGTGGAAGGGAAAATCCTCCAGCAGCTGTGATGACGCAGACATCACAACCGGATATCTTGCTATTTACCGCCTCACCTTGATAGGACGCCGTAATGTTATACTCGTATTAAACACGCGTGTGCCTTCTAGATCATATGAGTCCGACACGCCGGCGAAAAACTAAATTGACATTGCGACCACAGTAAACCTAATACTTTCTATATGCTGCCTTGAGTGCCGTACGGAACCGTAGTGTAGATAACAAAGGCGTGGCGGAGCGGGCTTGCATGTCAGGTGGGAGGTTCGAGTCCGGGTCCGTGGGCCCGTCCAATGGCCCTTAAAGAAATAAGGTCAAATCAGGCGATCCCTCAAGATTCTACACCAAACATTCAATCCCCATCGTACTTGATGGGCCACCTGTTGCACCCAGTGAGGATTCACCAGACTCCAATAATACTTGTTGTGGTGATTGACGTTCCCATTATTGTTGAAGCGCGATTCGTTCGAGAACAAGTTACGCGATACGAATGCTGCATCACTGTTCAGCCTGTCTAATAGCCACCGTCAGAACTCCATTCGATCTTTGAAATCCCGCCGTGGAGCTCTTGGTGTAGCTCAACGTGGTGGGGTTGAAATTTATGTTCATGCAGTATTCGCCAGACGGACGACTGGCTGGTGTTCACCTGCCGTGCAGTTGCCCTTGTACTGATGTGTGGATTATTACGAGCTGCCTCTAGAACGGCCTCTTTTGTTTCAACCAATCTAACGGGCCTTTCGCGGACTGTTGGCTGGTTGAAAATCACGCCTCTTGTCCTTAGACGTCTTTCAACACGGTGGAATGTCGTAGCAGCCGGGTGTCACCTGTCAGGATACCGTTCCTGGTACACGCAGTGCCTCGCACGCATTTCGTCTTGCTTCCCCATAAATGAGGAGCATGTCAACGTATTCTTCTGTGGAAAACATGCCGAATGACAGCAGATATTACAGTATATTCAGGCCCTAAGCAGCGGAGTATGCGCAGGGCACAATATGAATAACAGCGTCATTCCAATGTTTGAATGTGGCAAACGTGATCCTGTTTTCGTATTCAAATATCATACCGATGCAAAAGCATTTGATCGATACAGGAATCGAACCGCCGTTGGCACATTTTGTCGATTACTACCCGAACGCCTAACCACATCCGCTACGCTACACTGCTGGAAACATGCTGGTAGTACGACGAGAGCAGAGCGCATACGTCATCCGGTTCAGTGTTTAAGACATTAATTAATACACTGACACCTAGTTTTATACATTGATTTCCCTCTTCGTTACACTCGGTCACGAAGCACGACACATTAATATAGTTACATGGTAGAAGGGTGTTGCTACATGATTTCAAGGCGTCATGTTTGGCGAACGAATGATATAACAGTTTGTTAGGGTTCAGAATCGTGTGCAAAATATGCTCACTGAACATTAGTACATTACAGTACGCCTGCAGGGGAATGGCATCCCTATAACCATGTGCACGTTAGTTGGGATGTAGCAAACGTAATTGGAAATATCTGCTGAATCACACTGTATATATTCCTAAGTACTCTAATTTGTTTGTTATCTCCATTTTTTTCGTTTCATCATCCAGTGCTCATTTTACACCTTCGTCATACCAATGTTCATTTTCAATGACCATTTTTCAGAGAATTATATCACTTTACCAATACATTAGTTCATGCCTGCGTCCGTTAGTGTCCTCAGGAGAACATCGTCCGCAAAAATAAAGCCTGGTGTTTCTAGGATTCCTAATACTGAACAAGTCCACTTCTCTCCACCATGAGCCTGTAAGTTATCATTTATAAATAACAAAAATAGAATAGGTGATAACTTACACCCCAGTTTCAAACCCATATTTGACTCTGTCTGTTCACATAGCACCCCATCATATAATCTAATACTTCAACATAGCCTTTCATGTATGTGGCCTCAATCACTCTTCTCATGTTGCTCGAAACCCCTAACCGGCCCATCTTCTCGAAAAATGCCCCCATGCTCAATGTGTCGAAGGCCTTCTCTAAGTCAACTGCGGCAATATATAATTTACATCCTTTCCATTTTAAATATTTATCCATTATTATTTTGACAATCATGATATTATCCGTTATTCTTCTCCCCTTTCTGAATCCAGTCTGGAATATTGTGATTATGGTAAACTCCTCTGCCCACTTCATCAATATGTTTGCCAAGAGTCCAGTGTATACTTTCCTGAGAGAATCTAATAGTGTTATTCCTCTATAATTACTAGGATTGCCTCTATCCCCACGCTCTTTATAAATTGAACATATTATACCCCTCTACCAGTCTTTAGGCAATTCTGCAAGCTCAAATATCTTATTAAATACCTTTACTAAAGTTCCTAGCATTTGTTTACTTTTGCTTTTAACTGCTTCTTTCCAAAACTCGTCAGATAAACTACTTAACCAATCTGCTTTCTTATATTTGGCTTTGCCTATTATCTCTGTTACCTCTTATTCTGTTATCTCACCAAGGTATACTTATCTCAACAACCTTATTGTAGGCTGGGGTTAAGTCTCCTATTCTTGCCTTCCAATCACCCATCTTTATAATTCCTGCCTCTTCAAACTTTCTTCTAATTACATTTATTTTCTCCTATTAGATCCGCAAAATGTATCTGTTCTCATATATTGACCCTAAAGGAGGATTATTTAAATATGCCAAGCATATATCTTCATGTCCTCACCCTTCCTGCCTAACCATTATCCATATTACGCCTTCCATATCATTCGGTATTTCTGCTATTTGGTTATTAATTACTTCCTTTGCTGTTTTGTGTCTATTTCCTGTAGCCACACTCCTTATCAGATCCACCACCAACGACCGTCCCCCACAATCAAGCGCTGTCCTTTAATATAGGCCTTTAGTCCTTGATATCTGGCTTTCCCTACATGTCTGCGTAGAATACTTTGTTCCCTGACGGTGCCACTGTCCATTCCCTTCTCACCCAAATGTTCTCCCCTTTTAGGTTCCTGGTTTTTTCTTATCGCTATTTCCGCCATCGGGGTTAATATTAGTTTAAACATGATCGGCTTCATACCCTTCATTTTCTATACTCTATATACGTCGTCTATGTCTACCACTTTAAAATTTATCTTCATTTTGATTTACATCACTTCTAACACTTTATATACTATTTAAGCCTTACTTTCGCTGTCTCCTTCCGGCACACCATAAAGAAAAACGTTTTTCTCCTGAGTTCTTGATTAGTCCTGTTTTCTGACCACTATACTTGGCTAAGTTCCTCCACCAAATCTCTGACTTTGGTCTTCAGTCATTCTTCTTCATCCGTGTTTTGAGCCACTTTCGCTTTCATCACATTCAACTCTAATTTGACATAGTGATTTAGTTCCGTTATTTCCTTATTTCTTTCCTTAGATTTCTCCCTAAATAAATCTCTCGTTTGCTCGTCCTGGCATGCTACTTTGACCACTTCCTTTATCATTTCGAATTCCTCCCAGCCAATTACACCCGCTGGCCCATGCTCCGGATTTAATTCAACGCCACCAAATTCCAACAAATCTTCACTGCTCTATTCCATCTTCCTATAGGTGCCCTATACTGAACTAGCGAATTAACCATAGTCACCACTCTCACTAAGCACTCTTTTATTTATTTATTTATTTATTTATTTATTTATTTATTTATTTATTTATTTATTTATTTATTTATTTATCTTATCACTTTTAGCGCCAGGGGTGTCCGGGGACGTGTTAGGTTCGTCTGGTGCAGATACAGTAGTTCTGTTCGAAGGCCGTGGGGAACTGGCGCGTGTGGATGTGGAATGATAATAATGTGGTAACATGAATGTGAATCCAGGTATCAGCACGTAACCTACGCCTGTTGAATATCAATGACCAACAACAACGTGATATTCTATCACTCTACATGAACACTGCGAAGAAGTCTCGAATTGAATCCAGGTTTTCTTGGCACGCAATCTAGCGATTAGAACTTGTATACCACCACCCCTTTAGGAAGCGAACAATGTGTTCGTGAAGGTGTTGTCCAGAAACAGGACTCGAAACCTTACCACATGTAAACATTTTCGCATCGCTTTCTCTACCACTGTATTAGGATTTCTGCCATCCGCCATTGCAAGGATTGCTATCAAGAACACCAGAATGTGTCATCTCAGGGAAACTGATTGCGGAAAGATTTAATTAAAATGATAGTTGGAAGAAAGAGTGGTCATTAGAAACATTGGTAGCAAATACCCATCCCCTTGATCCCACTAAGAAGTCAAAAGATTTCGACCTGCCAAAGTACCATCGATGTCGTCTCAACAGGCTAAGGACTAAACATGGCTGCTGTAACTACTTTCTGTACAAATGATGTTGGATCTGATCACCAATATGTGAAGGCAGTTAGGAGAACAGACGACTGAACATCTCGTCCAACGCTACCCTCTTCATTCATACTCTGGATTTCCTGATGACCTTTTCAGACTCTCTAAAATTTAATTAAGTGGCTGTAAAGCTCGGACGTTAAAGTACAACTAGAAAATGTAAACCTGCATAGCTACGGTATTTTACATTCTACGCGAATATCAAATTAAATTTCTGTATACGCAGTGGATACGACTTTTTTAAAATTACATGTATCTTATTGTTATCTTAGAGCATGGAATGTTCCCCATACGTTGTTCACAGTATAAAGTGCGATTTGCGGAGTTGTGATAACGTTAGGCTCACTTGTCTACTGTCATTCACAATCGAGTTGGGAAGTTTTCATTATAATAGCAGGCCCCCTTGTCTACTGCGTGGTCAGAAATGCGTTGGGGAGTTTTCGTTACAATGGCAGGCACCCTTTCCTACTTCCAGACACATTAGAGTTGAGAAGTTTTTATTACAATGGCAGGCGACTTCCGTGCTACCAGGCAAAATCGAGTAGTGCTATTATCATTACAATGACAGGCCCACTTTGATAATACCAGTCAGCTTACTGCCAGTCATACTCGAGTTGGTGAGTTTCGATTATAATAGCAGGCCGTTTTTCATAAAGCCAGTCACATTTTAGATTTGTATTTATTCTTAATGGCGGCACACTTGCCTGCTGCCGAAAACTATCGGGTAGGGGAATTTGAAACAAAATTGCATGCTCCCGTGCCTTCTGCCACTCATGTCGAGAAGGGAATTATTCATTACAATGGTAGGTCCTCCTTACTAATGACAGTTACACAGTAGGTGGACAAAACCCCTTTCCTACAGCCACTCATAGTCGATGTGCGTAGTACTGATTTCAATAGTGGACGCCCTCATACTGACAGTCACTATCGATTTTTAAAGTACTAATTATGTCAGATATCCCCTTCCTTGATCGTCAAAATTCGACTTCAGTGAATATATATATATAAATCGACATAGGAATGTATCCGCAATTTATGATATTGCAGATCTTCATTTACAGATTTACTGCTGGTAACACTATGTCATATCGACTAACGGCTTGCACCATAAGACGCCATTTTTGGCGGTCTAAGTGGTTGTTCCTATGCCACATTCTCGTATCTATTCTATGGGTTAGACTGAGTTAGTAACGTTGAATAGGGCAAAATTTGGATAGAGTTTTTGAATACTTCGTTACTTTTCCGACACATTTGTGACTAGCGAATGTACCCGTGCTTCGCTACGGTATTCTACATTGTATTCGAATATCGAAGTAAATAGTGTGCATGCAGTAAATAAGATAGTTTTAAAATTGCATGTCTCTTAGCGTTATCCGAGAAAGAGCATGGGGTGGTCCCCGTACGTTTCCAATGTAAAGTGTTTGTTACGGATTTGTGATATAACGGCAGGCTCACTTGCCTACTGGCATTCACAATCAGGTTGGGAAGTTTACATTATAATTGCAGGCCCCATTGCCTACTATGCGGACAGAATCGATTTGGGGAGTTTTCGTTAAAATGGCAGCCCCCCTTTCCTACCTCCAGACAGATTACAGTTTTTATTATAATGGCAGGCAATTACCCTACTATCACTCGAAATTGAGTTGTGCAGTTATCATTATAATGACAGGCCCCTTTTCCTACTGCCAGCCAGCGTACTGCCAGTCACACCAAGTTGGTGAGTTTCCATCAAAATAGCAGGCCACTATGCCTAATGCCAGTCACATTTTAGATGAGTACATTTCTTTATAATGGCGGGCTCCCTTGCCTACTGCCAAACACAATCGGGTAGGGGAGTTTTAAACAAAACTGCATGCTCACTTACCTTCTGCAAGTCAAATCGAGAAGGGAACTATTCATTACAATTGTAGGCCTTCCTTACTAATGACAGTTACACAGGAGTTGGAGAAGGAACCCTTTCCTACTGCCAGTCAAAGTCGGTGTGGGGAGTACTGATTACAATAGCAGACCGACCCTTTCTCGATCGCTAAATCGACATCAGTGAATATATATAGATCGACATACGAAAGTATATGCGTGTTTACAATATTGAAGACCTTCATTTACAGATTAACTGCTACTAAACGTACGTCATATCGACAAAGGATTATACCATAAGACACGCCGGATTTAGTGGCCTAAATGGCTGGTCCAATGATATGTCATCTATTCTTGGGTCAGATTTAGAACGTGGAACAGGGTAAAGGTTTTGTAAGATCATCTCACATTACATTACTTTTCGGATAATAATGTGACAGCTACATACGTAGCATTTGGCTCACATATGGCTACTGAGTGGGCCAATTTTCGTGAAGAGTTTGATGATTCTGTATTTCATATAAGTAATTGAAAGTATGAATAATGCATGTGAAAATTCCAAATTGACTTAACATCGATTAATAGAGAAAAATCAAACGTAAAAGGGATACAGATACGGCATAAAGTCATAAGACCAAGGTTGTAGATGATTCCAAATTGAACGGAGATTGTGCAATCCGTTACGTGATAGGAATTTCCGAAGGTCTGCACCATCATTAAAATTGCCTGCATATTTCGATATTCTTCGGGGATAAAAAATGAAAAATTTAATGATATAGGATTTTTCATTCGTTACAGGCTAAAACGTATAATTTTGTCAAATTTCAATTATCTTCTTATTCTTCTGGCAGATTATGCCACAATGTGGATTTTGGGCGAGGCGGGTAAAAATTAGGACTTTCAGGAAATCAAAAATTATGGAGATTGTTATTATTACCCCTTAAACGGAAAGCTGTACGAAAATTTCGCCAAAATAGTCAGTGTAGAGGTACACAGTCGTTACGATTTGATTTATATAGATAAGGAATCTGCTCCATGTAAAACACCTTTTGGGCTATGTCCGCTGGACTTAACCTGCAAAAGTGACCATTCATGATATCTCCCTTATTAATCCTCCTGACGAAAAAATGCACATGAAAAAAAAGGTTTAGAGGTGGAATTCCATCAGGTTTGGTCGATTTCCAGTCAGGTTGGTCTTGTTCTGTATATATTGTGGAAGAGTAAAATCACCATTTCGGTTCCTTATAAACCGCCAGTCCATTCCGGAACATGAAATGTTATTTACGTTTAAAACCTACCTTTGGACAGGTGGATGCTAAATATAAATTTTGTTTCGAATGTCTTCAGTAGTTTTCAAGTTGTAAGGAATACGCTTTACACGCACCCGCTCGTGAGTTAAGTCCGATGGGACTTGTACAGAAAAACGGTCCTTTAATGATATCTCCCTTATTGATCCTCGTATCGAAATGATGCACATGAGAAAAAAAGGTTTGGACATTAATTTCTACCAAGGTAGGTAGACTTCCATAAACTTTTGTTGTGTATATTTTTTGGAAGTGCAAAATCACTGTTTCGGTTTCGTATAAACCCCCAGTTAGTTCAGGGATTTAGAAACAATATTTGCCCTGAAACCTATCAAGGACAGGTGTATTCTAAATACGAATCACGGTGAAAATGCATCCAGTAGTTTCTAGCATTCACGTACATACGGCGTAATTAAGGAAGAAAATAATACAGTTAAGAATGTTGAAACTAATAGAAAATGGATTATAACTGAGGACAGCCGGATAACGACAAATAAATAAATGCCGTGAGTTATGGATATAATAAAGCGCTAACAGAGGAGAAATTTAGGTTCAGTGATTCTTAGGTAAACAAATATGAAGATGACTAATGGTGTTATTACTTAATCTATTCGAGGGCGGTTATAACCTCCAACGATATTCCGCCAATATCCCGCAGATGAGCCGATTGATGCCTCTCTTGCCATCTACCCAAGGAACAACCACGAATTTAAAAGCATGATGAGGAAAATGGCAATACGTTACTTCCCTACTGGCATGCAGTCAGAGACGTTGCCATGGTAACCTGTAGGTTCGTTGTCGGTCTGTCGGTCACTAAATGCAGAGCATGATACCAGCAGAAAATTGTAAATTTCTCCGTCATGTGAAGAGTAAGGTAAATTATGAACATAACGAAAGTTGTTTATAATGAAGAGACGTTTCACGTACGGTAAACGAAGTTTACAGAAAATCAATAGTATAAGAGAAAATAGAGGAAAACCACTGTGGTTTTCCTATAAACACCCCGTCTATTCAAAGATTTTAAAATTATATGCATATCGGAACCTTTCCTGGGATGAGTATACTCTAAATATGAAGTTTGGCTGAGATCTATCCAGCCGTTTCGACGTGATGGTGGGAAAACCACTCTGGTTTTCCTATAAACCCCCCGTCTATTCAAGGATTTTAAAATGATATGCATATCTAAACCTTCCCCGGGATTAGTATACTCTAAATACAATGTTTGGTTGAGATCCATCCAGCCGTTTCGACGTGATGGTGGAAAAACCATTCTGATTTTCCTATAAACCCCCCATATATTCAAATATTTTAAAATGATATGCATATGGAAAACTTCCCCGCGATGAGTATCCTCTAAATATGAAGTTTGGTTGAGATCTATCCAGCCGTTTCGACGTGATGGTGGAAAAACCATTCTGGTTTTCCTATAAACCCCCTGTCTATTCAAGGATTTTAAAATGATATGCATATCAAAACCTTCTCCGGGATGAGTATACCCTAAATATGAAGTTTGGTTGAGATCTATCCAGCCGTTTCGACGTGATGGTGGAACAGACAAACAGACAGACAAACAGAAACAATTTTATTTATCCCCGCCCAAAGGAGTCCTATGAGTGCCTTACACAACAGTATATTTTTTTCCCAGATATTAAGTCTTATTTGTACCTATTTTGGTTGACAGCTATGCCCAAACGTACATGCATAATCTCACTGCTCTAGAATCCTGGAGCTGACGTTGCCATGGTTACGGCAGTTCATTTCTTTATCCGATTCCTAGAGCAGGGGTAGTGTGGTGCCAATATCTCCGTAACGGTTGGTTTTAGGGCCTTAAAACATGGTTTTCGGGCCCGTAGGGCTTACCGAGTTTTGTTCTTTGCGTCAAGAGGATTAAATTGAGCTTTGTCTCGTCCTTATACGACAAATTCGATATTTTGCCTATAATAGTATAAGAGAAAATGGAGGAAAACCGTTTTTCCTATAAAACCCCCGTCTTTTCAAAGATTTTAAAATGATATGCATATCGAAACCTTCCCCGGGGTCAGTATACTCTAAATATGAAGTTTGGTTGAGATCTATCCAGCCGTTTCGACGTGATGGTGGAACAGACAAACAGACAGACAAACAGACAAACAGAAACAATTTTATTTATATAGATAGTTAGAATCATAGAATTTAGCTCATGTATGGCCAACGCGTGGGCCAGGTTTCGTGATGAATTTGACGATTACACCTTGCCTAAATGTGTCAAACTATGAATTATACGTATGAAAATTACAAATTATACGTGAAATCGAGAAACAGCCAAATCTAACGTATAAGGTACAGAGATAGGCAAGAAGTCATAGGAGCAAAGTTGTAGATCACTCCAGATTGAACGAAGATTTTTCCATCCGTTTTGTGATACGTCCTACCGTTTAGCCACCAAATACCTCGATAGGAAGATCTGTACGGACATTAAAATTGTCTCAATATTTCTACATTTTTCGGGGGTAAAAATTAAATATCCCGTAATCTTTCCGTCGGTTACAGGCAAAACATTTTTGCCAAATTTCAATTTTCTAGCTCGTCTGGGAGATTGTGCCACCACTTTGATTTAGGGGAAGGGGTTTAAAGTTAGGACTTTCAAGAAACTTTTAAGTCCATGGAACCGATATGTTATCGTCTTGGGTAAATATATCCGACTGCGTTATTAAGTTGAGCACCAAATTTGAAGCCAGCGTCGTGGGCTCCTCAGGGAATTTTGAGAATTTTCGGTTTTTCTAGGAAACCTGAAATCATCCGCTTCTCTGGTACCTAGTTTTAAATTTCTAAGATGCCTGGACGTGCCTCATTAATTCACGTCTATTTTTTCATTTTGATACCTTAATTTATATGTACACAGTAACATATTCTATATATAGATCACACCAAACCGATTTTAATTTATTAATATAGATTATATTTCACGCCATTCCCTACGTGTTCTAGGGGAGTCTTGTACCAACAGTATTTTTTTTTCAGATTGTAGGTAATATTTGTACGCCCCCATCCCTATCGGGGACGAACTGGTACTTTAAAAATATCCAGAGTGTTATTATTCATCACCGCGACCACGAAAACTGTGAATTCGACACTATTTTCGATTGTTTTTATGTCTCACTGCCCCCTCGACCCCCACCAAAAAGGGCCCTGAACTTGGGTTTTCAAAACATCCGGAGTGTTCCTATTCATCTCAGCGATCCCGGAAACGATGGACTCGACACTATTTTCGATTGCTTTTATGTCTCATTCCCCCTCGGTCCCCACGAAAAACGGGGATGAACTTGGACTTTAAAGTTCCGAAGTGTTACTATTCATCACCGCGACCCAGAAAAATAAGGATTCGACATTATTTTTGATTACTTTTATATCTCACTTCCCCTAGCCTCCCATCGAAAAGGGGACTGAACTTTAAAAATATCCGTAGTGTCACTATTTATCTCAGCGATCTCGTAAACTGTGGATTTGACCCTGTTTTCGTTTATGTGTTTGAACTAAATCCCTGAACACCCACCCCCTCAAGGTGCTAGGGATAGCTTACACCCACAGTACTCGTCTCCGGATAGTAAGTCATAATTGTACCAAGTTTGGTTGAAATTGCTCCAGTGGTTTAGGAGGAATTGTCATTTACACACCCATACCCACACACGCGCACCCACACACTCAACCTTCCCCACCCCCCACAAACACACACACGTACAACCATTTTTACATATAGTAAGATACTGCCTTGTGTCAATTGTATATACCTTGAAATCACCATACGACTAAATAGATAAAACTACATCTAAAAGTACATAAGTGTTTTAACACACCTCAACGTTTTCAAATTGTTCACCTATGGCTTTTAGTTGACAGACAACTAATCTCTATCACATATGATCCACGTTCAATTGAATTCCTATAGCAGCATTCTAGAATTGCAATTCAAAGGGGAGGGGGGGGGGGGACGGCTAGTGCGATGGATACCTTCACTGACACCACGAAGTTGGAGGATTTGTTTTACCTCTTACAGCCTGCCTTAGACGGTAAAGGCATGATTGATTATCTCGAAGGATTAGGGTTCGATACCCCTTAGTAAGTCGAAATATTTAAAAATAAGATTTCCACTTGTTCAAGGAACATGGCCGAGAGATTCAAGCAGCTACGCGATAATGAGACCAGGTTAATATGAGAGGGCAAAGGCGGCCCGAGCATGAGATAACTATTCTACCCAATTTAGTGCCGAGGTTAGGGATGGTGCATACATTTACCTTCCTCTCCACAGTACCTTGGTGAGTTGCACGGTGACGACTGTGTTTAATTTCTTGTCAAACTTATTCAGTAACTGTATTCTAGGATATATTATTGCTGGTAAATGCATATATACCATGCCACATGCATTGATATATTTATTTTAAAGTTTTTTGATATAATATAAGTGGCTTAGCTGCTGAATGTATACTTGGAAGACTGATTCTCGAATCCGAGTTGATCCCGGATTAGAATTTCCACCTGAAAAGTCGCGTGGAGTCAGGAAAGGCATCCGGCCTTAAACTGCCGACCAAATCCAAGCCGAGTCCCTTCCCATTCTACCGTCGCCGAATACCTTCGACGTGTTAGTGCGTCGATAAACTTCTATCTATCTTCTATCTTAATCTGTTTATCCTCCAGGGTTGGTTTTTCCCTCGGACTCAGCGAGGGATCCCACCTCTACCGCCTCAAGGGCAGTGTCCTGGAGTTTCAGACTTTGGGTCTGGGATACAACTGGGGAGAAGGACCAGTAACTCGCCCAGGCGGCCTCACCTGCTATGCTGAGCAGGGGCCTTGTGGGGGATGGGAAGATTGGAACGGATAGACAAGGAAGAGGGAAGGAAGCGGCCGTGGCCTTAAGTTAGGTACCATCCCGGCATTCGCCTGGAGGAGAAGTGGGAAACCACGGAAAACCACTTCCAGGATGGCTGAGGTGGGAATCGAACCCACCTCTACTCAGTTGACCTCCCGAGGCTGAGTGGACCCCGTTCCAGCCCTCGTACCACTTTTCAAATGTTCGTGGCAGAGCCGGGAATCGAACCCGGGCCTCCGGGGGTGGCAGCTAATCACACTAACCACTACACCACAGAGGCGGACGCGTCGATAAACTACTAGTATAAAATTATGAAGAGTCGGGATGACTCCAGTAATCCTAGAACCACCTGCGATAGTTTATTATATTATATTTGCAAATTCCAAATGTGACGTCGGCGAGGAATGTTATGCATAACTTGGACAGCATTTCACACCAATGATTCCATTATAAACCAGATTAACCTAGGAACCATTATGCGACGAGAGTATGACAGCATATATACAAGTTCATTCTTGCAAATGTTCCCGGCAAGAGAGATCGTGGACGAGTTCCATTTGATTGTAAAATTTTTTCATGTTTATAACTGGGTTGAATCTTTTTGGTGCAGTACGTCTCGCCGAGTCCGCCTCTGTGGTGTAGTGGTTAGCGTGATTAGCTGCCACCCCCGGAGGTGCGGGTTCGATTCCCGGCTTTGCCACGAAATTTGAAAAGTGGTACGAGGGCCGGAACGTGGTCCACTCAGCCTCGGGAGGTCAACTGAGTAGAGGTCGGTTCGATTCCCACCTCAGCCATCCTGGAAGTGGTTTTCCGTGGTTTCCCACTTCTCCTCCAGGCAAATGCCGGGATGGTACCTCACTTAAGGCCACGGCCGCTTCCTTCCCCCTTCCTTGTCTATTCCCTCCAATCTTCCCATCCCTCCACAAAGGCCCCTGTTCAGCATAGCAGATAAGGCCGCCTGGGCGAGGCACTGGTCATTCTCCCCACTTGTATCCCCGACCCAGAGTCTGATGCTCCAGGACACTGCCCTTGAGGCGGTAGATGTGAGATCCCTCACTGAGTCCGAGGGAAAAGCTAACCCTGGAGGCTAAACAGATTAAGATAAGAAGAAGAAGAAGAAGAAGACGTCTCGCCGATGGCGACAACATAATAATCGAAAATGACAGTCCTCAGAATTTAGGGAACGGTAAGAGTGAGACAACGAGAGAGTGATAATATTCTGTATTAAAAGGTATGTCAAGAGTTTGTTCTATTGTGGCATATATAATAAAGGCCATGCGGAACTAGTGGGAGGTAAGGCTAAGGAGACATGAGTATATATCATCATCATTGCTGACCGTACAAATCATACTTAGTTGACAATACAAAATGATGAAGAGAAGAGGACATAAATTGAAGCAGTGGTGGATGCAACGAGCATGTTTAGTGGGGGTGGGGGCGGGAGGTGGGGGCGGGAGGTGGGGGGATCTTCGACCGTCAGCCCTAGTGGGTATGAACATTTGGCAGGAGTTTAGGAGTAATCCCAAAATATAATTAACCTTACGCTTTGAAAGTGATTGAAGAAAGTGCTTCTAGACACCAGTATGTAAATCAGTTAATTAGTTATTAGCCTTAGTAGTAAATTTCAAGTATGATAATAATTTGAAGGCCCCAGCGACCAAGAGCCGACATGTTCAGGTGACGCCAACTAGGCAGCCAGTGTGTCAATTGCGAAGTTCCATTTAACTCGACCAGAACGCAAGTTTTTCATCTATTTTATCAAGTAGGCACCAGAGAACTATAACATGCCGACGTCGTACCAGATGGAATGACGACGATTTTACGTTATCATTTTGCAGCCTTCAGCAATCCGATGCCACCCGATCGGTGTAAGAAATGTGCGAGGGATACCTGACCAACGCCGGGGAAGGTTATTGAAGCAAGTCAAATTTACCCAATATCCGACGAACAACAATGGGACAATGAGAGGTGGTGGTGGTGGTGGTGGTGATTGTTGTTTTAACTGGAAGTACAACTAGACATCCATCCTCTGTTAAGACTAATCAGAGGCAAAACATGGAAGGGATCCGACATTTCGAAAAATGAAGGTATCGGTAAAAGGAAGACTAGTGTCAATTATGGCGTGAACGATTCCCTTGGCTTCTAATACTCCAATACGTCACGGTCGGAAAAGAACAAGAGTTGATCAACGGAGACAATGATTGGATGCAGAAGCGAGTTGGACGAATCACTCCAGCTCCGACGTTTAGACATTGCCTTTATCAATTACACAAAGTGGAAAGGTGCGAAAACCTGTGGTAGCACTGATAAAGGTTTTAAGTTATTTTACTACGGCACAACATCTTGTCGAAATAGGGTGACAATAGCCGTCTCCGAAAGATTGTGAAGTAACATCACCTACTTAGACCGTGTATAATTATCTCGCTTGCTCTACAATCCGTGGTCATCTCGGTAAGAAGCCAGTACACTAACAATAAGCTGTTCCTCCCTAGAAACAAGAAATACCATAGGGCCGTCACAGAGGGTGGTCAAGCAGGGAGATGCTACGAGCACGGGCCTATTATGCTGTGGGAGGGGCGGCGTTTTGAAGATCTGTTTAGGGATTAAGTAAGCCTCGCCAGCAATATTTTCGAAATTTCAAGTATATTCATGCAAAAAAAAAAAAAAAAAAAAAAAAAAAAAAAAAAAAAAAATTTAAAAATCTATAATTTTACAATATTTATATTTTCAACTGACCTTTAAACATTTGCGGACCGAGCTTGATAGCTGCAGTCGCTTAAGTGCGGCCATTATCCAGTATTCGGGAGATAATAGGTTCGAACTCCACTGTCGGCAGCCCTGAAAATGGTTTTCCGTGGTTTCCCCATTTTCACACCAGGCAAATGCTAGGGCTGTACCTTAACTAAGGCCACGGCCGCTTCCTTCCCACTCCTAGCCCTTCCCTGTCCCATCGTCGCCATAAGACCTATCTGTGTCAGTGCGACGTAAAGCAACTAGCAAAAAAAAAAGAAAAAACAATATTTACGCTCTCTCTCCCTTACTCACTTCCCTCCTTGTCAAGGTCAAGTTGTCGGTGCTAATAACATTAGAGGGGTAACTCTTGCCATTTATGTTGAACCGGTGACAGGCCTACTTATTGTCATTTCATTTTGTAACGCCACAATGTGTGTCCTGTTGCCCAGTGAATTGTACATTCATTACAGTTCGCAGTGAATACTTGTGTACTGTACTATTATATCACCCTAGACACGGATTAAAAAATCTATAATTTTACAATATTTATATTTTATCTGACCGTCTGGGGGCGGAAATTCTCCCCCCCACCCACTCACCCCATGTGGATCCACACCTGAACGGAAATAAACAGAAGTTATACGAAGTTCTTTCCTAGAGACTGTCACATATAAAACGTGGATTGCTTATCTGAAACAAAGAGAAGTGTATCGCTCAATTTAATTCTGTAGTTAACGTATTCATCAGCTGAAGATGAAAGAATGGACACATTCCTTATTTTTAAAGAATTGTTCAATTTATTGCATTCCAAAGGAAACTTGTATGTTAAAACGTGTAATGTACATTTATAGCTCTTGACCCAGAAGCATGTGTAATTCAGTATACGCTGAGGGAAACAGACCAAATTAAAACTTCTATATTAAAAAATTATGTTATTAGGGCTTTCACGAGGACTGGGCTCTTAACTCCTCGCTAAGCTGAAGTTATTCCTACAACGACCGGCTAACGTCCTCTACTAAAGGAAAAGCGAACACAAGGAGAGAAACGCTACCCCGATATTGTAACAATCTCTCTAACGATGGATAGTAAAAGTAAGGAATGGACCAATATCGCTAAAACGAAAGTTAACCTATATCCAAGTCGTGAAAATGTAGGTGGCACATTCATTTGGGGGTCCTTGCTACGCAGTGACATTAAATTGCTGGCCGTAATGGCCTAAGAGGCTATCAACGGGATAGTTCCACACTTAGAGATAATTATTGCCTAAGTTAAAAGGAATTCAGCGCAGTGCGACACTGCATCATATATACGTCATGACTACGGACTCGTAAACCATATTCAGTATCATGTATCATGTAAGTACGTCTTAAAATGGTATTAAATGAGTCATAAACACTCATAAATATGAAAATAATTTCTGTAAGACGTGCTACTATGTTGTAGGCCATAACTATTACCAAGGAGAAATGTCCCCGTATAAAACGGGAAGCATTACGACGTCGGAGATTTATTCATTGCTCTTGTTTGAAATTTCCTTGGCTTGATTGGATGATTTTGTGCTATAGCCCCTTTTAGAGTATAGCCTACATTAAAAACGCCCATTTAATATTGCTAGGTAATTTTTCCCAAGATTAACCTGAAAATGTGATAATGCAGCATTAGCTTACTATTATTTTGCATTTCAATTGTCACTATCATCCATAAAGAAGTTGCTTTGTTGTTGTAATAATCTTATTTTTATTCCTATTATACAGTATCTCCTCTCATTTGGTAATCCCGACATCTAATAATTTACAATATATTACTTATATATATATATATATATATATATATATATAGTCGTATTCAAAAATTGAAATGTCCATTCACATTGCGGAATATCACTGACGGAAAGGGACAAATTTCCACACAGCATATCTGAAATCTAATATAAATTTTGAAGTGGAACGAAAATAGGTCAATTTAAGACCTCGTAATTTATGAACTTCTACGCCGGTCAGAATACTGCCCATCGCGCCATGAGTGTTTCGTTCATCAAAGCGCATGAGTACCATTTTGCACATAGTTCGTCTTTCGTATACGGCGACCGCCACATCGGAGGCCTCGTGGCTCATGTGTTAAGTGACTTAAGAAAGCAAGGAATCTCTGGGTAGATTTTTCTGACAATTCAGCGCTAATGACCTTATGAATGTCAGCAGTTAGTTCTTATACTGGAGCCATAAAAATACAGGTAAACCACGCATCTGCCACTCAACCGACTACGTAAAACACAATTTCTCCAATTATTTGACCTTTGTTTGGTAAGTCTATGAGGGTTTTCAGTTTAAGTGAAAAACACGTTATGACGATCACTGATTGGGTGACTGGCCGTTTCAAATGATATTTCATCATACCTCGGGTTCATTATAGTTGTAATGGAAAAGTCATATCAGGAATATTTAAACATGTAACACAGCGAGTTCTTTCATGTACCCGTATATTTAGGGCTACCCGTGAAACTTCATGAATAGAAAGCTCTCTCCTCCTGACTTAGGATATCTTTAAGGTGAAGGTATCTGTAAGCGCTTTAGTTTAGTTCTTTTAGTGGGTTTCTCACGTAGTGTCGTTAGGTGCATTTTCTCTGGTGTTTCGGAGGTTATTATCAATTTAATTTTTGTAATGTGTTGGTGGAGTCAGCCCTCGTAGGTCAGTCGTTTTATCTTGTGGTACCCCATGTTAGGCACCGTAATTAATATTTGGATGGTCAAATCGTATATTTTTAATGCATTTTGTTGCTTATTTTCAACGTTCACAACAAGTAACTCATTTGTGTTCACTACAATATTTCTATGTTCAAGCAAACTGAGACGAGACTCGTTTAAATCGGTCGCTGCGTTCACTAGTTACGTAGTTCCGAAATATACTGTGTGTGTGTAGTCGAGCGCTTAAAGCACGAGGCCCAGTAGGAAGAGTTTACATATTAAAAGTAAATTTATCGTCGTAACAATTATCTGTGGTTGTATATTACTCATCAATAGCAGAATGTCGAATTTATCGAGTATAATTTGCAGAGAGACCATTGATAAATAGGCAGATTTTCGTAACGCTAACTTTCCATGCATGAAAGCATGTTCCGTAGCACGCAGTGACGTAACAAATGCATGACAATATGTAGATAAACTACTCATGAATTTCATGGTTAATTGTCATGGAACGAAATATCTCCCTGATTTTTCAAGGTAAAATAAATCATTTATCTATCTATCTATCTATCTATCTATCTATCTATCTATCTATCTATCTATCTATCTATGTATTTGTGCAACTATGCATCATATACGTACCTGTTTACACTGATGGGAAAAAATATCCAAACACAAAGAAGGGGTCGTGCTAGATTAACAAAAGTTGGTAGGCCTGTTTATACATCTGAAAGATGACGTTGATTCACATTTCACGCAAATCGCATTAGCGTGGTGCTAATAGCAGTCCCATGGCTTTACACAGCAGGTTTGCTTTAAATACGAGCTGTACTGTGCGAGAGCGTTAGTTGCATGTGATATTGGACGAGTGACTGTGAGTGGGTCAAGAATGCCTTTACGATGACGAAGATGCCTGTATCAACAGCTCACTACAGATGAACGAGGCCGTATGATAGGGCTTCGTGAAGGTTGAGTTTCCTTCCGCACTATTGCAGAACGTTTTGGCAGGAATATCTCCGCTGTGCATGCATGCTAGCGGCAGTGGTCACGAGAAGGTACGCTCGCTGTACCTCTAATATCTAAAGTTGCATTCGGACATTCCTTGGAGGGAGGTCCGTTTACTGCATGTCGGTGCGGGATCAAGGGACTGGGGGGTACGGTTGCCATGGAAACGATGGTGGGGCGACTGCTGTTGCCATGGAGATAAATCTTCAGGCCAGCTCGTCTTACTTGGAGTTGCTAAACTTCCCACTTCTGAGTTAGATCTTGTCGCAAGCAGTTCAGTGTGAGTGGCATTCTATTTCTGTGGAAAACAAGAATGTGAAGAAAGACCAGTTCCTATACCATTTGCGATCAATGTAAAATTATCAGCATCCTGTCAGGGTTTTCCAACGTCAGTGTAGCAAGAGGACTGCTAATTAGGGTGTACTCCACACAATTATGTGATAGCGAATCTCCCAACCCGTTTTTGAGGTAATATTAGACTATAGATTTTAACATACTGTAATTATTTCAGCTGTAAACATCCATCGTTGATGTAGCTTTTGTTGTTATGCTATCTGCGTGCTTATTTACGACATGGAGCTCACTGAGACGAAGAAAGCCAAGTCATATGCTTTATATAATGGATACTCTTAGATAAATTTACGGAAAAGTCAGGGAAGTTTTGTGACAGGGGTTTTCTACCGCTGGATTTACGTCGCACCGACACAGATAGATCTTATGGCGACAATAGGATAGGAAAGGTCCCGGAGTGGCAAGGAAGCGGCCGTGGCCTTAATTAAGGTACAGCCCAAGCATTTGCTTGTTGTGAAAAAAGGAAACCACGGAAATCCATCTTCAGGGCTGCCGACAATGGGATTGGAAACCATTATTTTCCGAATGCAATATCTTATTTTCGCGCTATCGTTATAGAAATATAATTTGCAACTTATTTTAATCTAAATGTTACGGAGTTATCCGTGGTAGTTAGAGGTGAAAGAAGGTGCTGGGATGAATAGGTCTCAATCTACGAAATTAAAGTTAATTTAAAATTTAACAAGGTTATATTTTCTTTTTAAGATCAAGAAATAACAAATATAACAGGTACTCAGTAGCCTAGCAAGAAATCGAGCATGTACAATTACAGTGTTACAGGATTTGGACTCCGAGAGCCAGACACATAATTCTTGAGCAATTAGCCCAACTTTAGCCAGATACCAGGTTTGACAAAGGGGCAGAAAACCGCAATCATGCCCAGGAGCTCTTGCTTCCAATTACACAGTAAAGCCTCCTCGAGGCACGCAGAAACAATTTTTTTGGGAAGAGCAACCCGCTCTCAAAGTTCCAGCCTATCAAAGGCCACACCAAACTCCACCTTCAACTTGACCTCCAATCACATGAAATCAGGGGTAAAAATACCCAACCTACTGAGGCCTACTCAATAAAGAAACAGGACAATTACATGGCCTCCAAAATACCAACTTGAGAGGAGGCGTCCTTGCACTCCTAATACACTTTATTTAAAACCTATTTGGCACTAGGCCGCATATGCAAGGGCTAATCCCATACTAAAGAGGTGACACGATAGGAAAACTTATTACAATACGAAACGAAGAAAAATGGTTGAGAAAACGTAGTCACCTCAAAAACAATATGAAAGGGAGCTCGAGAGGGTTAGGCACTCTCTATCCCAATTTGTAGTTTAAAGAGATAGAATTTATACCAAGAGTCTTTTACATTTTAGAGGAAAGTTACATGGTAAGAGGTATCGAACCTGCCCCGAGAGTTAAACTGCTGAGCTAGCAAGAAAAGAAGTTATTAGAAGGCCATTACCTTATTGAAGAACTGCTGCCTGACGAAAGAGGCGCTTCCCGCCCCCTGCTACATAATTTACACAATGATAGATGTTACTGAACTAGCGCAGAGACCCGAAAATCAGCAGTTTATATACCCTCGCGGAACATTCGAGACCTTTCATGAATGATAACACCCGCCCACAAGCATTTTATTGGACGGCCAAAACATTACAAGTTAAAACTGAAGAAGACATCTAGGATTGGTGGAAAATTAATTATAAAAATTATTCATTGGTCGAATTCAAAACAGGTGGAAAGAGAAGGGTTATACAGCCAACCTAAACAATGACTGAAAGCAATTTAACAAAGAACAAACTTATGCATACTAAAATTCTTCAAAAAAAGTTCTTTCACTTCGCACTAGGGTGCACCGTGGTATTTCTTCAGTAGTGCCATCTAGAAGAGAATGTTCACACTTCTCACTACAGAGAAAACAAAAATAAATCGAAAAAGACACAGTTCAGAACTCTTCAAAATTTACAGATAGCGACATCTTCTGATAACCGTTAGAATTAACATGGTTGTTAGAGTTCAGGCTTCCTCCAGTAGAGGAGTTTCAACTGGCGCAAAGTTTGAATTAGCGGCGCGGAGGTGTACCGCCCGGTACACTAAACATTTTCTTAACATTAAGTTCTGGAATCTAGTACATCTAATCCGAGCGTACAGACAAAAATTATAATTTTATTTATATAGGTGAAAGTAGGCTGAGTGGCCGCGCGTTTTAACGCACTACGGCTATGGAGCCAAGCTCTGCATTCGGGAAACGCATGGGATCGAACCCCATCGTCGGCTGTTCCCAGAGTAGTTTTCTGTGGTTTTATATATTCACTTACAGGCAAATTCCGGTACATTCCTTTCCATGTGATAGAGCTGAGTCCTCGCACCCCTTACCCATTTTCATTCACCATAACACATTTCATTCTTCATTACCACCTCAACTGAAATTTGTGCCAGGAAGGGCACCCTGCCGTAGAAACATGCTGTATAAATTAATCTCATCTCATCCCGACCCGGTATCAAGGAACGAGACGGTGGGTTAGACATACAGACAGAGGAAAGTAGGCTAGTTATATTTTGAGCAGCTGTTTACTTAACGTGTCAGTATGAATATCTGAACAGTTTGCGCATCATGTAAGCATTAGTTTAATATTGTCCCCTGTTGTATAAGAAAGTGTAAGTTAACTGTTAAGTGTGATATGAGCTACAATTGCTTCGAAAAGGGTAGCACTGTGGAAGAAACAAAGTGTTACAGCAAAATCCTTTGTTTTGAAATCGTAAATGTTAAAATTCAACGGTTTTAATACGCCCATCTTTTGTCCTACTTATTATAACTCATATAACCGCCTTTACACCCACAACCGTCCGGTAACTCTAAATAAAAGGTTTATTTGAGTCCTGTTTATTCTCTGTCAGTTCCGATATTAATGCATCAGTCTCAAACGGTAATTATAAGTACATAATTCACTGAGTTTCAGCATACGATTCGGAAGAATCTCACTATGTAGTTTCGCCAGTTAATTGAGGGATGTCTTCCTGTACCAGTCCTTTAATAAGGAATTCGCTCACAGCAACCTGACTGCTTGTACGTCACTGATAAGAATGATCGCAAATAGGACGAAACCGTCTGGCCAGGTACTCCGCAACAGATCACAGCTGTCAGAATGAACGGGGGAACAAGTGACCTGGAAGCGATAGGTAGAATGCTGGAATGTGTCAGCATCGTGAAATGGTACGTGCAATGCTCCTCCCTCCAGCCCTGCCTGTCTGAAATCATCTTTAGTATAGAAGATCGGGCTCCCGACGTCTCCGTGGCACCACTGAGAGTGGTTGTGGCGAAGGGGACTGCGTCTGCAGCAGCAATTCGAGTGGCAGTTGGCACCACAGTGACGCAGCGAACTATTAGAAATCGGTTATTTGAGGGACAGCTCTGAGACAGACGCACTGTGGCGAGTATTCCACTTACCCCAAGCACAACCGTCTGCGACTTCAGTGGTGTCAAGCGAGAGCTCATTGGAGGATGGAGTGGAGGTGCGTTGTGTTTTCTGATAAAAGCCGGTTCTGCTTTGGTGCCAGTGATGGCCGTGTGTTAGTTAGGAGGAGGCCAGGTGACCGCCTGCATTCCACCTTTCTGCGGCATCGACACACTGGACCAGTACCGGGAGTTCTGGTCTGGGGAGCAATTTCCTATGAGAGCACGAGCACTCTCGTGGTTATCAAACGCACCCTGACTGGCAGATATGTATATCCGTCTGGTGATTCGACTTGTTGTGCTGCCATTCATGAACAGCATTCCCGTGGGTGTTTCCCAACAGGATAATGCACGCCCCCATGCCGCTGTTGTAACCCAGTTTGCTCTACAGTGTGCCGACATCTTGCCTTGGCCTGCACTATCCCCCGATCTCTCCCGTATGGGACATCGTTGGACTACAACTACAGCATCATCCAAACCTGGCATTAACTGTCCCAGTATTGACCGACCAAGTGCAACGGGCATGGAACTCCATCACACAAGCTGACATCTGGCACCACTACGATACAATGCATGCACGTTTGCATGCCTGAATTCAACAGTGAGTTGATTACACTGGTTAGTTATGGACCAGCATGGCACATTTCCGATGGCTTTTCTCGCGCGCGAATAATAACTTTTAATCCTATACCTTTAAACTATTATATATATTACCTTGACAATTGTACTGTCAAAATGTCAGTATTCTACATTTCTTATTTCATGGTGTTCGGATGTTTTCTACCGCCAGTGTACATACCCATTTATCTGTCCATCTGTATCAGAGATGCGCTATTGGGAGCTCCTTAAGACCAGCTCAGTTCGGCCGGGCAAGTTTGTGTGAAATGAGGAAATCTTACAAGCCAAGGATACGTCACAACCAATCGAGAAAGCAGACACATATTGCACGGCACTGGAACAGTGCCATCTGATGGTTTCTACGATGCCTTCCTCGCACCATTTGCAGCGAAATGTTGTTGGAGTCAAATATAAAAATGCACTAATATCGCAATAAAACCTACTCTTATGAATATTGGTGTTTGATTTACTTCGCTTGACATCAACAGATTCACCGAGTTCGATAGCTGCAGTCGCTTAAGTGTGGCCAGTATCCAGTAATCGGGAGATAGTGGGTTCGAGCCCCACTGTCGGGAGTCCTGAAAATGGTTTTCCGTGGTTTCCCATTTTCACACCAGGCAAATGCCGGGGTTGTACCTTAATTGAGGCCATGGCCAATTCCTTCCACTTCCTAGGCCTTTCCTATCCCATCGTCGACATAAGACCTATCTGTGTCGGTGCGACGTAAAGCAAAAAGAAAAAAAAAAGAACATTAACAGATTAGGTTTTATTTTTCTATATTTACACATTCGAAGAAATTTGACACATTACAATGCTCATGTTACAATTTATAAAAACTGTGGTTTTAAGAGTGCAATATATGACATTTCTTGAATGGGAATTCGTCCAATAAAATGTAAAAACGATTACAGAATACAACAAATTTAAAGCTTTATTTTGCAGTGTTGTAGCCTTGTGTGACTTTTTCTCTTAATTTAGTTTTAAAACTAGTATTTTAACCTTATCATCAGATATCTGATGATAACAGCCAGCCTATAATTAGCGAGTTAGTTTCATTATGAATCAAGACACAGCTATTCACTATCCAAGTGTACAACAACGCTCTAAATATAATACGAAGTAGATATCGTTGTTGCACTTGCGTAAATCGCTATGTGAAGTATCTCAATTAGAATTTTGGCCGGTATGTTTCTGTCATCCAAGACTGAATATTGTGCGAGTAATTTCAAAAAATTCTGCCCTTAATTATACATGTGCTGCGGGTCAATATTTTTCCCACATCATCATATTGCAGGTTTCGCCGCCACAACGATGATATACAGCATGTCTTGAAATAAATAACTTAAGTATGTTCATGGTATTCTCGGTAAATGATTGGATTATTGATGAGTTTATCAGATCATTCAAACTCAAGCATCCACGGGCCACAGATTATCCACTTTATACCTTGATAGCAATATTTCTAAATCATATCCCTATTCATTCTTCCTGGCCCTATTCCAACCATCTGGAGTAGGCATGAATGAAAATAAGCCCAGTTTTACTTTCGGATGCCCTTCCAAACGCTAATCCTATGTGATGGAATGCATTCATTATTGCGTGCTTCTGCGGTAGACGCCGGTGTGATTCGTTGCATGTAGATATGTACAAATCTGATCACAAACAAGCAATCCGCGAACCAGAGGAATTGATTATACGCCGTTAAAATGCTCGACCCAGACGCAAATCGATCCCGGCTTCCTTTGAACCAAAGGCAAGTGCACATACTTTTTTTAGAACATTCTTTCTTAAAATACAGTATACTAGTGAAATTAGTCATTGCGTACAATACATAAATATTTCGAAGTTATAACTCTTTAACCGACCGAGTTCGACGTTCGGTTAGGGTCACGCAGGTGTGAACTTGTATTCGGGAGATAGTGGATTCGAATCTCACTGTCGGCAGCCCTAAAACTGGTTTTCCGTGGTTTCTGATTTTCACACTAGGTAAATCCTGAAGA
The DNA here is from genome assembly GCF_040414725.1 of Anabrus simplex. Classification (NCBI taxonomy): domain Eukaryota; kingdom Metazoa; phylum Arthropoda; class Insecta; order Orthoptera; family Tettigoniidae; genus Anabrus; species Anabrus simplex. The sequence goes on from NC_090265.1 coordinate 1,401,179,503, forward strand.
TGTACCTTAATCAGGGACACGGCCGCTTTCTTCACTCCCTTAGCCCTTTCCTGTCCCATCGGCGACATAAGACCTCTCTGTATCGGTGCGATATAAAGCAAATTGTAAAAAAGTATAAAAATAACTCTTTATTGCAGGGCATCTCAAACGCTCAAAATCTCACGCATGCATATCAAGGCGCAGCGACTCCGTGCACTGTGCATCGTTCCGTCTCGGCTCAACTCGACTTGACTCGGATGGTGTAGTGTGCTGAGAGGGACGAAGCGTTCGGTGATAGACGGCTTGTTTATCAGTGAAATAGATAAGCGCAAGACAACATCATAATAATGGAGCAACCTGTTTCAAAGAAAGCAAAGACTTCCGAAAGTCCATTTCAATCGAACTGGGAAATTTCGTATTTCTTTATCAGTCGTGACGATAAAGCCAAATGTTAAATCCGTGGGACAAGATTTTCCAATACAAAGGCTTAGCTCAAATTCTACCAGAATTTGTCGAAGGAAGATTTTCCTAAGCTGCATCGAGAAGCAGCTAAGATTATTTTAATATTTGGTTCCACATGCATATCTGAAAGGTATTTTTTCCTGCTTTGACTTGTACGAAAAGTAGATTGCGTGCGAGTAGGCCTATTTCTGATTGTAATTTAAAGAAGGCTCTCAAATTGCTGTCAGCCGGTCCCTTGTTCCAGGCATAACTGGTATCATTGCAAAGAAAAAGGAAAAGAAGAGCCAGAGAAGATAAATTGTCTGCTCAAACCAAATTGAATGAAGAGTATTTTAACACCGGTAACATTGTCCCATACAACAGTGTCACCGCTCACCGCACATGAACATTTCGCAGTGAGGGGAGGATCAGCGGGGAAGGTGGAGAAGGCGAAGACAGGCCGAACGGGTGAGAGAGGTGTAGGGGAAGTGGAGTGGGAGTTTGCACTCTGGTCAGCCTAGTGAAGTCGTCTCTGCACCTCGCGCCCGTGCACTGCACGGGGCATGCACCCTGAGAGGCCCTGCTTTATCGTATACGCTCCGTATACGCAAACTGCAAGGAAGAGAAATAACTTCCTTCTTATTATTTTTTTTTTTGCAGCGTAGGTTGTATTGAAAATTACCTGGATTTTTCGCCACCGAACGTCCACTGTTTATTGACCTTCACGGCTTGTAACGTAACCACAACGTCACTGTGGCTGAAGCACGCACATTGATCGCCGCCAGCCTACTTACATGCTGTGTGACCGCAGGAGTCCAGAGTGAGCAAGACTTCGTTATTTCGAGTCCCCTTTACGTTTCTTCACAAGAATTTCACCTTGTCTAATGTTCACTAGAATGTTATTATGGTTTAATGTATGCCCAGAAATAGTTTTCTTCCTTTAAAATCGAGTTATCTGACCTTGCTATCTAAAATCTTCTCCGTCCGCTTTCCTTTCGACCCAACTCTTTCTTAATATCTCCTCAGCATCCATGTTATTTCTTTTTATTTTAACCTTCCTTAGTCTTTCGTTTGAAGAGTTCAACATTCACATCCGTAAGACAATACTCTCCAAAATAAGACAAGAATGTCGATAGTGATAACATCTTCCAACCATGATTCACGAATCCGATCTGACAGATGATGGTTTATAATAGGCTTGTTGTTCGGTTGTAGATAATGTGTAACGAAGTGTACGTGGAGTCTCATGAAGGGGCTGGGCTTTTTTCACACTACGTTAGAAAATGTCCTAAAAATATCCATGAGGGTCATTGTCAGATAATCGTGCCTGTGGTGGACGTTCAGAATAGTTCATATTATGTGCGGAGGGCAGTTCATGCCAGTGCTGCTTTGCAGAATGCGGTTTCTCAGAAATTGAAACTTCTAAAAGGGAATCGGCCTACTATGTTAATTCTTTCTGATGAGACAAAATATAAATTGATGAATGTATGAAGAGAAGTAATGACAGGTGGTTCTGTGTGGAACCTTCGGATGGCCCCCAAGTTACGTAAACCAAGTTTCCGGTGATAATTTCAGGGATGGTGAGTCGTGAAAGGCACATCGCGTCACCCCAAGACTTTCTATCGTGCTTTCGGGTGAATGCTAATGGTTAAATTTTGAAGTACTAGATACACATGTGAGTTTTACAAATAGGAAAAGTCTTCTCAGTTTTAATTACTGCTTTGATGGGGTGAAAGTTCCTTATAGGGATCATTGTAAGTACCTAGTTGTTAAAATAAGAAAAGACCTTCGCTGAGGTAATCACACAAATATGATTGTTAATAAAGGGTACAGATCTCTGCACATGGTTATGAGGGTATTTAGGGGTTGTAGTAAGGATATAAACCGTGGTGTATGGGTAGCGTGCCTGCCTCTTACCCGGAGGCCCCGGGTTCGATTCCCGGCCAGGTCAGGGATTTTTACCTGGACCTGAGGGCTGGTTCGAGGTCCACTCAGCCTACGTGATTAGGATTGAGGAGCTATCTGACGGTAACAAAGCGGCCCCGGTCTATAAAGCCAGGAATAACGGACGAGAGGATTCGTCGTGCTGACCACACGACACCTCGTAATCTGCAGGCCTTTGGGCTGAGCAGCGGTCGCTTGGTAGGCAAAGGCCCTTGAAGGGCTGTAGTGCCATGGGGTTTGGTTTGGTTTGGGTTAGTAATGATGCAAAGAGAGGGCATATACGTCTCTGGAAAGAGCCCAACTAGAGTATGGTTCCAGTGTATGAGACCCTCACCAGGATTTCTTGATTCAAGAACTGGAAAAAATCCAAAGAAAAGCAGCTCGGTTTGTTCTGGGTGATTTCCGACAAAAGAGTAGCGTTACAAAAATGTTGCAAAGTTTGGGCTGGGAATAATTAGGAGAAAGGAGACGAGCTGCTCGATTAAGTGTTATGTTTCGATCTGTCAGTGAAGAGATGGCGTGCAATGACATTAGTAGACGAATAAATTTGAGTGGTGTCTTTAAAAGTAGGAAAGATCACAATATGAAGATAAAGTTGGAATTCAAGAGGACAAATTGGAGCAAATATGCGTTAATAGGAAGGGGAGTAAGGGATTGGAAAAACTTACCAAAGGAAATGTTCAATAATTTTCCAATTTCTTTGCGATCATTTAAGAAAAGGCTAGGTAAACAACAGATAGGGAATCTGCCACCCGGGCGACTGCCATAAATGCAGATCAGTATTGACTGATTGATTGATGATGATTGAGAGCGTACGCAATGAAGGGCCGTAAGTGTTTTAGCTGAACTGTGCACTTGCGCACGAATCTGTGATAGCATAGGATTGGATCGCCGCCAGTCTGCACGACCACATCACAGCAAATATTAGGGCAACTTAAACTGTCCATTTTTAAATCCCCTAGTTTATTACATGTGATTGTTTGATTAAATTGCTTTTCCGACAGTCTCTAATGTGCCCTCAAATATATTACTCTGCCTGATTTGAATGTTTCATTTGTAATTATATAACTTTAAACAGTTCAGTATTTATTCTATAACAAAATAAAAGCTTTGTTTGCTATCGAATGTCTTATTGGCCTACTGGTACTGTAAATCATTATCACACTCAAGAGTATATTCAGTGAGTGCTGTCTGATGAAAGTGTCGGGCGTAGAATCCAGTGAAATGTCTAGAGTTATTTTAAGTTACTTTTTTAATTATTTTAATAAATAGGTAATTAATTGAATGAATGTTTGAATATTAATTGATTAATTAATAAAATGAAATAAATAATAATTTCATTGGTTTCCACGTTACACTAACTAAATTCATAGTGGATACGCCTAGGTGCTGGACTTTTTTCCACAGAAGGTCTTTTAACTGTCGGTAAATCAACTGAGACAAGATTGTTGCCATTGATGCTTTCACGGCCCGTACTTATAGTCATAATATAGGCTTTTGGGCTTATGCCGTGTCAAGAAAATAAGGTGAAATTCTTTTTCACAGAGAACTGTGCTTTCCGTCATCAGAAGAAAATCTCGACTGTCCATGAGAAAGGCTACTTCTTGTTTAAGAAGCCTTTCTCGTGGACAGTCGAGATTTTCTTGTTTAAGAAGCCTTTCTCATGGACAGTCGAGATTTTCTTCTGATGACGCAGAGCACAGTTCTGTGCGAAATGTAAAGAATTTCACCTTATTTTCCTGACACGGCATAAGCCCAAAAGCCCATATCATGTGTATGACACAAGATTGTCATATTTTAGCCTTTTCAGGTAACACCGATTGAATCAGGCTTGAACACACCAACTTGGACACAGGAAGTCAGCCTTCCACCTTCTGAACCACTCAGTCTGGCTACAATTTTATCGTTAGTAATCTGCATTTCCTGTGGACCTCCGGAGGAACTCTGCATTTAAGGTCGCCAGTACTCTCACTATACGCTTATTGACGTGCTAGGAATTTAACCACTTTTCTGCTCAGCCTATGGAACTCAAAAGTGAATCATACACTTCTGTATTTATATAACAATTCTCCCTAACGACATACTCCATTCATCAATGTGAGTGACACGCATAAGTATCTGACATCTCCCGTTTGCGGGGCATATAGGCTGTGATGACCTAGTTCTCGTTTCCCCTCGGCCTTGCTGGTTGGTTGCACCAACAGAGATGCTTGATATAAAGTGCGCTTTTAAATTGTTCTTCCAAACTCTGTGGTATATATAAATATTATATTTCTGCTTGTCCCTGAAAATGAAGTGTTGCTGTATTTGATTTCCTTGAAAATCAAAGTTCTATGAAATTTGTTCTACTTATATATACCAATATGTCAATGTGTGTTGCATGATGAGGTCGGAGGCTGGTTTAATCCACAAAAGCCCTACTGATATTCATGAGGTTATAGGGAAAACGAATAATTCGGCTGTAGCCCAATGAAGAGAATGAAATGACGTATGGCTTTTAGTGCCGGGAGTTTCCGAGGACAAGTTCGACTCGCCAAATGCAGGTCTTTTGATTTGACACCCGTAGGCGGTTTGCACGTCGTAATGGGGATGAAATAATGATGAAGACGACATATACATTCAGCCCCCGTGCCAGCGAAAATAACCAATTTAGATTGAATTTCCCGACACAGCCGGGAATCGAACCCGGGACCCCAGTGACCAAAGGCCAGCACGCTAATCATTTAGCCATGGAGGCGGACAGTATCCCAATAACGAAACTGGTAAACAAGATTAGAAGTGAGGTAGTTGAATAACATTATTCATAGCATTTACTGTATGTGTACTAGTCGTGCTCTGATTATCTCCACTCAGCACAGTCTACAACCCAGCAGCCATATCATTTCCGATTATTTCTACATTCGGATCCTGATTTTTTGTTAACTAGCATCCAAAGTGCTTGAAATATAGGCCTTCTACTCTAACACTAGTGTCTCCGCCCAGGGTAGTAACAATGATTTTTAATTTTTGCTTGCGCGCTGTTGACCACGACATTCGTTTTATTCATGTTTGTTTTAAAGTAAACTTCTCGTTTTCTCCATTGATCTTGCTGAGAAAGAACTGGAGATTTTTTCTAAATTTTCATAAGCATCACAGTGTAATCTGAATAGCAGATAGTGTTTCATATTTCTTTATCAACGTCATCACGAGCAATTCGGAAAACGGAATCTGAGTACAAATGAAATAGGATTAGAGACAAGTTATATCCTCTATGCACTAATGCGTTACAACTGAACGAGTGATAAGTGCCATCTACGAAGTAAACCACTTTGTTCAATTTTGTACCTACATAACACTAGGAGAACGACAATAAAAACACCGTTCAATTTATCTATCTCTTCATGCAGAACCCAAATGAAAGCAATGGAATCCTTAGTGCCAGGTAAATAGTAATGCAATCTGCTTTGTTGAGCACAAATCCGCTACCACCGTGTGTAAAAAATATCTCTAATGTCTGGTGAATTTCTCCAAACAAAAGTTATATAGTGCAAGAAGGTTCTAGGTGCAGCTCCAAATCTCTGGCTACGTAGATAATAAACTTGACATAAACTTATGATAACACAAAATACATTTCACCTCCTGTTCACATAGTTGTTGCGAAGTTAATTAATTTAATCCTGAAATCAGCGGGTTATGGTAATTACATTTTTCAGAGAGTCCCAGGTTATAAGAAATATGTGTCCTTTGCGGCGAGTAAGGAATCATTTGTATGTCAAGCAGAATACTCGTTAGTTTCTCCCGAGGGTAACCAAGTAGGCCTACATATTGAAGTATACAAAAGAACAATGGTATATACCCTCGTGATAATAATCTCTAGAGAGCATGTTGTAGCCCTCCGATCGTGCATACATCCAGAGAATTATCTTTCTATGCTTATTAGATACTAATGGTCATAATAAATAGTGCGATAGTAAAATTAATTAGACAAACTCAGGAGATAATAATTTCTTGTAAAGACAAGCAAAAAAAAAATACCTCAACGAATACATATGGAAATGCATGTGATCCATGACAGCTGGCTTCCTTATAAAACAGAATAGTGGGTTCTAAATCCACTGCTGGGCACCCTGATCCATGGTTTCCTATTTCCACACCAGCTGAATGTTGGGCCAGTACCTTAATTAAGGTCACTGTCGCTTCCTTCCCTGTCCTTGCCCTGTCCTAACCCATTGTTACTGTAAGACCTGTCTGTATCGGTCTTACGTAAACCCAATATAAATCATATTTTAAATCATGGCGTCTAAGGAAATCATATCAAAAAATATTTATGGCGAAGTAGCCTAGTAGTTGTAATTCCTGATTTACGCACTAATTTGCCAGGCATTATCAACTGGGCGAGTGTAGAAAAGTGGTTCATCTCGTAAGGTAACCATCAAATCGATCGAAGAGAAGCCGATATGACGGAGATAAACATTATTCTGACAATTAGGAAAATTCCATCTAGGTGGAAGAAGGCTATCAAGTAGTGGACCCAGATACAGTAGTACTGCACAGTAGAAAGGCTCATTAATCATACCTGTATCCATGAAGTGTTAGATTTACTGTACTTCCATTGTATGTTCCGATGTAACATGGCCATAGATGATTACACACACACACTCCACGTCTCTCAAATCAGTCACGTAGTTGAACTTCCTCATAAAACAAATATCACCTTCACCGCCTTCTATCACTTGCCCGGCTCTAATGTTGAATTGCCAATCTACTGGTCTTCGGTTGAGAGGCCCTGGGGTCGGGTATTGGCCACGACGGTTATTTTACATGCGTGTGGTGAATTCCTTGACTCGGAAACTAGGTGTTTGTTTACATATAAAGCTACTTCTCTTCACGTACGTATTACACATCACACAATCAAACACAGCTGAAGCACGCAATTGAAAATGCACACTTCCACATAGGCATAACGTCAGAAAGGGCAACCGGAAATAAAACTGGGCCAAAACCACATCAAGTGTTGAGCTCGATAAATCAGGAAACTGGCTAGGAGAAGGAAGAAGAAGAAGAAGAAGAAGAAGAAGAAGACGACGACGACGAAGAAGAAGAAGAAGAAGAACATGTCTCTCAGATATTCTTCGTAATACACCAACAGTTTTAAATCGTCAATATTTGGTTGTGTTATTAATAAACGCAACACTTCACACTACCCACCACCACTGGGCCATGCTGTAGTGCGTGCATCCTTACCAATAGCAATGGAGTCGAGAAGGGCATCCCGTCAAGAACTGGGCTCTATACCCCTTCTGTCCCCAGCTCATATTATCGGGAAACGGCCGGGAAGAAGCAGAATTGCGCTTTAACAAGAGTTATTCTTTTGAAGGTTTTATATTTTGGTGTGTTTTGATGGCTGTAATAATAATAATAATAATAATAATAATAATAATAATAATAATAATAATAATAATAATAATAGAAAAGTTGAATACTAACATTCTACCAATATATTTAGAAACACATCAGACATTCCTCTAGGAACATACTGCAAATTACTGTGTTGCAGTGGCAGCGATCAGGGCAAATGGAGGAAAAGTAAGATCTGCAAATAGGTCAATGAACCAAATACATAGAGAACCACCATGGCAGCACCGACTCAAATCACGAATTGAAGATCCACGGCAGAACATCAATAGACTTTTTCAATACACCAATGGTCATCGAAGTCCTCGGCCTTGCAATCACGTAAGGAAAATATTGAGGAATACCAGCAACCACTAAACATGCAGAAAACTCTCTCACTACCGAATATCTAGATACAACGAAGCAAAAAATAACTGCCCTTTCTAAACGTCTCAAGCGCTATACTAAGGAAACAGAAAGAAAGGCATAAAAATCTCTTCTTAATGGGAATGAGACACTAATTTACAACAAAGGACACCTGAGACAGCTAACGTGCAGAATAGCAATGGGATGTACCGTACCCAGGGGTCGTAACCCACTAGGACGTTGCCTCCATTCCTGTTTAAACATCCGACTAATTCAGGGTTGGGCAGAGAAGTGGGTTGGTTGTCGATGGGCCAGGCTAATAGTCGAAGTAACTTAAATGTAAGTAAATTACAGGAAAACGGAGGTATAACTCGAATGAGAAACAATAATATGAGGTAGGATGAATTTATTCACAAAATAGCCCCGAATTATACTAATGTAAGTCAAGAAAATCAAAAATAAAGATGACATTGACATAATCTCAAAATTTAAAGAAAGAAACTGGACATTAAAACGTTCATTAATAAAAAAATTTAAATGTGAAATGAAATTTCAAGCACAACGTTGAATACATGTGATCTTTTAGAAATATTCTTCATCTGATTGTCCAGTGTTCATTTTATGTAATAGTAAACGTACGCGTATACTGATACGTAATCGACTCGCATGGAGCCACATAATTTAAAGTATCACATTGATACGGGTTTTCAATTTCTAGAGTCGTCGCAAGATTAAACTTTAAAAGGAAAATTAAGATAACATAAGATAATTTTGATAAAAAGGAAAATGAAGATGCAATGGGACACGATATGAATTATGAAAAATACTAGTGTCATTTCCCTACACTATATTTACAATAAACACAAAATAATCAAAGTATCTCACATATCTACATCGGTTAAAGAAAAGGAAACTTATATACTACACTGACTCGACGTGAAACGCGGTTCACCAAAGGATCTAGTAAGAACTAGATTGACCATCAATATTACTCAGCACTCGGGCTATTCCCAATTAAACAATCAGACAGCATTTCCAAACAACAAAAAATATCACAAAACACCATCCTGTAAGAGAAAACATATTATTATCCTTCATTATTCATGTGGAAAGCAATGGGCAACATTGCCTTCTTCTGCTGCATTTGTGCACCCCAAAAGCGCGTTCATCCGACACATATTTCCTGCTGTGCTGTGGGCTGAAAGGAAATGTTATAATTCAATACTCTACTGAGGCTTGGATTCTGTTCGCCAAGATTGTATCACAGAAATACCACCTCATTCACGCTGTCTATGTAAACACGGCTAACAAGTAAGCTTGTGAGGCAATATCATATTTCTTCAACTACACGGAAGCTCACGTACAATCGTACTTCTTACCAGCATGCTTCGATAATTCATTACACACATCAGACTCCTTGGTCTGGAATGGATTTCCGTCATTATGATAATTAATATTCTCTCAGAAGACAATAGTAGGGACACATTCACTGCACATCATTCTTTCACATCATCAGGCATGCAATCGGCCTGCATAATCTACCTCATATCTTAGCATGCATCAGAATTTCTTATATTTCTTACAATTCTCATCAGCCTTTTTCATTATGAACCTAGGTTTAATTCCCGTACAAATCATTGGGCGAAACAGTTTCCAACCTACATTTGAAGATCCTATTCCTTCAACGTTGTTATGCAGCTTCACACGTGTCAGCTTCTGAAATACCATGCGTCATGCAATCTAACTGTTACTAACATTCTAAATGACCAAAATTAAATAGATTTAACTCTCAACGTAGCAAGGGTTTAACTTGGAAATTGGATGATCTTGTCAATCTAATCCTCCTATCACTAATATACAAAGAAAAATCGGAATAATACTAAGCTAGTTTCATGCATAATATAACAACAAAATAATCCTAACAACTCCCTCTTTATCCCATCTAACTAATCGTAAATAAAAATAAAAATATAGAGATCATGCATTCCTCTCTTATTTGTATATACAACATTACCAAGGTGAAATAAACACATGCCGTCAGGCTTAATTTTTAAAGAAAACCCCTACACTAAACTGCACTAGTATTTCAACATAACCCATATAACATTCCATAATAAAAACATGCGTCTTATCTTGGACGACTCTCAGGACACTGGCAACGGCTCACATCCCTGCTGCGTTATATGGTTACTCCATGTTGATCACTGCTTTAACACATAGAAACAATCTTCATCTTCCATGGGCGGTGCCATCTTTTTGTTGAAAGTTACTGAACACCGAAGCACAGAAGGCTTTGGATGAATATCTCTTCACCGATCAATTCTGCACGTGCCGAACAAACCCCTGTTAGCTATAAACTCAGCCAACACACTGACACACAAATACACTTGAAATTTAACAAATTGGGGTTTGTATATACAGTTATTGAGAGCGGCTCCCGGTACGGATCGAGAGTTCCTCGTGAAACCCGACCGATACGAAAATGTGAAACAACTGAGCGTCTCTTCTTCACTTTCCAAACTTCGGCTAATTATTACCGTCTATATATCTGTAGTGAACTTTGCGCCATCATATATTCTGCGATTTAACACTGCACCAGATAATTTATTCAACTGCACGACTGAAAACACTGTTTATCGGTCTTAAAAACCATACACTGTTATTGATATATTCACGTGGCAACTTTCACGTACAAGTATCGGAGCACTACCGAACAACGTTCACATCACGTCGGCTTCCGCGATCAGAGTGACGCTCTCCAGATCTTGTGAAGATAAGGAAGCGTGGCTAACGCCGTTGTAACTATGGGATTTCCGCGTGTTTGGACAAACCACCAATCAGCATGCTTGCCATTCATCAGGACTTAATATTAATTATAACATTCCATACAGCGCACTGCAAATAACATCAAATTTATTCAGATTTTTTCTATCGCGTATTCCTGATTATATTACACTTGTAGACCTGTGGAAATTCGTCAAATAACAGAACTGATTTCAAGCAAATATTCATGTTGATTAACCTGGAAAAATGACTTCGCGCTCCAGACTCCATATTTGCCACCCCCACGCGTTCTCATTGGCTGAATATTACTCTTGGCCAACATCATGTACACGTGCCGAGATGTGCTAACTTCTGGTGATGCTAAGCCTTTCTCACGGTCCTGAGGAAGTATCGCGCAATATCCAGCGACTTGATGTCTCCATGGGCTTCCGGTCTCCGCTATCCTGCGATTAATTACTCTTACAAAATATGATTAAAAATTATTTCAAATAAATTATATATATGTCAAATAATCTGAGTATCTCTTATGAGCCGTCAGGATACGGCTCAATACCAACTACGGAGAGCATAAGAGAATACTGGTCAACTACGTATATATGGGATGCGTCCACACAACATAATGAAGAGGCACATTGGCTTAAAACTATCAAGAATAAAGCTGAAAATATTGAAAGTATGACCCAAGCAGATTTCACATTAGAGGAGGTTGTAACAGCGACTAACAATTTACAAAATTGGAAGACCTCTGGAATAGACCGCATATACAATTACTACTACAAGAAATTTACCAGTGTTCACAGATTACTCATCTACCACATACAAATTTTCATCAGTAAACTAGATGCCCTCCCACACTTTCTCACTACAGGAATCACGTACCTAAAATCTAAAAATAACAACCCGGCAAATCCTGCTAAATACCGACCAATCACATGTCTACCAACTTTATACAAAATTATAACATCATTGTAGCAAGTAGAATCCAGAATCATTGCAAGGTCAATGACAACATCGCTGAGGAACAAAAGGGCCGCAAACAGTTCACAAAAGGCTGTAAAGAACAATTAGCCGGGCGAGTTGGCCGTGCGGTTAGGAGTGCACAGCTGTGAGCTCGCATCCGGGAGATAGTGGGTTCGAACCCCACTGTCGGCAGCCCTGAAGATGGTTTTCCTTGATTTCCCATTTTCATACCAGGCAAATGCTGGCGCTGTACCTTAATTAAGGCCACGGCCGCTTCCTTCCCATTCCTAGCCCTTTCCTGTCCCTTCGTCGCCATAAGAGCTATCTGTGTTGGTGCGACGTTAAGCACCTAGAAAAAAAAAGAAGAATTAATAATTGATAGTATATTCATGGAACAAGCATACCATTACAACCGAAATGTGCACACTTGTTTCATACATTACAGAATGGCATTCGACTCAGTGCCGCATTCCTGGCTTGTTGAGGTCCTTAGAGTATATGAAGTTGATGCCAAAATGGTGACATTTCTAGCAACTATCATGCAGACTTGGAAAACTACTATTAACCTCCACAATGGAGAAGAATGTGTGATAACTGACCTCATACCAATCAAAAGGGCCATTTCCCAAGGGGATTCTCTCAGTCCGCTATGGTTTTGTGTTGCTCTGAACCCACTATCAGACTTACTTCAACAACATATGGATTCACTATCAAAAATAAGCAAAGAACAGTCTACAAAATTTCACATCTACTGTATATGGATGATTTGAAACTGTATGCTGCATCACAAAGACAACTTGAACACCTTGTTTCAATTACCCACAATTTCTCCACAGACATCTGCATAAAATTTGGACTCGATAAATGTGCTACTCAGACAATTAGGAGGGGCTCTTTCTCGGCACAGGGCATCCACTCTGAAGCAACAGATATTTCACCACTGACAACAAATGAAACTTATCGATATATTGGATATAACCAATCAGCCAGGATTCAACACAAGTACACAAAACGGGCACTGAGACTGACATATATTGAACGAGTAAGACGAATCGTGCGTTCTCAGCTCACAGGAAAAGGCATCGTTAAGGCCATCAGCACGTTTGCTATACCTGTTCTCACATACTCATTTGGAGCCATAAAGTGGACTGCAACTGAGTTGAAGTATCTTCAAACGAAAGTGAATGTGTTACTGACAAAACACAACAGGCATAATCCAAAATCATACTAGGAAAGACTCACCCTGCATCGTTCTGATGGTGGTCGTGGACTGATTGACGTTGAGAAATTACACAATGAACAAATTACATCACTAAAGTGCTACTTCAGACATAAATCAGAAACCTCTGCGGTCGCTTGGTAGGTCAAAGCCGCCCCAGGGCTGTTGGGCCATGGGCTTTTTTAGTAAGGAAATAAAATGGAGGACGTCTCTTGTAAGACCCCAAGTAGAGTATTGTTCCAGAGTATGACAACCATACCAGGACTACTTGATACGAGAAGTGGAAAATATATAAAGGAAAGCAGGACGAATTTTTACGGGTTACTTCCGACAAAGAAGTAGGGTTACGAAAATGTTGCCAGCTTTGTGCTGGGAAGACATGGAAGTAAGGAGACGAGATGATCGACTAAGTGGTATGCTTGGAGCTGTCCGAGGAGAGATGGCATGAATTGACAAAAAGTTTGAGTGGAGGTGTTAAAAGTAGGAAATATCATGATACGAAGGTAAAGTTGGAATTCAAGAGGACAAATTGGGACAAACGTTCATTTGTAGGGCGAGAATTAAGGAATTGGAATAATTTATCAAAGGATAAATAAATTTCGAAGTTCTTTGAAAATGTTAAAAAAACTCTGTAAATAATTGTTAGGGAATCTGTCACCTGGGCGACAGCCCTAAATACATATCATTGATTGATTGATTGATTGATTGATTGATTGATTGATTGTTTGATTGATTGATTGATCTAAAATCCTTAATGAAAAGTATCTCCAAACTCCTGCATACATCTTTTTGATGTACATTTCTTTAAATGCAGATATAGCCTGTATCAGGAAATCGTTCATCGGGACCTGGGTAGTGTTAATGACATCCCGAGGGCACACGCTACACCACCGTATATGAGGCTATAATTTGGATATTATTTAAACTAGTCTTCTATTTTCTTTCTCATCAGTGGTTTATATCCGTTTATCATCATCTCCACAGACGTAACTCACCAGGGTACCTCACCAACTAGGGCAATGAATGTGAATTTAAGCCTCTACAAAGCACAAATTGTACGTTGTTAACAACAATCTGATGAATGCTTTTCCCTATAGGGCTTTAATTACGGACGTAATAAATGGCACACACATGGGAGAGCAGCGTACCAATCAGGCGCCAACATTACCTGTATATGGAATAATGCGTTGAAAGGAGACTTGCAGTACATAGCAGAAACAAGCTATTAACATTCAATTATGACATGGCCGCTTGGCACTTTGTGATTGAGAAATCAATTTGTGACTGTCATAATGCAGGAATTCTGTAAAGTTATTATCATCGTCCAAATATTCATCAACCATATGGTTTTATTATATAAACTAGTAAATGTACCCGTGCTTCGCTAAGGTATTATACATTGTATTCGAATATCGAAGTAAATACTGTACATGCAGTAAATAGGATTGTTTTAAAATTGCATGTCTCTTAGCGTTATCCGAGAAACAGCATGGGGAGGTCCCCATACGTTGTTTCCAATGTAAAGTGTTTGTTACGGATTTGTGATATAACGGCAGGCTCACTTGCCTACTGCCATTCACAGTCGAGTTGGGAAGTTAACATTATAATTGCAGGCTCCATTGTCTACTGCGCGGTCAAAATCGATTTGGGGAGTTTTGGTTACAATGGCAGCCCCCCTTTCCTACTTCCAGACAGATAACAATTGAGGAGTTTTTTATTATAATGGCAGGAAACTACCCTACTAGCAGTCGAAATTGAGTTGTGCAGTTATCATTATAATGTCAGGCCCCTTTCGCCACTGCCAGCAAGATTACTGCCAGTCACAACAAGTTGGTGAGTTTCCATCGAAATAGCAGGCCACTATGCCTAATGCCAGTCACATTTTATGAGGATATTTGTTTAAATTGCGGGCACCCTTGCCTACTGCCAAACACAATCGGGCAGGGAGTTTTAAACAAAACTGCATGCTCCCTTGCCTTCTGCAAGTCAAATCGAGAAGTGAACTATTCATTACAATGGTAGACCTTTCTTGCTAATGTCAGTTATACAGGAGTTGGAGAAGGACCCCATTCCTACTGCTAGTCAAAGTAGGTGTGGTGAGTACTGATTACAATAGCAGACACACCCTTTCTCGATCGCTACAAATCGACATCAGTAAATATATATAGATCGACATACGAAAGTATATGCGTGTTTACAATATTGCAGGCCTTCTGTTACAGATTAACTGCTGCTAAACTTACGTCATATCGACAAAGGATTGTACCATAAGATGCCGGATTTAGTGGCCTAAATGGCTGGTCCTATGATATCTCATCTATTATTGGGTCAGATTGAGTTAAAAACGTTGAACAGAGTAAAGTGTTTGAAGATTATCACACATTGCATTACTTTTTGGATAATTATGTGACAGCTACATACATAGCATTTGGCTCACATATGGCTACTGGGTGGGCCAATTTTCATGAAGAGTTTGATGATTCTATATTTCCTATAAGTGATTGAAAGTATGCATTATGTATGTGAAAAGTCTACATTTCTTTAACATCGAGAAAAATCAAACGTAAAAAGGATACAGAAAGCGGCCCTGGCGTTAATTACGGCACAGCCCCAGCATTTGCCTTGTGTGAAAATGGGAGACCACGGAAAACCATCTTCAGGGCTGTCGAGAGTGATTTTCGAACCCACTACCTCCCGGATGCTAACTTACAGCTACGCACCTTTAACCGCACGTCGTACCGGGTATCACAGCCTGCCTGAACATTGGCGGGAAGTAGCTGGGGATTTAGATAACTTTCTTCTTAAGTATGCCATTCCTCTGATTCATAAATTTTCTGATACTACTCGTACGTAACAAACTCGTTCATCATTCACTGCAATGACAGAGGAGTGTTCACGGCTGTCTGTGGCCTGGTCATTCTAGCAATGGAACTTTGGACTGTTAAATCGGCACAGTAGTACTGTTCGTTTAAAAGTGAGAAAATGTGCGGTGTTACATTTGAGCGAGTATTTCATATGATAACATTGCTTTTAATCCCTATATTCCTACTGACGTTTTTGCAATGGTCTATGTTCACTGTAGTTACGAAAACCACAAAAACAGTCTTTCTGAGAATCCCGTTGCGAAGCACGTGTACAGTAGCTAGTAATCACTAAAACACGCCTTTAAGGCCACATATATTCATTAATTTCCTCTTAGAACAGATTCGAATTATGGTCTACGATTTTATTAATGGTGTCACAGATATTTCATTTTATCATCGCAATCTGAAATCTATATAAATTTGTAGGGGGTGCGCTGTTCGTAATTTCTTTTGTTTTGCCAACTTTTCAGATATTTATCCGTTATGTACAGTACAAGACCAACCTGACTGGAAAGCGACCAAACGTGATGGTATTCCATCTCTAAAACTTTATTTTTCATGTGCATTTTTTCGTTAGGAGGATTAACCTGTAAAACTGACCATTCATGATATCTCCCTTATTAATCAAAAATTCAAATTCATGAATATCTCTGTTATCATAGCCGGTACAGTAAAAATGTATAAGACATAAAGGAACGGAAATTTAATACTATATAACTGTAGTAATTTAGTATTTGTCGATAAGACCACTAATAACACAAATATTTGAGAATTACATTTTAGGCCTTCCCCCTAAACTGCTATTCCACTCAGCGTGAATAAAATTATGTACAGCCTAGATTTGGCGATTTATTTTCTGACTTTGCATACCGGTTTTCATTACGATAGGACCACTAATAACATAAATATTTGAGAATTTAATTTTAGGCCTTCCCCTAAACTACCACTTCCTTCAGATTATTTATGACCTAGATTGTAGCGACTTATTCCCGGACACTACGTAGCGATTTGTCATTGAATTCTCTTTAGCCGTGTTCTTGTGATGCGTATACAGACAGACAGACAGACAGACAGACAGACAGACAGACAGACAGACAGACAGACAGACAGACAGACAGACAGACAGACAGACAGACAGACAGACAGACAGACAGACAGACAGACAGACAGACAGAAATTATGGAAAATTAAAAAGTGCATTTCCTTGCTACTAATGGACACGACCGATGCAGAAATACCATCCTTTTTAAATTCTGAGCAATGTACAGACAAAACTCTTATTTTATACATGTAGATAGTATGCATGAATAAAGAATGCTTTGTTGTCACCTACTACGAGTATAATCTGAAGTGTAGATTGATAATTTCTGGTCAGAAATCATAATCATGATATTTTTGCGGGTTTATGCCGATTGAAATGAGGGTCTGCCTAGTCGAGGCGGCATAGTGATGCCTCATTCTCCCGTACGAATGTGTATTTAATTCCTCATCAGGAAGTCAAGAGATCTGATACAATATTTCCTTATCAGGGAACACATATTGCACAGAAGTTCATCCCTAGTCTACATGAAAATTGATTAAGAGGTTAATTCCTCGGGGTAATGGTGGCCATACGTAGAGGTAGTCATTCTATTCCTCTTCGTGGAAGCCTTTAACTTCCAATTCACCAGAGGCATTCTGAGGCCTATACAGGGATAACTTTGATTTTTCTTTCTGTGTGAAACAAGAAGAAATGTAAAGAAACGTTATACACGTTGTGAGGACTTTGTTCCGCTTTTACGGAAGTATTCTTAAAAATAATGCATCATCTTCAAAATATTCTAATATTAAAGCAGTTGTTGTCTGTTGTTACTCACTATTGTGGAATACGAGGTGAAAGGGCTCAGTCGAAGAATAAGGGAGTTCTTGTATGAAAGTATCTATTTTCTCTCTCTCAATTGTTTCGCTTTTGCAGTGATATGCCTATTTATGCCTTTAGCAGTGACATTAGTATGCACTTTTCAGTTTAAATGTGCACAGGGTTCTAGTTTTTTAATCTTAGCTACAAGGTGATTTATTTCACATGGTAATAATTAAATACTTAATCTTGGTTTTAACGTTGAATACGATTATTCAGAGGTCCTGACGGGCCAAATACGGCACTCTAACATTTTTATTAACAGCCATGATCTATGACATGGCCATAGTAAGAATAAACCATTGTTAATTGTAATTTCAGTGTGTGCTAAATAGGCCTATTTGTATATAACATTTTCCATTTACCTACTTGTGGGTTTTAAGCACTGCTGGAAAAGTAATATTAGAATAGAATAATACCAACTTGAAGAATTATAAGCAAATTTTAAATAGTTAAGTAATATTAATTAGACTATAACATCCGAGTTTAATCCCTTGGTAGTTAATACTTAGGATAAATGGAAGTTCCTCTCAAAGGGAGAGAGTACATTCGGGAACTAATATACTATTTTAGAAGATAGTGTACATGTTTGTGTAAGAAACCATAGTTACACATGATTTTTGTCAAGGAAACTGTTTGAAATATTAAGTTTATCTGTATGTTGTATTGATTAAGATCATCTATTTATAAATGTGTTCTTTCTTTGCAGGTGAGTGTGATTTTTGGTGAAGATTGCTTGATGTAACGCTGAGGAGATATTCTGGTAAGATATTCATCTCGCTTGTGCACGAGAGTCATCTGTTGAAATTTCTATGAATTATGATTATGCTTATCATCGTCATCATCATCATCATCATCATCATCATCACCACCACTATCATCATCCTTATAGCCTTTGTAATTATATGTTCCTTTCAATACTCGTGACTATTTCAGTCCTATATTATTTTCCGGGTAAAGTGTGGATTTTAACTTTAAATTTCTCTCACATTGCGAGTGCAATTAAAGTGTTCGGAATTTACTGCTTGCATGCAGAAAATTTAATTTACTACTGACTCCTCCTTATCATAGCGCAACATTTTTGTTGATTTATGAGGTCAGCTTTGTTGAAAAATGCGGTATTATATTAAAAATCTATATCCTACAGTATATGTTGTTGTATGCAGCAAATGGCGAATTTGTTTTATATAGTATACATTACATACGTCGTCCTTCCCTTTGATGTAACTGATATGTTTTATTATTTTCGGATGTTATGTTTCATCCGAATGCGTTGTATATATTTAACTGAATACCCTGTAATAACTTTTAGTGAAATATATATTCCAATCGACAGCGTTATTACAAACTAACAATTATTTACACGAATGTAACCAGCTGATAGCGCTTTTTAGAAGCACATATGTTGCACTTATTAGGGAATTACATTTGTTTATTCGACAGCTACAGGCATTTTCGTTCTCGCACGAATGGTTTCGTATCTTTTGTGAAGAATGTTGACGGCGGATTGTTCGAGAGGAACATGTGGTATCACTCAAAATATATTAGTGAAGTAGAAATTAGGTTCCTTCAGCATACAGTTAAGTGAAGAGGAATAGGAGAATGCTGGACTGCAACTAAAGTCAATAAATATGTAGCCAACCCAGTTGGTAATGGCAATGGTAGTAGAAGAGACCGCCAAAGGTTAAGGAAACAGAGTTTATAAAATTAAGAGGTAGTTCCATTGTTCGTATTTATTGTTACTTTGCGAGCAAAACCATAAAATGCATTGTCCAAAAAAATGTCTTAAGTATAAAATGTGTTATTTGACGATCTGAAGATTATTGTATGGCGAGATGAAATAAAATATCCTGCAATTAAATTCCAATGAGAGTTGTGGAAAGAGCTTAGAAATTAATTGGCAACAGTCAATCTTACTTTTGGGAATTATTATTGACATTCAGCGTCGATTAGTTAATTGAAGCCCGGCTGAGTGGCTCAGACGTTGAGGCACTGACCTTCTGACCCCAATTTGGCAAGTTCGATCCTGGCTCAGTCCAGTGGTATTTGAAAGTGCTCAAATACGTCAGCCTCATGTCGGTAGCTTTACTGGCACGTAAAAGTGCTGCGGGAGAAAATTTCCGCACCTCTGGGTCTCCGAAAGCAGTTAAAATTTATTAGTGGGACGTGAAAAACAATAACGTTGTTATTATTATAAAGAATAGTTAAATTCAGTGGAAATATTTAAATAACTCATAGTAGGTATTGAAGTAGATGGAAGTATAAGCCTGGTCACCAGATTAATGACCTACGAAAGTAATGAAATGAAATGGCGTATGGCTTTCAGTGCCGGGATGTGCAGGTCTTTTTATTTGACTCCCGTAGGCGACCTGCGCGTCGTGATGAGGATGAAATGATGAAGACGACACATTCACCCAGTCCCCATGCCAGGGGAATTAACCAGTTATGGTTAAAATTCCCGACCCTGCCGGGAATCGAACCCGAGACCCCCGTAACCAAAGGCCAGCACGCTAACCACTTAGCCATGCAGCCGGATACCCACTAAGGTCGTTCAGAATATCTTTGATGGAATTTGAATAAATATGGCAGCATTATCACCACCTAGGACATTGAGGATTATGAAATAATAATTTAATGGAAGGGACTGGTTCTTGAGCATGATAGTGAGTTGTTGTGTAATTATGTACGAAAAATATAGTTAAAGTGAAAAGATGTGAAGAAAAAAATGCAAACTCTAAGGCGCAACAGCCCCGATGGGCTTCGGCCTACCAGTGACCGCTGCTGAGCACGAAGGACTGCAGATTACAAGATGTCGTGTGGTCGGCACGACCAGTACTCTCGGCGGTTATTCTTGGCTTCCTAAACCGGTACCGCTATTTCACCGTCAGATTGCTCCTCAATTGTAATCATGTAGGCTGAGTGGCCCTTGAACGAGCCCTCAGATCTAGGTAAAAATTCCTGATCAGGTCAAGAATCGAATCCGCGGCCTCTGGGCAAGGGCGGACACGCTACCCCTAAACCACAGGGCCGGCAAAAACATGTGAATATAAGGTAAAATTATCCTCTGCGTTATTGTTCTGTGGTTTGGAATACAAATCCGAGAAATAAAATTCGATTAGGTAGAATGCATTTAAAATTTCCTGGTTGCTAAGATAACGTGTGGACACTACAAGGACGAGAGTTATAACATGTTGCCTTGTAACAGAAGTGCTGAAAACATAGTCTGAAAAGTTACAATTCAAGACAGTAATGTCTCTGCAGAAATTAGTGTTAGTAGAAGAAAGGAACGGCATTATGATGTTTCAATGTTTTGATATGAAATGGCCTAATTCACGCCCTAACATCAGTGTAGCCAGAGTAAATTCATTGAGTCAAAATTCTCTACCTTTCGTAAGAGAGGAGTTATTATACATTAAAAAGTTATCCGTCAGATTTCAAAGCTCTTATTGTACGCACTGCAGACTGATAATATTTTCACAAAAGTGGACGTGTTATTCAGTGTTTATAAATTTACACAGAAATACATAAGGATTAAAGAAACAATACGATATTTATTCATTCACGTCTGTTTACAGTTCATTTTTAAGTTTGAATTAGTGGCTTATCGAAAGATTATTCTTGATGACTGACAAAGTAGCGATAAGATAAAATCAATGAGTAGGTTTGCAATACACACAATGGGTTAAGTGCTTTCTGAAATTTGAGGACGTGATAGCTGTGTGACATTGTCATTGGCTTCTAAGAAATGTGACTGCTGTTTGAATTTGAATTTCCACAGCTTGTCTCCAGTCATTAGACCGTGTCAGGAATGGAATGAATGAAGGCCCCATCTAGCGGCGAGTATAGGAATCGTGGCGGGTGCTGAAGCCTTCGGGACTGCCCTGGAGCAATGATTTATGACTGACAGATGAAATCAAATGATATCGGAGAAAGTTGCTTGAATGAAACATGACAGAGAAAACAGGAGTACCTGGGGAAAATCCTGTCCCGCCTCCGCTTTGTCCAGCACAAATGAAGTGCCGAGCTCGATAGCTGCAGTCGCTTAAGTGCGGCCAGTATCCAGTAATCGGGAGATAGTGGGTTCGAACCCCGCTGTCGGCGGCCCTGAAGATGGTTTTCCGTGGTTTCCCATTTTCACACCTCCATTAAGGCCACGGCCACTTCCTTCCCATTCCTAGGCCTTTCCTATCCCATCGTCGCCATAAGACCTATCTGTGTCGGTGCGACGTAAAGCAAATAGCAAAAAGAAAAAAAACTTACATGAAGTGACCGGGATTTGAACCTCGGAACCCAGTGGTGAGGGGCTGGTGCTTACTAATGCTGTTTGAATCGCGGCCAATATACGTATAGTTTTTAATAGAAATGTCCTCTCCCTAGGTTCAGATTTTACATAAAAGTTTAGGTCCTGTGCATGTGATCACAATATTAGTAGTCATGTAAAATTTGAATTTTTTGAGTTGCTACACTTTATGTGATTCTGTTGAGGCATATGAAGTTGGTGTCTTCGAAGAGATTTTTTTTAGGATTCGTTTTTTAGTCAATGGAGCAGGCCCTATTAAAAATACCGAAGGGCACGTTAGGGGAGGATGACTCGAAAGCATGTTTGATTATTTTAATTATTTTATTGACAGAAAATACGGTGCTTTAATTTTATGAGTAAACTTCCACATCATTCAGCCGCCTGGTGACTTCCGGGTGGGGGCTCAAAATATCCGAGGGATACAGCTTATATAGCCGAAATAAGTAAGCTACTGAGTCTCAAAATATCCAAGGTATGTAAGTAGCTGCATAAGTGACAGGAACTTTGAAACCAAACAATTCTTAAGTTTATTGGATGGGTGCCCATACTTCGGTATGTTGAAAGTGAGTTTTTCAATATTATTAATTTTATTTGAAAGATTTTTTTACTACTTCGGCGACCAGTGGCTGAACTCTCCACAAATGTTACTTAATATGTGGAATTTTCATGCAAAACAACACCGAAAGAACAACATCCTTGAAGGATGGTATTCTTAAGTTCTTTTTTTTTTTTTTAGAACTTGCTTTACGTCGCAGCAACACAGATAGATCTTATGCCGACGATGGGAGAGGAAAGGGCTAGGGGTGGAAAAGAAGCGGCCGTAGTCTTAATTGAGGTACAGCCCTAGCATTTCCCTGGTGTGAAATTGGGAAACCACGGGAAATCATCTTCAGGTTTGCCGACAGTGCGGTTCGAACCCACTATCTCCCGGATGCAAGCTCACAGCTGCGCACCCCTAACCGCTCGGCCAACTCGCTCGGTATTCTCAAGACCAACTGTCTGATAAAATGACCACATCCCCGCTTCAAGGCGTTGGTTTCTTTTATGAAAAATGAAGCTGGACCATCTGATTTTCAAATAGCCAGGATGGATATAAATCCTCGTCGGTTGGAAGATGGTGGCGGTGGTGATTTTTGTTTTAAGAGGAAGTACAACTAGGCATCCATCCTCTATATAACACTAATCAGAGATAAAATGAAAGGGATCCGACACTTCGAGAAATGAAGATATCGGCCAAAGGAAGACAAGGGCCACGAAGGGCGTGAAAATGAAAGACTTCCTAGGCTCCGAGTCGGAAAAGAACAAGAGTTGCCCAAGGGAGGTCGGATAGGATAGATGAAAGTGGGGAGCCCGACACAAGCAAGTTGAAGCAATGCAAGGACTCAGATAAGGGCACCGAGGTCGCCAACCCACGCTCCAAAGTTCAGAGCCCCTGGGGCAACGGTTGGAAGTGAAGAAACACATATAGGATTCTAGACGAAAGGATCACGTGGGCTACTGGTTAAATACGAGGGACCTGGAGACATCGATGTCTTTCAGAATAATCTGTTACATCATCAAAATGGACTGACCGACCGAGTTGGCCATGAGGTTAGCGTTCCGCAGCTGTGAGCTGTGGGTTCGAATCCGACTGTCGGCAGTGCTGAAGATAGATTTCCCTGGTTTCCTGTTTTCCCACCTTCATTAAAGCCACGGCCGCTTCCTTCCCACTCCTAGCCCTTTCCTATACCATTGCCGCCATAACATCTAAACAATTTGTAATAGTAGAATATGAACTGAAATCTGTGGCAATATTCTGACGAGAGTATTGTAAATATTTTGATAGTACATTTTAAATAATCAAGGTTGTTGATATCTGACAAAACAATAGCTACATTTTAAAAAATGGCACGAGACGTAACTTTGTAGACCGAAAGATTTTGTGAATACGACAAAGCAATAGCTAGGATGCGACTAGGCCTAACTTTGCGTGGGTTCATGCCGTCTGTGGGTCTACTGACCTCTTTGGTATGTGTTTGTGCTAGGCTATACGGCAGGCCTACATTAAGTTTGAGGTACCATTTTTAAATGAGGGCTCGCAAACAATGGACCTTTCCGCAACTCCTTGTGTTGCTTTGTACTGTCTTATTATAACACTGTATTCATTCAGGGTGTTTTGAAGCAGTACCACCATTCGAAATTGGGATATTTTGAGACTCGTCGTCAGGTAGCAAACCGGCTTGTTATACTGCCCTCTGGAATTCGGATATTCGTGAGATTCGGATCTTTTGAAACTATTATTATTATTAATATTATTATTGCTATTATTATTATTATTATTATTATTATTATTATTATTATTAGCGTATAATATGTACATGATAATCAAAATATACAAAAATAGTACAAAATATACAAATATACAATTTGGTAACAGCATTAGGACTTCACATTCACATTTTTATGTCCAATATTTTGATCATAAGTTGCACCTTGACCTGACATTTACTCTAATAAGAGTTATAGAAAATTATCGGCCGTAGCCGTGTTGAAACACCGGATCCCGTGAGATCTCCGAAGTTAAGCAACATTGGGCGTGGTCAGGACTTGGATGGGTTGCCACGCGCTGTTGGTGGGGCGTAAGGGGATGGAGGAGCGGAAAGGAACTGGCCACCATACCGCACGTAAACTCCGGCTCAGGAACACCTCTGCGGAGGTTCGGAACTGCCTTCGGGCAGAATAACCCTTACCTATTTTTATCCAAGTAATTACTTCCGGTGTTACTTCATAGAATTCCTCCACGGAACCAGAAAATGCACGTAGGGGTTACTCTAAAACTATGTGCTTGATAGACTGCACTTGAGAACCACCGGGAGAATCTATCCATTCCCATAGGTGTAAAGCTGCGCCAGTCCAACCAACACAACATCGGGTCCTGTTCAGGGACACCAGACAGCACAGGCCAACCTGAAGCCAGCCAGTTTATTCCTGGAGTCGGAGATGTCACATAAGCCACTGGGAAAAAACATTCTTCTCTCCGGTAATTCCTGGAATTGAACTGAGGACAAGACAGGTACAAAGCTGTCTTCCACGCCGGTTTTCTTGATTTCAACCTAGTTGAAGTGTGCTGCTTTATATTTTGATGTATAGGAAGGGCATCATTCTTCACTATTCCGCACCATAAGCTGTTAAGTGCTTGTTGTTTCCTTAAATGAGGGGGAGAGATATTACAAAGGACAGGCAATCATTGCACTGAAGTTGAGTACAGCGTGCCGGATACAACACGCATTGCCTAGCGAAGCTGGATATCAATTAGGTTGCAGTGAGAGCTATTTAACCATATTATGGCACAGTACTCAGCTGCAGAGTACACCATGGCGAAGGCGGTAGTTCGCAAAAATATTGGCGTCAGCTCCCCATGAGATTCCAGCCAACTTGCTCATCAGGTTATTTTGATGTTTTGAGACGACACGGACTTCCGCTTCTCCATCCCCACCCGTACAAAATATCCCAGCAGTCAGTTACTGTCGAGAACTGTAACAGAACGTGTGGCGACTGTTTCTTGTGTACTTTTTGTGTATATTGCTTGTGTATTATACCTACGTATAAACGATTGGAAAATCAGTGTTCGGTTAAACAGCACGAATTTCGTTCGGAAGAAACAGCTATAGAAGTTGCATTCTGAGATTTGCTCGTGAATATTGTGACTGTATCATTCCTGCGAAATCTTGCCTTTTGTGCGTGCAACAGGTTCAGTTTTTGATATACCATATAGAGAAAGTGGAAAATACACATTTTAGCTGATGATGAATTTGGGGATATTCGGGCGTGGTTAAAAGGAAGTCTCAGAAAATCGACTAATCGACTAATCCTTTAAAAACAGGAAGCGACCATATTATATATGGGGTCGATCCACAAAATAACCAGGCTGCTAAAATTTCAACCATATGAAATGAGGTTTGTTAAGATACACACTGCAAAAAATTAGAGGAACATGTTTATGAACGCACACCGTCCTCTACAAACTAATACCTCACACCCAGGTATATTACCAACTAAACTTTTATTCTTTACCGTTGAAGTATACAAAAGAACATCGATGGATTCGCGTTCATTTTCAGAACAAAAATGGAAATGACCAAATAGGGGAGAAAACAAAGTAATAACAGCCCTCGAGGGTGGATTTTTATCACTGTTGGAGAGCTTCAGTATGGTGTATGTCCTCACGAGCATGTATTACAGATTAGCTCCTACGCGGCTTGCTCCGTGTAAGTCGACGGAGGTCACCTTGTCATATCAGGTCCCATTCTTGAACGAGAGCCTGTTCGAGGTCTTGGAGAGTCTGTGGTGGAACAGGACGCCCACGAACATTTCTGTCAAGCCTATCCCACACATTCTCGCTGTGATTAAGGTCGGGACCCATTGATGGCCATTCCATCTCTTGAATGTCCAGTTCTCGCAAGACAGTTCTGATCATGCGCTACATGAGCCGTGGAATTGTCGTGCATGACTACGAATTCAGAGCCAACACCGTATGCAGCAACCAACACATGCTATAGCAGTATCCGCTCGATGTACCCCGCATCGGTGAGATTACCAACGGCGACGACAAGATCCGTACGCCCATCAATATTGATGCCACCCCATACCATCACAGAACCTTGTCCGATTCGCTCGCCTTCCTGGACAATATTTGGCATGTACTGCTCACCGCGGCGTCTCCATGCACGTTCACGTCCAACACGCAGTGTCAGGGGAAGTCTGGACTCGTCTGTGAACAACGCAGTTCTCCATGGGCGAAGTTGCCAATTGACGTGGGCACGGGCAAACAGAAGGCGAGCTGAGCGGTCTTGCTGTGCTAAACGGGGCACTCGAACAGGACGTCTGGGTCGTAAGGATACTTCTCTTAACCTGTTCCTTATTTTCTGGTCAGACACCGTGACTCCAGTGACCCTCCTGAGGCCTTTTTGCAGTTTTCTGGCAGTTACTGAACGACTCGGCAACGCACAGATGGTCAGATATCGGTCATCCTCTGGGGTTGTCATGCGTCCACGACCTTGTCCAACATTCCTTGTGAACTGGCCTGTCTCATTGTGGCGATTCCACAAGCGGTGAATTACTGACGGAGAGACATTGAGATCCACAGCAGCACGACGTGAAGTCCATCCTTCCTGGATTAAAGTGACGGTCCTTGCGACTTGAACCTCGTTAAGATGTCTCATGGGATGTGCTGGTTGACGCAGTAGTCTATGTACCTCACAACGACACGCGGACGCACCACGGTTCGCTTTGTTGTGAGGGGTCACATGACAGTTTAATGCATGGCTAGGACTACAGATGGAGTATAACTTCGATTTGACATACCCTGAGTAGCTAAGGCCTCAATGTATGCTGTACATCCGTTGTAACTCCACATACCAAATTAACGTTCACATTCCAGACGTTAAAAAAATTGTTCTCCTTAGTTTTTTGAACTGGGTACATCACCAGGCAGATTTTGCCGCAACAACAATATTCTGTATTACGGTTTCTTGAATGTATTTACAATGTACATTTGGATCTATAAGTACTCATTATGTCTGACGAGGCATGGTCCCATTTTTCTAGACATGTAAATTCTCAAGATATGCCATTAAGTAGTACTGAGAACACGCATGTTGTTTTAAGTGCCATTGCATTCCATTAAAATACGGGTCTGGTATGCGGTCAGCGCTCGTTGGAAAATTGGGCCTATATTTTACGATGATTGCATGAATTCAGGTGTGTGTGTGTGGAAACAGTCTCCCGTCCACTTTTTAATGAACTGACACAGGAAGAAAGGAATGATGAATATTTTCAACAAGACGGTGCCACAGCCCATACCGCTCTTAATTCTACAGACAAAGTCCGGTTTTGGTGACCGGTTAATTAGTAGGCCTAGAGGTTTATGGTTCCATGTATCTGCTCTAGATCATCCGACCTAACACTGTGATTATTACTTTTAGAGAGCCCTAAAGGGCAAAGTTTACCGGTATAATCTCCGTGCTATAGAAAAACTGAAGGCCGAGATAAAACGTGCAGCACAGTCCACTACTGAAGCAAAATTACAGAATGTGGCAAATAACTTTATTTAAACGATGTGAAGCATGTCTTACATTTTAAAAGTTTCTGAAATAAAAAGTGAGTAATAAACCTGTATAAGCGTACGGTATTTTAATAATGAGGTTTAATATTTCAATTCGCTGTCTCATTTTATTCCACCGAGCGATTTTACAGTGCGGTTGGGATCGCGCAGCTGTGAGCTTGCATTCGATAGATAGTGGTTTCGAACCACACTGTCGACAGCCGTGAAGATGGATTTCGGTGGTTTCCTATTTTCACACTAGGCGAATGCTGGGGCTATACCGTAATTAATGCTACGTCCACTTACTTCCCATTTCTAGCCCTTTCCTTTCCCATCGTCGCCATAAAACCTACCTGTGTTGGTGCGATATAAAAATTTAGTTTGTCAGTTGTCGATAGTAATGGAACACGTTCCTGATCGCAAGCACGACACGAAGTCGGGGGCGCGGAAGTCGGTCGACACTGAATGCTGCAGTAGTTTCCTTTAAAATGAGGGCACTGTAGTAGCAAATGAGTCCACAATGTTCATTTTGAATAAGGTAAGGCGTAGTAATCTAGTGTCGTATTAAGAACTCGCAGATTGTATGTCGAATGACAAAGCAATATGTAGTGAAAGTATATAGGGCCTAAAATTATTAATACGTGCGTTCATATACTTTGAATAATCAGAAGTGTTACGCAATTGAATCACTAGTGCGGGGCCACATTCAAATTATTACTGGATGGTTCTTCGTTATCACAAAATTTATGAGAGGAAGGAGTGGTATTGATAAAGCGTGTGAGCTTTAAGCATTAGCGGTTGAGAAAAGTATTGAGAGTCCCGTTGCGATATCTCACTTTTATTTCAATCATTTTAAGGAGAGGAGGCGTTACCAAGCCGGGCACGTCGTCTGAAAATGGAGAGTAATAGCAAAGAGGTGGAAGGTTGCAGTTAAAATGGAGAAGGTGTCTTTCAGTAATTCTACAAATAACCATTTCCACCGTGAGAGACCACTTGTAATCGCGCGATTCTTAAGAAATTCACGTCTGTGCACAGTTAAAATTCAACTTTAAAATACAGTTTAATAAAATATATTATCCTTTAAGACTGACAAAGTAGTGATAAGGGTCCGTTAAACTTAGAAACTGTTGGTAGTGTTGTCGCTAGAACATCTGAAGTCTGTCAGGTCATATACATATTATTTGTCAAGTTGTATGTAAAATATTTCTCACGCTAAGAACACGGTAACCTGTGTGGTATGAACACAGGTGGTGAGAAGTGTCGTTGTAGCTGACCTTATTTAAAGGAACTATGACGATATTATCAGGCCATGAACGGTCTTTTAGATGTACGTGTCATTCGAAGACCTAGTGAGTAGTAACATTCGTATCTGGAGCCCTGTGCCATGCAGAAGATAGTCCTGCCAAACAGTCAGGAATATAGTGCGTTATTTTTGAAGTGTGGCCTAGTGTGAGTTTACTTTCGTAATGTGGGAGGAAGTGATCGGCCGCTTGCAGCAGAAACGGATTCCTGCATGAAATGGGAGATGATTTACGGTTCAGATATTTTGATACGCTATATATTGAGCTCCTGGCCACACTGTCCAACAGATATGAGCTTGATTATTACCAGGGGCGAGTTCAATTCCCGGCAAGATCAGAAATTTACTTCAGAATATGAGGGCTATTGTGAGATCTACTTAGCCTATTGTAGTGGACCTCCTCCATTTTAGGTGCAACTTTCGATGACGGGATTCACGTGTTCTTTTAGAGGCACGTGTCATGCGAAGACACTAAGTAATACTACGAAAAATTCCATCATGCATATTTCATAATAGAAGCTCATAATGCAGCGAGCTTTGGTATTGTTTGAAACTGATATATCATCTATTGTAAATATGAACACTTTGAATTATTACAGTACTGATCAAAAGCTTAAAACCTTGTAGAAAAATGTCATCTAGGACCTAAAACTATGCCGTTAAACCTCTGTAATTTGTTTTCTGAGCTCGTAAATCTTATATATCGTCGCCTTTCGGGCGAAAGGTTATATCTCACAATGCTCTTCATATCTATTATCTTCCTTAAGACTAGTCCTGCCTCCCAGCCTCATATGGATATTTGGTCCATCAGAACATTGTGTAAATTTTCCTTTGTTTACGTATAAAGCAAAATGAACCTCACCGTAGCGCACTCTAGGAATGTATGTTTGCATGAAGAAATCTACAACTGAATTTCCGGAAATAAACATTAGAAATAGGTTTTCTGCCCTAAATAATCTAATCCTGGAAGAAAGTGATCGCGCGCGTGAAACCAAATCATCGCGATCCGTTGCCGTGCCGAGTTTAAAATTTAGGCCTAGAATTCAGATTCAAGACCCAGTTAGGCCTAAATCAGCGAAGGTAGCTGTGTTTGGTGATAGCCAAGGAAGGGGAATTGCGGGAGTTATTAACGACGAGAATATAGCAGCAACCGGAGAAATATATCCAGGAGCTTCTATCAGCAGTGTTGTGGAAAACGTAGAAGCAGCAACTAGGAACTTCGGGAGCGGCGATGCAGTGCTTATCATCGGTGGGACGAAGGACGTAGCTCGCGACGACGCCAAGAATGTAAGATCACAACTTAAACATACACTAGGGAAGCTGACCCACACTAACGTTTTTGTAGTGAACGTGCCCCACAGGCATGATTTGAGTAGAGACTCGTGTGTGAACATTGAAGTGGACAAGGTCAATACAGATATTGTTAAAATTTGTAAACATTTTCGGAATACTCAGGTTATTGAATGCAGCAGTTTTGAGAGATACTGTTATACAAAACATGGCCTCCATCTAAACAATTCAGGTAAACGAAAGATAGCAAATATTGTTCTAGATTTTATTAATCTTAAGATATGTACTGTAAAACAGGCAACTCCCTTGAGTTATAATACTGACCAGGAAAACTAGTAGAAAGAGCCAGCTGTACTTCAAGCTGGCTCAGTCAACTAGAAAAAGAAACTCAGGATAGTAAGGAATTTCAGGTTACCCAATTGCAACAGTCAAGTTTTAGGGAGGAAGGGGGTCTGAGATTGCTCTTGGTAAACTGTCAAAGTGTAGTAAATAAACAATTAAAATTCGGTACATTGATGGAATCTTATGAGACTGATGTGGTGATAGGAGTGGAATCGTGGTTGAAAGAAGGGGTGGGTAATAGAGAAGTATTTCCAGAAGGGTACACAGTCTATCGTAGAGACCGAGGAGATAAAAAGGGAGGGGGGGTGTTTATTCTGGTGAAGGAAACTTACTGTTCACATGAATGGTTTACCGATGAAAGGGATGAAATATTAGGGATAAAATTAGTTTGTGATAATATGAAGGAGGTGGGAATTATAGGAACATACAGGCCTGGAAGAGAGGAAAGAGACATGGAAATCTTTGAAAAAATAATAGATTATACTCATAAAAACAATAATAATGATATGGTAATAATTGGGGGAGATCTAAATTTGCCTGAAGTTGAATGGAAAGGAGCTGCAAGTGAAGCTCATGAACAGAAACTGGCAAATAAGTTAATTTGGGAGGGAGGATTTACACAAGTAGTACAAGAACCGACTCGTCTCAATAACTTACTAGATGTATTCTTGGTTAAACCATGGGAAATTGTTGATAAAACTGAGGTAATTGAAGGAATAGGAGACCATAAGGCTGTAATAATGGATGTAGGACTCGTACCAAAAAGGCTTAATAAGAGGGTTACACAAGACAAGAAATTGTACAGAAATACTAAAGTTGATGAATTTGGGACTTACCTTAAATCACAATTCAGTTGTTGGATAAGTGAAGGGAGTAACGTGGATACACTTTGGGCTAAATTTAAAGGAATTATTTGGGAAGGAGAGAAGAGATTTGTACCTGTTAAGAAGGGTAAAATGACCTCAGACCCTGTTTATTATACAAGGGAAATAAGAAAATTAAAAAGAAAATGTAGAATAGTAAACAGGAAAATTAAAGAGGGTAGGGAGAGTAGAGAAACTAGAAAACAGCTAATGAGGGAACTGAATAGAGTGAAAAAGGAAGCAAAAGAGAATTATATGAATGGCATACTTCAAGAGGGTAATGACCACAAAGGGAAATGGAAAAAGCTGTATTCATATATCAGGAATCAAAAAGGAAAAGGAGTCCAAATTCCTACAATGGTGGGAGAAGGGGGTGAACACTATTTAACAGATACTGAGAAAGCAAACCTATTTAGTAGGGAATTTAGAGATTCAGTAGATGATTGTCAAGAGTTGGAAACCGAAACAGAAGATAGAGAGGGAGAGAGACAGAGGGAAACAAGAAGCTTCTCATTCACAAACAAAGATATTTTCAGAGAAATCCAACTGCTTCAGCAAGGAAAAGCTGCAGGAAGTGATCAAATTACTGGGGAGGTATTAAAGACAATGGGGTGGTACATAGTGCCTTATTTAAAATTTCTCTTTGACTATGTCATAAATAATAGTGTAATACCAAAGGAATGGAAGGAATCTATAATAATACCAATTTATAAAGGAAAGGGTGATAAAAGGAAACCAGAGAACTACAGACCAATCAGCCTGACCAGTATAGTTTGTAAAATTCTGGAGAGTTTAATATCGAAGTACATCAGAGGGATATGTGATGATAAAAATTGGTTCATGAGGAGCCAGTATGGATTTAGAAAGAAATTTTCTTGTGAGGCACAACTGGTGGGATTTCAGCAGGACATATCAGATCAGTTGGATTCAGGAGGTCAGTTAGATTGCATAGCCATAGATCTTTCCAAAGCCTTTGATAGAGTGGAACATGGAATATTATTAAAGAAATTGGAGGGAATAGGATTGGACGTAAGGGTTACACGTTGGATAAAAGCATTTCTAAATTCAAGGGTTCAGAAAGTCAAAGTAGGAAATAATGTATCGCAGGAAGAGAAAGTTTGGAAGGGAATTGCACAGGGTAGTATAATCGGTCCGTTACTTTTCTTAATATACGCAAATGATTTAGGGAACAATATAACATCAAAAATAAGATTGTATGCAGATGACATAATTGTTTATAGAGAAATAAACAACATTGAGGATTGTTCAGAATTACAAAGGGACCTTGAAAGTATCCAACAATGGGTTGAAGAAAATAATATGAAGGTTAATGGAGGCAAATCAACTGTTACAACTTTTACAAACAGGAGCTTTAAAACTGAATTTGAATATACTTTGGATGAGGTAGTTATCCCAAAAGATGGCAAGTGCAAATACTTAGGTGTGAGATTTGAAAGTAATTTGCACTGGAAGGGTCATATTGATGACATTGTTGGGAAAGCATACAGATCATTACATGTCATAATGAGGCTACTTAAAGGATGCAACAAAGAATTAAAAGAAAAACGTTACTTGAGTATGGTTCGTCCATTATTGGAATATGCAAACAGTGTTTGGGATCCTCACCAAGAATACCTAATAAAAGAAATAGATAGTGTGCAGAGGAAAGCAGCAAGATTTGTAACAGGGGATTTCAGGAGAAAGAGTAGTGTATCAGAAATGTTAAAGGAACTTGGGTGGGAAACTTTAAGTAAGAGAAGGGAGAAAACTAGACTTACAGGATTATATAGAGCCTATACAGGAGAAGAAGCATGGGGAGATATCCGTGAGAGGCTTCAGTTGGAAAATAATTATATCGGCAGGACTGACCACAAATATAAAATTAGAAGGAATTTTAGCAGAAGCGATTGGGGTAAATTTTCATTCATTGGGAAGGGTGTGAAGGAGTGGAACAGTTTACCAGGGGTAGTGTTTGATCCTTTTCCAAAATCTGTACAGATATTCAAGAAGAGAATAAAGAGCAACAGAGAAAATAAATGAAGTGTTAGAGGGCATTCGACCGGTGCAGGTTATTGTAAATAAAAAAAAATGTGTGTGAATAAATTAATTCCATCCCCTGGTCTAAGGAGTTTGGACAGCCAAAGTAGGGGACTGCCTGTAGGGGTGAAGTACAGTGGGGACTTCGAGGGCCCTGGGACCGCTACGGTAGCTGTGAAGGCCCTTCAGGAACTCTGAAAAGTGGTGGCAAAAGGGGCTCTGGTTAAGACGCAGCAGGTCGTTATGCTACTTAGGATCCAGAACGGGTAAAAAAAAAATAGTAAATAAATAAATGCAATGTAAATATTAATGTTATACCAGTTTTATAGTATCATTTGAAGCAATTCCACATACTGTATATCAGTTGACTATATTTGTAAGTAGTACAGGAGATATTATAATTAGAATTTTGTAAACAATATAAATTTATTAAGGATGAGCTGTGTGTTTAATAGAAAACATTGTTAGCGTAAATTGTATAATATTGTATTATAGGAAAAATTTTCTTCTCTTGTTAATTTAATATTTAGTGCTTGACAATAATGTATTTTAGTGTACCATTTGCCACCGAGGTAGACACCTCATTTGCAAATAAAGAGATTTTGATTTTTGATTTGATGACACACAGTAAAATGTGCTTAAGGTTCATTTTCTTTATACGTAAGCAAAGGAATACGAACACAGCGAAAAGTGTTCTGATGGACAGCATTTCAATATGTAGCTGGTAGGCGTGACAAGTCTTAAGGAAAATATTGAATAGGATGAGCATTGTGAGATATAACCTTTTGCCTGAATAGTGACAATATGTCGCCTGATTTCATTATGTTAAGCCAAATATTGTGAATGTTATATATTTTTAACTGTTGGCGGGTCACGCCAAAATATCAATATTTTTGGTACTGAAAAAATGAAATGGCGTATGGCGTTTAGTGCCGGGAGTGTCCGAGGACATGTTCGGCTCGCCAGTTGAAGGTCTTTTGATTTGACGCCCATAGGCTACCTGAGCGTCGTGATGAGGATGAAATGATGATGAAGACGACACATGCGCACAGCCCACGTGCCAGCGAAATTAACAAATGATTCTTAAAATTCCCGACCCTGCCGGGAATCGAACCCGGGACCCCTGTGACCAAAGGCCAGCAGGCTAACCATTTAGCCATGGAGCCGGACATATTCGGTGCTATAATGTACTGTATACTCTGATTGGTTGCAAGTATTACCACCAAGATTTATTTCTTTGGACTCAGCAATACGCGGGGATCATCTAAGTGCAAGTATAAAAATTCAGAAAAAGTGTGGCAAATTTTTTGCGTGTTTATTTTTTTAAAAGCAGCGTCAAAAATGGCGATTTTCTTTGTTCTTGACATGTATGGCTCAAGGTCTCAGGGCGAGTTATCGCCGTGAGGCTTATCTACCCTGATGGTTTCATTTCCACTCTACAGATGTTATCCAAGAACATATTTGTGACACCGATAGCTCACCCTGATACCCATAACAAGAGGAAAAATCGACCATCCTGATGCTGCTTTGAAAAAAGTAAACACGCAAATAAACAGTTATTGTTATACTTTTTTATGAAAATGGCCCCAATCTACAGCCAATTGTAGCAAAAAAATTCTTGGTGTTAATATATGCAACAAATTGAAGTTTACAGTACATTATATTTACAAATATTTTGATTTCTTGGTGTGAACTTCCATAACTTCTACAATACTAAGGCCGGGCTGAGTGGCTCAGACGGTTAAGGCGCTGGCCTTCTGACCCCAACTGGCAGGTTCGATCCGGTAGATTTACTGGCACGTAAAAATAACTCCTGCGGGGCTAAATTCCGGCACCTCGGCGTCTCCGAAAACCGTAAAAGAGTAGTTAGTGGGACGTAAAACAAATAACATTATTATTACAATACTAGGGCTAACTAAGTGAAATCAGGCGACATTATACCCTATTACATGCAAGAGCTCGGAACATACAGAGGTCGGGTGGCACAATTTTAGGTTCTAGATGATATTTTACTATTTCTTTATGTCGTTCTAAACTTTTGACCGGTACTGTATAACGCATCTCATCATCATCATCTGTTTACCCTCCAGGTTCGGTTTTTCCCTCGGACTTAGCGAGGGATCCCACCTCTACCGCCTCAAGGGCAGTGTCCTGGAGCTTCAGACTCTTGGTCGGGGGATACAACTGGGGAGTATGACCAGTACCTCGCCCAGGCGGCCTCACCTGGTATGCTGAACAGGGGCCTTGTGGAGGGAGGGGAAGATTGGAAGGGATAGGCAAGGAAGAGGGAAGGAAGCGGCCGTGGCCTTAAGTTAGGTACCATCCCGGCATTCGCCTGGAGGAGAAGTGGGAAACCACGGAAAACCACTTCCAGGATGGCTGAGGTGGGAATCGAACCCACCTCTACTCATTTGACCTCCCGAGGCTGAGTGGACCCCGTTCCAGCCCTCGTACCACTTTTCAAATTTCGTGGCAGAGCCGGGAATCGAACCCGGGCCTCCGGGGGTGGCAGCTAATCACGCTAACCACTACACCACAGAGGCGGACTGTATAACGCATCTGAGCGTGAGATAGTGAACCCCGTCCAGGGACACGAGAATAACAGCTGAGGGCATTCATCGTGCTGACTACGCATCATCTCGTAACCTCAAGGTCTTTAGGTTCAGCAGCGGTTGCTTATAAGACTCTAGCACAATGCGGTTTGGTTTTGTCTGGTATGGATTTCCCTTTTACCTGTTATCATTTTGATTTACAGCACTTACCATACATATTGTTTCTGAAAGTTTCAGGTGAGAATTATTGTGCGAACAGATTATTTTACAAACCGTTTATATATGGGGATGCACTGATAATTGAGTGT
Source organism: Anabrus simplex (assembly GCF_040414725.1). Taxonomy (NCBI): domain Eukaryota; kingdom Metazoa; phylum Arthropoda; class Insecta; order Orthoptera; family Tettigoniidae; genus Anabrus; species Anabrus simplex. The sequence continues at coordinate 1,401,216,404 of NC_090265.1, forward strand.
CTTATAAAATAGCATCCATGAAATATATTTTCCAGTGGCACGATGACGCCATGTCAACAGCCAGTGCACTAAGTAACATAAGGAAATATTTCATCATGCATATTTCAGAATAGAGGCCCGCATTGCAGCCAGGTGTGATATTGCTTGAGAATGATACATCATATTTTGTAGATATGAACATTTCGAACTCTATTTACCATTATAAGTAATAAATCATAAATGTTGTACAATCGAAATTTGATGACATTCTTTGTCTGTGTTCAAGCATAGTTTGCACATTTGGTTCATAAGCTGCATGGAGGCAAAATGCTTTACTTAACCTGGAAAACAGTGTCCAGGACGTACTGTTTTAATTCTCGTACATAGAAGAATGTTAGGCAATCCGACTTCAACAAATCCAAGCAATGAATGTATATTCTTTTACTCGCTTTATTGTATCGCTCGTTAATAGAAGAACACTGCTGACCGAAGTTAATTATTCGGTACACTGTTATACTTCCTTGCGAATTTGAAAGATTATAAAGTCACTGTGAGCCTCCATGGCTCGGGCGGCAGCGCATCGGCCTCACACCGCTGGATTCCATGGTTCAAATCCTGGTCACTCCATGTGATTTTTGTGCTGGACAAAGCGGAGGAAGGTACTCGAGTTTTCCCTGTTACCTTTTATTCCAGTGACACTCTCCAATATCATTGCATCTTTTAGTCGTTAATCATTGACCCAGAGTAATGCGACAAGCTTCGGCAGCCGGCACAATTCCTAACCTCGTCGCCAGACGGGGCCTTCATTCTTTCCATTCCTGACGCGGTCGAATGAGTGGAAAGTGTCTGTGGAATTTCAAATTCAAACGGCAGTTACTTTTGTGAGAAGCCAGTGAACTTAAATATGATTCGTGTCTCCATGTGGATGCACCATGGCTATTGCGTCATCCTTGTGCTGTCTGTATGGAAAAGCGGGAACTAACCTATCAAGTTGGCTGTGGCGAGAATGATTCATTTGGAAGTCACTGAATATATTCACGAGTTAGTGAATGCCTATTTTGATATAATGATGTGAAGGTCTCTACAGAGCAGACTAATAGAATTGTGTCGTCAACAGTATGCATTGACCGCTATTTACTTGACGAGTAGTTTCGCAAATGGATAATAATATCTCATAGTACATATTTGGAAAACAAGTTAAGTTGACCAACATCCATCCATAAAGCGAGGAACTTCAAAAGGCCTAATGCAGTCGACATTATGATCTCCATCCTTCTACCGTAATTAGGGAGCTAAGGCCTGACAAGTTGAGGTCTTGTGGCATTATTTTCACGTTAAGCCCATGCTACTTCACATACCGAGCTTGCTAACTACACCGTTCAGATCACGTACCTGTCAGCTTCCATTCGACGGATAGTGGGTTCGAACCCCACCGCTGGTAGTTCTGAAAATTATTTTCCGTGGTTTCTTATTTTCACACAAGATAATAGCTCGGGTGGTACCTTAATTAGGGCCACCGTCGCTTGCTTCCCAGTCATTAATCTTTGCCGCAAAGAGTACGAGAGGATTCGGCAGCCGGCATTCACCATTAGACCTCAGTCGGTGTGTCGTAAAGCCATCTGGAAGAATGGAATAGAGTTAATTCACATACAACACATTTTAATTCACCATCTACACCAGCCGTACCATGACATGATTAATACAGATATGGGGAGAAATTATCCCTCATCGTAATAAGTGGTAATATAAAAAAGTACGAACATCCTCCTCCTAGATAAACCATTGAAGTACGTGTTCTTCTTCCCCGCAGAGGTAGTAATCTCAGGGTAATGTATAATAAAGATCAATTATTGTTTGTGTGATAGAAAAAACTACTAAATTTGGTATCTCTTTTCTGTTTCGAAAGCATTTTGCCTATCCCTGTAATCATGAAAATGGGTCATACTGTCGTATCGGAGGTCCCTAGTCTGCATCTAACGAAGATAAATGCGTCCCAACTTCCTTACAAATTGCCTGCGTTGCGTACGAAAATGCTGAGGAAGAGAAGAATAAAAAAGGAGCTAATGGTAAGATGTAGTTGTGACGCGCAAGACAGTCATAAGGAAGCAAGCCGTGCGCATTCCGTAACGGACGTCATGTTTCTTGTTTTGGTGCCACAACGTCTCCCCATGAGGATTTTAGACGACCTAGTTGTGGTCTTATTAGCACCACTCCACTACAATGTCTTATAATCAGTATAACATGACTTCCTGCCTAATTAAACTATTCTGTTTCTGTCTCATCGTCTGACAAATCTTTTTTTTTTTTTTCAGTACCGAGGATAATTATATTAATGACAATACAATGTATTCAGGCACTTTGGTCTTTTTCAACAGTTAAATTATCAGCGTTCAACCAATTGTAGCAGCAGGAAGGCAGGAAGCCACTGTCACACAAAAGGGGTTTGCAGTGGTATTTCACCAGCGCAGTAGCCGTCATCATTTGGAGAGGGGTGGCATTCCCTCTGTTAAACCTGCTGCCATATCGAGACGAAGGACTGCTAACTTCGCACTTACAAATCCCGAAGTTCTTGAAAACTTTCCATCCTTGTGGTTATTATAACTAGAATCTTCGAAATTGTATTACTGTTCACAATTGGGAAGTTAATTTTTCTAATAATAATATTATTATTGGTTTTACGTTCGTAGATGCCAAGGTGACAGAATTTAGTACCTTTGGAGTTCATTCACGAGCTTACAATTATTGTGTCGGCAAAAATCTGGCATAGTTAAGCACCTTCCGTTATCTCCGGACAGACTAGGAATCGAACCCACAAACACGGGCTCAGAAAACTTGTTCAGATCCTGGGATGAATGTAGAACAAAATACAAGCAGACAGACGGATATAAACAGAACTGAACCTACTCTCGAGTTTTGTCTACATAATCCGCGATAAAAAAGAACTGAATGAAAAAATGAAATGTACTGACGAAGGTATAATTTTAATTATGTAGAGGATTATATAAATATCCATGATCGATTTTTCCCCACAGACGTTTATTTTATAATATTGAAAAAAAAAACATTTCATTCCAAAATTGAATGAATGTTGTGTGATAACCACACACACTGCTAGAAGAGCAATGCATCTACATCAGGAGCAAAAAACTACATTCTATGACTCCTAGTGCTGCCTAACATTTCTCCACCAGAAAATATACCCGTACTTCGCTACGGTATTCTACACTGTACACTGTTCACGCAATGAATAAGATTTTTTAAAGTTGCATATCTCTTAGCGTTATCCAAGGAACAGTATGGGGAGATCCCAATACCATGTTTCAAATGTAAAGTGCGAGTTGCGAAGTTGTGATGATAACGGCAGGCCCACTTGCCTACTGCCATTCGCAATCGATTTGGGAAGTTTTCAATATAATATAAGGCCTCCCTAGTCTACTATGCGGTCACAATAGATTCGGGGAGTTTTCGTTACAATGGCAGATAATATATAACCAATCTGTCCAATATTATCGGGTGATTCAGAATTGACAGAATAATAGCATTAAAATGTATTTAATTAGTTTTGTTTTATGGATTATTATACTGATTATCTCAGTCCTACTTCCAGACACAATCGGACAGGGGAGTTTTGAACAAATTCGCATGCTCCCTTGCCTTCTGCCTGTCAAATCGGGAAGCGAATTATTCATCACACTGGTAGGTCCTCCATACTAATGCCAGTTACACAGGAGTTGGAGAAGGACCCCATTTCTACTGCCAGTCAAATTTGATGTCCGGAGTATTGATTACAATAGCAGAAGCCCTTCTGATGACAGTCACTATCCATTTTGTAAAATATTAATTACAGTGGAAGACACACCCCTTCTAGATCGTTACAAATCGACATATGTATTTACATACTTATATATTTATTTAAATCTATATATAGACATATTAAAGTATATGCATGTCCACAAATTGCAAACCTTAATTTATAGATTAACTGCTGCTAAACGGTACGTTATACCGACAAACGGATTACATGATAAGACGCCTCCTTCAACGGTGTAATGGTTGATCGTAATACATATTCTCGTGTATCCTCTATTTGTGGGTTAGATTGGGTAAGAACATATTAATAGGGAGACATTTGGATAAGGTTTCCATACACTCAATTACTTTTCGGATATGGCTTATAGGAGGGCCAATATTCGTGCCGAATTTGATGATTCCGTCTTTCCCATAAGTTTGTCAAACTATGCATTATACGTGTAAAAAGTGCTAAATGTACGCACAATCGTGAAACACATCCAGATCTAACACATAAGGGATAGAGATACGACAAAATGTCATAAGACCAAAGTTGTAGATCACTCCAAACTGGACTAAGATTTTGACATCCGTTTCATGATATGACTTAACCGTTTATCCACGAAATAGTTCGAAACGAAGGTCTGCACCGTCACTAAAATTGCCTCCATATTACGATATTTTCCGGGGTTTAAAAGTAAAAAATTCAAACATCTTGGGATTTTTGCCTCGGTTACAGACTAAAACCTAAAATTTTCCAAATTTCAGTTCTCTAGGTCGTCTGGCGGATTGTGTCGCCATCTTGGGGAGATGGGCAAAAATGAGGACTTTCCGGAAACGAAGCTAAAGTATATGCACATGGTCATTATTAAACTTGAAACGGATAACTGTACGATAATTTCGCCGTCAATGTACAGACAAACGGTCGTTATGATTTTATTTATGTAGATTATTATCAGAATAAAAATACTTCAACCCTATTTCACTTCTTTCCAGTTTCCCCCCCCCCCCCGACGTTAAGCGGATTTAACGGAAACAAAAAATTAGTGTTCTTTGTTTTCAATGAACATTACAAATACCAATTTTCACGTCTGTAACACCTTCAGTTGTTGAGATATCAGTAAACTCATAAAAATAATTCAACCCCATTTTCAGCCTTTTCAAACCCCACCCCGCCCCCTAAAGTGGCTTTCCTGGAAACAAAAATATACGTGTTTATTTTTGATAAAGATTCCAAATACCAAATTTCACGTATGTAAAAATTTACATTTAGCGATATACTGTAGATATGCTCATTTAAAAAATTCGCCCCTTGCTCAGTTCTCCTTAATTGAATTTTCCGAAAAAAATATACGTGTTTATTATTACTTTTATAGGAGATTCCAAATAACAATCTTCACGTCTGAAGGATGTTTAGAAACACGGGTCTCGAACACAAATTACAGTCATTGAGTGGAATACGGAGGTATTATTGTGTTTTGATGTGCGATTCCAATAAATTAAACTGCGCATGGCAAGTGCCTTCGATATAAATCGTCCCTTTACATGAATTATAATTATGATTCCCACATCTCGGCCTGAATAAACAAATCCGAAGTATTCGGCAATATGCTGTCAAAAAGACACTGAATTTAAAATCACGGGCTCCGCTCCAGATAAATTGGAGGGGAATAGAACCTCACAACCGAAAATCAGCTCGTGCTGTATTTCCCTTAATCAACAATGTACACAATAACAATGGACAAAAGTACACATCCGACAAACACATACAATGTCAAATGAAACACATCCTGAAAAAGAAAACAGATATATACTAGAAGTAATTGTCTGGTGTTCTTGGTCTTGAATTCATGACCTCAATGGCACTGGATGTCAACCCTCCACGAATTACACACGGCGGATATTTGTCGGCTAAATTTAACAAGTTCTGGTCAGTTGTGGAGAGAAAGTGAAATATTGTTACACGGTAACAGAACTAACCTGCCTTTGTCTGGATAACGGGTTCATGTGTACACCCAATTCATTCACTGTTGCTCAGTCAGCCAATATCGACAGTCTTTACCTGCATTGGGACAACGGACCTTTCTCTTCTCGGATTTGAAAACCATTCTCGTCTTTCAACACATTGTCAGGGAGGCGAATTTATGAGCTAAACTTGCATCTCATTATTACACATCCAACTGTGCCTCATTATTATACCGCAACCAGGTCTCACAACAGCCTGCATTCAAACACATATTTCTCATCTCTCATGAGGATAGCCTGTTCACTTTACGGCTTCTCACGCCTCACATCTGGAATAAAGAGGATCAAATCTAGGCTCTCTCTTGGCCTATTCTTTCATCTAAGCCTCCTCGGGCTACTTTCACGAATATCTCACTGCACTGTCACACAGACACACATCTCAGTTCTTCCCGGCCACGCATCTTCCCTCTCTGGATTCTTATCCCACACACGGCTATGGATTAGTCTGTTGTGGTATCATATAAAAGGCCATCTCTGAGTCACAACGGTGTAAATATCTCTCAGGTCTCACCACGAGCTGAAAAACATGCCCCATGCGTAATCATGGACATCCTATTGCTATTAACTATGTCGTCTCCTCTATCGGGTTCTCGGTTCGAATCTATAGAGGTTAGCTGACCTCCAACTCATTTTGAAGGCTTTGAAATCAATATAAACCTCGCGTCCATACATGGCGCATATAAAATCTACATACAAAATCACGTAATAACCACTAAACTATCATAACCCTCATACCATCTAATGCAAAGCTAATAATACACATGGCTGGCACACTTGAAATAAACATGCATACAGCATTGCAAGTTGCACATGTTTAACACTTGCGAGTATATTAGTGAAAAATGCCCTGAGTCGAATCTACAACTACAAGTAATGTTTAAATGCAGTTCAATTAATCTGAAGTCCTTCGTCTTTGATTCAGTGCGCCGTCTGGGACTGCGCAGTAGAGTTAGCACATTCTAGCGCTGCATACACTGGATCTTGAAGCCTGGCATTTGACTCCTGGGAACGCCATTACAGATACCATCTTTTTCTTTGTCTATCCTCGGCAAGCCCTGAAAAGTGGATTATTAAGTATGACACTCCTCTTCACCGCCTTGTATATATTCGCGTAAAATGCCGCGATCAGGCCAGATGTTATAACTTTATCTGTTATTTATGATATTATTCCGACCATGAGTGGAGCCCATTATGGGCATGATACCCGGTCATAACAAGTCTTTACGGCAGTTAACTTTCACGAACCGCACTAAATTGAAGAACTTGATCATGTTACGATACTTATTTACTCACAGTGAACGCCGGGGCAAGCTATTCTACTCACTAACTATAGCTTTCTAATCACTTTGAAAGACGCACATTGTCTCGTTGTTTGATACGAGCAGCACGCACTCTACACCGGTCTTTCAGCAACTAGCTCCAGCTCACACGGCTGTCTATGCTTTATAGTATTTCCATTGTCCACTGGGCTAAGTACATCCCCGCGTTCACAGTGGAGGGTCTTTGTGTACCGGTCGTGCCTCCCCAACGGCTGTTTGTATTTGAGTAAGGTAGCCTTTAACAAGACCACTCGTAATCGATATGGCACAAATAGTGATCCATAATACCTATCAATATTTTCCAGTGTTATACATTCGCTGAAACTTGCACTTGTGTGGAAATACAATCTCAGATTAGCAGGCTACTAGGCCCGGAGTGCTTATATTTGGCTATGTGTAACATCAAATATGTGACAAATTCAAACATCTCTGTCTTTGCCTCGCGATCTTATTTCTCTTACTCTGATATGCTTGGAAACGCTATATACGGAGTCTTCCCGAGTAAGTTTAAAATAAAAATTGCTTCCCGTTGGGGTTTCCATGAGTAACCGAAAGGACTGCAGTTTGCACTACGTGGTTCGTTTCCCGTAAAGCATTCCCCCTCCATCCCCTACATTACATAACCGGCAGCACAGCGACAGGTAGCAGCGAGTCTAACAAGGTCATTGACAGTAGAGAGCAGAACACGTTTGTTTATTCAAACTAGTACAAGAATACTTCGGTCAAGGTTAAATTTTGGCAACCAGTCGAGCTGAAGTAAGTAAATACAATTTTTTCTAATTATCTGAGATATCGTCCTTTTATAAACACGTCGCTAAAGATTAGTTTGTTGGTTTATTATTTAAAGGAGTTTAACGGTTAGAAAGCGACCAGCATGGTCATCGCGTAACCAGTAACAGAGTAGCAGATTGACAACAAGGAAGGAAGAAGGACATATTTTTTGGATTCAGACCAATATCACATCATTTTAATTTATGGATAAATTAGATGGAATGAAGTAAGTAGGCCTAAATAATTTCTCCAATCATCTGTGTAGCCGTCTTTTTTCGCAAAAGGTCTCTAAAGTTAGTTTGTTTGGTTTATTTATTTAAGGAATTGGACGGGATTAAGAGAAGATATTCTGATTCATGAGAGGTCTAGAAAATCATAGCAGACTTTAAGAAGAAAGAAGAGAGCAGAAACATTTTAAAGGATAACTAATTTATTTATTATTTTACGAATTGATATTTATTATTGATGATTTTACGATTTTAGGATAAGGACTATTTTATAGATGTTATCTATTATTTTACAAATTGGTTTATTTAAGGATTTCCACTAAATGACAAGTAAATGTTAAATTTAGACTGGAAGAAATATTTATTCTTTCAGATGTAAATAAGGACATCAATTAACATATAGAGATTAATTTAATAGATTTCATTATTTAGGAAATTTACAGTAAAATTTGCAACAAATGACATAGTAAATAGGAAAGGTGAAACTAAGAGAAATTGTTGTAACAAAATTCATATATACTTGTTATATTATACCATGGTACCATAGTCCAAGGATCAATTAATGTTTGGCACCGCTGAAGAAGAGAGCAGTGGTTATCGAAACATGTACGGTAATTAAATAAAATAAAATGTATAAAGTATTGACAAGGCGGTGAAAATATTTTACAGAAATTTGAATATACTCTTGTTATACTCTTTTTAAAACTCACACTCTTTTCACTCCTGTTAACCACCTCTCGTCCCGTGTTAAGTGGCTTTTCTGAAAACCAAAAATAAGTTTTTTGTCTTTTTAAAGGAGATTCCAAAACAAAATTTCATGTCTGTAACATCTTCAGTTTTTGAGATGATAAGTATCCGAACAAAAGTTCTTCAACCCTTTTTTCACCATTTATCACCCCTCTTAAGGGAATTTTCAGAAAACAAAAAACTATGTGTCTCGTTATTTTTAAAGTACTGTAGATTATAAATACCAATTTTTGCTTCTGTGAACTGTTAAGTTTTTGAGATATACAGGTACTCATTTAAACAGTTCAACCCCCCTTTTCACCCATTTAGTGACCGAATATCCAAAAATCCTCCCTTAGTGGGCGCCTACACTTTATATGAACGACAATCTAAAATTTCATTTTCTTTATGTTGCGTAGTTTTGGCTGGGCGTTGATTACAGCCAGTCGGAGTTAGCCGTATATAGATATATTCTGAGACCTGAGAGAGGTGATGTCATGGACCGTTTGAACTGTAGCCCACACAGAAACTTATTGAAATAAGGAGAATCTTCCAAACTTTTAATTGGATTCTGCGACACCGTTCAGGATAATAGATGCTGTCCTTTCTGGACTAACTTATCTGATCACGAATGAAATGAAATATAGCATACTCCTAGTTATTATTGCTATTTGCTTTACGTCGCACCGACACAGAGGAGTCTTATGGCGACAATGGGATAGGAAAGGCCTAGGAATGGGAAGGAAGCGGCCGTGACCTTAGTTAAGGCCTTAGTTAAGTTAAGCATTTGCCTGGTGTGAAAATGGGAAACCACGGAAAACCATCCTCAGGGCTGCCGAAAGTGGGGTTCGAATCCACTCTATCCCGATTACTGGATTCTGGTCGCACTTAAGCGACTGCAGCTATCGAGCTCGGTACTCCTAGTTTAGGATCAACTCTAGTTGTGTACGGAAAGCTACTGTGTAAGTAACCATAGTGTGATTATGAAGCAGTTCACTAGACAACTCCACACAAATGTTAAATTTCGTACGGAATATTGACAGGAATATGCAGTTACTCTAAAACAGAACAATATACAGGTTAAACAAAAATGCCGCACTTGGAGGTCGGCATGCGATTCCTCATCCCATTGCAAGATAAAAGTTTCTATAGCCAAATCGGATCTAGTGCTGTTGGGAAACAAGTCAAAAACGAGAAGCTGGCAATACTGTCACATCCTGCAGCGCATCGGAATGAAATAGAGAAACGTGCATCATCCCGCTTTATCGTACCCGCCGTCGCAGCTAACTGAGTAGACTGCTGGGTAATCAAACCCAAATGCCCCATGGAGCTACGGCTGCAATCTACGTCAGGTTGATTTTTTATTTTATGTGTGTGACGTCAGGTCCCTAGTTCCCGTCGTGTAACTGCGTCTGTAAGCATAACTTCCTGTTGTCACATGACAGTAGTCGAACACATGACAGTGTGATCCATTCAACTGAATACATGAGTCGACTAACCACGTAGTGCACAACTATAACTGGTCCTGTCAAGTGCATGTAGGGCGGCTTCCTGATGGAGTACACAAACGGCGAATACGTCGATATGCTTTTAGTGTAGGGTGCATCCGATAACCAAGCTTCTGCTGCTGCTCGTGAGTATGCAGCACGGTACCCTCAAAGGCACCATGCCGATAAGAATGTTTTCGTCGCCTTGAGCAACGCCTGCGGTAAACCGGTAATCTTCGTCCACAAGTAGTGGACAGAGGTCGTCCAATGACTAGACGTACTCGACAAACAGAGGACGACATTCTTGAAGCCGCTTACCAGTCACCTCGGAGAAGTACCCGTGATATTGTAAGGCATTTCCAGGTTTCTCGAACAACAGTAGTTGTTGACGTGTTGCACGACATACAACTGCATCCGTATCATTACACGTTAACTCAACACCAGCGGCCAGAAGAACGCATTCTACTAGTACAGTTCTCTGAATGGCTTTTGCAACATTTTATAAATAATGTGAAATGGAGTGACGAATGTAGCTTCACTCGGGAAGGTATTTTCAACCATCACGACAGCCATTATTGGTCTGCCTACAACCGACATGTCACCCGTGAACGTGGGTTTCAGGCACGCTTTGGCATAAACCTGTGGCCTGGAATCGTGGGAGGAGTGCTTTTAGGCCCTTACCTATTTCCGCATAAGTTGAATGCTCCCCGCTATCGTACGTTTCTGGACAATACCTTGCCTGACGCTTTAAAAAACTTTCCACTTGGTGTTCGGCGACAGCTATGGTTTCAGCATGATGGTGCACCGCCACACTTTGGAATACCTGTGTGTAACTAGTTGAATGAAGCGTTTCCAGGGAAATGGATTGGTCGTGGAGATCCAATGTTCTTGCCTCCACGTTCCTCGGACCTTAATCCACTACATTTTTACTTTTGGGGACACTTAAAAGATCATGTTGATAGCACTCCACCCATGGGTGTCCAAGACGTAATAGCTCGCGTGCATGCTGCATGGGCAATAGTCGATACAGGTGTGTTACGTAGGGTCCGGGAAAGTATGCTCCAGAAAGTGGCAAAGTGTTTGCAAATGCAAGGTGGTCGCTTTGAACATCTGCTGTGAAGTGAACGTTGCTCGTGCGTTTACGTACCGGCTCTGTGAAGATAAGACTGGACGTTACACATACACTATGGAATTATTGTGCGTAGCATAATGGGCAATCCAGTGTAGACTACCTACTGTACTGTATTGTGTTTCCTTGTACCACAATGGATAGAGACGATGTTACTGTATCCACTGTTATATTCTACGTATTGTCTTTACATGTCCCGTGGACGAAACAAAGTGGTCGTATACGTCTGTAAGAAATTCATGTTAGGTTTGAATGTTTAAATAAAGGTAACTGTAATGGTAAGACAGAACATAGTGTGTTGCATAGGTGTACAATGGATACAATTTGATACCATTAACTGAAAAAACTGGTGTGAACGCGACTCGAACATCGGCGCGTTCGCACAACCGGCATTTATGGCATTACCTCATCTCACTGAGCTAATGAGACAGCTCCGGCTGTTCGCCGAGTTCATACGACCTGTGCTTGGCCACGCTGCACGCCATTGCAGCGTTGCCAGAGCTTCTTTCTTAAATCGCATTTCTATTAAACCTATTGGTGGGACTAGGTTTTGCAAGATAAATTTTGTCGTGAATTTTGACGAGGAACCGCATGCCGACCTCCATGTGCGGCATTTTTTGTTCACCCTGTATATACCAGGTTGTCCTGCAGCCCCGTACTTTCCACGTATAGGTATCTGCGTGTGTCCACTACTAATGAATGCGAGGTCTAATCACTGCCTTACAAAGGAGCGCTACAACGTGCTACATTTCGGATGTGTAACAAATCGCTCATGGGCAGTAATAGCGGCACAACTCAAAGTATACATAAAACCAAATCCCATCGCACTACAGCCCTTGAAGGGCCTTGGCCTACCAAGCGACCACGGCTCAGCCGAAGGCCTGCAGATTACGAGGTGTCGTGTGGTCAGCACGACGAATCCGCTCGGACGTTATTCTTGACTTTCGAGACCGGGGTCGCTATCTCACCGTCAGATAGCTCCTCAATTCTAATCATGTAGGCTGAGTGGACCTCGGACCAGCCCACAGGTCCAGGTAAAAATCCCTGACCTGGCGGGGAATCGAACCCGGAGCCTACAGGTAAGAGGCAGGCACGCTACCCCAACACCACGGAGCCGGCTTTCAGAATATACACAGTTGGAGTTATTTCAGACTCTAGCATTGTCCGTAAATGTGTTTCATTACTATAAGCCGCAAAGTGCTAAAATAGTCCAACGTAATCTGGCTGTAATGATTTCGGCTCAGTCATGTGGTATTTGTAGACACTTAAATACGTCAGCCTCATGATGGTAGATTTAGCGGCGGGATAAAATTTCGGCAGCTTGGCGTATCCGAAATTTCACAGTTCTATCCCTTCAGGCAAGCAACTCAATGTTGGAAACATCCTAGGGATATGAGCTACGAATTTTAAGTTAAAAGATATAAAAACTATGAAAGTATATTCATGCCTAAAATTTACAATTCTTTCCTTATTCATCGTTATCCAGTGGATTAGATTATCAGTTTGCATTTTTCTACCACTACGAGCGCTAATGTAGGTCAATGCAGAGTTGGAGTTAAGGCCATATAACTAGATTCAAGAATGAAAAAAAAATGCCTGGGCGTATACAACCAAGGAATACATCACAGAAGTAATTATGTTAATAAGTTAATTTGGCTAGGATTTGAATAAAAAGAAAACGTTTAAAGAAACGAGAGATCGTAGGCTGTTCTTTTCTCTGAACTGATTTTCGAAATTACTTCTTTTAGTTTGATATAGCTATCCCAGACTCACAATTTGAAACCTTCCCGGGCCCTTCAGCCCTTCAAATTTCAGTACAGTTGAGGAACTTGCTTAATTTTACGTTTTTCGTGCTATGGGGACCCGTACTTTGCTAAGAAATTATTTCAACATTAAACCTTTAAAAGTGGTTAGTGGGACGTGAAACGATATTATTTTCTAATACTAACATGCATGGGATTCTCCGTGGCTCAGACGGCAGAGCGTCGGCCTCTCACCGCTGGCTACCGTGGTTCAAATCCCGGTCACTCCGTGTGAGATTTGTGATGGACAAAGTGGAGGCGGGACAGGTTTTTCTCCGGGTACTCCGCTGTTCCCTGTCATCTTTCATTCCAGCAACAATCTCCATTCTCATTCCATATCGTCTATCAGCCGTTAATAAATCACTTTGTGAGTGGCGTTCCCATCGTACTAACAGCCTATACATGATTCATTCATTCCATCCCTGACCCGGTCAATGACTGAAAAGCAGGTTGTAGGTTTTCATTTTCTCTAACATGCATGTTGCCACTTCTAAAGTTAATTGATAAATAACCTTCTAATACATGATAGATACATCTCTTATGAAAATCTCGTACGAAACTATAATGTCATGACAATAATGTAAACTAATTAACACTTAACCATGCTTTAAAATACTTACTAGTGACACATAAACTCTAATAACACATCAAAATAAGGAGCTGTTGTAAACAAATAAAATAAATATTAAATATATTTATAATATTATAACACAATATTTCGTTTAGACAGTCCTGAGCAATTTAAATAAATGCTTTCTCTGTAAAACCAGACTTATAAGTGGAGAATAATATGAAGGTGTAAATGTAGTTTCTGTCGCACTAAATATATAGTTGGATGAATTCTGTTGTATTGTTCTATTAATTGCGTATTTTCAAATTTAATCTTTGAAATAAAGGGAATATATCAAGGCAAAAACTGTTCCTGTGGTGTATAGGCAGTGACGTAACTAAGAAAGTATCCCCCCCCCCGCAAAATATTATTTTGTGCCACCTTCCTCCATTTCCGACATAGTGTCTGAATGATGTTTGCATGTTTCCTGCATTAATAATACACACTAGAGTCACATTATAATTAACTACAACTGGTATCCATCACTATTTACCGAAGCTTCATTGTTCCGCTGTTTTGAACGATAAAGCGAAGTAAAGTGTACAGAAATTAGGGACACTACTAGCAATGACCGAATTTTCTACTATCAGAATTTTGGCCAATACCTTTACAGTTTAGAGGTCACCAAAGTGTATTTCCAAATATATAGGCTAACTCACCACTGTACCGGTCACGGTGTTTCAATTATATTTTTCGCACTATCAGTTCCAAAATTACTCTGTTTTGTCGGAATGTCACTAACATACAATTCAAAACCGCTTTGTGCTGATATACCACTACGGCATACATTACATTCCTCTAAATGTTATGCTGCATTCTCACTTAAATTTTCAATCGGCATGTGGGATTCGAATTTATCATAATATATAACACTATTCGTACTGGAACCTGGTACAGAGTCCCTATATACATGTTCAAGAAAAAATCAGTATTTTCCAAATTCTAACAGATTATTCCTTTCCACGTCCTCTCTTGCGGTTTTGGAAACCACTTAGTTAGATGTACCGGTATTTGAACTTCTGCACACGTCACGAAGTCACAAACTGAACTGACCACAACTGACTCTGAATTACCATCCTGATCTTATTAATTACGGGTCGGGGATTTCCCTTTGAATGACGTAATGCGATCAAGTGTGAGTTTCGTGAGGAGAAGGGAGAAATGACCTAATCCGTACCTAGAGCATTCAGTGGTTGCAGGACTGTACCCCGGGAGACCAGGCAACACTGACTGACAATCAGGTTTCCTGTGTTGATATTTTAGTGCTTGTGCGTGAATGTTCCATCCCAGCCCAGCTCAGCTGTCAGTTAATACACAGCTCGGTTATTAAACAAATTGCAACGCCCCTATGTCACATTAGTATACGCAATTTTTTAAGAGAAAGTTGCAATATCTTTTTCCCAACATGTTTATAGGTAGATGTTGCAAGGTTAATTTAATACAACATGCCATACAGTACACATGAATATGCAGAATTCGTCTGGCTCCTTGGCTGAATGGTGAGCGTCGGGGCCTTTGGTTCAGAGAACCCATGGTTCGATTCCTGACCGTATCGGAGATTATAACCACTTATGGTTAATTTCTCTGACTTGGGTTTTGTTTGTTCGAGTACTTTCCCCTGCATATAAAGACATAAAATATTACACTACGAACAACTAAAGGAACACACAATAGTAATTACATCCGTCCACAGAGGGTTGGTGTCAGGAAGGGCATCAGGCCTTAAAACGTGGTCAAATCTACATATGTGTGACAATGTACCCGTGAACTCGTGAGAGCCTGAGAAATATGTTTAGAGAAGGAGAAGTGAGGAATAATGAAAATTTTAAAAAAATACTTTACTACTACTACTCTTATCTGCTCTCTTCAGACACAGACCCTACCAAACTGTGGAACAAGCGGTAGTAGGAGATTTCCAGGACAAGATCGCTTTAGAATACGATGATTTCGCTTGAAGAAGTAAGTGCGATTATATACTTATACAGACTATTAAGGAGTAAATTTGACAACCAACAACATTTGTTCGTCTGTTACTATTTTGAAATAGAGTATTATCTTCCCTTGACCATCTACTATAGTACGAAACTGGAAAACTCCCTCTCGCGATGATAGGAAATCTCTCTTCCTAGCACGTATTATTATTACTATTATTATTATTATTATTATTATTATTATTATTATTATTATTATTATTATGCTAGTGGTTTAACTTCGCACTAAAATATTACAGACATTCGACGATGCAATCTTAGGAAAGTGCTAAGGCTGGGAAGGTAGTAACCGTGGCCTTACTTAAGGTACAGCCCCACCATTTACGCTGGAGGAAATTTCTATGCATCCGGCATCGACAAGTTGGTTGTGCGTTCGCAGAAATGTTTGGAGTCTCCTGTAAACTATGTGGAAAATTGACGTAACAGTGAATGTCGTTATAGTCGTACCTTGTGTAAAAATGGGAAGCCACTGAAAACGTCTTTAGCGCTGTCAACGGTGAAATTCGACCGTACGATGTCCTTAAGTAAACTCATAGCTACGCGACCTGAAGAGCACGGCCAACTCGTTCGATATTATTATTATTAATATTAATATTATTAATATTATTAATATTATTTTAGTATTGAGATATGACTACGAAAGAGATCCATTTCCAGTTATATGCGAACTGAGGGAATTAACCGGTATTTCAATTTTGAACAGCAATTATAACGGGCTGCCTTGCCGAGGGAGTAAAGGTGTGCTCGGTTCACCCGGAAGGATATGGGTTCTGTTCTCAGTCTGTAAGATGAAAACTTTTCGATATCGTTCTGTTCTCATTCAGTAAGATGAAAACATTTCGATAACGTTCTGTTCTCAGTCAGTAAGATGAAAACTTTCCGATACGTGTTTTCAAATCTTGGAGAGGCTTTTGTATATGGATTTTCAACTCTTGGGGAGGCATATTACCCCTGGTTTACTTAAACCACACCAACAATTGAGTTTGATTTTTGGAAATAAAGGCACACGGACTAACTGCCTTTCCCACTGAATTTGGAGTTACGAAAAGCGGTAGCGTGTTTGAAGTACCTTCGTGGATCCCAACGGAGAGGGATTTGCTTTGATTCCTTCTTTTTGAATGTGTCTTATCTGATGTGCCTGACGTTTGCTATCTATGTAGCGTATTCATCTCTATTTTCTGCAGGGTGGAGCAGCTTCTGTGGGTTTCGTACATTCATCCAATTATGAATGTCTCTCAGAAGAATGCTCGTCCCCTTGCAGCAGCTTTATTTTTCTTGTAGGATTAACTTCAGAAGTTGGTATTGGCCACCCCTAAGTAAAAGGACGAAGTACTTATTTTTATCATTGTATTGTTATTTGGTTTGCTTTACACTTAACTATATACATACATCTTCATTATATACTGGAATGCCTTTCTGTGCTTAGTCTCTAAGCCTCTATGAATTAACTACGCGCATCCTCAACCCTTCAGTTTCAACAAGCTCTGTAACCTCATATTAATTTTATTTAACGCGCACAATGTGCAAAGATTTTGTCTGGCCATGCTTGCCATGCTACGGTAACCGAGTAGACCGTACAGCCAGGGACTCGACGCCGAGTGTTGGGCGGCGGAAAATAACCTGACTCCCCACAAGAGCCAACGGCTTCGGGCGGATGAGCTCTTGTGGGAGGGTAATGGGCCCTCAGCAGAGGAAATGCTGCTGAAATACCATTGAGCTGCAGCGTCTGTACCCCAGAGGGGCGGCTGCAAAAGGCGTCTGTTCTCCAGGTTAGGGGCGGCCTAATTATATGCTGGCAGTAGCTATAAAATGCCCTCAACGACAGACGAAGCGACCCGTCGGTTGAGGAATCATTTGTCGCATCTATGGCTACGTCTCTTCTAAATTCGGAACATACTAGGGCGTCCCCTCAAAGCGACGCGCGCCACTTACGCCCGAGTGACGTGATAAATGAGCAAGGGTTACCTACTCATGGACGGGGTAGGCTAAAGAAGCTAGTTCAACCCAAACAACTACTGAGATTTGCTACTCTCAATATTGGTACGTTGACAGGCCGACATCGTGAACTAGCAGAAATGCTTAAAAACAGACGTGTCAACATTGCCTGCATCCAGGAAACCAAGTGGAAAGGTTCAAAGGCAAAAGAAATCGGAGATGGCTACAAACTCATCTATCATGGTACCAGTACACGAAATGGTGTAGCAATAGTCGTCGACCAGAACTACTGCAACAATGTCACCAGTGTCAACAGGGTGTCAGATAGGCTTATGTCTATCAAGATTGACAGCAGACCCTGCAAGTCGGGATTAATGCTAAGAAAGAGAGAATGTGCAAAGAATTACTATATAAATCATTAGTCTTCGTTTCAAAATTTCACCAGTGATTCTGATCGCTGTTTACAATTTAAAACATGGTACCTAGTACAGTGTGCACCACATCTTAAACATACACAGTTCAAACCTGGTTCATGATAACGCTTTATATTACACAGTTTATAATGGAACCCATGAACGGAGAACCTTGTCAGCAGGTGTCGCAGTTCATATCCACCTTGAACCCACTCGCGATTTAGCATGGCATCGGTAGAGTAGAAATCTTCCCAGATGTCAGCCTTCTTCGATCGTAGGTCTCGAAGCAGATGTATATAGGGTGTTGTTGCTGGAAGTAACAACTGTAACCTTAGCTCTTCCACATAAAATCCCTCTCTGGATAGCTCATACACGAGCCGGGAAGGAGAATATTTGGAGATGCACAGAGCCCGTTTCAAGTAGATTGCCTTCAACTTCTCGATTTTATCTAACTGTTTCATACTCAAATGTTCCCAAATGTTTTCCAAGCCATATGCTGCTATAGGGCTGATTTTTAGATGAAAGAGTTTTATGGCCGTTTCTAAAGACAAGTTTCTCAGGTGCTTAATGTCAGATATTGCTTTCATAGATGCATTTAGACGGTCTATGAGATGGAGGGTGAAAACATTACCTTGGGTTTGAAAAATTACACCCAAATATTTAAAATGCTTTACGGACTTAAGTTCTTGGTCTTCATAATAGAAGATTCCATGAGGTCCCCCTCTTCTAAACGTCATGGACACTGTTTTTTCTACATTCAGTTTGAGCTCATTTTTCTTTATCCAGCCTACTATTTGGTTGAATGATTCCTGGAGTTCCTTTTCTGACGTTGATGTTAAGACCATATCATCAGCGTACATTAATAGTTTGACGCTTTCCTGGTTTACCAAATCTACTATGTCTGCTGTCGCAATGATGAATAATAATGGACTTAACGGGTCTCCCTGTAATACCCCGGTTTTTTGTTCCAAAATAATAGATTTGGTAATGCCATCATCTACTTCTATTGAATTGTTGAGCAGTAAGTTCCTAATCAGCGGTATAAGGTAGTTCGTACTACCAATGAAACTCTCCACTTTTTCTAATAGTATGGTTCTGCTTATGGTGTCAAAAGCTTTCGAATAATCTATAAAGGTGGCATGCAATTTACCCCCTGGTTTCTTTAAGGCTTCTTCTATGTCATTCTGGAGACAGCGGATAGCTAAAGTCGTTGATTTCCCTTTTCTAAATCAAAATTGCGACTCCGGTAGGTTATTTTCCACCAGTTTAATGAGACGTTTACCCACTAATGAAGTTAAAGTCTTTAGTAGAGTACACTCTAGCTCTATTCCTCTATATGAGTTGGGATCTGCGGTATCACCTTTGCCTTTATATAGCATTTTAATAGTAGATTTTCTCCAGTTGTCTGGTATCCTACCTTGCCGCAAGCATTCATTCATTAGGCGAGTGATGGATTCACCCAATTTTGGGAGAGCAGCTTTAAGATGTTCATTAAAAATGTGATCTGGGCCACATGCCTTGTTATCTTTAGATGCTGTAATAGTTGATACAACCTCATTAATTGAAAATTCGTCGATTTCAGGGATTGTTTGAAAAACTGGCACGAAATAATTAGTAGGTCGTGTGTCTCTCCCTTGAAGCACTGCACTCAAGTGCTTTTCCCAAACTTCCATTGGTAAGTTCCTGGAGAACTTCGGTTGTCTAGGCTTCAGAGCCAGGTAAGGGTCTAGACTGGCACGTTCTATAAGTTTCTTTTCTTCTTCCTCTCTATAGTGATTTTTGGCTTCTTTTAGTAGTAGTTTGTATGCTCTCCTTTTACTGGCATATATTTCAAGGAATTCTTTTGTTTTCTCTCTTCGGGCTGTATGTAACCTCATATGGTTCTACAACTCTTGTCTCAAAGTCGTTAAAATATGAGTCTACCTGTATAGGCGCCTTGGCCTCCCTTTAATTCTCTTAGTGTCGTTCGTCGAGTACATTTTCCTCCTTGGTAACTTAGTCTAGGAACAGATGGATCTATCAGCTTAGAAATGATCTGCCTGAGATGATATGAATTTGCAGCATGTTGCGGAAGAAGACACGGACAGAAATAGACTGGATAGCAAATTCTCTAAAACGTTAAACAAATTACGGAAACAATAATTTTCATTACAGCAAAAAATAATATTTCATTGCCGCAAAACATTTCTAGCTCCTAGCAGAGTCAGGGATATGTTCGTAGAGTTGTTCCCAATCACAATCAGTAATTTTTAGACCATGTACTTGAAAACTGTGGAAGTGAAGATGCTAAATACCCCGCAATTTACGGGCCAGTGTACGAACAGATGAAATTAGAACTATAAATGGTGCGGTGTCGTTTCTCATATATTTAAAACAAAAATTTTACTATCCCCATCCTTATATTCACGAGTTTACGTAAGTTTTAAAGCTATTGCAAAGTGAAACTTACCTGTGTTTTAACACAGTGCAAGGAAATTAATCAGACGTGACTGTGAAAATCATCGTGTTTCTGCTGAATTGTGGGACAAATATCAACGTGGTGAATTACTGTTACTGGAGTAGGCTACGTAAAAAGAATTGTACATCTGTTCCCATTCTGGGACAAGTGTTTCACTGGGGCAAGCAGTGTTGCTGCGATGCCAGTTTTTAAGCTGTTCTACACTTTATATCTGCGGTAGAGATTTCTAATATTTTGTGGTAAATGTATGTCCAATTTTTGCGGTATAAAAAATAGGATATTTTGCGGTAAAGTTAGCATGGTTTCCGGAAATGCTATCCGCCACAGAAACAAGTGGAATGTGCTCATTTAATACATCCGGAAAGTTAGAACTGTTTCCAGATGATGAATATTATGATGATGATGATATGGTTGTTCTTGATATTGATGATGATGATGATGATGACGACGATGATGAAGAGCACCTCCTTCATTCGCCTCATCAAAACATAATACCAGCCAGCGTTTAGGGTTGACACCGAAAACATATGATTTGGAAGAATATTGCAGATATTAATTTCATTTTGGGCTACGTATGGTGATAACAAATTTATCAGTGAATCCCAGATAAGCGGTACAGTTTTAAAGGTTATGAGCGTGTAAGAATAATGCTGTGAGGTTCTGGTATAACGATGACGTGCATCACAGAGGAGAGGATACACTGTATCAAGAACTACTAAAACTTTAATTGGAGAGAATATAAACCATGATGGACGTTCTCCACTTTCTCGCACTCTGACGCAGTTAATTTTCATTCGTCGTGAAGAATATCCCTTCTTTTATTCCTCTTGGCGCCAGCATTCTGAGTGAATTCGTGGGGCGAAAATCAGACACAATTCTTATATAAGTCGTGACATTGTCAGAGTGTCTTGTTAATTAACATCCCTAGCTGCCTTTTTCTTTTAAATATTTCTTTATTGGAGATACTTAATGAAATAGTTTCTTGTTGGTCTTTAGTCACCCCATGTTAAACACGGATTTTGTACGGGTTATGAAAATGATATATTATGCATTCCAGCTAAATTTTTATTCAAGTTATGTTTATAATTAAGCGTTTCGGAATGCAGGCTATCGTTCACTCTATAATTCCACCGCAGAGACAACTTGTTGGAATTAATAACCTTATTTATGACTGTTGCTCTTTGTTTAAAATGTTCAAATAAATAAAAGAAAAATTTCCTTAGCATGTATAAGATATTTGTGAGGTTTTCTGAGACACCCTGGTTCATGTTCGTTTTCTTAATAGTCAAGAGCAAGTCCATGGAAATTGAGTATACATTGAAATTCTTGTGAATGATTCCGTTGAACACAAGAAACCCACGTAAAATATAAGTCAGGTAAATTGTATTAAGCACTATGGAGCTATATTTCACAGTATGTAGCAAAACGAACGACACTGAAATATTACGTATTCAAAATGTGTATCATCACGTGCTACGCAATGTTCATAGCATTTCTCAAGATTATTGAACATGTTGATTAACAAACATTGCTATGAGGATGCAAAAAAGAAATGACGTTATCTCGCGTAATTTGTTTTTGTGTTGTTCACAATTTCGCTTTACGTCGCATCGGCTCAGATAGGTCTCATACCTTAATTAAGGTACAGCCCCAGCATTTGCCTGATGTAAAAATGGGAAACCACTGAAAACCATATCCAGAGCTGCTGACAGTAGGGTGCGAACCCACTATCTTCCGGCTCCAAGCTCACAGCTGCGCGCCTCTAACTGCGCAGCCAATTTACCTGGTGCGTAATCTGGTGGGTCACCTGCGTTGAAAGTTTATTCTTTCAACATGTGTCATATGTCGGCATCTGGAGATGTGAGATCCGGTGAACAGGATAGGTACGGCAATGAAGTTCCGCGAGAAATTTGGTGATTTCCAAAGAGTCGTTGCAGAAGGGAAAGTGACTCCCCCGCTGTGGGGGTTAAAGCACCATATTGCTAAATCTATTGTCGTTGCAGAGGTAAATTTCTTGCGAAAATCCTGCACGAATGGGGCAATAAGGACGTTTCTGTAGACTGCCTGGTCTATCGCTTTTCGATTTCTGTGCAAAATTCTCGACGAAGTAAGAACCTAAATATCCTTAATCGGACACAACCCTCCTATTATTATTATTATTATTATTATTATTATTAACAACGTATGGCAAGGAAATTATGTACATAATATACAATATATACACAATAACAAAAACATTGATTCACTTCAGGCATTAGTATTATCTCTTATATCTGAATGTCCAACTTTTCAATCCACTGTAGTGCTTCCACTGTTGGAGATAGGAAGTCTTCCAAACTACCTGGATATGCCCGTAGTTGACACTCGCTTACAATGTGGGGAATAGTCTGGCTAGAGGCTCCACAGTCACATTCTGGAGATGTACAATGTTCCACTTGTAGAGAGAATCCCTGCACCTTCCATGACCTCTCCTGATCCTGTTTAGTCTGGACCAAGTTGCACGTGGCAGTTGGGATCCATTTACAATATTTTCCCCTCTGATGATGTTATGCAGGGGCACGTCGGGAGAGTTATTCCAGCGGCTTTTCCACTCCTCCAAAGCATTGAATTTGGTGGATGTCTTCAGAGCAGCATCACAAAGGGGTGGATGTTGTGATTTCAGTCTTTTGAGACTAAGAGCTGGTATGTCATTTAGAACAGGTAGCAGAGGATTCTTGCAGATCTTGTTGTACTCTCGAACAAGAGCTCTGGATCTTCGTAAGTCAGGTGGCATTATTCCTGACAACCGTCGGAGCCAGTGAACTGGAGTTAATCTGATGGTGCCAGATATAAGGCGCATGCTGGTATTCAATTGTGGGTCAATATATTTTGTATACGGAATATTACTCCACACTGGAGCACAGTAGTCAACAGCAGAGAAAACCAGTGCTAAGGCTGAAGAGCGTAGGATGTTTGCCGTAGATCCCCAAGTAGTACCAGTTAGCTAACAACCCTCCTAATCGCAACCCATGCACTGAATAATGGTTTCTGTACCGCTACTTCAGTGCGTTTAAACCCTAAAACGCGAGATATTGGTTGTTTGATACAGCCATGAAGCTGAATATCGTTTTCATCTGTAAACCATATGTTGCAAGGTAAATATTGAAAATAATATGCCACGGACAAAACTTATCTGCGACTCCTCATCTGTTAGATGCAGAGACACTTGAATGCGGTACGCAGATCCAACTAGTTCTTTAAGCATCTACCAAATAGACCTATCAATCAAACCGAGTTTTAGTGACGGTCGTCGTAGACTACGACTTATCCAATAAAAGTTACAGTCCTTGTCTTTACGGTGAAGTAAACTCGGCCCATTCTGACTTCCCAATCCATGAGACGGGATATCATGTTACACGATGAACACCTTCTCTGTTGTGACGACTATAACTGCAGGAATCAACTGAACCTTGAATTTACAACATGTCATATTATTATTTCGCGTATTAGGCATCAATACCCCACATATCTGACAACGCTCTTCCTATCCATTACATTCCTTAAGGCAGGTCATACCTCTCAACCACATACGGATATGCAGTTCTTACGGAATCATAATGTAGGGATGTATGTTCGCATGGCGATTTACGCACTCCTACAGTAAGAATACTGTAAATAAGGTTCATTTTCCCTTATACACAAGCATACGAATATGAAGCACAACGAAAATTATTCTAATGGACTGCATATCCATGTGTGGCTGGGAGGCGTGACCACTCTTAAGGAAAATAATGGATAGGAAGAGCATTGTCAGGTACGAGGCATTATTTCTTCACTCACGATATACAACAAATATATACTTCGTTGTCAGGGAAACGAAGACAACATATCTATATTTTAAAAGTCGTCACGATCTGTGTCGTAAACTGATTAACTTGGCGAAATTTCCTGTTAGTTATCCGTTTCAAGTGTGATAATTACCTTCTACATACTTTTTAGCTTTGGAGTCTGTTTGTCTCTTGAAATCTTATAACTTATAACTACGAGATATATTTCAACCAAACATCATATTTAGGATTAACCCGTCCATGGGTGGGTTTAAGTGTCAATGTATTTCCGAAGGATCAATCACATTTCCAAATCCCTGAATCAACTGGGGACTTATAGGAAGACTGAAACAGTGATTTCACACTCCCACAAAATATATGTTGTCAACCTTAATGTAAAAATATTTATAAAACAGTTTTCTCATGTACCTTTTCGATGGGAGGAGTAATAAGGGAGATTAACTGAATATTTTACAGTCTTCAGTTCTAGCGAGCATATCCCAAAAGATTGTACGCTTAGAGAAGAAAAATACCGGAAAACTACTGGAAATATTTTAACCATATTTCTTATTAATACTCCGCCTATACAAATGTAGTTTTATGCTTCATAATATCTCAAAGTGACTGCATGGAGTGGGGTTCATACGAAGATCGAAACAGTGATTTTTCTCTCCCAAAGTATACACGAGGAATATTAAAGGAAATCTAATAGCATTAACGGAAATCTATTCCTAAAACATTTGTATGCACGCTTTTCGATAGGAGGGTTAATAAGGAAGTCGTCATTAACGGAATATTTTTCAGTCTAAGTCCTAGCAGACATAGCCCAAAAACCGGTGCACGTACACCGGATTTCTTCAAACTGGAAAACCACTGGAAATATAATGATGTAACTAAACTTCAGAAATAGAATCCTCCTATTCAAAGGTAGGTTTTATGGCCCATACCATTTCAATGGACATCTGAAAAACGAAATGGATATCTATTTATATCTGTACATTCATTATATGAGCGAAATTTCCTTATAATTATTGACTTCATACGCGATACTGGTCATTTAATAACTTTTCCCTTTGGTGTCTGTCTGTCTATCTGTCGGGTTGTTGTCTTTTTGTGTTCCTAAAACTAGAAAACTGCTGTATATGTTACAACCTAACTACGTATTCAAGATTTTGTTTTCAGGTGCATAAGATGTAAAGGTATCCCTTTACGTTAGAATTATTCTCAGTACCAGTTATTTTATTTTTCTTGAGCTTTTCCAACAACTTACTTAGGGTAACTTAAAAAGAGCTTGTTAATGGGTTTTTAATAAGGAAAACATGGTTCGAAACACGGCCAATATTTGTCGGACTTTTGAAACGAAAAGTAACATTTCTCTGGTTTGGCTTCGACACATGAGTGGAGCCCCCACGGCCATAATCTCTATATAGAACGACACGTAAAACTACAAGCGTGATTCTTAACAATGTGAAAGGAGCACGAATGCGCATGAATACACATTATTTACACTCTTTTGCCGTTCACTATTCTTTCCATTTTTGACCACGTTATCGGTCGCAGATTTCATCACAGAGTAATCACAGACCCCCTAAATTGATTCGTGATAAGGTGGCGTAGCATATAGTTCTTAAGGAATCTATAGGCAGAAAATCTGGTAATCACACGGCGTATGTGTGGTTTATATTCTGTTCATTTGGAATGTATAGTAGCATCCTTGTGTATAAGTTCAACATATTTTTCGTTTCCTTCTTTTCTCTTCTAGTGCTTGTGCGTACGTCTGGTATGTGGCCGTTAAATTAGGCCTGTCCAAAGTCTGTGTATAACAAATGTTTTATAATATGCTATTTCCGTTCGTTTATGTCATATATGCATTCATTGTACGACGCAGAGTAACGGAAATGCTTACGAAAAATTGGATTTTCATTTCAAGTCTCGTGGGACAGTGAATGTCGCTTCAAAATGTTTTAATTGGAAGAACTAAAGGACCATTTATTTTTGATAGAGCAGATAACAAAGGAGGTATTGCCGACGATAGTTTCCATGTGTTTTAAGTCACAGCGCCACGCCAGTGGTCAGAAAAACAACAATATGTACTCGGGAAGCAAGAAGAATTTTGGACAACTTCCGACCAGGCACAATAAATTCTGAAATGATCCGCATTCTGTCTCGACTTTGTTCAGCTTTATCGTACATCACGCTATTGCCACATGCTTTCGGAGGAAAGGGTTAGTTTAACCTGTCGTATTAACCCAGATAAGGCTGAATTATTTTTATTTTTTCAAACAAAATACTTAGAAGCATTCAAAAGAACACAATAAACTTGGTTTCATATCTTTATGTCCAAAGGTTTTTCGAAAACCAGCCGAATACATATGCTCCGAACTGTTTGTGGGAAGAACAGCAACAGTGTACTTAAAAGTGATCTCTGACTCAGATCCTAGTGTGATACTGAATGAAACTTGAAACATGGAGGATTTCCTCACATTTCACACGCTGTGGTCTTCTTCATACAGTGACAGCTGCGAAGCTGCTTCCTCTTCTCCATAACTATATTTGTAGGCAAGTCTGCTTCAAATTCTCCCATCACTGTCACGTCATACCTGGAATATATTCATTGGCTGGTCTTCCTCTGGTTGAACCTCCCTGATTCCAGGATAGCTGTTGTAATACATTGGCGAAATAATAAATAATCTAGCCTACCTCTATCAGCTGGGTACAGTTGTCAAGCATTGAGTTCTGGTACATCAGTGCAATATGCAAGTATGGGAATGTACCATTGATTGACACTGTATACGGAGAAATGTACTTAAGTACACCTATATGCTCGTTATAATTGTTTATGAACCTTGGTTGGTCAATTAGTGTCCATTTCTTCCGCTGCTCTTAATAAAGTGATACTTCATGAGTTGGAGCGATATCATCAAAATTAGTAGCCACAGAAACCGCACTGTTATCGTTCCGAATAGCTATCAATATGGAATCTGAAGTCAAAAGTTCCTCAAGGCTTATTCTTTCAAGTCACCTCCTTTCAATATGTCACAGTCCTTGCTGATTCAGTTAGTATCGTACCATTGGTCTCTATATTTATTCTGCGTAAGTCTTTCAGTAGGTTTAGTGATGTTCAAATTGCCGAAATAGATTCCTTATGGGAGTTCTCAATCTGGTTAACATACGTCATAACAACAGTGTAGCCTACATCCTTGTCAGAATACGTAGTTTTGTGGCAGTGTTCCAGCTCACTGATAAGGCTATAATCCTTACACATATCGTTGCTTGGACCTCCACATCAGTGGCGATGAACCTGACTTATATTTGAATAATTGTGCTATATATGATAGGCCTGTATTTCGCTAACACAACGAATAGAAGAAAAGTATGACCAGAGAAACTATGCAATCATAGTCCTGTGGTTAACGTCTGATGACCTCCTGTAAGAATGCTTAAAGGAAATGAATGTAGACCATCGGTTATGTTTGTATAAACTCGTTAGACTGGTTAGTCTCTCCGGCTCCGTGGCTAAATGGTAATTGCTCTGCCCTTTGATCACAGGGGCCCCGGGTTCGATTCCCGGTGGGTCGGTAATTTTAACCACCATTGGTTTATTTCACTGGCATGGGGGCTGGGTGTATGAGTCTTCTTTATCATCATTTATCCTCATCACGATGCACAGGTCACCTACGGGAGTCAAATCGAAAGACCTTCACTTGGTGAGCCGAAAATGTCCTCGGACTCTCCCGGCACTGAAAACTATACGCCATTTTATTTACTGGTTAGTCTGTTCAAGTAACCTGATAGCCGTAACATTGATCATTTCTGCAAACAATGCAAGCAGTAAGCGAATCTACTAAACCATTTACGATCAGGGTGCGTCAAGTCATCCATATTTATTAACCCGCTCTTTTTAAAGTTACTTCTGAAAATCCGAGTCAACAGTTAACGATATCGCACGGCTATTGTGTTAGAATGTGTTGTGTAGGCAAGGTAAACATTTGCAAATTCATTCAATACTTCAAGACACACGAAATAAATCTATATTTCTACACGTATGCACTCATCCTTCTGGAATAACGTTAGCCTTATCTGGGTTAAGCGTGTGAACATAGGCATGTAATTTAACGTAAATTCATGAAGGAAACATGTAATCCATTAAAAATGCCAGTGTTAATAACGGATACAAAAGCTAGTGGACAATAATCAGGTTAGGCCCTAGTTAGTTATGCAGCATACAGTTTAATGAAAAAGGACACGCACAACATCCCATTAAAGGCAGCAGGGAAAATGTTTCTATGGGTGATGAGCCCCAATATAACCTCCGCTATAGTTATTATATGGGAGAAACTATATGTAGAAGACCTGAGGACGATCTAAAGGACCGAAGCCTGATACGCTGAAAAACGTTTATCTATGAAGACACCATCTACATAATTCTGCGAATTAGGCAGTGAACCGTTCTTCTGAGAAAATCTCAGGCTAATGCTACTACTGCCACATACCAGACGTACGCACAAGCACTAGAAGAGAAAAGAAGGAAACAAAAAATATGTTGAACTTATACACAAGGATGCTACTATACATTCCAAATGAACAGAATATAAACCTCACATACGCCGTGTGATTACCAGATTTTCTGCCTATAGATTCCTTAAGAACTATACGCTACGCCACCTTATCACGAATCAATTTAGGGGGTCTGTGATTACTCTGTGATGAAATCTGCGACCGATAACGTGGTCAAAAATGGAAAGAATAGTGAACGGCAAGAGACTGTGAATAACGAGTATTCATGCGCATTCATGCTCCTTTCCTTAGTGTTAAAAATCACGCTTGTAGTTTTACGTGTCGTTCGATATAGAGATTATGGCCGTGGAAGCTCCATTTATATGTCGAAGCCAAACCAGAAAAATGTTATATTTCGTTTCAAAGTCACACAAATATTGGCCGTGTTTCGAACCATGTTTTCCTTATTAAAAACCCATTAACAAGCTCTCTTTAAGTTACCCTAAGTAAGTTGTTGGAAAAGCTCAACAAAAATAAAATAACAGGTACACGGAACGTACCCATGATCGGATTAGGTACAACTTTTAAGGAATTACATCTTTCTGGTAGGGATTCTTCAATGCAATCGATAATGTTCAACTACTGCAATGCATGTGGACGAAATAGTGATTTTTTTTGGAAGTGGAAATAGTACCTTTTCAACAGACACTACTCGTTTGTGCTTGCGACCATAGAACTCAGTCCCACCAGAAATTAGGCACATAAGAAGTCCCAGGCTATTTAGAAGCGCCTGAGAAGTTATTTCCTTCAAACAGGATAAACTAAAATTCACAAGTGCATATGAACATTCAGAGCTATTATTATTATCATTACGACATTTATCATCATCACCATCATCATCATCATCATCATCGTCCTCGTAATCATCATTATCATCATCATCATCATTTGGAAGGAAATGTTTAAAATTATACAGTGAGGTAAGGATTAAACTTTCCCGGCATCATTCATTACAAACTTTCAGAGCAGAAACATATTTCAAAGTATTTAATATAGGTAGAGATATGCTATATCTTTCCCTATGTCACGTTATAAAAGTTATGACGAATCACGGCGTATTATCCGAAGACAAACATCAGCACGATATGCATAGGATCACATTGATGATAGTCATAAATCAACAGAAGCAAAGCACTTTACAACAGTCTATTAATGCTCCCTGTTGGGAGACTAATAGTCCGGATGATACAGCTCGTGCTTTGTCGCAGTGTAATGGAAGACGCACTGATTCCTTCTTCCTGTCACCTGCACGCCCGAAGCTGGAGACCAGCAATACATTTCTCCGCGAACTGCTTAAACGTGAGGAAATGGGGTGTACAGGAGAGAGTATATCATCGTGGCTTTATCCGCACATATCAATATAACATCAACATAGGATGATTAAAGGTGAAATACGGTATGTCAAGTTATAAAGTCTAGTTAATACTGAAAGCATAATTTATAACTTCAAAAATGCACAATTTAGTAGTCAGTTACACATTGAATATCTATTATGTCACAGAAATAACGAATTCCATTCAGTAGATGACATATTACACTAACGAAATACATATTTTCGTGAGCTTTCAGGTTCGAATCGTAGCCAAGATTTCTATTCAGAGCGATTTTTTTCCTGAAAAAGACTATCTCTCTATTCTGTAAATTAACTAAGCGACACCACAATCCTCTATTTGCAAATAACCCCGTGGTATAGCATCATATTACATTAGGATATTTAAAAACGGTTCTTGGTCTTCCTGTGTATTATTATATTATTGTTGTAGGTAACCTGCTCCATTCACTTCACTCACCCCACCACCCAAGATGGATTATATGTAGAGCTTCATCCATTGAATTTATTCATAAATTAGCTTTTATCTCCTCATTCAGAGTACCCTTCTGCCATTGTTCCCGCCTCTTTGTACCAGTAATTACGTCAGGTACAGTTATACCTGTTACTTATGATTAATATACCCAAGCTCAGACAGCTTTCACTCGTGTACATCAAAGTCAGCTTAAAACGGAGAGATGTAAAGGTAACTTCGCCTGAGAACTCACTTCTTTCGTGCACAGCACACCGCTTATTGTAACTGGGTTCACTGCGTTAGCTTTGATAAACCCTGATTTCATTTCACTTTCCATTATGAGATAACATACGTCCTGCTTATTTGAAATGGTCAACCTGTTCCAGTCTCGTATTCCCTAAATCACCTTGAGTCCTCTTTGAGTTACTTCCTAACTAAGACAGTTTTTCTTGTACATAAAAGCTAATTTTCGCATTATATTTATTGCACCGTTATAGCAAGCGTGTACTAACTATATACATTCAAATCATAGGTAAAATACCTCTTAACATTGGTATTAGTACTGTTATGTAGATTTACAATTAATTATGCACTACTGTCTCAACAATAACCTGCTATTGACATATGGAATGTACTATATCATTATTTACCTGAAAGTACTAAGGAAAACTGTTATTGTTGTTTGTGTCATCAGTCCACAGACTGGTTTGATGCAGCTCTCCATGAAACCCTATCCTTTGCTAACCTTTTCATTTCTACGTAAATACTGCACCCCACATCTGCTCTAATCTGCTTGTCATATACCTTGGTCTACCCCTCCGTTCTTACTACCTACACTTCCTTCAAAAACCAACTGAACAAGTCCTGGGTGTCTTAAGATGCGTCCTATCACTATATCTCTTCTTCTCGTCAAATTTAGCTAAATCGATCTCCTCTGGTCACTTCGATTCAGTATCTCTTCATTTGTGATTCGATCTATCCATCTCACCTTCAGCATTCTTCTGTAACACCACATTTCAAAAGCTTCTATTCTCTTTCTTTCTGAGCTAGTTATCGTCCATGTTTCACTTCCATATAATGCTACGCTCCACACGAAAGTCTTCATCATTCTAATTCCTATATCAATGTTTGAAGTGAGCAAATTTCTTTTCTTAAGAAAGCTCTTCCTTGCTTGTGCTAATCTGCATTTTATGCCCTCCTTACTTCTGCCATTGTTAGTTATTTTACTACCCAAGTAACAATATTCATCTACTTCCTTTAAGACTTCATCTCCTAACTTAATGTTTCCTGCATCACCTGCCTTCGTTCGACTGCACTCCATTACTTTTGTTTTGGACTTATTTTTTTTCATCTTGTACTCCTTACCCAAGACTTCGTCCATACCATTCAGCAGCTTCCCGAGGTCTTCTGCAGTCTCAGATAAAATAACAATATCATCGTCAAATCTCAAGGTTTTGATTTCCTCTCCTTGGATTGTGATTCCCTCTCCAAACTTTTCTTTGAATTCCTTTACTGCCTGTTCTATGTAAACATTGAAAAGGAGGGGGACAAATTGCAGCCTTGCCTGGATTGCTGCTTCTTTTTCAAAGCCCTTGATTCTTATCACTGCAGACTGATTTTTATACAGATTGTAGATAATTCTTCGTTCTCGGTATCTGATCCCAATCACCTTCAGAATCTTAAATAGCTTGGTCCAATCAACATTATCGTATGCCTTTTCTAGATCTACGAATGCCATGTACGTCAGCTTGTCTTCCTTGACTCGATCCTCTAAGATCAGACGTAAAGTCAGGATTGCTTCACGTGTTCCTACATTTCTTCTGAAGCCAAAATGATCTTCCCCAACTCAGCTTCAACTTGTTTTTCCATTCTGTAAATAATACATGTTAAAATTTTGCAGGCATGAAATACTAAACTAATGGTGCAATAGTTTTCACACCTGTCAGCATCGGCTTTCTTGGGAATAGGTATAACAACATTCTGCCGAAAATCGGATGGGACTTCTCTTGTCTTATACATCTTACACACTAAATGGAATAGCCTTGCCATGCAAGTTTCTCCTAAGGCAGTCAGTAATTCAGAGGGAATGTCATCAATTCCAGGTGCCTTGTTCCTTTTGAGGGCTATCACAGATCTGTCAAACTCTGACCTCCAAGTTGGGTCTCCCATTTCATCAGCATCAACAGCCTCTTCTTGTTCCAGAACCAAATTATCCGCATCCTCACCTTGATACAACTGTTGGATACGTTCCTGCCATCTTTCTGCTTTGTCTTCTTTCCTTGGAGGTGGCTTTCCATCTGAGTTAATATTCATACACCTAGATTTCCTTTCTCCAAAGGTTTCCTTGATTTTCCTGTATGCAGCATCTACCTTTCCTAGGACCATACAACCTTCGACAACATTGCACTTTTCCTTCAGCCAGTCTTCCTTAGCTAGCTTGCACTTTCTATCCACTTCATTCTTCAGTCGCCTGTATTCTTTTCTGCCCTCTTCTTTTCTAGCATTCTTGTATTTTCATCGTTCATCAACCAGGTCTAGTACCTGCTGAGTTACCCACTGATTCTTAGTTGATCTTTTCTTCCTTCCTAACGATTCTTCAGCAGCCCTGCTGACTTCATTTTTCATGACTATCCACGCTTCCTCTATTGTGTTTACAACCTTTTCATTTAGTCCTTTTGCAACATATTCCTTGAAACAATCCCTCACGCTCTTTTCTCTTTTCTTTCAACTAGTCTAGATCCCATCTTTTTGCTTTCTTTCCTTTCTTCAATATCTTCAGCTTCAGATGGCATTTCATGACCAACAAGTTGTGGTCAGAGTCCACGTCTGCTCCTGGGAAAGTTTTGCAATCCAACACCTGGTTTCTGCCTAATCATAATGAAGTCTA
The DNA here is from genome assembly GCF_040414725.1 of Anabrus simplex. Classification (NCBI taxonomy): domain Eukaryota; kingdom Metazoa; phylum Arthropoda; class Insecta; order Orthoptera; family Tettigoniidae; genus Anabrus; species Anabrus simplex. The sequence goes on from NC_090265.1 coordinate 1,401,250,099, forward strand.
TTTGATACCTTCCAGTGTCTCCAGGTCTCGTCCACGTATAAAGCCGTCGTTTGCGCTGTTTGAACCAAGTATCCGCAAGGACTAAATTGTGATCAGTGCAGAATTCAACCAATCGATTTCCTCTTTCGTTCCTTTGTCCGAATCCGAATTCTCCTTCTGTATTACCTTCTCTTCCTTGGCCTACCACTGCATTCCAGTCTCCCATCACATCTCGTCACCTTTTACACATTGTATTAAATCTTCTATCTCTTCATATGTTGTTTCGACTTCCTCATCATCCGCTGAGCTGGTAGGCATACAGGCCTGCACTATTGTGGTGGGATTGGTTTGGTGTCTATCTTGTCGACAATAAATTCTTTCACTATGCTGGTCGTAGTAGCATACCCGCTGCCCTGTTTTCTTATTCATTATTAAACCAACTCCTGCATTTCCTCTGTTTGATTTTGTGTTGATAATTCGGTATTCACCTGACCAAAGATCCTGTTCTTCCTGCCAACGTACTTCACTTATACCAACTACATCTAACTTTAGTCTATCCATCACTCTTTTCAGATTCTCTAACCTACCACAACGATTCAAACTTCTAACATTCAACGCTCTGACTCGCTGAATGTCAGTATCCATCTTCCCGATGATCGCCCCCTCTCGTGTAGTTCCCACCCGGTGATCCGAATGGGGGACTAGTTTACTTCCGGGTATTTTACCCGGGAGGAAGCCATCATCATGAAATCATTCATACAGAGAGAGCTGCATGTCCTCGGGAGTTAGTTACGGCTGTAGTTTCCCCGTTGCATTCACCCATGTAGCAGTATCAACACAGCTAAACCGTGTTCAGTATTAATACAAGGCCATATCAGTCAATCATCTGGACTGCCGCCCTTGCAACTTCCGAAAGGCAACAGAAGATAATTCAATGAGTGTAAACGACGGAACATTCTCTAATAAGCACATAAATTAAATTGTATTAAAAACGTCCTGAATATCCTGGAGAAGTCATAGGTGACTGTGTAAATTCGCCTAAAGATATCATAGGTCCTCCCCTTCTCTGTTCATTGTATGAGACGTGTACTGTAGTATTTCCATATTATCTTTAAAAGTTTTGTCGACGTTAGCGGAAGAACGACACCTGACATTGTGTTAAATATTTCACATATCGCATATTACTTCACTATAATCCGTGTTTCATAATTATGCCTTGCACTCGTCTAACATTCTTATTCTCCACACTCCCCTCAAATACTAAGTACTTGTTTCAAGATATGCCCGTCAATAAACTTCTATTTCTTGTCAAATTTCGCCAAATCTTTTTCTTCTTCTTTTCCTAATGCTTTTCCCACACCTCTGGGGTCGCAGGTGCGAAATGTGTCATACATATGTGGATTTAGGTCCAGTTTTCCGGCTGGATTCCCTTCCTGACTCCAATTCTATACAAGGGATGTAATGACTATTGCGTGTTTCTGTGGTGGTTGGTAGTGTAGTGCGCTGTGTGAATATGAAGATGAAATTGTTGGGACAAACACGAAAACCCAGTCCTAGGTTCAGAAGAATTAATCAGAAGCGATTAAAATCCCCGACCCGGCCGGGAATCGAATCCGGGACCCTCTGAACTGAAGGTCTCAACACTGACCATTCAGCCAGTGAGTCGGACATGGAGAGGAGGACAATGATGTTGGTGAAATTACACTTGATGAAGTGGAAAGGGTGGTAAATAAACTGCATTGTCATAAAGGTGCAAGAATAGATGAAATTAGACATGAAATGGTGAAAATAGTGGGCAGGCAGGGATGAAATGACTTCATAAAGTAATAAGATTGGCATGGAATATTACTAATGTGCCATCCGATTGGACAAAAGCAGTAACTGCACCTATCTATAAGCAAGGAAACAGGAAGGAGTGCAACAACCATCTCATTGATCAGTATAGGAGGCAAAGTGTTCACTGGCATCATGAAAGGGAGGATGCGATCAGTGGCTGAGAGGAAGTTGGAAGAAAATCAGTGTGTATTCAGACGACAGAGGTGCTTTTAGGATCAGATTTTCTGTGTGCGGCAGGTAATTGCAAAATACTACCGGAGGAATAGACGGTTATATCTAAGGTTCGTAGGTCTAGAGAAGGCATATGTCTACCGAGGGAGAATATGTTCGCCGTAGACTGTCCTCCTCCCCATGAGCTCGGTTGTTTGCGACATCACAAGAAAGATACACTTTTATGTTTGGAAGATTTTCAAAATATTCCTTACACCTCTCCAGTGATTCCCTGGTATCTATTATGAGTTAACCTGATTTACCCTAAACACTATTCATTTCTTTTCTTCCTCTCTTCCTAAGATCCTTTATTACTGTCCAGAAAGGTTTCCTTGCTGCTTGACCTAACCTTTCCAAGTTATTACCAAAATCTTCCCTCAAATTCTTTTTGAAGTTACAACTATTATTTTCATTCTATTTCATTCCTCTACATGCAATTTCCTGTCTACAGTAGTATAATTGGATGGTTCTGGCGCCACCGCCACCTCCTGCTCCCAGTGGCCGCCTCCACCTCAGCCAGAGGCCTCTTCCAGTACTGCCAACTTAACCTAACTAGCGCGACAGTACTGCCAACTTAACCTAACTAGCGCGAAATTTGAATTTGTAAACAAAGCCACGTGCTTTTTGACAGCTGTCATCGACAACAACGCATCGCTAACCTCACTGCTGCCATCTTGACGGGCCTAAACCTCACTAGTGCCAACTTAACCTCACTAGCGTGAGGTAAACAAAGCCACGTGTTTTTTGACAGCCACGTGCTTTTTGACAGATTTGTAAACAAAGCCACGTGCTTTTTGACAGACAACAACGCATCGCAAACCTCAGTACTGCCATCATGACGGGCCTAAACCTCAGTAGTGCCAACTTAACCTAACTAGCATGAGGTAAACAAAGCCACGTGTTTTTTGACAGCCACGTGCTTTTTGACAGATTTGTAAACAAAGCCACGTGCTTTTTGACAGACAACAACGCATCGCTAACCTCAGTACTGCCATCTTGACGGGAATAAACCTCGGTGGTACCAACTTAACCTAACTAGCGAGAGGTAAACAAAGCCACGTGCTTTTTGACAGCCACATGCTTTTTGACAGCTGCCATCCGCCATCATTGAGCACCGTGCTGCCCTCTTTCGTCACCTGTCATCGGCAGTGCTGCCATCTTGACGGGTCTAAACCTTAGTGCTACCAACTTAACCTAACTAGCGCGAGGTAAACAAAGCCACGTGTTTTTTGACAGCCGTCATCCGCCATCTTTAATCCATAGAGCACAGTGCTGCCCTCTTTAGCTACTTACCTTTGAGGCGGATAATTTGAAAAATGCTTTTTGACAGCAGCCATATTGCATCGCAAACCTCAGTGCTGCCCTCTTTAGCTAGATACCTGTGGTAGCAGACAATTCCACGTGACAGCAGCCATCTTTAATCAAGAGAGCACCGTGCTGCCCTCTATGTGGTGGCGGCAAATTGAAAAATTCCACGTGCTCTTGTTTGGAAACAAACTCACGTGCTTTTTTGACAGCTACCATCCACCATCTTTAATCAACAGAGCACAGTGCTGTACTCTTTAGCTAGATACCTTTGAAATGTGGTGGCGGCAATTTGAAAAATTCTATGTGCTCTTGTTGGAAAACAAAGCTACGTGCTTTTTTTTGACAGCTGTCATCCGCCATCTTTAATCAATAGAGCACTGTGCTGCTATCATGCGGGCAATTTCGTTAGCTGTCATCCGCCATCTTTAATCCAGAGAGAACAGTGCTGCCCTCTATGTGGTGGCGGCAAATTGAAAAATTCCACGTGCTCTTGTTTGAAAACATACTCACGTGCTTTTTTGACAGCTGTCATCCGCCATCTTTAATCCAGAGAGAACAGTGCTGCCCTCTATGTGGTGGCGGCAAATTGAAAAATTCCACGTGCTCTTGTTTGAAAACATACTCACGTGCTTTTTTGACAGCTGTCATCCGCCATCTTTAATCCAGAGAGAACAGTGCTGCACTCTATGTGGTGGCGGTAAATTCCATGTGCTTTACAAACCTATGTGCTTTTCTGACAGCTGTCATCCGCCATCTTTAATCTAGAGAGAACAGTGCTGCACTCTATGTGGTGGCGGCAAATTCCACGTGCTTTACAAACCTATGCGCTTTTCTGTCATCCACCATCTTTAATCTAGAGAGAACAGTGCTGCACTCTATGCGGTGGCGGCAAATTCTACGTGCTTTACAAACCTATGCGCTTTTCTGTCATCCACCATCTTTAATCTAGAGAGAACAGTGCTGCACTCTATGTGGTGGCGGCAAATTCTACGTGCTCTTATTTGGAAACAAATTCTACTCGCTCTTCAGCTGTCATCTACCATCTTTAATCAAGAGAGCACCGTGCTGCCCTCTTTGTGGTGGCGGATAATTTGAAAAAATTCTTTTCGACAAGCAGCCATCTTTAATCCAGAGAGAACTGTGCTGCCCTCTTTAGCTACTTACCTTTGAGGCGGTTAATTTGAAAAATTCTTTTCGACAAGCTGCCATCTTTAATCCAGAGAGAACAGTGCTGCCCTCTTTAGCTACTTACCTTTGAGGCGGTTAATTTGAAAAATTCTAGCTGCCATCTTTAATGAAAAGGGCATCGTGGTGCTATCTTGCGGGTAATATTTTACGTCACAGCTGTCATCCACCATCTTGCATTGCTAACCTTAGTGCTGCCCTCTTTAGCTACTTACCTTTGACAAGCTGTCACCCGCCATATTGCATCGCAAACCTCAGTGCTGCACTCTATGTGGTGGCGGATAACTTGAAAAAATCTTTTTGACAAGCAGCCATCTTTAATCAACAGAGCACCGTGCTGACATCTTTAGCTACCGCCATCTTACATCGCTTACCTCGCTGCTGCACTCTATGTGGTGGCGGTTAATTCGAACAAGTTTAATCACGCATCGGGTAAGCTAGAGTAAGCACGTGCTGTTGTGATGACATCATCATACATGTTTAGACTTGTCCGTTTTCTTAAGAGTAAGTCGATGTAAAGGAATGTGGTAGCGGTAAATTCGAACGAGTTTAAACATGCATCGGGAAAGCTAGAGTAAGCAAGTGCTGTTGTGATGACGTCATTGTGCATGTTTAGACCTGATCGTTTTTCTTAAGAGTAAGTCGGTGTAAAGCAATGCAATAAGTACAACATTTTTTGAATGCGATCAAATATTTATTTACAAATGTACTACAACAGTGTTCGTTTTTGCTGCTGACAAGGTTGGTGTGCTTCTTAACAACGTATGCTTCCGAAATGCCTCCTGCAACATTCAAATTAAACAAAGCATTTAGAAATCTATTATACTAAGTATGTTATGCTTTACAGAGAAGATCATGTACTTCTTACCTTGCTGTTATTCCTTTTCGGAATCATCATCATCATCATGAAGTACTAGAGAAAGTTCATTCATACACTGTGTACAGTGTTCAATCCTCGGATTTGGTCCATCCCAATCATCATCACCATTTTCTCCTCGATGCTTGTAATGTCGCTCACAAGTTCTGCATAAAGCTACTTCGATTGACATCTTACTGTGTAGAGGAAGGATGTCCCAAAAATTATGTACGTAAGAGGCAGCGTACGTATATAAAAATCCTGGTGGTAAGTATTGAATAAGATGTTTCGGCATCGATGATCTACGTTTATAGAACATCTTAATAGCCTCACTCACTCGTGAAACATAAATAAGATGTTGCGTATGAGCATGCAAACAGCATGCACATTTACAGTTTTGTTCCATAGCGTACGATGTCGAAGCACACACTAATGAAAATGATAAAGATCTATTCTTATTTATAGTCTCGTAACAATATTCGTTAGCGGATGGTAAGTAACATCACTCATATGAATAATAAGACAATAGGCTGCTGTGTTAGTAGGAATGTTTTCAGATGTTTCAAATTCTAAACGAATATCAACTGGAGATTCTTTTATAGATTCTTCATGATAAGAGCAGTCTATAACTACAATCGGTGCTTTATTTTTAAATTCTTGAGGTGTAAATAGCGGACGATCTTCTTTCTGATAATACGATGATTGAAATTTACAAAACATGTCATAGAGCATCCCAAACTTATTTTTCTCAAAGTTAATGTCGATGTTTTCGTAGGGATACGTAATTCCATTGAGATATAGTCTAACGTGTCTTAATTTGCAGTGATCAAACAGTGAGCCATCTTTTTCGTGATTGAATTTACGATTAGTTTGAAATCCAAAAATAATGTACAAGGGCTTCTCAGTAAAACGTGATGTTTTAACTGCCCAGCTATGCTTGTTTGTAGGTGGTAACACAGGATATTCATGCAGCTCCCAACTTCTAAAACGTATAGGTAATGGTGTATCATTTTCTACAATCTTGAGCAATCGAAGTTTTTCACGATCAGATAAGGTTACATGTGGGATCCGCCACAGTATACGATGCAGTGTTATTTTCGATTCTACAGGTGTTTCTACTGCTTTAAGAGAATTGTAATCACTTCGATCACGGATTAGAATAAGCTCTTGTTTTACGTTGATTATAATACGTGTAAGGTCTTCTGCGAATCCAAAAATATGTTTCAGTGATAACATACCCGTAAAAGTTCCATCCTCATTAATCATCCAGTTGTTAGTAGATTTTGGACACCATCCAGCCATCCGCAAAAGATTACTTTCTTCATCACAGAAATAAGGGTAGAGTTTCATTGCGCTTGTAATACCAACATTCTTCGTTCGATCTATTTCAACATTATTTACTTCATATCGCGCTTCAGAAAAGAGAAAAGCTAGAGCATGGTTGTTTAGTTGTGAAGTGCTTGGTCCACTTCCATCAGACTTTTCTAATCGTCCTTCAATATAGAGGTAGCTTTCGTGTGGTAAGGTGTAAACATCTTGTTGATTAATAATAAAATGAATTTCATCATTGTTATTTAATCCAAACGTAAAAGGTTGATAAGAATGAAGCTCACTTCGTACTACACCTTCACGACTTTCTACTGTATTCGTAATGTCTAGCATTTCTTCCATTCTGTTGTAGTAGTGTATATCCTAAATCTTGGAGTATCTGCTTATGGGTATCTGTTAACTCGATGAGTCTCTGCACACATGTAGTATGCCTTCGGAATGTACACCGTGTTTTATAGATGGTTTTCATACTGGTTTAAGATGTAGTTTGTAAGCTACGTACGCGTGCTGATCTAAATGAATAAGCTGATTATGTTTATTTACAAGTCTAAGAGTAATGTTGCTAATGTGTTTTACAGACACAGGATGATAAAGAACTACTGCTGGTTTCTCACAAATAGTATATCCACGTTCCTCTGTAACAATAAAGTCGTGCAGGACGTGCGAAGGTTGTAGATTACTATTCAAGTCTGTAATAATATTACAAGTAATGTTCACATTATAATCATCGAAGAGTTTTATAGGTTGATCAGACTCGTAACGTACTTTCGGTAGGAGCTCCCTCGATGAAAATCCAAGCAGTGGACCAATCGAATCAGGTTGTGATTTGAAGTCAATCTTAAATGATGATTCAATAACACATTTGTGCGTAATGTTGCTTATAGTGATTGAGAACTTGTAATTATGATTACTAAAACTATCTTCCCCAAACTGATCAATTAACGTACTTTCAATATAGTCGTGAATATCATCTACTGTATAACTACCTGAGGGTAGTGTTAGCACATACTCATCGTAATAGAACTTGTTTAAACCATCACGCACATTATAGATTTTATTGTAGCTTTCAAACGATACTAGTCCAAGACTATGCGGCTGATAACCAAGTTCGATTGGCGGATTAAAATAGATGGTTGTTTCAGGTCCTTCTCCACGTACAGCAAACGTTCCTTCACTGTTCGTCATCACGTAGACACTAATACACTTTCTCTACTGTCTGGGTTTGATATAAGAACATAAGACATAATCGCCCGCACATGCGTGTATTAAAGTTTTGCACACGGTTTTTATTGTAAACAATGTCTGCACTGCTTCCGAAATAACGTATGAGCTCAAAAGGAGGAGGTAAATCTCCATAGCTATCAAAATACCATACTTTAGATTTACGTTTTACATAAGCAACGTAATGAGTTCCAGGTCCACGACTGTCGTCCAAGTTAATTACGGCACTTTCACGTTCACGTGGACGTGCTGGTAGTTGATCACGCATATACACTCCTCGAAAATAATGAATTCCTAGTTGTTTAGCAAACGTAAAAACTTCATCATGCGTTAGAGCTCGATATGGCAGTGCATTCAGCAGTTATCATGAAGATTATAAAGCAGCAAGACACGCTACCTGTTACCGACATTGTACCACATCTCTTACCTAGTTCTAGTACAACTACAAGAAAACGTCATGGAACGTTGTTTCCTTTTACTGTGCGATGTATTATATCAGGTCCGTCGGGATGCGGTAAAACAAATCTTTTACTCACACTTATTACTTCTGTAAATGGTATACGCTTCGAGAATATTTACGTTTTCGCAAAGTCACTCTATCAGCCGCTATATACTATTCTACAAACTGTAATGCACGATCTAGTTAAAGATGGAATAAGATATTTTAAATTTAATTCACATGAGCAAGTACCATCACCAGACGATGTGCTTCCTAATTCTCTAATGATCTTTGATGATGTCGCAACAGAACAGCAAAACGTTATTCGTGCATTCTTTAGTATGGGTCGACATAAATATGTTGATTGCATCTATTTGTGCCAAACCTATTCTCGTGTGCCCAAGCAGTTGATACGCGACAACGCGAATGTTATTGTGCTTTTTCGGCAAGATGAGCGCAACATGCGACATGTGTATAACGATCATGTTAACACTGATATGACATTCGATGACTTTAAACGTATGTGTGCTAAATGTTGGTCATTACACCGTTACAGCTTTTTAGTTATTGATAAAGAAAGTGATGTACAGCATGGACGATATCGCATGGGTTTTGATCATTTTATATGCATTAACACAGAATTACAGTAACTACTTGATTAAAAACCACCATCATGTTAACATCTAGCAAGGAGATCACAAAACATATCATCCAAGCTCGAAACAATATTCGACGGAAATTTAAAGAGCTTAAACGTATTCAAGCAGACACGGATTTATTTTTAAAAACACAACTAAGTACACCACTCAAAGAAATTTTTAATTCTACTTCATTACCGCAGTCTACTTCAAGTTTTGCTTCTATGCAAACATCATATCATAAAGAGAAGCATGAAGAAGAAAAGCATGAAGAAGATACGGAAGAGAAGAAGCAGGATGTAGATCAAGAAGAGGAAGATAAGGAAGAAGAAGAAGAAGAACTTAATGATGCATCACCATCTAAGCGTGTTGAGTTTTTAACTACAGATGTTATTGCAGAAACACCTACTACATCGACGCAAAATCTACCATCTTTGTCTGAGGTTATGATTACACCAGAATATCGCAATCAGTTTAGAACTTTTATTCAAGATACCTATGGATCTCTCTTTGCACCTTATATAGAAAAACTTTTTACAGGACAAACTGACACTACCTATGGTATTCGCTACGAAGATGACTGTTTCCGGATAGGAAATTCAAATGTTAAGATTAATAGCAACAAACTCATTGTAAAAGGTGTTACCTATAAACCTACGAAAGGACTCTTAGAACTTCTTTTCTCACGAATACCTGACAAGGATATAATTTTACAAGATGATCTTAAAAAGTATAAAGCAATACTTTTTGCTACCGATGCAACACGACGTAATTACAAGAGAACAGAAGCTGTAAATGCGAATAAGAGTTACAAGTATCGTGAGTTTATTTCTAAGCTGTTTCCGACTGCACGTAGTCTAGACGTTATCTACAAGCCTTTGTTGCCGTATGTGGTTGTAAGATACTGGAATGACCCAAACTTACTCGTTGAACGATTACAACTTTTAAGAGCATCGCAAGAGGCTGGTCACACTGGTCACGGATCAGAAATTCTAGAAATAGAAAGAGAACTACGTTATGCCGGTATTATTTTATAATGGCTCGTCAAGAGAAGATCTCACCTGTAAAGGTAAACATCGCACATGAGTTACATAAACCAGCACGTCGCACCTACTGTCGCAGACGCGTTATTACACGAGGAAAAGATGATCTCTGGCAAGCAGACTTAGTAGAAATGATTCCATATGCTTCTAGTAATAAGGGCTATAAGTATCTACTTACTGTTATCGATGTGTACTCAAAGTTTGCTTTTGCACAACCCGTGCGTTCTAAAACAGCAGCTCAAGTTAAAGAAGCATTTAAACATATTGTTGAAGAATCGAAACGCTGCCCAAGGCTTCTTCAAACTGATCAAGGTAAAGAGTTTTACAACAAGGATTTTTCTTCTTACCTCAAGTTACTTGGCATTCAACACTACTCTACGTTCAGTAATCTCAAGGCAAGTGTTGTAGAACGCTTTAATCGTACACTCAAAACAATGATGTGGCGAGAATTTACAGCGCAAGGTTCATATCGTTGGATTGATCTGCTACCTAGACTTTTATCTACCTACAACGATACACCTCATCGCACTATCGGAACAAAGCCACGTCTTGTTACAAAGAATACACCTCGTCTAGATGCTATTCATCTTGTAATCAAAACAGCTGATCCACGTCGCTATCGCTTTAAAGAAGGTGATTTCGTTCGCATCAGCAAACACAAGTCTATCTTTGCAAAAGGATACACACCTAACTGGAGCACTGAAATTTTTCAAATCAGAAGTGTTAAGCTTACTAATCCAGTTACGTATTTACTTCGCGATCTCAGAGGACAGCCTATTGAAGGAGGATTCTACATCGAAGAATTGCAGAAAACAAAATATCCTGATCACTATTTAGTTGAACGTGTTATTCGACGTCGTGGTAATAAACTGTATGTTAAATGGCTTGGTTTTAATAACAGCTTTAATTCATGGATTAATAAAGAGGATGTACTTTAAATCTTATGTGTGTTTTCTTTTAATCCTCTACGTTTCCTTTCTTCTAAGTCACTAGGACATGCTGTAGGATTAAACAACTCCTGTAATATGTTTTGACAATTCATATTTATTTTAGACTATATACATACATTTTTATCCTTTGTTCATGTTACGGTCTTTGTCACTCAGTTTTTCGTTTTATTGCACCAACAACGACAAGTGCTGCTATATTCATCTGAGCAGCTAAAGCACTAGGTAATAACACATACACACACACACACAGCATAACTTTACGAAGCAGATTTTAACAGCTACACTCTATGCAGGCAGCATGTAACTACGTATCAGGCGAACGTGTTCTAGGGCCGCAGGGGAGATGAAGCACGAAGAAAAGAAGATCAATCACTCTATTGATGAGTCCACGCCCAACCTGCTTCCTCATCTTTCTCCCAGCACGTTTCTTCACCTTTTCCTTGTTTACTCTCTCCACAGCCATGATAAGTGTTTATAAGCGAAGACAACTCGTTAGTTTTAGGTCCGTGATACAGTTTAATTAGTTGACATGTACGGCACTGTCTCACAGAAGGTCTTCTAGCTAAACTCACGTGTTCATGATGTAAACTACACGTTTGAAGCTCTGACAAAACAGGATCTTGAGTCCACTCACGAGGCACCTTATCCCAAATCTTCTTTACAGCATTCGCAGCTACATTGACCAAAAATGCCTTTGGTAATGCATTTAACTCTTCTTCAGTAAAAGTGTTTAGTTTCTTTTTGCATGCATAAAACTTTACGATCGCCTTTTCAACTGCGTTAGCCTTAGTATCTGTTAGAAATGACATGATGTCTTTACTCTACAAATGTTTCTTTTACACTAAGGTTATTTCGACACTGCACTTTACATATGTTGTTCACTTCCCGACATGCACTGCGACACAACCAATCAAAGAGCATGCATACATGTTGTAAAGACTGTTTAGTTGTTTCTCTACTATGCTCTTTCGGAAGAGTTTTAAATGATGGGCACCCCAATTCATGCATGTCGATAACTTCACATGATGATGGTAGAAAATCACGCAACCATTCTTTCTTTTCACAACCCTTTAAAAGAACAAGATCTGCTCTTGACAAATGTGCATTCATCATTAAAGGTAGAAAACGATAAGGTATTCCTTTTTCTTCCCACTTCAAACCTAAATTGTTTTCAATCCACTGAGTCTGCTTTTTATCTTCATCTGTTTGCAAACAGTAAGGGAACGGTGGACTAAATACTAAACTAACAAGTTTTGGTGCCCACAACACACAGCAATCTAACACAGCCACCTCTTTAAACACAAACTTGTTTCCGTTTACTTTAAAGCCTTGCACATCAACTATTAATGTTTTCGTCATGTTTGCACTCCACACTCTATCACTGTTTCCCGAAGACTAAAGCTTTTAGTCAACGAACGGGTTTAAACATGCATGATAACGTCATCACTGCAGCACGTGCTTACTCTAGCTTACCCGATGCGTGATTAAACTTGTTCGAATTAACCGCCACCACATAGAGTGCAGCAGCGAGGTAAGCGATGTAAGATGGCGGTAGCTAAAGATGTCAGCACGGTGCTCTGTTGATTAAAGATGGCTGCTTGTCAAAAAGATTTTTTCAAGTTATCCGCCACCACATAGAGTGCAGCACTGAGGTTTGCGATGCAATATGGCGGGTGACAGCTTGTCAAAGGTAAGTAGCTAAAGAGGGCAGCACTAAGGTTAGCAATGCAAGATGGTGGATGACAGCTGTGACGTAAAATATTACCCGCAAGATAGCACCACGATGCCCTTTTCATTAAAGATGGCAGCTAGAATTTTTCAAATTAACCGCCTCAAAGGTAAGTAGCTAAAGAGGGCAGCACTGTTCTCTCTGGATTAAAGATGGCAGCTTGTCGAAAAGAATTTTTCAAATTAACCGCCTCAAAGGTAAGTAGCTAAAGTCGGCAGCACTGTTCTCTCTGGATTAAAGATGGCTGCTTGTCGAAAAGAATTTTTTCAAATTATCCGCCACCACAAAGAGGGCAGCACGGTGCTCTCTTGATTAAAGATGGTAGATGACAGCTGAAGAGCGAGTAGAATTTGTTTCCAAATAAGAGCACGTAGAATTTGCCGCCACCACATAGAGTGCAGCACTGTTCTCTCTAGATTAAAGATGGTGGATGACAGAAAAGCGCATAGGTTTGTAAAGCACGTAGAATTTGCCGCCACCGCATAGAGTGCAGCACTGTTCTCTCTAGATTAAAGATGGTGGATGACAGAAAAGCGCATAGGTTTGTAAAGCACGTGGAATTTGCCGCCACCACATAGAGTGCAGCACTGTTCTCTCTAGATTAAAGATGGCGGATGACAGCTGTCAGAAAAGCACATAGGTTTGTAAAGCACATGGAATTTACCGCCACCACATAGAGTGCAGCACTGTTCTCTCTGGATTAAAGATGGCGGATGACAGCTGTCAAAAAAGCACGTGAGTATGTTTTCAAACAAGAGCACGTGGAATTTTTCAATTTGCCGCCACCACATAGAGGGCAGCACTGTTCTCTCTGGATTAAAGATGGCGGATGACAGCTAACGAAATTGCCCGCATGATAGCAGCACAGTGCTCTATTATTAAAGATGGCGGATGACAGCTGTCGAAAAAAAGCACGTAGCTTTGTTTCCCAACAAGAGCACATAGAATTTTTCAAATTGCCGCCACCACATTTCAAAGGTATCTAGCTAAAGAGTACAGCACTGTGCTCTGTTGATTAAAGATGGTGGATGGTAGCTGTCAAAAAAGCACGTGAGTTTGTTTCCAAACAAGAGCACGTGGAATTTTTCAATTTGCCGCCACCACATAGAGGGCAGCACGGTGCTCTCTTGGTTAAAGATGGCTGCTGTCACGTGGAATTGTCTGCTACCACAGGTATCTAGCTAAAGAGGGCAGCACTGAGGTTTGCGATGCAATATGGCTGCTGTCAAAAAGCATTTTTCAAATTATCCGCCTCAAAGGTAAGTAGCTAAAGAGGGCAGCACTGTGCTCTATGGATTAAAGATGGCGGATGACGGCTGTCAAAAAACACGTGGCTTTGTTTACCTCGCGCTAGTTAGGTTAAGTTGGTAGCACTAAGGTTTAGACCCGTCAAGATGGCAGCACTGCCGATGACAGGTGACGAAAGAGGGCAGCACGGTGCTCAAAGATGGCGGATGGCAGCTGTCAAAAAGCATGTGGCTGTCAAAAAGCACGTGGCTTTGTTTACCTCTCGCTAGTTAGGTTAAGTTGGTACCACCGAGGTTTATTCCCGTCAAGATGGCAGTACTGAGGTTAGCGATGCGTTGTTGTCTGTCAAAAAGCACGTGGCTTTGTTTACAAATCTGTCAAAAAGCACGTGGCTGTCAAAAAACACGTGGCTTTGTTTACCTCATGCTAGTTAGGTTAAGTTGGCACTACTGAGGTTTAGGCCCGTCATGATGGCAGTACTGAGGTTTGCGATGCGTTGTTGTCTGTCAAAAAGCACGTGGCTTTGTTTACAAATCTGTCAAAAAGCACGTGGCTGTCAAAAAACACGTGGCTTTGTTTACCTCACGCCAGTGAGGTTAAGTTGGCACTAGTGAGGTTTAGGCCCGTCAAGATGGCAGCAGTGAGGTTAGCGATGCGTTGTTGTCGATGACAGCTGTCAAAAAGCACGTGGCTTTGTTTACAAATTCAAATTTCGCGCTAGTTAGGTTAAGTTGGCAGTACTGTCGCGCTAGTTAGGTTAAGTTGGCAGTACTGGAAGAGGCCTCTGGCTGAGGTGGAGGCGGCCACTGGGAGCCGGAGGTGGCGGTGGCGCCAGAACCATCCAATTATACTACTGTCTACATTAGTCCTTGTTTGTAGCCATTTCTGATAGGCCTTCTTTTTACGTTTACAAACTGCTCTCACTTTATCATTCCAACAAGATGTTCGCCTTTTTCCCACCTTTACACACAGTTGTTCCTAGACATTCCGTTGCTGTTCCTATTACAGCATCCCTGTATGCCATCCATTCTCATCAATAAATTTTGGGAAATTAATGGTATCTTCTGGAATGATGCAATCCCTGAAGTATTCATTTTCTACAGCGGAATTAAATTATGAGTTAATCATTATTGTGTATGAAACGGGAAATTGTAACAAAATCTATTTCTCTACGTATATAATTTTTGGTCAAATATAAATGTGTGTCTGAATATTAAATATACAAACTCTTCTTGATGTAATGTACTTTATTCGGGTGGTATAGACTTCCGCGCAAAGTATGATATTTGATCACAATATGATAATGCATATTATTATGACATATTACACCCAAAATACTTATATTTCAATCCATATCCCTCACTCATAATCTAACAGGTCTCCGTTGTTACTGGGATATGTGAGTCCTATCGATCGAACATCCTTGGCACTAATAAATTCCAAGAATATAGCATAATGTCTCGTTGCTATATCAGTGGTTATCCATGAGAACTGGGGAAGTATGTACTCTAATTTCTGTACCCATAAATCTCAAGGGGTACAATGATTAATTTATAATGTAAGTTGTAACCAGATGCAATCTTATAATTCTATACTACCACATCATTCAAGTCGTTAATTTTCATAACTTCAAAGCTGAATGATTAGGGCATTTTCAATGAATGAATCCATCCATCCATCCATCCATCCATCCATCCATCCATCCATCCATCCATCCATCCATCCATCCATCCATCCATCCATCCATCCATCCATCCATCCATCCATCCATCGTCATTGATCTTCATTTAAGGCTATAATTCAGCTGGACGATTCCCTACCGGTCGTTTACCTAGTCTTTTCCTACATGATTACAAGGATCTTGAACGTTTATCGTACATTTACCTTAATAATATTTCCATTCCCTAAGTCCTCTTCCAACCAACAAATCGTCGTTGCCGGGAAGAACATCCTATGTGATAAGATTTTTTGAGATATACTGACCCGCAGCACATATATTATGAAGAGCGAGAATGCCTTGACCATATTCACACAATATTGCACCTTAGATGACAGAACCTTGCTGGCCAAAGTTCTAAGCTAAAATATTTCACATAGGAGGTTTTGTCCCGGCAGCAACGAAATATTTGTCCCAAGTTGTCCTCTTGAGTTCAAACTTCATCTTCATATTACGATCTTCCGTTCCACTCCATTTCTCCACTGACAGCTCAAAACACACCGCTTTGTTGTGCAGCTTGTTTCCTTACTCCCGATTTTTCTTAGTTTGCAACGTTTTCGTAACACTACCGCTTTGACAGAAATCACCCATAACAAATCATGCTGCTTTCGTATGGATAATTTTCTGTTCCCGTATCCATTAATCCGGGTCTAGGATCCCATACACTGGAACCATACTGTAATCGGGGTCGTACAAGTGACTTACACGCACTTTCCTTTACATCTTTCCTACAAACCCTAAGTACTATCATAACCATCTGACCATAACCATATTTTCAATCTCGTTGGTGTGATTACCCAGCGAGGATCTTTCCCTCTCTATAACACCTGCCTACCTACAGTGATGCCCGTCAAGTGTACTCGCCCAAACTACACAGTAATTAAAACTGAGACGATATTCCCTCTTGGTGAAATTTACAAACTGAAACTTCATCCCGTTTTCCACCATAACATTCTCTGCTGACCATTTCATAACATCGTCGACGTTTTTTGCAAGCTTTATTATTAGTATTTTCACTATTATTATTATTATTATTATTATTATTATTATTAATGAATAATTAATTAATACTAATTGCTTGTTTAACGTCCCACAAATTACTTCGACGGTTTGCGGAGATGACGGGATGATGGAAAGTTTTCCTGCACGTAAATCTGCCCTCATTAGGCGGGGTTATTTGAACACCTTCAAATACCACCGGATGGAGCTGTGGTCAAACCCACGAACTCAGACTCGGAAAACTGGTTCCATTCAGCCTCACTATTTTAAATGATTAGTTGATTTCATGGGAGTATTTTTATGTTTATGATTTAAGGGTTTTGTATGAGCATTTTTGTAACCAGACGTGCTTTCGTGCTTAGACAACCTCTTGTTGCTGAAGACTGTTTACAATATTTTGTGGTCGTATGATATTTTTGCTCCTTGAATATAGATGAGCAGGAGATGTACTCTCCACCAAGGATGATATTCCTCTATAAATGGTCAAATAGCATATTGATATAATATTACTATATTTTATTGATATAATCCTACATCTAAGTAATTGATCAAGAATAAGACAAATGTTTTATAAGTATTTTCTGCTATTACTAGCATAATGGGTTATAGAAATTTATAAATGAAGAAAACTGAATCTCAGAACGTCCATAAAAAACATCCAATGATCACAATGCAGCAAATAACTGATATGTTTATAACAATTTGATATACCACATTAAATATGCAGAGAACGATGTCTCATTATTTATTACGATTTAATGAAATACTATTCATACATTTAAGCGAGTGTTTCAGTAAACATAATATCGTTTCACATCCAAACAATAAAATTTTCATCAGCTCAATTCCGATATCTCTGATAAAATACCCCATTATTTTTATAGCAATTCACACGTGTATACCGTCGTTGCCGGGACAAAACCTCCTATGTGATAATATTTTGTGAGATATACTGACCCGGAACACATACAGTATGAAGAGCGATAATGCTTTGACACTCTGCACACAATATTGCTCCTTAGATGACAGAACCTTACCGTCCAAAGTTCTAAGCTAAAATATTTCACATAGTAGGTTTTGTCCCGGCAGCGACGATATATACACGATTTTAGTGCATAAAAATTTGCGGTATGTTCGTATTCCCCCAAGGAGTGGGTCTATACTGTTCTGCCTTCACTTTAAATTCTCTGCTCCGTTCGGCGTGATTGGTTACTGAAGCTCAAGCAGGGATTCTAAACTAAGCTCCAGTGCTGACTTAAATTTCGTTAAAGGACGAAGAAAGCGTAATTTCATTCGCTGTAGCAAATTGGGTCCCTCAACCCTGTTCTGATACAAAGTAAGGAAGGCTGTGGCAACACAAAGGTGTTTGAAGAGAGCTGATACGTCGTAAGGCTTAGTTTGCGTCAGGAACCTAACCAGTAGGGTAAGTTGTGCATTGATTTGTAACTAGACGTAACTTACAACCCTTTTAGTTGAAATATAATTTTAACTGTTGATACTCGTTCAACGTAAAAGCATCAAAGGAAAGGCAAAAATAACTTAATCGCATATTTCACTAACTTCTCAAAAATGTAGTAATATTACAATACTTTAATAATGTTCATATCAATTAAATGATGGTCGTTAATCCACGAAATACATTGAGTTAGGTTGACAATTTGAGAGACAAAGTATTCATATGAAGTCCTAGATGAGTATATCACTAGTGGTACATAAAATTTTTGATCTTGTTAAGCAGAAATGGAACGTTGACAACATTCCTGATGGGTAATATTGTATTGCTCCCTTTTTCAGCCTGAAATGCAACTGGCTATGAATTAAAGGAGACTGTATGTGCCTGGTTCTTTTGTGTACCATGGGACTGTCCAAGATGATAAGTCGAAATTGAAAGACGATCTTAGTATAAATGAACATAAGTTCAATTTGAATTGTACAAGAAAGGATAGACAGAATACTTAGTCTTAATGCAAGATCCAAATATTAATCAAATTTAAGACCCTGCAATTGTGTTTGATTTTGATGTTTGAACTTATGAATCAGTGTTACGTTAAAGAGATTTCTTAGTGCTGACCAACTAATAACATTTGAACGAGCCGTTTTCTGTGGTGGGTAGTTTTGGCTGCAAGGTGAAACATACGGACACACATGTCTATTTTTATTTATAGAGATAGATTTTGCATGTAGGTGGCTACATTCAACTCCCATATCTACTATACCACCACAGCTAGCGACATGCAACCACCATAGTGCTCGATGGGAAACTCGAGGCTACTATCACACAAAAGCAGCACACACGTCTGTGTTTATATGTATAGATTTAGCAAACAAGCAGCTGCAGTACTAGAAGAAGAAACGATCTTTACGTCGCTTTGTTTTCAGGTCGACATTGCTGTACGAGACTTAATGCTGGGTGGACTCAAAATATCTTGTTAGTGTGTAAGAAGTAACAGACACGAAGTTAGCGAGAATGATTGTAGGTATAAACAGGCGGAAAAATGGTTGGAGGGTATTCGAAATGAGGAGTACTCGATGAAAGAAGCTGTGCCTACCGTGCGAGTTGGCCGTGCGGTTAGGTTCGCTCAGCTTTAGCTTGCATACGGGATATAGTAAGTTCGAACCTCATTGTAGCCAATCCTAAAGAGGGTTTTCCGTTGTTTCCCATTTATAAACCAGGTAAATGCAGGGGTTGCGCTTTAATTAGTGCAACGGCCGCATCCTTCCCACTCCTAGCCCTTTCGTATCCCATCATCGCCATAATATCTATCTGTGTCGGTGCGGCGTAAAGCAAATTAAAAAGAAAGTTGTGCTTATCACGTGTTTTTGCGGTGCGGTCATGTGAGGCGAATGGACGAGTGTACATTGCCGAGGAGGATAATGGCCTGGGGCTTGGGCGGCAGGGGAAAAGAAGGAAACCTAGGCTACAATGGTTACACTCAGTTTTTAATGACAATTATAAGAGGTGTTGAACTAAACGACAAATACATTCTCCCGTGATGTCTGTCTGTTAGGTCATCAGCCCAGAGGCTGGTTGGATCCTCAATAGCACCACCAAAGCTTATGCCGTTATAAGGAAACCGCAAAAACCAATGGCAGCACCAAAATGAGGTGTACTAGGCAAGACGAGGAGTGAGGTAGTTTGCCATTGCTTTCCTCACTGGGTCAGAAAGTGCTATTTCAGCACGACTGACCCTATGAGCAACACCTTTCATAACACTCAGATGCACTAGTCGTGCTCTGAATGTCATTACTCAGCACCACCCATACCCCAGCAGCTTCTATATTGTTACAGTCATGGATGAGACTGGGACTTCGGTGGAAGCTACACTTTACTCTGGCCTGTGCCAAGTTATGGATACAAAAGTACTGTATCCATCAAGAAATGGCAGCAGGCAAATCTCCCGTGATATGTTTGAATATAATAGAATACGATGCAATGAAATGAAATGAAATGAATTGTCGTATGGCTTTTAGTGCCGGGATATCCCAGGAAGGGTTCGACTCGCCAGGTGCAGGTCTTTCTATTTGACACCCGTAGGTGACCTGCGACAATACAATATCATACATTAATAAAATAAAAAGCAATGTCATCTCCGTACAGGCCATGAAGGCCCTTGAAGGATGGAAGGTAAAGGATTCCACTATCCTTAACCTCGGCACTCTACTCCCGGCTGCCTTTGTTCCCAGGAATTAAGCTGGTACTCATTGTTGGTGTAGGCTGAGTGAACCACAAAGCCATGTGCACCTCCGGAAGTGGAAATCTCGTTTCTTAAATTTCACGACTTCCTGACGGGGATTCGAATCCACGTCCTTCCGGGCGAACCGAGCACGCATTTACCGCCTCGGCCAGACAGCCCCTACAAAAATACAATAATGCCTGATAATATAATATTTGCAAAATCGCTCAGCTTTAGCTTAAGAGTTTAAAATGATATGATGCCTCTTTATTTCGCGTTCAATCACGTCTGAACTATTGGGCCGATTGAATTGACACATAGAGCGAATTTACCTGAGATTTTCAGTTCACCGAGCTCGATAGCTGCAGTCGCTTAAGTGCGGCCAGTATCCAGTATTCGGGAGATAGTAGGTTCGAATCCCACTGTCGGCAGCCCTGAAAATGGTTTTCCGTAGTTTCCCATTTTCACACTAGGCAAATGCTTGGGCTGTACCTTAATTAAGGCCACGGCCGCTTCCTTCCCATTCCTAGCCCTTTCCTGTCCCCCCATCGCCATAAGACCTATCTGTGTCGGTGCGACGTAAAGCAACTAGAAAAAAAAGATGAAGTTGAAGTTGATTTTCAGTTCAAGTGCAAGTCTATTTTAATTTCTTAGTAATTAAAATTTTCTAAGTGGCGGCCATTATTATTGTACGTATTTACTGAACATGTTTATGTTTCATCCGTTATAAACAAAAGTAATTGCGATTGGTTAGTCTTATTGTTGAAGAAAGTCCTACGTGTGAGCACAGAGTTCAATTTTATGCAAAGAATATGTTGTTTATTTCCCTTCAACTTTCCTGATTCTATACGAAGTTCGGTTTTCATGTGTTAAATCACGCATTCCAGAGCTCTCTCTTGCGGTGCACTGTTCAGTTAGATATTTAGCCGGTAATGGTAGGTTGTGCCAGATCAGACTGGACAACAGAGTGTGCGACGTTCTCTGCATAAAACTTACACGGCAACGAAGGGTACAAACAGAAGTAAGTAACTTCACCATCTGTCGACCCGTCAACGACGGGGTGTTCTGCTAGTTTTTATGTTTGGAGGTATTATACCGTATACGTCATACACATTATTTTAGTTCACGGTAGTTAAAATCAATTAAAAAAATAATTATCTTGACGTCGAGTAAGGAAATAGTGTTTGGTAGTTAATAGAAAAAGTAAATACAAATCCGTGTAAGCAATGCCATTGCATTTTATGATATTTATTATACAATACGGAAGTTTGTGGTTCCCGGAAGTGATATAAATTAGTGGGAAGTGAGCCCTCCGTAGTGGATATAGCACTGAGTGGAATCGATAAACATCCACTAGCTGATTTCCCCGCCGACAGAGAGTATTATCAATAAATCCCCTATCAATCACCTCCTACAGGCGTTACAAAGTGGGGTAAAGCCATTTCCGTAGTAAGTTTAACCACGATTTTTCGTTACACGATCAGGCTGACAAAGATATTGACTGGTGGCACTTTTTGTAGCATCGTCGAGCTAAACCAGAGTACGGTGTATAGTAAGGGTTTCTCAATATATGTTATATCATACGGCAATAACAACAAAATGTGTATTTCCGAATTTATTTAATTGTGTTGCTTATAATTAATTGTAAATGGTATGGAAATAGATATCTTTTCTCCTTCTTTATGGTAAATTGGCGATTTATCTGTCTAGTTATCAATTGCTTCCCCTCATGCTGGGTTTCGTTACAAGCTCTCTCTGAACTGATAGCACTATAACAGTTGATATACGGCCATTAGGGACAATGTTATACTGGGTTCGAAAATGTGAGGTATTTTTAATTTGCTTCATGCTGACTTCTTGACCTTCATCTCTAGAATGATTTTATCGTAAGAGCCGGCGACCCACAAAGCGCTTGATTGTTGAAATTCATGGCCAAAATTTTGTTCTGAATCATGCCTGTCCTATGTCTGGCTCCATGGCTAAATGGTTAGCGTGCTGTCCTTTGGTCACAGGGGCCCTGGGTTCGATTCCCGGCAGGGTCGGGAAATGTAACCATTATTGGTTAATTTCTCTGGCACGGGAGCTAGGTGTATGTGTCGTCTTCATCATCATTTCATCCTCATCACGACGTGCAGGTCACCTACGGGAGTCGAATCAAAAGACCGGTAACTGGCGAGCCGAACATATCCTCGGACACTCCCGGCACTAAAAGCCATACGCAATTTCCATTTTACCTTTCCTATGACACCTGGCAGCACGAACATCGACTTTATATTCGCAAGGAACATGTTGTCCATCTCTATGCCATTCGTCTCTTAATGTAGTTATAACTGGCAACTTGTAAACTTGTTGTATTTAATAGGCTATCCCAGTGGACGTATCTGTTGTAACTTATTGATGATAATAATAAATAAAATCATGAATAAAAATATATAAATAAAATTACTCAAAAACTTAATAAAATTAATAAGCATAATTAACCGAAATGTCCGTAGTATGGGCGCCAGAGTTCACCAGAATGGATCCCTCGAATTTAGATAAGAGCATGATAAACTTTATATCCCAGGGCGTGTACATAATGCTGCGTACTGGTACATCTGCTGCAGGCCTTACCTAACCTCCTGAAAACGACTAATTAGGTAGGAACTGCACCTAGGTTCATCAATAACACTGATTCTAAAATAGCTAACTATATTCTGAACAAATTCCGTGCATGAGCACCTCATCAACATACAACATTATACATATAACACACACATAAAATATTGCTGGAAGACTCCATATTTACAACAACAACAACAAAATAATGAAAATCGTGGGAAAACGAAAGCGAGAACTAAGCTACCATTTGTAGATAGTCCGATGAACAATGTACATGTATGAAGATAAATACCCTTCACTGTCTCTATATCAATTCGACTTACCGATTCTCATAATCGGCAGTTATCACATCACACAGATACTGTACCTTGTACTACTGTGTTCACATATTTTAACACTTGTTGTAAAGATATATACACACGTCTGTCGATCCTCAACATAAATTTATGGAAAGTCTGAGATAGCTTTCACCAACATATAATGCTAGGCCGCCACAAGTGCTACCATACTTAATGCGAAAACACACTCCACAATCAGCCACTTTCCACGAACATAACAAGACTACGCTCCACGAACGTTTGAAGTCCAGTCCATTGCTGCCGTGTCACTCCAGTGCCGTGTATCAGCACCACTTCCTTCCCGTACAGTGCGTCAGTTGTAGTTGTAGTTGTAGTTATCTTCCTTCTCGTTCCTTTACTATCACCTCTACAATCACCCTTACAATGTTTTTGGTTGCCGCCGTATGATCAACCTTTGTAGACATCAACATCCCCCTCCTCTCAGATGATACGTCTGGATTGGTGCTTGCCCACCAATCATGAGTGATCTCTAGTCAAGACCAAGCCCTGAACTACTTCTTCCTCCCAAGACAATAACAAACTCTGGGGTTTGCCTCGGATGAGTCAACGATTTTTCCTAATACAGCAACAAGCTCATCTCATCAGGCTGGGATATATACATGACTCATGAATTTCCCGACACAAGTACATCACAACAAACACTGGGATAGCCATATGACTCATTCAAATTACCAGAGTTATTAAAGCAATGTTTTCCCACTCGTGCAAAACAAATTACTCATACCTACATATGTGGATATCTTCCAGCTTACCAATATAAATGGCAAAATATACAAATGAAATACTGATAATAATAATAATAATAATAATAATAATAATAATAATAATAATAATAAATCGAATACTGACAATAATATCTCTAACTTCTACATATAATTCTGGGGTGTAATATATGTACTATCACACTGTCCTGACCCATAATTTCACTCTTACTTTACTAGTCTGATACCATTGTTAATCACATTCCTATTTCCTTGCAAGTGTTTTAATATCGCACTGACTCAGGTATTTTGACGATTATGGGTAGGAAAGGACTAGGATTGGGAAGGAAGAGGCCGAGGCCTTAATTAAGATACAGCCTCAGAATTTATCGGATGTGAAAGTGGTAAATTAAGGAAAACTTTCTTCCGGTATGCTGGCCGCTGGGTTCAAACCCTTCACTGCTCGAATGTGTGCTCATAACGCGATTTTTCTGAATCATAGCCGAGTAAACATCATACTTGTGTGAAGGAATTGGTGACATGAACTACTCCCCCAAATGTAATCGTGTATAGTTAGCCATCTGGTGACCAACGATCAATAGAACAACGGACAGTTCAATTTAAAACGTTCGCCATTATCAGACCAGTTGTTGATGATTGAGGTTAAGTTTTGAGGAAGTGGAACGAAGTCTTCATAGAAAGTAAAAAAAATCATTAAATTTGTGTCTTCCTCGTGATATCGTCGTTGCTCGGGCATACGGTTATTTCTCACAATGGTCTTCCTATCCACTATTTTCCTTCAGTTTTGTCACACCTATTTTCCTTCAGATTTGTCACGACTCCCAGCCACATATGGATATCGTCGTTGCCGGGACGAAACCTCCTATGTGAAATATTTTAGCTTAGAACATTGGACGGTAAGGTTTTGTCAGATAAGGTGCAATATTGTGTGAATATGGTCAAGGCATTCTCGCTCTTCATAATGTATGTGCTGCGGGTCAGTATATCTCCAAAAATATTTTCACATAGGAGGTTTTGTCCCGGCAACGACGATATGCAGTCCATCAGAACTATTTTTGGGCCGATGACCTTAGATGTTAGGCCCCTTCTAAACAACAAGCACAAAAACAAGAACAATTTTCATTGTGTTCATTTTCGTATGCTGCACGTAAAGTAAAATGAACCTTAAGTACATTATACTCTACGGGTGCGTAAGTAAGTTATACAAAGATACATTCCTAGAGTGCGGTACGTTAAGTTTCATCTTGCTTTATAGTAAGCAAAGGAAAATGAATACAACGAATTTTTTTCTGATGGAGTAAATATCCGTATGTGGCTGGGAGGCGTGGTCAGTCTTAAGTAAAGTAATGGATGAGATGAGCATTGTGAGATATAATCTTTTGCCCGAACAGCGACGATAGTGCAGTATCATATGACGGTGAGATGGCGGCCCCGATTTAGAAAGCCAAGAATAACGGCCGAGAGGACTCATCGTGCTCACCACACGACACCTCATAATTTGCAGGCCTTCGGGATGAGCAGCGGTCACTTAGCAGGCCATGACCCTTCGGAGTTTTTGCGCCACGACATACCCCAAAATTCTTTATAAATTCAGGTGACAATTTGTACTTTGTATGTCTCCCATAATAGTGGCAGGAAAGCTTGTCGATTACAACCTCCCTTATGAAAACTGATAATTGCGAAGAAGAGTAGTTATGTATTCGAAGCTTAAGAGCTAGGTTACTGTTTTCCGTTAGGTCACCAGTGTTTTGTCTAAGCAGTTTGACATAAATAGCCTGAACTTTAGTTATTCACATATTTGGATAAAGTTTTGATAGATTCTGTACATAACCTGGTAAGTGTTGTCTGTGTGATGACCAGTTCTTCTGTGGTGCCTGTACTTGTAAGGCAATTTGTAATTGACACGAGCTGTAAATACGAAGGTTATGTACGTTACCAGTGCGTTAAAACCCATTTCGGCTAATGACATATTCATAAGGAGGATTTTTCAGTTCGGGCATCTCCAGAAGTTTTCACAGCCTTGTTTGAAGTTTCATATGATTTTTAATGTGTATTTAATTCTGCAAGCTGAAGAAATTAACTGGCCAACATTTGTTTGACTTTTCACCCTCGATGAAACAATATAAGATGTGCCGTGAACAATAATCAACGAAAATAGTAATTTATAAATCGAGTTTGAACTTCAAATGTATTAGAAGGATTCAGTGAACTGAGCCCGACGTGGATAGCTTGTAATTGCAGTGGGGAGAAATTCAGTCAAGGTCACAGAGAAGTATTTGGATAGGATGAAAGGCTTACCGTACTCGTAACGTTCTTTAGTGGTAGCATTTTTTGTGAAATTTTAGTAGTATTAGCAGATAAACAATTAGTTATTATCTAATCCTTTACATATACAAAATATAATAATAATAATAATAATAATAATAATAATAATAATAATAATAATAATAATAATAATAATAATAATAATAATAATAATAATAAGAGAAACAAAACTATCAATCCCCACTTTTCGGTGGAAATGAGTTTACGTTTGGGAAGCATTCAGCGAGATAAACGCCATCAAGGAGGAAATAGTTCAGTTCAGTAACCGACAGAATCTTCCACAATTATAATGTTAAACATTGTGGTTAGACGCAAAGTCGGCAGTCTCAATGCAGTTTTGAGTTGCTGGGAAGGCAATCTCCATGTTGACCAATAACAACTGAGCTAGATATCACCTGATTGATTGTTTACGACACCATTTCAAATTGGATGTCACCAAGACTTTTGTTCTAACAAGAGCTAAAACAAATCCAATGGACAATGTGATACTGTAATGAGACTCGCATTATGGAAGTGAAATACGCATGAGTGAAAGTTTTTGTGAAACTGCCTGGCGTCGAAGAATTGTTGACTAAACATTAGGGAAATTATTGGAAATTATTTGACAGCCTCCAGTTTTACACAAATTTGCTGGAAGCAATGGAGAATGATGTGACAGAGAATGTGGAAGAAGTCATTGAGTAAAAGGACATTTTTGTAGAAACAAAGAGATGGTTTATATGTTCTATTTATTTTATTAAGTACAGATAATATACACTTAAATATTATTTGAGCATGATTTTCTGTTACACATATAAATGGAATCGTAACGGCCGTGTGTTTCTAAAGTGACTATTTCGGCGAAATTTCGGTACTGTTATCCATTTCAGGTGTAATAATGGCCATCTGCATACTTTGAGATTTGATGTATGTTTGTCTGTTTGTTTGTTTGTTTATTTTTCTGTCTATCTATACCTTGAAGACTACTGGATATATTTCTACCTAACTTCATATTTATAATTCAACTGACCTTGGGTAGGTTTATGGGCAAATATTGTTTATAAATCCCTGAACTGACTGAGGGTTTATACGAAACCGAAACCGTAATTTTGAACTCCCACAAATTACACACAACCAGACTGAATGGAAATCTACCTGCCTTAATGGAAACCAATTTCTAAACTTTTTTTTTCTCATATGCATCACTTCGACACGAGGATTAATAAGGGAGATGTCATTTACGGACCGTTTCTCGGCACTTCCCACCGGAAATAACTCAAGAGCGGGTGCGTGTAAAGCGAATTTCTTATAACTTGAAAACCACGGGAGATATTTCAACCAAACTTCATATTTAGCATCCACCCGTCCAAAGGTAAGATTTCAGGTCCATACCATATCAAATTCCAGGAATTGCCTAGGGGTTCATAGGGAACCGAAATAGTGATTTTACACTTCTAAAATAATACAAGAACAACTTGACTGGAAATCTACCAAACATGATGGAAACCCATTTCGTAAACTTTTATTTCAATCGAGATCGATAGCTGCAGTTGCTTAAGTGCTGCCAGTGTCCAGTTTTCTGGAGATAGTGGATTCGAGCCCCACTCTCGGCAGACCTGAGAATGGTTTTCCGTTTTCCCCATCTTCATGCCAGGCAAATGCTGGGGATGTACCGTAATTAAGGCCACGGCCGCTTCCTTCCTACTCCTAGCCCTTTCGTGTCCCATCGTCGCCGTAAGCCATATCAGTGTCGGTGCGACGTACAGCAAGTTGTAAAAAAAAACTTTTTTCTCATGTGAATTTTTTCGACAGGATTAATAAGGGCGATATCATGTACGTTCGGTTTTGCAGCCTAACTACAGCGGTCATAGCCGAAAAGGTGTTGTAACTAGAGCAGATTCCTTATCTATGTAAATAAAATCGTAACGACCGTGTGTCTGGTATAAAATGGTATAATTTTCGTACAGTTATCCGCTTCAAGTGTGATAATGGACATCGGTATGCTAGGTAGCTTTAGTTTCCTGAAAGTCCTCATATTAACCCCCCTACCACCCAAATCAAGACTGTGACACAATTTTCCATACGAGCTGGATAATTGAAATTTGACAACATTGGCCTGTAATCGACGGAAAGCTCCCAAGAACTTTAAATATTTATCTTTTACCTGCGAAAAATATCGGAATATTTAGGCAATTTTAATGTCAGTGCAGACCTTCTTTTCGAGGTATTTCGTGGCCAAACGGTAAGTCGTATCACAAAACAGATGGCGCAGTCTCAGTTCAACTTGTAGTGATCTATAACTTTGGTCCGATGAAGGTTCGTCGTATCTCTATTCCTAGAATGTTGGATTTGTGTCTATTTCTCGATTATGCCTACATTTTGCTCTTTGTACACGTATAATTTGTATTTCGTATCACTTATACCAAAGTTAGAATAATCTAATTCTACACAAACATTGGCCCACTGAGTAACCATACGTGAACCAAATTCTATGTCTATAGTTTTCATATTGGTACCCAAAAGTGAGAAACCCTTACCCACATTTCACCCTATTCAACATTTCTAACTCAATGTTATCCAAATGTAGATGAGACAGGAGAAAACATCTTAAGACCAGCCATTTATTTTACTATTTGCGTTAACGTCGCACCGACACAGATAGCTCTTACGGCGACGATGGGACAGGAAAGGCCTAGGAGTGGGTAGGAAGCGGCCTAGGCCTTAATTAAGGTACTGCCCCAACATTTGCCTGGTGTGGAAATGTGAAACCACGGAAAACCGTTTTCAGGGCTCCGGACAGTAGAGTTGGAACCCATTATCTCCCAGATGCATGCTCATAGCTGCGCGTCCCTAACCGCATGGCCAACTCACCCGGAACCAGTCATTTAGACCGCTAAATGAGACGACTTATGGTGCAATCCGTTTGTCGATATAATGTATCGTTTACCAGTAGTTAATTTGTATATGAAGATTTGCAATATTGTAAACATGCATATATTTCGTAATTCGATGTAAATATATTCATTTAATTCGATTTGTAGCGATGTAGAAAGGGTGTGATTAGTATTTTACAGCGATCATATGACCAAGTGACAGATAAAGAACGGAATATCACGCTTGTCAGATTCAACGACAACAATGTCGTTACACTAGCTTCAACTAACTGTGGTGTCCATCCATTGGGAAAATCAAAAAGGTGGACTAATTCAGCAAAGGAATACATTCATATCGACACTCCAGCATGTTTCGTTGAGTACAATACTTTCATGGGTGGCGTCGACAGGGTTGACCAAAATATTTCTTCGTATAGAATAAATATAAGAAATAAGAAATGGTACTGGCCGCTTATTGCTTATCTCCTAAATGTCACAATGAATGATGCCTGGCAAATCTACAGGTTTACAGCAAAAGGAAGACAAGGACCTCTAGATCTCCTTGCTTTCACAAGAAATGTTGTGAGGACATACAAAACACTGCATCATAGGGCTGAGCGGTCGCCTATTTCAGGGAAATGGAAGATTGGAACCGAAGTGCGTCTGTGTACAAATGTCCTTCATGTGCTGGGAACCAGTGGCACCATCAAACGTTATGGAGAATGTGGCAAAAATACTCGCAAGTACAGTGTGGTATGCAATGTAGGTTGCCATATTCATTGCTATTTTAATAACAGTGTTGATTTTTGATTTATTTATTTATTTTATTTAATTTATTAATTGATTTAGTGTAAGTGATTCTTTTGTGGTTCCCATCTAAATAATTGCATATAAATGGTAAAAATGTTATACTTACAATCACAGAAAACCCCTACTCTCCCATGCTCACTGCACACAAATGTGTGCAATCTTTCTTTTTTTTGCTTTCTTTTTCACTGTATGAAATAAAATTTAAAATAATCAATCAAATTTATAAGGTTTTTAATAATATATTACGCCCTAGCTTAAAAATTAGAAGAGAAATATCCTTGGGCAGAAATGGGTTAAGGAGAACATCGATAGGAAGAGCTTTGTGGAATACAACGTTTCACCGGTGAAGTGACCATATTTGTTAGTAAACTCCCAGAGAAAGCTAAGAAGAATTGAAGCAATAAACGGAAGGGAGGAAGAAAGGGTGAAGGGGATTTTGGGAAGACAAGAGAAATTAAATTGTCTCATGTGGTCGTAACATGGCCTAAAATAATAATAATAATAATAATAATAATAATAATAATAATAATAATAATAATAATAATAATAGTAATAATAATAATAATAATAATAATATTGCAATTCTTGTTCAGCGGTAATTCATGTATCGTGCAACTTACGTGTAAATCTAGGACAGCGATCCTAGATTTTTAAAGGTATGTCTGAATTTGTAAAAATCTGGACATGTAAACGAATCGGTAAATGTGTCCCCTACCCTTTGATACTAATTTCAAAATTCGTCCGAATCCGATGTTGGCTTGGATAAGAAGAGTTTTAGAAGATGAACACCACATTCAGGGGTCGATATCTTATACGTTAGGCCCCTTTAAACAACAATCACCATCATTAACGAGGATATAATTTTAACCCAATTTCCCTATTCACCTGAGCATATGTGAATCATGTTCCTGCCCGCATTTTACAGTAGTCTTAAAGTCTTAGAGGAACAGGGAGTCGAACCGAGCTTTTGGAGCAGAATGACACTGCTTGTGGATGTATACTTCATGCTGGATGAAATTAACTGATCAATATTTGTTAGAGAAATTATAGCTCATCATTTCCTTTCCTCTCATTTCCTCTGTCTGTCAAAGTGCATGCTATGTTTGCTAGTTGAATTCTTCTTCGACACACAGCCGCATACATTTGTTTGTCGTTTCTCCTCCACCTCTGAGAAAGTGTGCATATGTGACCTGTATTTTGCAACGCGCTGTGGGCGCAATAAATTATATCGGCTTTTGTCCAGCGTAGTGGTTCTGTTGGAAACTACCTGCAGAGCAGCATCGCCACAAACATGTCAATGTCCAAAGAGAGCTTGGATCTCACAAGTTCCTTTTTTTCAGTGTGACGAAATTGAACCGGTAATTTGACAACATGAACATATTTTACAACCGCGACTCTAGAGACAGTGTAGTCTCACCCCTTTTCCCCCTGCACACTCTCACCCGCATCCTCTCTTTAGATTCACTGCTGGGAGAGAGGACCGAAATTAAAACATAAATCTTGGATGTGATATGATTCAGTGTTAGACACCCAGATCAATACTTTGAGGGAGGACCCTATGACTTACTTCGTGGCTTATCCGTTACGGTTCGTATTTACACACTGAGGTGATTACATCACACTCAGTTCGAAGTGTCATGCCATATTTCACACAGTCAATATTCCCTTGCATATGGAATAAGTATGCAGTCTCTGCAAATTGAGCCTAAAATTTTAATTACAACTATCTGAAGATATTTCAGAAGAGCTATATCAGAGGTCTATTATTATTATTATTATTATTATTATTATTATTATTATTATTATTATTATTATTATTATTATTATTATTATTGCAGTATCATGTAGAAATACGAATCGTTCCCTCGTCTATCAGCGAATTCCAGGTTAGTAGTATGCTTTTCGCACGCCGTGTGTAATCACTTGAACGATACCAGTATATAATTATCTCGCAATATGATAGGGCTACGCAGTATTTCCTCAATCCAATGAGTGTTCCCTGTGTTAAGCATTCCATTGGAAACTACTGATCCTTCGATGAAACTAGTAGTTATTCTTCACTTCGTTGTGTTCTAATTTTCTTTCAGTCGGATGCCAGGTTTTCGTTACATTTGGTATTACATCTAAAAGCATATTGGTGTTTTGCAAATGGCATGAATCACTGCCCTTACTTTTCGTTGGCTGCAACGTATGATGTAGGGATTACTTGATCGATGTTCTTATTCGATCATAGAATTTTGGTGACTTGTGAAATCTAGAGTTCCCTGGAGTCGAATCAGTGTGCTTTTCTTACCACCGTCAGTTCTGCCAGGTTGTATGTCACTGCCTAATAAACCATGGGTACACCGCCTCGATGGAATATATCGAGGAAATTTATACATTTTACAATAATAATTTCGTGTGGATATTTCTAGCCGGGTGCAGCCCTTGTAAGGCGGACCCACCGATGAGGGGGAGTGGCATTTACCATGTGTAGGTAACTGCGTGTTAGGTAAAGGATAGTGTTATGTGTGATGCGTGAGTTGCAGGGATGTTGGGGATAGCACAAACCCACAGTAACCGCCCCAAGGGAATTAACCATTTAAAGCTAAAATCTCCTACCTGGCCGGGAATCGAACCCGGGACCCCTGTGACCAAAGTCCAACATGTTAACCATTTATCCATGGAGCCGGACGCATTGTACAATGAGGAAGGAGCATTGATATAGTTCATTTTCCCCCAATCTTTCGAAAACATTGGCACATTTCCGTGATTGATAACCCATCTCCACTCCTTGCCCCTCTCGTGACATATATTTACATGTCCAAACGTACATTCAACCTACACGCATTTTCTTCCTCCCTCTTTACCACACCTTAGATCACATGAACTATTTAGAGATGTAAACACGTTAATAGTGACCAATGAAAACGACACTGAGCGATGAAACGGATTATACAATCGTACAAATAGGTGCTAATATTTCATTTGAAAAATAACAGCGAACACGTCGTTTTACCATCAACTAACACGTAGTTGTTGGTATCAACTGCAATATAACATATCGGCGGCCTAGTTCTAATACCACGTACCTGACAATGCAGTTCCTTAATTAAATTGAAATAAGAAATTAAATGGTTCAACCTATCCAATACAATTAAATAAGGAATGTAGTGTTACATTCTTATTTGATTAAAAGCGGTACCGATTTCGAACACCAATCTGGGTCAACATCAGCCGATTATAAATACAAAACCAATGCATAGGAAAACAAGAAATAAGTATACGTCTTTCAAAAGCAGTTGAAGAGCAGTTGAAGGATTAGCACTGTGCGATTTTAAATCATAAAATCCAGAAAAGTTGAAGATCAGTCACTTATATGAAGCACGGCGCAAGCACAACACACGCATGTCCGGCACTGTGCCTCAATTATTTTCCTTAGGACTGGTCACGCCTACCAGACACATATTGATATGCAGTCCATCAGAACAATTTTCGTTGTGTTCATTTTCCTATGCTTGCGTTTAAAGGAAAATGAAAATTAAACACGTTATTCTGTTGGAGTGCGTAAATATATTCCTACAGTACGATACGGTAAGGTTAATTTTCTTTCAAACATTGGCATAGGAATACGAACACAACGAAAATTGTTGAGATGGACTGCATATCAGTATATGACTCGGAGGCGTTACCAGTCTTAAGTAAAACAGTGGATAGGAACAGCATTGTCAGTTATGTGGTATTAGAACTAGACCGTAGATATAATTTAAATTAAAACATGCTTTATTATCGTCAGTAATTTCATTAGTACATATAACAAAGTATTAAAATATGATGCCTTTGCTGGTGAGACCTTGTGTTTACAGTGCACTATGTCTTCTGGTATGGGCTAGAGCAGTTTTGTTACTTTCATTGATTTGTCTCAGTCTCATCCTTGGCTGTGGAAATATGATAGTGACTGTGGTATGAGCGATTCTAATAATGCCGTTCCTTAGGCAGCAAGTCCCTGCTATGAATGCTGTTAAAATATGGCTCGTATCCCACTATCGGCAGCCCTGAAGATGGTTTTCCGTGGTTTCCCATTTTCACACCAGGCAAATGCTGGGGCTGTACCTTAATTAAGGCCACGGCCGCTTCCTTCCAACTCCTAGGCCTTTCCTATCCCATCGTCGCCATAAGACCTATCTGTGTCGGAGCGACGTAAAGCCCCTAGCAAAAAAAAAAATTGTGGCTCATAGAGCCGGTTTGTGCATACATTTCGGTGGGCTTGGCAGTCTGATACGAAATTGCAATTTCTGTCTCGGTGAGTAAATCAATGGGAAACAAGCTCACTCCGCATTTCTCTAGTACGCGTCTTCAATGATGCCTAGGCTATCTATGACTGCTGATTGAGGAGCTCTTGAATGTCCAGCCAGCCTTAGGGCTGAGGACTGAACATATATACACATTGAATTATGAGATAGAACATTTTGAAAAGCAATGGACAGAAATGTATTTACAACATGAACCAGTATTTTATATTAGGCTCGCCAATTTTAGATATCATATAACATTAATATAATTTGAGATAATGTATTCTGAATTTATATTTATTTAAAACTAAATTAAATCAGTTATAACTCTTTTGTATAGCTCGAATGGGATAAATATCACACATGATTTAATCATGTCTATCGAACTTGGGTAAGAATTTTTGCACGGGTTTTGAGCCTCCTGCAGATAATGCATATCAGTGATTAATTCAACCTAACGGAAGCGAATATATTTGCTTTCTGTTCCATTTCTTACAACTAACACTTCCAATAAATGCTTCTATCTCGTTATGTTTTGCAACACATCTAGCACTGACAAAATTTAGTACTAGCCTGGCAGCCTTATACTTTGCTCTCTCCACGTTATTGAAAATAAAGTACCATTCAATTTATAAAGACAAAACCAGATAGTGATGGTAGGAACTGCGATTACAGAAATATTAATAGTTTCTAATCTTAAAATCGCCTATTTGTATAATGCTATGCAACAGCATATACAATATAAATAGCAGTACAACGCTACCCAACCAAGTTGTCTTGTAACTTTTAGTTCATTAATTTTCACGGCTGAGATAACAATAATTCAGTTGACACCATTACGTTGAGTGAACCCCATTCCAACTGTAGGACCAGTATTAAAATCCGTCGGAAGCCGCGAATTGAACCTCAGGACTCCGGATAATGAGCAGAGATGCTATCCTGCAATTTCTAAGCTGGTAACCGAGACGTTATTAATTAATTTATTTAGCGTATGGCTTTACAGATACAACACACAATGATTTTGAAGAACAACCTATATATTTATATCCAGGTGATTTATGTAGCTAACCGTCTCTGGAAGCGCATGAGCAAAGGCACTGATATAGCCACTGTACTTTCTTTTGGACATTCGCTGGTAACGTGCAGGATGGTCTGCTTAGAGGCACCACAGTCGCAGTTAGGCGTAGGAATTATTTTCCACTTGTAGTGGAAATCTGCGCAGTTACCATGGCCTGATCGTATCCTGTTAAGTGTAGACCAGGTTTTCCGAGGAAGCTCAAATCCAGGCGGCTTTGACTATCCTATATATGGCAAAGTTGACTCAGGCCTAGTATCTTGTCTTCCCTGCCATTCCTTAGTCATATTGAGGTTGGTATTCTTCAGCTCCGTTGCAGTTCTTAATGTTGGATTTCGGGACCTTAGACGATTCAGATGAATATCGGCGATCGTGTCATGTATTGGTAATTGGGGATTATTTATTAATTTCTTAAATTCCCCGAGGAGAGCGTTTTTACGTCGAAGATCTGGTGGGGAGATATGGCTGAGAATAGGTAGATAATATGTGGGTATAGACCTTATTGTGCCAGTGACGAGAGGCATCGTGGTGTTGAGCTGCGTATCTATGAGTTTGGTGTGAGGGCAATTTAGCCAAACAGGAGCGCAGTACTCAGCAGCCGAGAACACAATTCCCAAAGCGGTGCATCGGAGTAAAGTTGCTGTTCAACCCCAAGATGTACCACATTGTTGCTCACGTCCGTAGGTTTAACCTCAAAGTACCCTACACGTGATCCCCGGGAGGTGCTAAGCGAGCAACAGCGAACAGGCGACCAGACATATTTCTCTCCTGGTCAAGATACAACATTAATGGACGGTATTAATGAGATTATAACTCATATATTTCAATTTAAAATACATTTTCGTTAATATTATTACTCAATTTTTCAATCCAGATGCAACAAAGCTAATGAAGTTAGCTCGAAGTTGCGATCAACGATATTCCGTACATATGAATAAACTATCGAACGAAACTATCCTCTTGTCCATCGACTTTGCTGTAGGGAGTGAAATCCGAGTGAACTCTGGATATCTTATTAATAAGTTAGTTTAACAGACACGAAAGTAGCGAGAATTATTTGTGCTACAACAGAAGGGAACAATGGCAAGAGTTTACTCGATATGAGGAAATAAATACAAAATTGAGAATAAACTCGTTGGATGAAGCAGTACATATAAACTGGCTTGGGTAGTAGAGTAATGCAGGGCGAAATAGGGAAGGCAAGTTACCTAAGGGAATAATGGACTTGGCCATTGAGGGTCAGTGAAATGGAGGGAGACCAATACAGCGAGACCAATTCAACGATTAGACTCAGCTCTTAATGATAATGTGTCACTAAACAAAACAACATAGATAGTTGTAAATAGAGGATTATGAAGGCGGTTTAATTTACATTGGCTTGCAGAATGAAGGTATATGTGTGTATGTACGTTTGGTGTATGTCTGTATTTTTAATTATGCTATCGTCGCTTAAGAAATGATAACACCTCTTTGACAATGTCCTTCGTATCTATTATTCTTATTGGCGCTTGTCACGCTTCCCAGCCACTATTGATATTCACTTCATCAGAATTATTTTTGTTTTGTTAATTTTACTATGCTTACTAGCCGATGTATCCGTGTTTTGCTATGGAAATCTACATTTGCTAAAGAAGGCAGTTATCCAACTCCCCAGCTATTTACCGCCAATATTCAGGCAGGCTGTTATACTCGGTACGCAGCAGTAATCTCATCTATCGGAGATGAGTGGCAGCATAAGAGACAAAGAACATTACAACAAATAATTGTCAATGTAAATGTTATTGCTGATAAATTGTATGAGCTTTGGATGTTGCAGATGTTCATATTTAGTTTTCTTCCGACTCTGAAATACCACTCTTATCATAGTCGGTAAGGTAAAACTAAATAAAACATAAATGATCGGAAATTGTATTCTCTATAAATTTGTTATGTAGTACTTTTCGATAGGACCAGTAACATAGGTATTAAAAATTAAATTTTAAGCGCCTTCCCATAAACTACAATTTCATCCCGGGTGAATAAAATTGTTTTAGCTTTAACTCTATTTTCTTATTCCCCGACTCTATATACCGAATTTCATTAATTCTGTTCACCCATTTTCTCGTGGCTCGGCGTTGATATGGACTTAGCCACAAAGCTACAAATTCATGAATATATCTCTTATCATAGCCGGTACGGTATAAATGTACAGGAAATGAATGATGGGAATTTTTGTATATATAACGCTAGTCATTCAGTATTTATCGATAGGACCACTAATAACAAAAATATATGAGAATTAAATTTTAGTCCTTCACCTAAACTACCATTTCACTCAGCGCGAATAAAATGATTTATAGCCTAGATTGTAGTAGCTAATCCCCCGACTTTACATACCGATTTTCAGTAAATTCCCTTCATCCGTTTTCTCATCATGCGCGTACATACCGGCAGACAGACAGATATTACGAAAATGTAAAATGTGCATTTTCTTATTACTGTGGGTATGTCCGAAACATAAATACCATTCTTTTTAAAATCTAAACAATGTACAGATAAAACTCTTATATATATATATATTATATTGTGACCTTTCACGCATCTCTAATTTCTGGGTTCTTGTTGAAAAAGTTATGCCTCGGCTGGTATCATGCGGAGATGCAAAAGATTCCACTCTAGGGACGTGAACGTTCATCGAGTTGGGTCACAGAGTCGTATCGTTGGCTCTACATTGATCTGACTGATATATGAGGACGTTTATTAATTAATATCTTAACTTAAATCATCACAATATACCTCACTATATTAAATCGGAAGACCGAATATACTACTTTTCATGGAAGGAGGTTCCGTTTAATGACTAACATTCAGGATGACAACTACAATATTAATAACATAAACGCAACACAAATGGATGTTAGAAGTACTGAATATGACATTAGTCAAAAGAAAACAATCTAAATCTTTGAATCTTGTTAAAAGTTCATTTCACATCATCATGATCTTATTACGATAGATTGGTCACAACATCAAACAATAAACTTTAAAATTAATCTGAAAACTCAAAAGGAAAACCAACCTCGCATTGCTGAAGGCTTAATTTATAAATAAGTCCATCATTAGTCATATCTGTCTTTTAACTGATGGTTAAAATTATAAAATCTTGTCGACTTGTCACACCTATTCGTTGATCTCAAATACGTCTTAACATCCCGTTATTATTTCTAAATTATCGCTTAATTAATCATAAATCCGTCTAAACAACTTGAACACGTCGATAGCCTATGCATATTACTACCGTTCATGTCACATAATGATCAAAGAAACATAAGGCAACATTTATAACCTTTCAAAAATTAACATTAAACGAATAAAATGAAATTGATCTCTTCTGAGCTCCATCGGCATATGCACCTAAACAATAATATCTGAAAATGCAATCATCATCAGCTACAATGGTTCAAGATCTACGACGACTCTGCAGCTCTGGTTTCCTCCATGAAATAAAGCTAAAAAAGCTACTTCAGCATTAAGGGTCAATTCAATGATCTGTAAGAATAAATTCAGCTAGCAAGAAAATCAGTATACACACTACACATCAGTGAAGGTTACCCAATTCCATTTGTGACCTGGTTCTCGACTACATAGTGTCATTAACTAATGAAGATCTTATATCATCTTCCAATGTTGTGGGCAATTACCTATACTGTATTTAACTAAGATATCATTGACGATCATTCTACGAGTGTCATCGATCCACATCAAAACATCATCGCAAATATCACCTCTATGCCCAAGTAATCACCATTCATTACTACAAATCAAATTCATACGCATGACTAAATCAATCTTCAGCACAACAAATATCACCAGGACCTCTACATCGCATTATTCCATTAAATTCTTAATCCCAATGAAACATTCTTCGACGATCCATACAACATTAATCAACCACATTATTCGACGACCCTATCACAATAAACCT
This sequence comes from Anabrus simplex, assembly GCF_040414725.1. Lineage (NCBI taxonomy): Eukaryota > Metazoa > Arthropoda > Insecta > Orthoptera > Tettigoniidae > Anabrus > Anabrus simplex. The sequence continues at coordinate 1,401,289,439 of NC_090265.1, forward strand.
TTCATCGTTACTTTATACACATGTCATGCTCAACGAATTCTCATCCATTTATAATATACTCAGGCAGTCTATATTACGAAGACTTTTCATCTTAACACAATTATCAACACCAAGCGACAATATCACAATCACATTCGCGATTAGTATGCCTAACGTAAAGTATTATCGTAGATGTCTCTAAATCACGCCCATATTGCTTCCCGATTACTTCAAACACAAATCTGAACCATAAATTAAATTAAGATTCCTTATAATGACACTATCTCATCACATGCGTTATCCATGCCTAAATCTTACCTGTGTGACACTTACTAGCGACCACTTAGATTCTCATAATTCACAGTACCATATATCGTGATTTTCAGGGTTATTCACGTCACAACTAACAACATTCCTACCCATCGTAAATAATGACTGAGGACTAAACGGTTACCTTCAAGTTGTATAACTGAACATGTTACATTTTTGACATTTTGAAATATACTACTCTATTTTAAGCATCTACATAATGGGATAGTAAAACATTGACTTTGAGTACTTATCGGTCGTTGGCTTCAGGACGAAAACTCCTCTCATATTCTGGCATTGGTATTTTATCTGTTGGTATCCATCCCAGTACTCCTCAAGACTGATAAAACCGCATCATAATTTAGCAAATCATGCTGGGATTTACGAACATCTTATAGATATCTCCATTGGTTTTTGACTTCATGACACCTGAAACTGGTACATGTTGTTAGTATAAGGTTACACACACGAATATCATTTACAGTATTTTTATAGCACACTTGCCTTAATATTTTAGAGAACTAGATACGTATCTCGCCTCTTTACAAAATTATTCTTATTACAGGTGATTATATTGTGATACAATTCAACTTTCTATCTGATTTCTTTCTGAATCGTGTGAAACCTTTTCTAGAGCTTTAGAATCTTTCAACAGACTGTACTCTTCTATTATTTAGAAAACAAAATCTAGTACTAAACTCCAGTAATAAAAGTCTGTTTGCTTTCACAGGCTCTTCCATGTTCCATAGCTCCCATATGTTTTTGACGTTAAACACGTGACCTTCTGATACAGAGTGCTCCTAAACAATCATTAACATCGGCAAAGGAATTCATTTAACAATCCGTCACATGATATTTTGGTTTACCGATCGACTATTTCATCACCAGTCTCGATTCTCGAACTATATCGGACTAGATAGGCAAGGTATGGCCACCATATATAAATTGAACTTGGCCCATTTAATTCAACTCATTCCATGGCCTCCGATACATTCTGTCATTGATATTTTTCGCCATTTATTTACATTTATTAATCTTTACTTGAAGAAACTGCGATGTTTATTTAATTCTGTATTTCGTGCTACGACGCACTATTATCAATCGCAATTTAACGAGATACCACGGGGTTCTGAGCTCACCATTCTTGCTGGTACTTTCAATACGTTGCCAGTTATTCATGTAGTTGAGCGAGTTATTTGAGCTTCCGACATGCTCGGACGTGTAGTAACTGGATGTACGATTTCATTAATCTTTATCTCACCATAAACTTCCAATGTCTCCACCGACAATAATCCGGCATGCATTGGAAGGTTATAACACATATATAGATATATTTGAGAAAACATTAACATTATATACTGCATTGAGCTCGTATTGATACGAGTTCGTGTGGCAATATGGGGAGAGTATATTGTAGGAGTGCGTAAATATATCTTGTACACAAACATTCCTGAAGTACGATAGGATAAGGTTCATTTTCCTTTACACATAGACATAAGAAAAGGAACACGACGAAAATTGATTTTTTGGATGCGTATGAGTTGCCTTATTGGGAGGCGTGACCAATCTTAACGAAAAATGAATAGGAGAGCAATACAATAAATGACGTTAGCATCATGTTATGTTATGTTATGTTATGTTATGTTATGTTATGTTATGTTATGTTATGTTATGTTATGTTATGTTATGTTATGTTATGTTATGTTATGTTATGTTATGTTATGTTATGTTATGTTATGTTATGTTATGTTATGTTATGTTATGTTATGTTATGTTATATACGAAATTTATTCAGGTTCCCTGTATTCAAAGACAAGTAACGAAATGTAATTTCTAGGAAAGGAATCTAAATGGTGAATTTTGGTGCGAGGTGAAGCATCGTGTATGTCTGAGTCAAGAGGAATCATAAAATTAGTGTTGACAGAAATCCTTTAACTGAAGCATGGGCACAAGGAAAGAGACAGTGGTGAGAATCACGCTTCAAACGCTGTGCCTCCCAACCTCCTCCAGCCGAACATGATACGTAGAGTGAGATCTTGTGTTAATGACAATTATAACCCCAGTGTAACGATATCCGTCAAGATTAAGGGTAATTGAAATATGACGCGCGCATTGTGATAAATTACTAGACTTCAAGCCGGTTAGTCGTTATAGTGCACTTAGGGTTGAATGTCTTTGATTTTGCAATTCTTTACCTGTTTATCTATCACCAGGAATAACTGTAAAATATGTAGTAAGATGTTTCCTCAGTAACACAGTAACAACTTCTTCATCTTCTTCTTCTGAACTTTCTTTTAATCAGGTAAGGTGGACTTTATTTATCATATTTCTCCTTGTTTTGTGTACGATGAGTAATTGTTTTGATGGGTTCTGGTCGTTCCTATTGCTGGCCCAAGTTCGTATTTCACAACACGCCTACGCGTGTGATAATAATGCAAATAAACGTTCTTAGTGCGATATTTTGACGTGAAAGCGTCTATTATTTCGGTCCGAGGTATGAGTGGTAGTACGAAAACGACATTGGATAATTTTCAAACGCCGTGGTCAACATTTATATCAGAAGCTATACAGTCATCATATGAACTATATAATTATGCACGAGAAAAAATAACAATCACATCCATTGTTGACATTGTAGGTCAACGACTGAAAGACGTTTCGCCGATTTTAACGCCGTTTGGTTTTAGAAAGGACTTTAACTTTGGGATGACTGGACGAATTTTGGTGACCGAAGTGTCACTTGAAATTGAATTAAGAATAAATAATGTTTTTTGAGATTTCATAGGTTGCAGTATTGTGACGTTTGAAACAAGCGAAGGGAAATTGAATTTGACGACGAAATTTGAAACAAATTTTCGAATATTGACCTTCAAAACGCCCAGACGAAATTTATATAAGGGTACTTAGGAGGTATAAGGCATCGTTATGAATCGATTGGTGTGACTAAAAGCAATGCACTAGTATCCAGTAATCGGGAGATAGTAGGTTCGAGCCCCACTCTCGGCAGCCCTGAAAATGGTTTTCCGTGGTTTCCCATTTTCACACCAGGCAAATTCCGGGGCTGTACCTTAATTAAGGCCACGGCCGCTTCCTTCTAATTCCTAGGCCTTTCCTATCCCATCGTCGCCGGAAGACGTATCTGTGTCGGTGCGACGTAAAGCAAATAGCAGAAAGAAAAAGCAATGCATCTTGTTGTCGAGAGTATAAAGCAGCGTATGTCTTAAAGATGAATGTCGCAACGGACAGGATACGCACGGCGCGAGCTAGTGCAGTGTTTCTGAGACTATTATACTTTATATCGACTGAAGAAGGCCTCGTGAAGTACACGCAAGGTCAACTTGACGAAACGATTTTTGAGCCTAAATGTAACGCACAACGTTATCAGTAGTGCAGTGTTACGACTGTTCACAGTGCGTCCACTCTCGCTGTTTGAAATGTGCAGCCAGTCTGCGTGTTGAGATGAAAAAGAAATGGCGTATGGCTTTTAGTGCCGGGAGTGTCCGAAGACATGTTCGGCTCGCCAGGTGCAAGTCTTTCTATTTAACTCCTGTAAGCGACCTGCGCTTCGTGATGAGGATGAAATGATGATGAAGACGACACATACACCCAGCCCCCGTGCCAGATAAATTAACCAATGATGGTTAAAACTCCCGACCCTGCCGGGAATAGAACCCGGGACCTGTATGACCAATGGCAAGCACGCTAACAATTTAGCCCTGGGGCCGGACCGTTTTGAGATATTACACAGTTATTGGAACTGTGAGAAGGGAGTGTTTCAAACAAAGTTGCAACTCACTCTTTGAGAGAATAATACTGGCATTGAAATTATAGTCGGGAGAGCTGCATGGGTCAAGACCAGCAAAATTCATGTCCAACACATCACGAAACGAAAGTGGCTTGCGCTGTGGCACGTACCAACACACCTACGCTTAGCAAAGCATAGGATGATACTGTGGTGCACTCAGCGAATTATATACGGGATGTCTCGAACATGTTGGGAGTAATTGGGGAATGGATCCTACACACAAAACAACAACAAATATCCCGATGAACAAATCCCCTACGATCAATCGTTTACGAGCTAAGAATATTTTCGTTGCTAGCTAGAATAGGGGTAGAGTTCGTATTTAAGTCGGGGTTCAGGCGTGTCGTTATGGAAATTGCAGAATTTCTTTAGACAACGTTGCTATCGAATACACGCAATTGCTAGTGAGTTCAATCGTGTTCGACAATCAATGAGGCGGCGGGTTCAGGCGTGCATTCAGATGCAAGGTGGACAATTTGAGCATTTCTTGTGTAGAATTTAGTATCCCTACAGGTACATCAACATGTTGACAATTATTCGACGTAGAATGTGCCAAGGACTATTAGTAACACCGTTCAAAGGTGGAAATTCTATAACTTGTAAACGATCGACAGTAGGATATATGTTCACCGGGACTTCTTGTGTTGTCTTGTGGGGCCCTCACCACACCCTATTACTTCTAACTCGTTTGGAAATATCCTGTATACAATGGGAAACTTTAAAATAAAGAATAAATACCTTGTCTTGTAGTTTGATGGAATTTTTCTCGTTACGTGAGTACTCTCCCGAATATGACGTAAATACTTTTCACTGATAGAAAGGATAGACGTCAAGAGGTTGACCGTAATTTGTGGTTTTACCTGCTATGGTTTTTGCATGCACATTATTTTACTTTCCTATGCACAAAGGATTTTGTCAAAACGCTTGTGTCGGTTTGACCAGATTATTACTCCAGTAACTAATTCCGGTCTTGGTACTTAACGCGTCCAGGACAGTACGAGAGATGTTGGCATCTTAACACCAATGCAGCAGACGTATTACATACTTGGAATTGGTTTCATTGTAGTGTGTCACTAACACGACTGTGAAATTTACCACTACTTCCTGAAGGCAGATGTACGGGATTTTGCGAGGATTCCTGACGTGGAAGTAAGTGGGCAGTAGATGCAACGCTTTGATCAGTAGTTAGAATACAGTCACCTGTCACCCGATCACTGACATTGTCTTAGTTGATAAGCATTCATACCCAAATATATTTGTCCGTATTGAATACCATGTCAATATCAATTGCATTAACATGGATTTAAAACGTACCTCCATCTACAGTCAACAAAGAAAGAATGGGCTCAGGTCCACTTTCCTCAGAAACAAACGAACCTGTAAAATCCTCATTGTTGGTATCCACAGCCTTTGCATCTACGTAGGAGGCGAATTATATTTTGATAATAATTGTAAATCAGGTGAAATACAAAAGCGAGGAACATACACTATCATGCGCTTATTCTTGCTTTGAGTGACTATGCGAACTCCAGTGTTCTGGTCCTCAAAGATGTGAAGAGTATTATTCCGCCTAGTTATGAACCTTGTGACCTTACATGATGTTAATTTACAGTGTTAATTTACAGTGGCGTTGGAACTGGTACAGGAAATACTTGTAGGCTTTGAAATGGGGAAATTCCATCAAGACAGCTGCTTCTTTCACACATTTTTTGAACACCAGTGGTGAACTGCATGTCATATATCACGCGCACTCCGAAATTTGGTGTATATACTCTATACTCGCGAATTCGAACATTTCTTTGTTTTAACCCTCCCACTTCTCTCGAGTGTCTGTACCATGTGCCTCACTTTTTCTGGTGTTGTCATGAATTTTTGAGCAGCTCTTGTAATGGTTTTCTTGCAATATTGACGCCTTAATAAATACTTCGCATTGTATCTTCAGTTTTGTTTTCACATAACTGTTCGTGGATACTTTTCCATTTCACTCAGGGATTGGAGGTGTAATGTTTCATATGAACTGAAATCGGTGGTGACGTCTAGTTGTAGAGTCCTTGGCATACCACTGTATTCAGATAACGTGTCCGATTTTCCATTACTGTCACACCACAGTGTCTTTCATTCCCTCTTGACAACGCCACCCTGGACATATTGCTCCATTATGCTGCACAACTTCCGTGCATTGCGCTTGTCGATGCATATTGCAGGCGTGTTGTTTGCATTGTCATTCGCCATCACCTCTTTCACCAGTATACGAGGGTCAAATATTTTTCAAACGCGCAATAGTAATCACGTTATCCTCATATAGTACTTTTTAGCATGGAAACAAATCTAAGACCTGAATCAGTTTTCTGAAGCCACAGTCACTGATGTACACAAAACAGAATACTTGACCGACATATGCAGTATCACAAATTGACCTCCTGGACCTCCAGTAGTGTATGTTTATCACGTTAAAAATGTAACCATTGCATTCATAAGCCTTGTGTCAGGTGTTGCGCGTGATTATGAAATGCCGCGTTTCAAACCAGTTAATTTGTTCTCTTGCTTTTTCTACCCAGAAATTTTCATGAAGATTGTCATCGGAAGAACCGAAAGCTTCCCTTCTCGGTGCCATTAAGTGGTATCACGAAGAAACAACTGAGGAGCCGAATTACAAATCATGCTAAATCGAAACTTTAAAAAATTATGAAAGATGAAAGTCGTATTATTTATATTGTGTTTATTTACTTTTATTGAGTTGTTCTCCATAGGTACTAACTAAAATACATTCAGAAACTTTGGTATCAATTATTGCATATCTAAAAATACGATAAAGAATGGTTTAATTCCAGTCGCTTACTAAAACAAGTACTTCATTTTATATATTATCATAAAAACATGTTGGAAATGATGGAATGAGATATAAGTTGTGTATTTGTTACTTATACTTAAAACATATTTGTTACCTTTTTATTTCATGTTACTAACATATTATAATCCACAGTACTTATATTTCTCCGTCTGCACCACCTTATTTATTATTAACGTAACAATACTTATCTCTCACTTGTAATTTATATGCAGAGACATAATGTTTTTCTACTCATAGTCACTTCTGTGCCCTGATTCATTACCACCAACATCATTAGCTGGTTTTGATTTTAAAATCGTAGAACTTCCTGTCTTCGAAATGTACTGGTGTAAAAATAGGAAACCATGGAAAACCATGTTCAAGACCTTTCTCGAATGGTATTAGAAAACGTGGTGTGTTTGCGGTGTACATGCCTGGCAAGGCTGGCTTGAACGCCCATGCGGGGTTATTATTTTTTACAACTTGATTTACGTCGCACCGCCGTAGATAGGTCTTATGGAGGCGATGGGAGGGGAAAAGGCTAGGAGTGATAAGGAAGCACCCGTGACCTTAATTAAGATGCAGCCCCAGTATTCGCCTGGTATGAAAATGGGAAACCACGGAAAACCATCGTCAGGGTTGCCGACAGTGGGGTTCGAACTCACTATCTCTCGGAGGCATGCTCACAGCTTCACGCCCCCAACCGCACAGCCAACTCGCTTGGTGCGGAATTATTTGATAACATTGTGAGCTATGTGAGGAACGGCACAGAAAGGAACGTTATTGTAACGAATGATCTGAATTCACCAAATGAAAACTGGGAATGGAATGCGAGCGACAGAAAGCATGACCAATAGGTAGTTGAATATGGAGAGGATATCTGAATCAGAAAGTGACGGAACCAAATACAGGGAAGAATATTCTAGACGTGGTTCTAATAAAACCAGATGAGCTGTATAGAGAAACCGAAGTGATAGATAGTGTAAGTGATCATGAAGCCGTAATAAAAAAAGGAAAATTGTAAAAGTAGGACAATTAATCAAATACCGTATGGTTGATAAGTAAGGAACGGGACACATTTTAAAAGGCAGTTATGATCAATGGAAAATGTTACATAAAAATGTAAACAACTTATGGGATGGGTCTAAAGTAATTGTTGAGGAGTTTGAGAACATATATGTACCTTTAAAAGTGGTGGGTATTGGTAAGGACTTGCTATATTTCAACAGGGAAATAAAGAGTTAAGAAAAATGTGCAGATTAGAAAGAAATAGAGTTAGGAATTGTTGCAGGAGTAAGAAGAGGCTGAATAAATTTGAATTTAATGCCAAATCAGCTAAGGATAACACGGTGGCAAACATAACTAACAGATATATACATTTTAGGGTGCAGTGAAAGGATTTATATTGATACTTTAAGGCAGAAACAGGTCCCAGGAAGGACATTCCAGGGATCATCGATAATAATAATGTTATTTGGTTTACGGCACACTAATTAGATATTCGATTTTCGGAGACGCCGTTGTGCCGAAATTTTGTCCCGCAGGAGCAACTTTAAATGCAGGTAAATCTACCGAAACAAGGCTGGAGCATCTGAGCACCTTGGAGTACCCTCTGACTGAGTCAGGATCGTACTTGCCAACTTGGATTAATGAGCCCAGCGCTCTACCGTCTAAGCCACTCATTAATGAACAAGGGGAGTGTATATGGAAGAACTTAGGTAAGGCAGTTCGTGTTTAGGAAAAGTGTTTCCTTCGAGGCTCAACTTGTAGGATATTAGCAAGATATAGCAGATATTTCAAATCCAGGAGTGAAATGGACTGTATTGCTGTTGACATATCCAAGGATTTTGATATAATAGAACATGGGAGATTACTGACCAAAATGTGGGATATTTGACTAGGCTGTAGTGTGGATGAAGGGAGTAGGAGAGATATTAAATGAAATTGTACGTGATACTGTAACGATTAAATCGATTTCCCGAAGGATAGTAATATTGGACCTTTATGTTATCTTATATACAAATGATATGAGCAAAAACAGGAATCACATATAATGCCATTTTCGGATGATGTTATGAAGTATAGAGTAGTAAATAAGTTACAGATTTCTGAGAGACTACAAAAATACGTATTCAGTATTGCGATATGGAGAGCGATGGCGAACTGGTGCAAGTTCAGGTTGTAAGTTTCACCTAGAGGTCCTCTCTGTTTTAATTACTGTACTGATCGGGTGATAGTACCTCATGGGGATCACTATATGTATCTAGGTGTTAATATAAGGAATTATATTCATTGAGGTTGTGCCTGTTCACACCTCCGCGACAGCTTTCAAAATGGCGCCGAGAGAAGGTATGGCCAATTCAATCTAAAGGAAGCAAAGAATAGACACCAGTTGCGGTGACGTAGGAGGCCATACACGTCATGGAACGGTCGAGTATTGAGGGTGAAACCGACAGTGGACTGTCTACTGTATTGTTTTACGAAAAGAAAGTAGAAAACTTGATTGTTAAGAAATCTCCATCTTAATTTTTCTCAACGAAGAGTGAAGACGGAACTACCGACCGCGGTATAATTTTTAAGGAGAACAAAGTATCAGAAGCTATAATATAGGAAAAAGCGTCGGAAACGAGAAGAAAATAAGCCAAGTTATCAAAAAAATAATAAGCAGAGTTGATTAGAGATATTAAAAAGGAATCAGCTAAGTACCACGAGATACGCGTGGGTGGATACGGAGCGCAGTTGATCGAGACTCTACGAAAGGGGAAACCAAACCAGCATAAAAAAAGGGATCTCATACAAGAAGAGATACATCTCGAATTATTGAATCAGAATAGAAATTAGTTTCCCAAGATCTACAAGAAGCGGCCGACCGAGATACATTCACTGGAATCAACACCAACGAGGTTGAAGATATACGTCGGAGAGCTACAAAGGAAATAATAAATTTAAGAATTACGGACGTCAAAAAGAATTATACAATGGCTGTTCACCGCACTATAATCCTTAATTTAGTGGCTGATAAGAAGACTATGAGGATGATGTGCTAAATATACATGATGGGCCAAGCTGGGGACCAGTACATCTTGCTATACGACCGAGCCATGAAGAGGAAGGCGACGGGAAGCCATACGACCGAGCCATGATGAGGAAGGCGACGGGAAACCATACGACCGAGCCATGATGAGGAAGGCGACGGGAAACCGACAGCTATCCCGTGATGAGGAAGCAGATGATGTTCCAGATGTCCAACCCATGAGCTAACAGCAGACCCAACTACATCTATTTGGGAGCAGAACAGCTGGACCAGGACCAACCATGAGCGAGCTAAGTCATTTACAATATTTAATCGCATAATTTTTGGTTTGCCTACACATGTGCCTTAGGCATGTGTCGATGGGCTAAATATAAACCGATATATAAGAAATGCAAGTGAATGTTACCAATGAAGTGTGAGATATTTAAGTCCGTACTTACGTGATCTAGCAACATAGCATAAGATTCTAATGTGTTGGATATTCGTCATCGTATATCGGTCAAAATACACGTATGTTGCGTGAGGTTTGAAAAAGAATTATGTGAAAACAGCTGATAGTAATGACATACTGGCAGATTGCAGAGATTCCGTATTGGTAATGCTACAAGTCGACGTCACGATTGGTTGCGCGCGGTGTAAAATAAACATATAGAATCACGCATTATTTTTATTCGCAATAAGGGCATTGAACTCAATCATAGGTTATGAGGTATAGCAACTTTAAAATGTTGTTTTAAGAAACATAGTGTGGTACTTTGACATGGTTAAGTATTTGGGAACGCGACGAGTTAATATTGAGGCTACGATGTTAAGATATTATATGGATGTTGAAGTAAGGTTGAAATTGTGCTAGCTTGAGGAAAAGTATGAGTTATATAGTGATATGTGAAGTTTTATACGCAATACGTAAGGGCCATTGAGTGCCTGCAGTTTAAAATATGCCACACTACATTCTTTAGATTTGTATACGTGAGATTGCCCACACCGCTGGAGTAACATAAGCCAAGGTATGAACAGAATTTACTATTATAGAATTATGCTTGTGACGGGATCGTATGTCAACTTTAGATGTGTTGTAATGAATATAGGAATACAACGATACGTTTTATAGCTGTATTTGACCGAAGGCATTCACGACACCGATAAATATGATATTATGCTTCTGAATACTGCGACATAGCGCTTGCATTGCAACTGCGTATGAATAAAATAGCTTGCATTGAAGTAGAATGTTATGGAATATAACGAAGGAAAGGGACATTGAGCCTAAAAGACATGTGTATGACAGCCAAAAATTATGTTGAAGTTAGTTAGACAGCTGAATAGATTAACATATTCTCTGCTTGAACTTGCATTTTCTCAACGAACTACAGCTAGGGAAATGTCAGAGTAGGAGCCTAATTTGACAGGCACTAGGAACAAATGCCTTAGTTCGTAAATAGTATCCATGCACAACGAGAACGTGGCAATGAAGCATGAGTTCGGATTTATTAATACAAATTTATTAATACAAATTTATTAATACGAATTTATTGATACATATTTATTCATACGGATTTATTCACTTACTTATATGTTTACTTATATGGATTTTCTTACTAGTGAATCGTCATTTACTGAGTATCAGCTACAATTTACTGGAATATTCCCAACGCTCAACTCTAATATGATTGGCAATTAAATATCTGGGATATAAAGTTCAGCCCAGCAATTTAAAGATATGATTTGGTTCAATTACTAGTTTGAGTTTATTAGTGGACTTTATAGACATTTCAGCGTAACCGTGTGTTTAATTCAGACTTGTTTAATTAATCTTAAAGAAAATGAGCTTTTATAACAACTTGATTATGTTGGTGTTATATCAATGATTAACTTCAGTATGGACCTTAGATGTCCAGTGATCGATTGTAAATATGTACATACGCAAATTTTATTTCACGAAGGAACTGATCTAGATATTTTAAGACTATATATTATTTCTTTTCTACGAGCCAGCGCTGACTCGTAATCCACATTTGTAATATGAAACGTCAAGTAATGCCTTGCATTCCAGTTTAATAGTCCAAATATTTAATCAATAAATATCTTGTTTATTTTCTACAACATTATGTATCATGAGTTCTTTCATTGTAGCCTAGTTCGTAAGTTAGTTGCTTAGCTAAGAGAATTTTTTGATTAAGTAAGTACTCCATTAGCCATGACCAGTTCTCACGTGGTTGAAACTCTGATTTAAAAAAGATTGTTGACGGTCGTTATATTGTGTCATGAATTTCTATAGGCGTCACCCGTGAGTCGTTAATCTCTTTGTACTCACGTTAAGCGTATCTTGAAGTAGGATTACATGTCTTACTTGGCCTTTGAAAACCCTGAGGTATCCGCTGAGCGACCCCATTTCATCTGATTAGGCAGCCCAACAACGAGTTAGAAATGGAGGTATCGGGTAAAGAATGTTAACGTTCGAATTGACGCACGACGTTACAAGGTTATGGTTATGAATGTATTTAGCGGTTTTAGTAAGAATATAATGGGGAGTGCGTGTAAGTCTCTGTAAAGATCCCAATTAGGGTATGGTTCCACTGCAAGGGACCCATACCAGTATTACTTCATACAAGAACTGTAAGAACTCCAAAGGAATGCAGCATGATTTGTTCTGGGTTATTTACGATAAAGGAGCTTTGTTACGAAAATGTTGCATACGTTTGACTGGGAAGACTTAGGAATAAGGAGAACGAATGCTCGACTAATTGGTATTTTAAAATCTATCAGTGGAAAAATGACAAGGGATGTTATTACATTAGTAATCGAATGTTTGATTGGATCTTTTAACACGTTGAGTGCCATGCGACCCCATATGGGTACGTGAGAGTAGTCAAGTTTTTGAACTTCACGTCCCCATATGGGGTCGTACGTTCGCTCTAAATCGAGGACGGTGCGAACCCATTTGGGTACGCAGTAAGTATGTGTTTCGAAGATGTATAAAGTCTCTTCGTGCCATCTGCTGGTCGTCTATTTATGTACATGCGTAGTCCACCTTCCATTCCTCAATTCCTGTTTTGGCGCGACCCCTTATGGATACAAAAAGAGTGCTTTGTAGGGTGACAAAGTGATTGTCTATACCGCGCACGAATTTTTTATGTAAGTGTGCAGTGCTCAGAGTTTCCTTTTCTTTTTTTAAGTCATTACGAGTAAATCGAGCAGTAAAAGACTTAGTGCAGATAGTCTGGACGATATATCGAACAAGTCGAACAATGGTGATGTAGACGAAGTATATAGTTACAGTGATTTTGAAGCCAGTATAGAGCAAATAGCGATCTCGCATGTTCATCCACATTGATGAATTACAGTCTTCAGCATACACAACTTCACTGTACTCCGGGTTTCCAAGCTAGCTGTTGCAACAATTATGACTGTATTCAACGTTATATTCACTGGTTTCCCATGTTGCACAATCATCACTGCTAGGTTATCTTACTCAAATTAAAAGTTATACAAAATTATATACGGTACTACTAATTCTTCTTACAATATTGTTCTGTTACATCCTAATTTACGAAATTCACATGATTTTCACTACATTATGTAACTACATTTTATACGAAAATTTCCTAACCTAAAATCGGAAGATCGTCATTTACAAATATTTCCTGACCTAAAATCGGGGATGGTACATTTTTACGGCGCCAGTATGAATAAGCTAACATATCTATCAAAATCAACAGCATATAACGCGTCCCTGCAAAGGAAAATGCAAGTATGACCGAGCGTCGGGACAGTAACTACTGTATTAGTACGACCCCATATGGGGGCGCGTGTACGTGTACAGTTCGTAATGACCAATACGACCCCATATGGGGTCGCATTATTTTACCTAATATACATAATAAGTTAACGTAATATATCATAAATACATCTTAATTTCAACGATCATTTGCTTGGTTAAGCCTGTGAACGTTTTGGCACCAGGGAGTAACTCGATGTTATTAGCTCACGGCACTAGACGGCAAGCCTATTAAATTCGGTCTGGCACTCAACGTGTTAAAAGTACGAAAGATCATATGAAGATAAATTTGGTTTTCATCTGGACAAATTGGGCAAATATTCATTTATAGGACGATGAGTAAGGATTTGGAAAAATTTATTCAGGGACATTTTTTAATAATATCCAAGTTTTTAAAACTAATCAGAAAATTGTTGGCAACCTGGTTGACAGTTCTGATTGATATTGATGATGATGATGATGATGATGACTGCATGGCACTTCATCGTTGTTGCACTCAACATACTAATGCATCGGTAGGAATAGCGACCCGAACCAAGGCTGCTCCTTTATTTTCTACTACTAATTACCAAATCAGCGCAGCAGCCCGATAGAACATTTTAAAAACTTCTTTACGTCTATAGTTCCGAAAACGTATTTGGGCCATTGAGCATTGCAAAGCATGAAAGCTTTTAAATCGATGCAGTTTATAGGCAACACGCGTGACACCAGTGTTCAATAACTCGATGTAAAGAAGAATGACACATTCATTTAACAAGAAAGTGTCTGACCTCAGCACGAGGTTCTACCATCTCGAGGAACTAAAATCACCGTGCCACGCGGCTAAAAGTTAGTTTAGTTCTGCGCTCTGGCAAGCCATCATGTCGTGCATTATGTCGTTTGATTCCTTTAAATGAGTTTTACAGGTATTCGGTGGAAACAAATCACATAGCGAATATTTGAGAAAGTAATGGAGCGAAAAAGTGTGCAAAATGTCATGACATATGTACATGTAAAATGAATGGATTAAAAATGATCAAAATCACATTCGAAATAGAGTGGCTTTTAAGAATTCCAAAAAGTTCTAAATTACTAATTCGTCAAGAGGTTCATCGGGAGCGTGTTAAAAATAAGGTGGTCTAGAGTCAGCAGGAGAGTTTCGTTTAACTCCAGTTCAGCTCTTGTGGGTGGGGGCGGTAGAATAACCCCCACGGTATCCCCTGCCTGTCGTAATAGGTGACTAAAAGGGCCGAAGGGGTTCTGGATTTCGGAGCGTGGGTTGGCGACCACGTGGCCCTCAGCCGAGTCGTGGCATTGCTTCCACTCTCTTGTGCCAGGCTCCTCACTTTCATCTCCTCTATCCGAGCTCCATTGGTCAATTTTTGTTCTTTTCAGACCTCGACGGTATTACGTCTGGAGGCCTATTGAGTTTTTCATTTTCATGCCCTTCGTGGCCCTTGTCTCCCTTTGGCCGATACGTTCATGTTTCGAAGTGTCAGACTCCTTCCATTTTTCTTTCTGATCAGTGTTATATAGAGCATGGCTGCCTATTTGTACTTCCTCTTAAAATAATCAGCCCCACCAACTCCAATTCTAGCTGACTACATATACTGTCTCTGCAGCGGAAAAATGCAATTATTCAAATATTCTAATTATACATGCTAACTATATCCTTCATGTCAACAATTATACTGTCGTGGCCCCGACATCGCTCCTTTAGAATTCCATTTCGATAATAGCATACAATAAAGAAATAAATTGACCGAAAAGTGGAGCTGTCTAAATCATGAACGCCCGTTCAAGTGTTGTCAATGGAACGTTCCCGTTTACTTCAACTAGTTAAGAGCACCCACGTATACATGCTAACATTTATAGTCCACTAGCATTATTCATTGCACGGTGGAATTATATTTTATGTTTGTAAGATGACAGGTGATCTACACACATAGAGATCGAGAGAGGCAAAACACCTACCGCCCCCTCTATCTCAGACCGAGAACGTAAAAAACCTGTGAAATACCCATTTCTTATTTGCTCACTGTATGACATTGGTACCTTATTTAACTACCCATTTTATTCTCTTTCAGGCGAATAGTTCACATTGGGAAGGTATAATGGAACGACTTTGATTTAGAGGATTGTAAAAAAGAATAGTTTATTCACAGACTTTTCTAGAAAGAGAGATGAAAGTCACCAAAGTCCAAAATGAATATGTGTGTTTATATGTATTCTGATAAAAACATCATCAGAATTATTATTATTATCACCAGTATCAACCAATCAATATGGTGATTTTCATTTTAATTTAGAAACATTATAAACCATATAAATACGTGAAGACTCCGGTATTAACTGTATGAGGTACTTAAGCTTCTCTCGAAAGGCAATGTGCTCTGGCAACATAACATTTTCAAATAGGAGCACAATGATGAGTTGATAAACCAAATACGCGTTGATATATGTAGTAATCTCATGAGAAACATCTACGAATATCAGTAAGGTAACAGGATAAGGGTCTCTTGACATCGGAGATCGGGACTAAGAGCATGTAGTGGATGGCCGATTTTCTTTAACATAAAGAATTGTGGTCCCTGCAGCACTTTAATTTCTTTTCCGTTCATCCGTCCTTTAATTCATTTCTTCCTTTTCCGCTTTGAAATGTTTGCCAAGGTTTTTCTTCTTTACTCTTTCTCTTTTATTTTTGTTATATTTTTTTCGTAGTCTTGTAAGTGGCCTGGCAGTGAGCTGCGGGTGGATCGCTGCGAAATGGGTGGTCTAACTAAAGGGGAAACAGGTGAGAGCTAAAGGAGATCTCTTAGGAATGTTTGATTTAGACACGTATCTATCAGGCGCGCTTATTAAAATCATTTTGCTTTTTCCATATATTAGTGTTCACTCATTATTTCCATTGCAACTATCTCACGTGGTGACATTGCGTGAAATTAGTGTTGCTTATTGAATTATTTGACATCTATCATGAATACATCGTAGACAGGGTATGCAGAAACATTTCCGCAATTGTATTTAATCGGAAGTATTCTGATTTGTTTACTCAATTAATTACAGATTTATAGCATTACAAATACCACAATTATACCGACATGTACACGTCTGTTTCAGACATGAAATACGGAATTTTTATGGCCAGACGTATGGCGCGTAGATTTGTATCTCCTACTAACTCAAAGGATCTGGGTTCGAGTCACTACTCGTTCAAACACTTACGTTCTGAGATAAATGCTTCAGCAGTGTTCAAGTCAATTTTATGAGGCCAAATGATCAGCTTTCTGATTCGAGAGGCGGTGATCCTGGTCAAGAAGCGTTAGGAATACAGCTGAGTATACTGTCAAGCTAAGCACAAGGCACTCGGTTATCAACTGACTGGCCATTAGTACTTCTGGATGTCAAGGCTCTCGATGAGGTGCATATGCCACGGGGGTTTACGCTATTATAATAACTCCTAAGGAAAATGACCCGAAAACAGCAAAAACTGAAAATGTAGTTCTCTCTCCTTCTATGCATGTTATGCACAGTATTCAACATCGTTCATGTTATTTAGAATAAAACCAGTACCAGGTAACTTAAATTTGGGTTTGCAAACCCGAGCACCTCCTACGGTAGAAGCAGTGATCTTCTGAGCACATGCTGGCGGGTGCAATACCAGCTCAGTCCGATGGTATTTGAAGGTGCTCAGATTTCTCAGGCACGAGTCGGTAGATTTATTAGGACGTTAAAAGATTCCTGGAGGGTGAAATTCTGGTACCGCGGTGTTCCAAAAAGGCATAAATGTAGTTATAAAGACAAAACTTCAATAAAAATATTACAAGAAATTGTATTTTTATAACTTATCTTGTTATTGCAGTAACCTCATCATTTACATTTGCTTATTCATTCACTATCGAAATATTTATGAATGCGATTATCAAATATTTGTAGAATACATACATACATACATACATACATACATACATACATACATACATACATACACACACACATACATACATACATACATACATACATACATACATACATACATACATACATACATACATACATACATACATACATACATACATACATACATACATACATACATACATACATACATACATACATACATACATACATACACACACACATACATACATACATACATACATACATACATACATACATACATACATACATACATACATACATACATACATACATACATACATACATACATACATACATACATACATACATACATACATACATACATACATACATACATACATACATACATACATACATACATACATACATACATACATACATACATACATACATACATACATACATACATACATACATACATACATACATACATACATACATACATACATACATACATACATACATACATACATACATACATACATACATACATACATACATACATACATACATACATACATACATACATACATACATACATACATACATACATACATACATACATACATACATACATACATACATACATACATACATACATACATACATACATACATACATACATACATACATACATACATACATACATACATACATACATACATACATACATACATACATACATACATACATACATACATACATACATACATACATACATACATACATACATACATACATACATACATACATACATACATACATACATACATACATACATACATACATACATACATACATACATACATACATATTTCCATTAGAGACTGTTATGCTCTTCAGCGTTCAGTCTGCAAGCATCTATGTATTTACCGAACGCCACCTCAATTCTCTATTTGTGTCCCGTTCTGTGGCCCAGTTTATTTCTATACCTCTCATCTTTAAATCATTAGAAATACACATTAAAGTAAACATCATCGTTTTGGTCTCTCTCTACTTATCTTACTCCCCATTATTCTCCTAGCTAAACTACCTTCCATCATTCGCCTCACTTGACCTCACCACCGAAGGGTACAGCTTCATAAATCGAGTTCATTTCTAACTCAGCCTTTATATCCTGATTCAGAGTGCCCTCTTGCCATTGTGCCCACCGAATTGTACCAGCGATAATTCTCCCTACTTTCAATTTTTTGGTATTTGCTTTACGTCGCACCGACATAAAGAGGTCGTTTGGCGACGATGGGATAGGAATAGGAAGGAAGTGGCCGTGGCTTTAATTAAGGTACAGCCCCAGCATTTTCCTGGTGTGAAAATGGAAAACCACGCAAAAACTATCTTCAGGTCTGCCGACAGTGGGGTTCGAACCCACTATCTCCCGGATGTAAGCTCACAGCTGCGCGACCCTAACCGCACGGCCAACTCGCCCGGTGCTTTCATATTTGTTACTTCTAATTTACGAATAAGATACCCTAAGTCGATCCTGCCTTAACTTCCGTAAAGTATACAATTTCTATAAACAGACCGATGTAAAGATAGTTTCGTACCGGAGCTGACTTCTTTCCTTCAGAATACTGTTCATCGCAAGTGTGAGTTCAATGTAATAGCTTTGCTGCACCTTGATTCAGTCTCATTTACCATCCTAGGAGATTACGCATCTCATATAAATGTTCCAGCTTGTATCCCCAACCCGACATTCAGTTTTCTTGACAACTCTTTAGATTTGGGAAGGCCAGTTTTCATATCATGCTCATTGCATTTATTTTCACGTTTCAGTATATTAAACTGTAGGCTTTCAGCACAGTCAAGTCGTCGGCGTAGGCCAAATTGCTTACTATATTTCCGCCTAAACCTGCGGCCACTGAACTAGACGAGTGAGGGAAACTGCGCTGTTGTCAGATATGGGAACGGCCAAGCGACAGATCGTCGAGAGTCGCTTACCTCTGAGCACGGATCGGCAACGCTGACTGTGCAGTGCTGTCTAGTGGAGGCCGGTCCGGTCAAGCTCCACGTATTCTTTAAATTAGTTCTCTTTGCTACATTGTGCAGTACAGTATATAATCATGTACTTACAGTCATGTCGTAAACCATAAACAATTAAATAAACACATACTAGCAAAAAGAGACCCGTAAACACTTTCCGTTCCTATTAGCTTGCATATCTTACCATCACAAGTTGGTATCCTCGAGTTATATTTCCTACTCTCATATTGAAATCTTCCATTAGTAGCCTACTATCTTATCCTTCCTGTTGACCCTGACTACAATGTCACTCAGTGCTTCATAAAACTTGTTAACTTCATCCACCCCTGTATCCCTATGGTGGCTTTAATTAAGGTACAGACCCACCATTTACCCTACCGAGCTCGATAGCTGCAGTCGCTTAAGTGCGGCCAGTATCCAGTATTCGGGAGATAGTAGGTTCGAACCCTACTGTCGGCAGCCCTGAAAATGGTTTTCCGTGGTTTCCCATTTTCACACCAGGCAAATGCTGGGGCTGTACCTTAATTAAGGCCACAGCCACTTCCTTCCCACTCCTAGCCCCTTCCTGTCCCATCGTCGCCATAAGACCTATCTGTGTTGGTGCGACGTAAAGCAACTAGAAACAAAAACATTTACCCGGTGTGAAAATTGATAACCACGGAAGCACATCATTAGGGAGGCCAACAGTGGGATTCAAACCCACTATCTCCCGGATGCAAGCTCACAGTTGTGCGCCCCTAACCGCACGGTCAACTCGCCAATTCTCGTATAATTCTTCCAACATCCACAAATACTTAAACCCTTCGGTAATTTATTTGCCTAAAACAATGTTGCTAGCAATAGTCTCCCTGATGAACTTTCCTAACCCACACTCTGCTCTTCCCTTCTTAACACCTGTTAAGAACACTTCATAATCTCCATCCTCGTTATCTTCCTTCACCAGAATATCATTAACTCCTAACACATCCAGTCGCATCTTCTTTGCTGACTCTGCTAGTTCTACTATTTGTTTACAAAATCCCCATCAAATTGGAGTGGGACTCCGTTAATCGCATCGGTCCGAGCCTTGCTTAAAATGTTCTGAACGTGATACGTAAAAATTATGTGAACCAAGAAGCTACCCTACCTACACATAATCCCCGTGATAATCCCTCCTCTAACGGATTAGGGACCACCCGTGGATTGTGCAGTCCTAGCCACCTTAGCACAACGTGAGTCATGACTCAGGATATGTCCGAGGTTCCTACTCCCATTCCATTATACTGGTATGCCGACTTTCAGACCACTTACTAGGCCACTCAGCCATTGCCAATGTTTCACGATCTAGGTCGTGACTCCAGGAACCCTCACCATGAACCACCTGTGAAATTTTTAAGTACTTTGTGAATCACGAATAAAAATATTACATATCAGTGATCTTAGTAAATACGAAACAATATATAAATAAACAAAAAATATAATTTTGTATTTTTTTAATTAAATGTATCGAAGCTGTTTCGGTAAGTGGTGTTATAAAAGGAATTTGTGTTTCTAACTCTAACACATTCAATCTTTTCAGGTTGTCTTAAGAGAATACGACGAAGAAGTTGGGGTGCCATTTTCGCCTTTTAATGAGATATTCCATAACACGTTACGGCAGTTTCAGAACATCTGGAGACGAAGAAGTTTACCTCCTTGATCTGCCATATCGACCGCAAGCTAGCTCAAACTTTTGATGACAGGACCTGGCATCAGCTGTCCAAGAACAAGTTTCAAGTGAGGCCTCATCCGACTTTACCAAAAGTCTTTAAGCCGTGACTTGGAACAGCACTAAGAGATTTTCAAGATGGCTTTCATCTGCTGGTTCACTTTTTAGTAACAATATTATCATCTTTGTTTTTTCCAAGCTCCATCCACAACGAAGTTGCTAAATCTTATCTCGAACAGACTGCGCCGTACAAAATTACAGTTTAGATAGAATGTATTCCACTGTCGCCAGTCTCAAGCTAGCCAAGAAATGGTTTAAGAAATCTTGTGATAGCTAATACTTGACTTTTTATGTAATACCTAATATATATATGTCTCTACTACCCTCGACTCTTACTCTCACATTAGACTAAAAGCACACTACACGATGTGCAAACATACCTTAAGAATGTCTGAGAGACTACAAAGAAGCTAATAACAAGAAAGAATACATATTACAAGGACTGGTCACGCCTCCCAGCCACATATGAACATGCATTTCATCAGGACAATTACCGTTGTGTTCATATTCGTATGCGAGTGTTTGGATGAAAATGAAGCTTATACAATATACTGTAGAATTGCGTAAATGCGTCATGCAAACATACATTCCTTCAGTACGCTACTTCACTTAACCATAGAAAAATGAATAGAACGAAAACTGTTCTGATAGACTGCATATTCACATGTGACTGGGAGGCGTGGTCTGTCTTAAAGAACATCACGAATAGGAAGAGCATTGTCAGAGATGTGGAATTGTTCCTTAAGCGACGATGTGGATAATTATATTTTAATATTTTTCATTTGATCAGCGTAGTTTAGTATGATATTTATGGAGTATAACAAATAATACTACTGCATATATATTGCATAATGTCTGTAGTGCCACTTCCCTGTCATGAAATGATAATTTAATGGACTCAAAATGGACGCAATTGATAAGATCTAAGTTAAATATGATGCACAAACTCAGTCATCTATATCAACGGGATACCATATATTACGAGATCGAAGTATAAAAGATCAAGGCGGCAGTGGCTGAGACTAAAATATAATTCATAATTGTTAGGGCACTACCATAGAAAACAGAAAAATTGAAGGAGCAAGCTTGAGAAATTGTCGTGTTGATCTGGAGATACATAACACATACAATATTTCAAAACTTAGAAAGAAATTAATTTAAGGAAGAAGATCGGCAGAATATATATACTTATTGGAGAACGCATAATTACAGAAACCGTAAATAAATCTGCGACACACGAAGAAAATTTGAAAGAAGTGCATACATTGGATAATCTCGACGGCAAGGGATAACCATTGACACGATTATAAGGAAGAAAATCTCGATGATACGGAGGAATAGCTAAAATAACCCACAAAATAACAACTTTAATACAGATATCTGGGACAAGGGTAGACATCTTGGTAGTCTACAAACGCTATTAAGAACACAGTTTAAACGACGGAATTCACAATGAAGCTAGAATGTTATAAGGGTATGAATTCCGTATTATGACGCAACTAACTTCCTATATGTTTATTTATATTATATTTGAGCAATACATGGCTCTCATGACGCTCTAAGAAGACGATGGCGAGATGTCCGGAGGAGGCTGAACTGAGGTGACGGCAAAGGATCCCAGAGCATCCTGATGACAGCGAGAGGATGTAATTGCCGAGCCCGAACCACAGATGTCCTGGAGCATCTAACTCAATCCCGGTGGTGCTGACGGAAAAAGATGTATTATTTCTTAGCGCAGTAAGTTAGATAAATCTTGCAAATTGTAATACAATAATTATATTTGATGGTGAATAGATGGTTAGACGTTGTGATCTTCAAATTAGCTTAGATATGTTAAATTCTTGCGAATTAACATTATATTTACGTAAGAATACCGGGATAATAGGTAGTCATCTGATTAACTTAACGAATTCTTGACTAGGAAATGTGAAGTGAACAATACGTAAGTGCCATTGCAGTGATATTTAAGCATGTGAAGAGGTTATTATACATGAATTATGAGATCCATATCGGTAGAATAGTTAAGGTTATAAGTGAGTGATGGTTAATATCTTGTAGTATGAAGATTAAGCAGTGCCATATATATCATCAGAACAGAATTATATGGGGATATGAGAGTAATATAAAATGGTAATGAGATTAATTGAGAAATGGATTAATCAATTGAATGAATTATAGTTAGAGGACTCTAAGCGTCAAATTAAGGTATAGTTAAGAATTATTTGGAAGGGAAAGAAGAGAGATTATATTAACATATGAAGAAAATGATGTTAGAATATTAAATGAATATGAGGAAGGATAAATAAATGTGATATGTATTGTTTCGTCGGTAAGGAAGGAAATTATTAAGTGTAAAGATAAAGAGAAGAGTATTGACGCAATCCGGAATCAGTAAGATACTTGATACCATGATGTATAAGTGTTGACAGCTATTCCTTGTCCAACAAGAACGAAGACATCATGGTGAAGCTTATAATAAGTTATGGCGCTAGTAAATAATTGAAATAATTAATTATAGGGAAAGTTATGTAGGATATTGATTGAAATTAACCTATAGCTCTACCGTAATATTGAGTATTCCTTGAAGAAATACATGACGCTCACTGAACCCTTTGCACAAATATTATCATTTCTTCATATATAATTCCAGTAGATAAAATAAATGATAGAGTCATGAATAAGGGATAATTTCCGAGCCCGAACTACAGATGTCCTGGAGCCTCTAATTCAATCCCGGTGGAGCTGACGGAAAAAATTGCGTTATTTCTTAGCGCAGTAAGTTAGATAAATCTTGCAAATTGTAATACACCTAGTTTAGAAAATGACATTAGGTAATGTGTTGGAATTCAATCAGTTATCTGACAACATGTCTTATCAGACACATTTACGTAGTTAAACTAATTTGTAAGATTAATAAGATGAATGATATATTTCAGCTGACAAGTGATGCTAGATATTAATGTAGATATTAGCGCATATTATGGTTAACTTGGTACTTATCTTTTTCGTGATGCATCCCAAAGCACAATCCCAGAATAAAGAAAATCTAATGCTCATCATAAATAACTAAATAAATAAATAGATAAAAGATTTTAAGAAGTTTAAAAGACGACGCTGAGATATAATATTTACAGAGACGATTTGTAAATAATTTGTAGATAATTAATGATGAGAAGATGATATGTGATTTCATTTCAATAATTTGAGATTTACATAATTTTTTATTTTTATTTTTGTGCATGGTTATTATTACAACTCAATGAATGATCCTAAGCACTACAATGAAACATAATTAATGAATTTTTAAATGAGGTGTTAATTTTCTTTTAACTATATTTCCTTTCTCTCAGTTTTCTCAGAATTTGAATAAACAGTTGTGATAAAGATATATTTTTATTTATATACTCTAACATAAGCATTATATGTGTAGATATTTATTTCTTAATTCATGGTAGATTAGGAAATGTCTCTCAGTATAATTGATAATTGGTACGATGGAGACGTCCATTAGCGTCTGCAGCGGATGACTTATGGGTAAGATGGAAAGCTTTCGCAACTTTCACGGATCCATGTTAAAAAGGAAACTTTGGAAGGCAATCAACCCTGAGTCTGCTAGTCTGGATTTCTTCGCGACCCGCCCTGGACGCAAAAACGGCGCACTGTAGATATATATGAAGGAACATCTCCCTGTCTGCCTTCGTAAACCACTGGGCGGAGTGTCACAACATTTTGAGCGAACATTCTTACGAGGGAAGTACCCCAGATCGAACGGCTAAAACCGACTGGAAGTGCGCTTAACATACGAAGATATGTCTGTTATACTACCCATCAAGGGCATTTATCTGTAAAACCCCGCATTAATGTACAATCAGTTTGGAAGATACGGCGTACAAAGGTTGCAGAAACACAATTCGCAGCAGAAACTACAGTGCAACAGGCACTTCGGACCTTTATAGTAACAAGACACAGATCTGATGCAGTATCATCTGGCATAAGGTTGAACACGTGCTTGCAGCAAGAACTCTTAACAAATGCAGTACCGTATTGACATAGTCATCTTTCCCACAATATAAGATAATGTGTTGTCCTTTATTCGACGTCGAAATGTAAATGTGGAGTTTCAATGAAGTGATTAAAACACAGCGGAATGGAACAGTATGCACACTTAACGAGGGCAACATGTAGACATACTATATTATTTACAATGTTCACGCATTGCAATGGTCCAAACTCAAATGCCACGGTGATCACATTATCAAACGAAGCAACAGGAACATCCGCATCATAACCTGCTCTTTGCCATGCGTATGTTAACACAGGTCTGCATCTCAGTGCAGATGGTTGTAGATGGCGGAGTGAAGGCGGATGATGAAGTATCGATCATGTAACGTGGCCTTCGTGGTATCTATTGGCAAACGTACAAAATCAACATGACGTCTGACATAGAGATTGTATTGCCTAAAAATTACACTGACTGACAGAGCAAATGCAACACCAAGAAGGAGTAGTTCGAAAGGGATGAAAGTTGGGGAAATACAGAGACGGCACGGACGAATAATTGATGTTTATTTCAAACCGATATGCAGGTTACACAATGCGCACGGCATCGACTCAGTAGGATGTAGGACCACCGCGAGCGGCGATGCGTGCAGAAACACGTCGAGGTGCAGAGTCAATAAGAGTGCGGATGGTGTCCTGAGGGATGGTTCTCCATTCTCTGGCAACCATTTGCCACAGTTAGTCGTCCGTACGAGGCTGGGGCAGAGTTTGCAAACGGCGTCCAATGAGATCCCACACGTGTTCGATTGGTGAGAGATCCGGAGAGTACGCTGGCCACGGAAGCATCTGTACACTTCGTAGAGCCTGTTGAGGGATGCGAGCAGTGTGTGGGCGGGCATTATCCTGCTGAAACAGAGCATTGGGCAGCCCCTGAAGGTACGGGAGTGCCACCGGCCGCAGCACATGCTGCACGTAGCGGTGGGCATTTAACGTGCCTTGAATACGCACTAGAGGTGACGTGGAATCATACGCAATAGCGCCCCAAACCATGATGCCGCGTTGTCTAGCGGTAGGGCGCTCCACAGTTACTGCCGGATTTGACCTTTCTCCACGCCGACGCCACACTCGTCTGCGGTGACTATGTGACTATCACTGACAGAACAGAAGCGTGACTCATCGGAGAACACGACGTTCCGCCATTCCCTCATCCAAGTCGCTCTAGCCCGGCACCATGCCAGGCGTGCACGTCTATGCTGTGGAGTCAATGGTAGTCTTCTGAGCGGACGCCGGGTGTGCAGGCCTCCTTCAACCAATCGACGGGA
Organism: Anabrus simplex; assembly: GCF_040414725.1. Classification (NCBI taxonomy): domain Eukaryota; kingdom Metazoa; phylum Arthropoda; class Insecta; order Orthoptera; family Tettigoniidae; genus Anabrus; species Anabrus simplex. The sequence goes on from NC_090265.1 coordinate 1,401,316,143, forward strand.
AATTGTTGTGGTCGATATTGGAACAGCCAGGGTGTCTTGCACATGCTGAAGAATGGCGGATGACGTGGCGTGCGGGGCTGCCACCGCTTGGCGGCGGATGCGCCGATCCTCGCGTGCTGACGTCACTCGGGCTGCGCCTGGACCCCTCGCACGTGCCACATGTCCCTGCGCCAACCATCTTCGCCACAGGCCCTGCACCGTGGACACATCCCTATGGGTATCGGCTGCGATTTGACGAAGCGACCAACCTGCCCTTCTCAGCCCGATCACCATACCCCTCGTAAAATCGTCGGTCTGCTGGAAATGCCTCCGTTGACGGCGGCCTGGCATTCTTAGCTATACACGTGTCCTGTGGCACACGACAACACGTTCTACAATGACTGTCGCCTGAGAAATCAAGGTACGAAGTGGCCATTCGCCAACGCCGTGTCCCATTTATCGTTCGCTCCTTGCGCAGCACAGCGGCGCATTTCACATCATGAGCATACCTCAGTGACGTCAGTCTACCCTGCAATTGGCATAAAGTTCTGACCACTCCTTCTTGGTGTTGCATTTGCTCTGTCAGTCAGTGTATATACATCCAGACGTTGAAAATATTGGTTGTCTTTGATGGCAATATCTTTAATATATTTATTTGAAAAACATTCTTCAATGACGCTGTAGTCTTTGTGTCCTGACCAGGAATCGCAAAGTAATAGACCTCTTTCACCAACATGTTCAGTGAGGACCGAATTAAAGAAGCTCTTCATATGTGCTTTAGTCAGTATTCCAATTTCACTTGCTTAAACATGAATGTTCCGTGGACACATTGCTGTCAGTTTCTTTACAACCTGCGGACCAAACGTTGCATCCTTTTCCTGAAGACAAATGTAAAGCTTGTTCGCTAATTTGCCATTCATGGACACAGCTACATCAGTTGTGTAACTATCCGTAGAACTATGCACAGACTATACCTGACCAACTGTTGAGTTTTCCCCTCAGTTTGAAAGTGTTGCAGAAGACGTTAGTTCATAAAAAATGGCTCTGATCACTATTCCACATGCACTCCTTCATTATATTCCCGTCTTGAATAAACATCTTCACGTCTGCCACAAATGTTTCTGCTGTTTGTATAATAACATGCTTTTCTTCAATCTCTTTGCGAGCCATGGACATAGTGATATGTCTGGACAAAATATTATATTCGTCTTTGAAGACCCTGACAAAATGCATCGAAGCTTTAAAATTGTCCAGAGAAACTGTTCTACAGACCTCCAGAGCCCACGCTCGAATGTGCCAGTAGTGGACCACTGATCCATTATCTCTGGTTCTATCAAATTGTTCTTTTACAGACTCTTTTAAAGCCTTCAGTTTTAATGTTTTATTTCTCTTGAACAGACCTGTAAACGCTGTAAGCGCGGGTAAACGAAATGACTACTACCTTCATTTTTGCTGCACTTTAAACCTTTAACGAGTATCCATTGAAAGTCAAGTCTGGTACGGTTTAAAAGCTAGTATACTGGGCGGTACAGTTGTCTCCATATTTTCTCGAACATGTGCAACCAGATAGGAATTAATTGTCTCCTAGTCCTATTTATATGCAGTTAGCCCGATACATACTTTCCCGGACAATGCAAAAAACGCTAAAAGAGGCAGTAAGTGAGGCCCATCTCAAAAAAACTGTACCATTTTATGTAGAGTGGAGTCTAATATTCTAGTCATTTTTTCGAAATGCTACTGTAATGTGTACGCCATAGCCACTCCTATAGCTCTCGGTAGAAAATTGCGCGCGTGATTGGTCCAAGAGGCCATTTTAATTTGATAGAAACAGGCTTTTACAGTACTTTGCAATCTGTGTCATGGAAATGCTGTAGGGCAGATGTGGTAGCTTACGCCACATAATTGCTTCAGTTAGAACGTCCAATAAAGGCATAAAACAGTGCCATAATGCTGTAACACATCACTAATTTATCGAAGCAAGAACATTCGCTCTCCTCTTGACTACATAGTTATAAGTTATAGTTAACATTCAAGCTGGAAGTAACTGCACGGAATTGTGCATGATAGATGTACCTGGATAGGCAACATGGAGCAGTGAGGCTTCAAACATTTCTTGAGTCATAACCTTTTTATTTTCATTCCGTACACGCCTAGGCTTCCTTTACAAACACTTGACTTTTATGAAGTATCACATATTTTTCTAAGGAAGTTATAATACATTTCGCCAGGTACAATCCGACTACGGACAAATGATTTTGATTACCACATGAAAACTTTATGCTGGACTCATTATGCTGGACATACTCTACACGTACAGAATGTTTGCAAATATCTGGTTTTAAGAGAAAGATGATTATTTATCACACTGTGGTGTTTGTAGTAGGACAAATCTGTCTGTACATTCGAGTTCAGAACTTGTAACATACAAGATCAGTTTCAAAGCGAATTACAGAATTACGAGACCTACAGTTGGCTGGAGTGGCTTCATGGTACTAACCAGGCATTCTTTTCCAGGGATTCAGAGTTCTAAAATCGTTACGAGCTATTGTATTTTATTTTTTTCTCGTGAGGGCATTCGTAATTAAGGTTTAACATTCTTAATTTCAAAAGTCATTCTTCACCTCAACAAAGAAAGCAAACGTCTTTTTTGTTAATCCGTTCTTCCTCCAGGGTTGGATTTTCCCCCGGACTCAGATAGGGTTCCCACCTCTACCACCTCAAGGGGAGTGTCCTGGAGCGTGAGACTTTGCGTCTGATGGATACAACTGGGGATGAGAACCAGTACCTCGCACAGGCAGCCTCACCTGCTATGCTGAAGAAGGGCCCTGTGGGAGGATGGGAATCGAATTGATTTGATTTGTTTCGATTTCTTGGGAAGGGATTTGATTGTAAGGGATAGACAAGGAAGATGGAAGTTAGGTACCATCCCGGCATTTGCCTGGAGGAGAAGTGGGAGACCCCGGGAAACCATTTTAAAGATGGCTGAGGAGGGAATCGAATCCCCCTCTACTCAGTTGACCTGCCGAGGCTGAGTGGACCCCGTTCCAGCCCTCGTACCAATTTTCAAATTTCGTGGCAAAAAGGGAATCGAACCCGAGCCTGCGGGTGTGGCAGATAATCACACTAACCACTCCACCACAGAGGCGGACAGAAAGCATACGTAAGAAAGGAATAATAAAATACGACTTCCGTATGGCAAACGGCTACAACGAATTAAGTGGCACTGCACTTATTGTGAAGATTATGAAACACCCATTCAACCAACCAACTGCGCACGGCACTAAAAGCCATACTCCATTTCATTTCATTACTTATAATGATCCCCAAATTGAACTTTCACCCCCATCAATACAGTAATTAAATCTGAGAGGACTCTTCCTATTTGTGAAATTCACAACCTGACTTTTAACCCAGTTTATCATCATACCATTGCCCACCGCCCATCTCACAACACTACCGAGGTCACCCTGCAGCCGCTCACAATCTTGTAAGTTATTTATTACTCTGTACAGAATAACATCATCTGCAAACAGCCTTATCTTTGATTCCACTTCTTTACACATGTCATTGATATATAGAACAAAACATAAAGGTCCAATAATACTGCCTTGAGGAATTCCCCTCTTAATTATTACAGGGTCAGATAAAGCTTCGCTTACTCTAATTCTCTGAGTTCTATTTTCTAGAAATATAGCCACCCATTCAGGCACCTTTTGTTCTAGTCCAATAGCACTCATTTTTGCCAGTAGTCGTCCATGATCTATCCTATCAAATGCCTTACATAGGTCAATCGCAGTACAGTCCATTTGGCCTCCTGAATCCAGGATATCTGCTATATCTTGCTGAAATCCTACAAGCTGAGCTTCAGTGGAATAACCTTTCCTAAACCCAAACTGCCTTTTGTCAAACCAGTTATTAACTTCGCATACATGTCTAATAAAATCGGAGAGAATGCTTTCCCAAAGCTTACATGCAATGCTTGTCAAACTGACTGGACTGTAATTTTCAGCTTTATGTCTATCATCCTTTCCTTTATACGCAAGGGCTAGTGTAGCAACTCTTCATTCATTTGGTTTAGCTTCTTCAACCAAACAATAATGAAATAAGTATTTCAGATATGGTACTGTATCCCAACCCATTGCCTTTAGTATATCCCCAGAAATCTTATCATTTCCAGCTGCTTTTCTAGTTTTCAACTTTTGTATCTTACTGTAAATGGCATTGTTATCATAGGTGAATTTTAATACTTCTTTAGTATTACTCACATCCCCTATCTGGACATTATCCTTGTAACCAACAATCTTTACATACTGCTGACTGAATACTTCTGCCTTTTGAAGATCCTCGCATACACACTCCCCTTGTTCATTAATGATTCCTGGAATGTCCTCCTTGGAACCTGTTCCTGCCTTAAAATCCCTATACCTACCCTTCCATTTTTCACTAAACTTTGTATGACCACCAATTATGCTTGCCATCATGTTATCCTTAGCTGACTTCTTTGCTAGATTCAATTTCCTAGTAAGTTCCTTCAATTTCTCCTTACTTCCATAGCCATTTCTAACTCTATTTCCTTCCAACCTGCACCTCGTTCTTAGTCTCTTTACTTCTTTGTTATAATATAGTGGATCTTAACTATTCCTTACCACCTTTAAAGGTACAAACCTATTTTCATATTGCTCAACAATTGCTTTAAACCCATCCTGGAGTCTGTTTACATTTTTATGTACCATTTTCCAGCGATCATAGTTACTTTTTAAAAACTCCCTCATGACTGTTTTAACAGCCATATGGTACTGCCTAATAGCCCTAATTTTAATACCTTCCTTTCTTCCACATTTATTTTTAGCTACGACTAAAACAGCTTCGTGATCAATTTATTAAACAAAAACAATACAAATGTATAACTTACAATTTATACAAAAGAATAACTTCTAATAAGATACACACTATTCTTCAAGTTACTGTATATGAATAATGTGTCATTAGGACAGTTATAGTTTGCTAATTATGTTTACGAAATACTTGCGTACGTAAATTTAGCCAAAGAAATTTGTATGTATATTCGTGCAACAGTGGAACGCAAGACTATTACGCTTTCATACCTTTTTACATTTGTTCCCACACAATGATACCTATTTCCTTCCTCTGAACTGAAATATCTCTTAAACTCTACATTGGCTTATTGTTGCTATGATTATAATAATAATAATTATTATAATTATTATAATTATAATAATAATAATAATAATAATATATATAATATATATAATTTATATAATATATAATAATAATAATAATTATAATAATAATAATAATTATTATTATTATTATTATTACTATTATAATTTGGTTAAATATGATTCCAGTTACTCCACCATACTTCATAAAATTGCTACAGTACACATTCACTGATACTGTCCACGTTATTGGGCTTTACGTAAGTATTATTTGTGTAATCAATTCCCATTTTTAAACTGATAAATAAGAACGCCAGGTGCTACATGAATAAGTCACACAATTTCCTCACAAATATAGTATCATTAATGTTGACTGATTTTATTTCCTGGGAACACAATATTTGTGCGTTTTAGTCAATCAGATGCTGTTTGGACATTTCTAACACACCTTTCTTTACCGAGAATAGAACTATATATTTAGAAGTGAGCAGCAAGAGGTTTCCTTCTACAACTATAATGGTGTTCACTGGTTATATAATTCAATCATCAAACAAACCTCATCGTGTTACAGACCTCATTGGCCTTGGTCTACTTAGCGACCGCTGGTCATCCCAAGAACTTCAGATTACGAGGTGATGCATAGTCAGCGCGACGATTCCTCATGGCGTTTTCTCTTGGCATTCTAGACTGTGGCCGTTATTCTTACCGTCAGATGATTATGCTGATTAGACCTTGAATCAGACCTCAAATCCAGGTGAAAATATCTGACCTTGACGGGAGCCGAACACAAGGTCTCCGGGTAGACTCACTGCCCCAAGATCGTAAGGGAGAGGGGGGGGGGGGACTTCATCATTGTAAGGTACTAAATTATTCTTGTGTATTGTTTCCGTTAAAGTGTTTACAATCACTGTATCCTTAACTGTACTGTTGTTAAGGAGATTCTGTACCACACTCTAATACTTTGTCGCAATCTTCAGTAAAATCATCTCGTGCACACGGTGTATCTGCAACTTACGGTATGGCAGAGGGAGGCGTGTTACATTTCCTAACGTGAGGAAATGGATGTACAAAGCAACATGGTCACTGAGCGTTAAAGTGCCTGCTGCTTTTCATATGCACAAAAGCTTACTTGGCTTACATCTGATTCAGACTCGTAGTAGGATAATGTTGAGTTGCGTACAGCAATTCGTATGAAAACTGAGGTTCCCATTTTGAAGCTCTTTGCCCTTCACTTCATGCACAAGGATTTGGGTTCGTTTCAGATGCAAGCTTGTATGCGATACATTTAAATATATCTCGTGATTTAACAAAGCAAGGAACTAATGCAGGTGTTTGAAAAACCTTCAATAAAATCCTTGTCTTTCATAAATATTTCAGTCTTGTTTCGTAGTAAGATAGGAGATTATTATTATTGAAGTTATCATCATTTTTTTTTATGGCCAGATATCGCTTTCAAAATCTTCGTTATTGCTGATACGCCCGTGTGCGTGTGCGTGTGCGTTCTGCACTTTCAAAACATAACTCTTGAAGATCGTTCTGTAGCTATCGTCAAGCTTAATTATTCTATTTCTCGTTGTGTTCATTTTATCTGAAATCTGTGAAAATAATAATGAATCCCATTCTCTGTAAATTTGAATAAAATGCCTCGTTTGTAGATAGTTTCAAATGACTCCGAATACATTTGAAATTGGTTTATTGAAACGAAAATAAATTCATTTATGAATGTGGTAAGTTAATATTTAGCATAATGTCTTCAGTACCCTTCTTACTATTCTTATTTAAAGGTTAATACAGTATGAATTGTTTACGAAATAATCATAAAACCTATCTATGATATCAAGAAATTTAATTAGAATTTCTATTATATACAGAAGTTCCAGATCATAATTCCACTTTCGTTCATCATTCATTTTAAGATAATAGGTCAACTTCTAATTTAATTAAATATCTATTATTCTAAGTAAAAAAAATGTCAAATTTTTTGAACAACGTAATATCGTCTGTAGATTGTAAGCGTCACGGCCTTGTACTTACTAAAAGGTCTATATCCAAAGATGACAATGAGATACAGTAATCACCAGTAGATGGTGTTAGTGCCATGTCCATTACTCTACCTAGAGTATTTCAAAGGAAGCAATTCGCAGTTACTTCACTCTACAATTTATTGTACGTGTGGAACGATAACAACCCCTTTTAAAGCAAAAGTAGAGTTTCGATGTTCATATACATATTCCTGGTTGAAAATTGAGATTTTGTGCCAATAGAACACAAATAATTTAAGGCCATAAGTATTTATCTCGTGACAGAGAATTTGCTACGCATGAGAAAAGAAAGAAGGTTGCAAAAGCTGTATTCCTACAATTCTGCAAAAATATGATCCTACGCTACCATTTAAAGTTGTAAATACGAAAGAAAATGATTTCCTTGAATTTCAGAAGAAATTCTTCAATATAACAAAGATGCATCATGGATTAAAATTATATTCCCTGGAGTTTTATAGAAAAGAAGAAATTTAGTGAACTAGAAGAATTGACATCTATATGAGAAACAATTTGTGAAACTGTAAAGTCAAAGATGTCACTTATACACTTCATTTTCCTGTTGAGAAAATAAATTATCTCAACAGTATGGTACAGTATATACAGAACAAAAGCAGTTCTATGAGGATAACAAGTTTGAGAATGAAAATAATGACAAAATAAAAGTAATTTATTTCACAAGAATTATAAAGGAACATGAGCAGCAGTCGATTACCTCGGCTAAGTCGAAGCCATATATTTGTAGAATCTTGTGGTCTAAGGGTGATTACGGGTTCTTCGTCACTTGTTTTCACAAAAGGTGGGTATAACGGAAGGCCTAACTGTTTGAAGTTAAAGGCCGGAATATATACATATTTATTTATAATAAAAGCGAAATGTCGTGAGAAACGATGGGACGCATGGAATAAAACGAAATATTGAACCCATTATTAACTAACAATTCAATTAATCGCCGCATGGCTTCTCAAAAAAATTTTCAATTACTGACCGAGGAGCTGCATGAATCGAAAACCATCCTTAGTTAAACATAACAATGAAATAGTAACCTGAAATTCTTCAGGTTTGGCTTTCGTAATTCCATTTGATTCGTGAAAGTTTCATCCTCAGGAACCGATCTCTAGACTTTCGTTACAATTAAGGGTGTTCACTAACGTAATACCAATGGAGGTTTCCGTGTAATCCATGACGGGGACCCTTAACCGAATCGGTGTACCCTCCAGTTCTATTGCGGACCGATCATTATTATTTACTGATATTAACAGCAGTTAATTTTGTTTATGGCAAAATATAACGTTCAAAACATTAAATTTAATGGTTGGTGATCATTAAATTGAAATGTGCACCACTTGTGCCACAAATTGACACCATAAAATTGTTAAAAATTTTAAATGCTCAACAACCCATAAAACACAATGATTGTGTTCCAAGACCAAACAGCAAGTACTTACTTTAAAATAAATTAGAATTTAAAATTTACTAGCAAGAAAACCAATAAATTTCAGGTCCATTCAAAGTTTATCACTTGACCTTATTTGAATCATCACTCACGAGTTTAACTAAACGAATTTGATACTGAAGGAAGTTTGAAATCAACACATGAATGACTAATTAATATGGTATTGAAACACCAAAAATGGTTTTAGTCTAATTGGTTAAAATTACAGTCTATTAACTCGTTATATATTTACAAAGTTATTTCGTTTGTGGGGTCGTTTTGAGGCAATTAAAATTGTCTTCGGTGAATAGCCTGTAAGACAATAGTGCTTAATTACTAAATCTTAACGTGCTAACGTTCCGTTATGTTGACGAAAAACAACTAAAATAAATGATCCATCGTATTAAAACGTGTGGTTTTCCTTAAACAAAATCTCCATCGATAGGCTCAATCCGCACTCTCTAAATCGCTATATAAATCCAACAATACACGTATAACCTACATTAACTTTAACACTAACAGTAATTTCAACACAAACAACAAATTCGGAAAATGGATTAGTGCTGAACCAATCAACTGTTTTTGTGGAATTTCATGTGGTTACGATCATCCTGTGCCAGCTAGGTTACCCAACACGAAATCAGGAACAGTTAATCGCAACTACCATGACGGAAATATACTCCACTAACCATTCCCGTTGAGAGTAATTCGAAAACTAGCCCTCAGTGTCATGCAGTGGCAATACTATTCATTCTCATGTAGTTCAACATTATCCTTATTTAAAGCCAACAAAGAATTAAATTTCAATGTGGGCAATCAATGCATCCTAAATCTTATAGTAAGTATCAACGTGAAATATAAACTGCATAACTTCAAAAAACGGTGCAGTGATCGAAGACTTTACTGTCACAAACTGTTACCTCTAAATTACGCATATCATGCACATAACCAAACCATAAAGTGAGGATCCGATCAACCTGTGACGCAGACATTTTGAGTTATTTGTGAAGATCAGATCAACCTCCAAACAAAACTATCCTAAATCGAGGATCCAGTCAGCACACGCTGCAGTTGTCTTGAATGTCAACTCCAGAAAGCACATCACTTCTAACCATCTACAACCGTGCAAGGTGCTCTCAAGACAAGTATAACACTGTAACATGAACAAGTTAAGATCAGTATATATTTCTAGTGTAAATCCAAAATTAATTCTTCTCCAATGAATTCAAAATTCGACCTTTTGGGGACCGAAGGATTTACCCGACATTTAATAATCTTCAGTATAATATATTGGGAAGAGACAATCATTTATTCCGGACAAATACTTTCACATAAATTTGGTACCATGGGATTTTCACAAAAATCTCTTCTCACCGTCCATAATTCCGAGGGCATTCACAAACAAATCCCGGCATTTTACACATCCAACATTATATGCAGGAGTCTAAAGCCTAGAATATTACCACAAAATGTCTCAGCGGCTCACAGCTACCTGGACCGTAATAACCAACGCATCAGCGACACATAACACGAAGTAACGATGGAAAATTCTCCTTGTACAAAATACTACGCTAAAGAAAAACACATTACTCCAGATAAGATGACTAAATATCAAATATTACTAATACTCGGACCTCAAAATCTATCAAACGAAACCTTGCACTATTACATCTCAAAACTGATTTCAAAAAAATCGTCACTAGACCAATTTCTACGAAATTACGTTCCGTTTCACAGAAAAAATACCCATTTATTATTAGTGGCAGTTATTATTAATTAGTGGCTGCCTGGCCGAGGCGGTAAAGGCATGCTCGGTTCACTCGAAAGGACGTGGGTTCGATTCCCAATAAGGAAGTCGTAAAATTTAAGAAACGGAATTTCCACTTCTGGAGGTGCACTTGGCTCTGAGGTTCACTCAGCCTACACCAAATGTGAGTACCAGGTTAATTCCTGCGGGCAAAGGTGGCCGAGTGTAGAGCTAACCACCCTACCTCACAAAGTGCCGAGGTTACGGGTAGTGGAAGCGTTTATCTTTCACCCCTTCAAGGGTCTCCATGGCCTGTACGGAGATGACTTTGCTTTGTTATTATTAATTTCGAGCTAACAATCATCGAGCTTGCAATCATGACCACTCGTCAATTTTGGACATACAAATAACTTCGATTTAACACTGATGAACATTCCACACTCCTGGAGTACGACATTGACGATATATTTTGCAACATTGACCATAGTATATATTCGAATGCCGCCATACGGACAATTTAATAATAAGGAAAACTTCAAAACATTCTGACACGGAAATGAAAATCCACAGCCTCTTTCCAGTCATTCCACCAGGTCAGGAATGAAATGAATGAAGCCCCATCTAGCGGCGAGAATGGGAATTATGCCGGATGCCGAAGCCTGTCGCACTCCTCTGAGGCAATGATTAATGACTGAAAGATGTAGTGAAATGATATTGGAGTGTGTTGCTGGGATGAAAGTTGGCGGGGAAAATGGCGTACCCGTAGAAAAACCTGCCCCGCCACCGCTTTGTCCAGCACGATTCTCACATGGAATGACCGGGATTGAACCACGGAACCCAGCGATGAGAGGCCGGCGCGCTGCCGCCTGAGCCACAGAGGCTCATTGACACGGAAATAAATAACATAATTTACATTTGAACATAGCGAGATTTACTTAATACTCACAACGTAGCAAACGGCCCATAGACAATCTCACACAAAATGTTTAATTGCAAAAATGACCTAATTTGACATGAAATGAAACATAAGGCGAAATCTACTCTGAAACACATGGAACGTTAACACATCGCACAACAACTTTATAACAATATACACTGAAAACACAGACCTTCTGTCCTAGTTTCCTTATATCCATCTCCATTTTGTCGGCGACATAAATGGATGTTTATTCCTTAATGGACATCATAATTGCGTACCGGTATAAATTTTACAGATATATTTTAGATGTCTTCATGCTTGCTGTACAACCCAACCTGAGAAACTGAAATAAAAACACACAGAAATGCAGCACTACAAAAAATGCAGACTTATTATATACGATTTCTACTTAATAACTCACACACTCGCGACACTGAAAATAATCCACGTTTATGTGGCCGCACACGTTGTCTGTCTTAGAAGCTAAGGTCTCGCAATCTGGAGCCACACCGCATCCTGATGCGACCACCTGGTGATATAGATCAGGCCGGCTGCATATAATTGAACTGGTTTCAACCATCTCCTAGCTAAACGACTTCAAATACAATAATATCGCCTTGCAGTCCTCTTCGTTCTGAAATATTTGGCTAGCCTAGTGGCTCGACTGTTTAGTTCGACTAGGGGTAGTAAAAACTTTAGTTTCCACATGCGTGGAACACGTATGTGAACTAAGTCCCGTACTCTGGTAGTTGTTGCGATAAGTACACAAGTACACGCTAGAATATGAAAGACTTTTACTTAGCTGCTATTCGCAGAGAATGTAAGTCCCTACAGTACTGAATTATAGGTCCCACAGACTTGTACCGAGCATCACAGCTTCACCCTCGAAACTTCCGTAAGAAACGACGAGGAGGGAGTCCCCCGGCGTCGGGATTTTTATTGAGGAGATGTGTCCCGCCAAATTTTTTGATGCAATCTTGTGACATGCCCAATTTTTTCACTTCTGCCTGATTTCGTGCTAACATTTACCACATAATTGTTCCAAAAATTCCTACCACCATAGATCAATATTTAAATAACCTATATTGCACTCTCTCTAGTAGTACTGTAATGTTCATGGCGTCACCCGCACTAATTGTTTTCTCCTAGCGAACAAAGTAACCAAAATCACGGTGCATCTACGTGACCTCTCATACCATTATTATGTAAATATGAGTTTGCTTTTGAAAATTCCTGCAAGTTCTTATATTACTTCAGTTAAATTTTTGACTTCAAATGTACCACAAGGTGTTAAATACTCCCAAAAATAGTTCACCCGAAATCCTCCAACTCCATGAGGTGTCCCGAACATCGTAGAAGGAGGAGAAGATAGATCAGATATAGATCGGTTTTTGTGATGCCTGTTAGCCCTACGGAGTGTGAAAAACAGCGCGTTATCTTAGGTGCTAGAGATAATAGGTTCAATATACATTTTTTTCAAATCATCAATTTTTACTTTTTGTCGAAACATAGTGAAATTCCTGCATTAGATCTAATTTTCAGACAAAATTGTGTTTTCCTAAAACGAATATATGAACTATTGAAAATAGTAGAATGAAGTTTATGGAATTATTAAGTCCGTGGAAATGGTTCTTGTAGATGCTAAATTTGTGGATATTTCTGGAGTGATCAATAGTTAAATCAAGAAAATTTAATTCGAAATTGCTTTCATTTCGAGGAGTAAACTTTAAGAAGGAGAGAAAGGGATCTTGTGACTGAATTAGTTGCTCAAGCTTACGATTGGTACTTTTATACAGACAGATTTTAACATTAACATAACGAAATCAATAATCAATAGTTTCCTGAAGATAATAGATTTATTCCCAAAATATCCACAGATATCTCTGTAAATGTGAGGAAGATAGCAAGTCTAGTGGTCCAGAAATGTGTATAGTTGGACTCAAAGATTTCTAATAGCAGGGAATTTTTCGATGAAATTGAGGGAAGAACGGCCAGGGCCACCACAAAACTGAGTAGAATATAGACAGACCATACAGTTACAAAGAACACAAAACTACAACTAGCTCACTTCCTCGCATTCCCCATTGCCTTCTTTGCGGCTGAAACCTGGATAATTACAAACGAAGATAAGCTAAAAACGGAATGCTTCATGATGCGGCTTTACCGACGTTTTCTCCGAATTTCTCGGACTGAACACAGAACTAATGCGCCCGTGCAGGAAGAACTATGCAAGCAAACTATGCTTCTCGAGTAGATCATCCAGGCTTAATTGCTATACTTCAGACACATCGTGAGAAGGACAGCAGGGACCCTGGAGAAGGAAAAAAATAATCGAGAGGAAGATATCCAGCTGATGATTTTGATGCAGAAATATTTCCTTGAAGTGACAGACCACCAGACTTTGAGAAAGAAAACCAGAATGGTAAAATCATGAACGTCGTCCATGCCCTGATTGAGGAGGACGACTTCAGAAGGTATAGGCAGCAGGAGTTTCCTACGGAAAGACAGTAAACTTGTTCGTAGTATTATGCACAAGCGTAAAACTGTAAAAGAGGCCAAAAAAAACCCACATTTTCATGGAAAGCATCTTATACTGAATATGGTGTTTTCAATAAGAGAATTTTAACTTGAATTTATTGATGATTTACATTCCACTGAGGCTGGAAAGCCCCTTTATGTTCGGGAGAGTGGATTCTTCATGAAAACATAAAAATACACTAGTTTAGTGGAAGATGGAAGTTTCTAAGACTAGACTGAACTGTAAGTATACTGTAAAACAAAACTTGACATGTTTTTCTGTTGTATTTGTAGGTTGAGGATGACTTTGAATACAGCCAAAATTTAAATCCCTGGAAAGCTGTAATTTGTGGCAAAAACTACTTTTAAAATTTATCAAAGTAATAATGTGATTTGAGTATCTTCCATTAAAACTAATATCGACCTATAGTGACGCCAAAGGAAGTAATTAAAGTACCCAAAGCCAAGGGTACTGAAATTTGGCATTTATTTACGCCTCGAACCTGATTCAGACCACTTTGTCGGAATAAGATGGACAACGGATAAACAAGTGCACTGCTAAGTTCAGAGACAGGAGATTTAATTGTACTAAATGACGCAGAATGTTACTAAGATTCAGTTTTCTTAGTTCTTATTAGTTCTGATATATAGGGTAAGTCCGTGTAATTTGGACCACTTAAATTTAACCATCCATAACTCTATTGAGCGTAATGAAAATTTATCAAATTTTATACACGATAATTAGTACAATGTATAAAATTATTTGTTTGAAATAAATGTTAAAATTACAAATTGTTTAAGAGTAATATTTAACTCTGAATTTTTTTATTGTGTAATTAGGACCAGTAGCATGTAATTTGGACCAGGTGATCGTGCAATTTGGACTGGTAAAAATAAACATAAGTTATTTAATGTTTTTATTGTGAAATACTAATCAACAAAATACTGCAGTATGAATATTGTCCTCGTCAATCTTGGCATGTAGGACAATGATAAAAAATTCATCTTGAATTTTGGCGCATGTTTTATGAGCCCAATTTTTGCAACTATATACTGAATACAATCGTCATCATAATACTTGTCACATGCAAAGAAAATTGTTTATGATTTTTCTTGCGTCTGTAGTGAACAGTTTTCCTCCACCACTACTCATCCAGATGGCCTGCAGATTACGAGGAGTCGAGTGGTCAGCACTTCGAATCCTCTCGGCCGTTATTATTGGCTTTCTAGACTGGGTCCGCCATTTCAGCGTCAGATTGGTCCTCAATTGTAATAAAGTAGGCTGACTGGACTTTGATCTAGACATCATATCCAGGTAAAATTTCTTAACCGTATCGAGTATCGAACACGTGGCCTCCGGGTAAGAGGCAGGCACGCTACCCCTATACCGCAGGACATGCCTCAAATTATAAAACTTATTTTGGAATCACCATTAAAACCACGAGGACACGTGAATTATTAAAATTGTTTTAAAGGTCCAAATTACACTCTCTTGCACAGTCCAAATTGCATGGCATGCAATGATCTAATCAAAAACTAAATAATATACAAAGTACTGAAAATGTATGAATTAAGCCATGTTAAAACTTGCTTAGATATTTCATCAGTACTTGTAAAAGCTAAACACGCTCTTGGCTGATGTAACTACTTCGCAGTACACTTACTGGCCACCGTATAAGCTCACAAGTATTAAGATAGTTTCCCTCTTCCCCTTTCAACCTTCAGTTTATTAGCAAAACAACTTCCAGGAAGAAAGCTAACCCCACCTGTCTTTCTGACCTTACCTCAGTCAGGGGTTGACCAAATTTGTAAATACAAAATATATTATCGGTCCAAATTATACGGACTTCTCTTATGTGTAACTGAATTTTGTGGATGAGAATGGAACTAAGTTGAAATTGCTACTTTTCAATGGAGCAATAAAACTTCTTTATTTGGACACGCTTCGGTCAATATTGCTCTATTTTTGATATTATATTTACACCTGTGATATATTTAAAACGGAGGTAACTGCAACATGTTCCAGAATAATTTAAAAATATTACGATTGTTTAAACTGTTTGGACCTAATTCCTTTCCCCCATAAAGCCATAACAATTTTGTTAGAAAGGAGGAACACTTGAAATAATGGAACTCTTGATATATGTTTCCAAATAGAAGTGCTACACATAGCAACCATTTACTCCTTATCCAAGAGATAAAACATCGAAGACAAGTATCAAATTGCACTGTAGCACCAACTTACCGTCTTATTACATCCGAGGCTACTCTATTAAGATTATGGACGTTGAGCAGCGATCGTGTGAACTGTTCTGCTATACGGCTTACCGTTTACCGAACAGTTGCCCTGAAACGAAGGTCTGCAAACGTCATTAAAATTGCTTCCATATTTCTATATTTTCCTGGGCCAAAAATGTTATGGCCTACATCAAAACAGCTTGGAATTTCTCCTCAAAGGAAAGAATGTCCGGGTTTCGGAGTTATAACTCGCATACATACGGATTAATTGAGGAAGAAAGTAATACAGTTAAGAAAGTTGAAAATAACAGAAGGTTACAACGAAGGAGAGCCGGATTGGACGAATATTTAAATACCAAGTGGATGTATTGGAAAGTGAAATGTCCGTCACTAAATAGTGAAGTTGTGAGTTACGGATATAAAAAGACGGTAACAGGGTAGAAATTTAGGCGCAGTGATTCTTAGGTAAACAGATGAGAAGATGACTTATGGTGTTATTCGTTAAGCCTAATGAGGCAAGTAAGAGAAAAGAAATTAAAGCGGAAAACAGAAGTAGAAGAGAAATATAGTAACAATTATAGCAAATGCCAGAACACCTTATGGTATGAAATAATGGGCTACACTCCGCGGTACTATTCAAATATTAATAGCTCCCCTTAGTGCTATTCGAGGACGAGTGAAATATCCAACGGTATTTCGCAATTATCTCGCAGAGTGGTAGCTTGACGCCTGTTTAGCTTTCTACCCAAAGAGCAACCACGAGTTTAGAGGAATGATGACGAAAATGACATTATTTAATTCCCTACTGGAAATCAGCTATAGACCTTGTCATGGTAACCGGTAGGTTGTTTTCGGTATGTCCGTTAATCAATCCAGAGCATGAAAGCCGCAGGAAATAGTAATTTTCTCCGTCATTTGAAGAGTAAGCTAAATTATGTACATGATAAAAAGGTTCACAGTGAAGGGACGTTTCACATACATTCCACGTATTTTACAAAAAATTAATAGTATAAGAGAAAATGGAAGAAAACTGTTCTGGTTTTCCTATAAAACCCCAGAATATTCAGTGATTTTTATATCATATGCATATCTAAAACTCTCCTTGGATGAGTATACTTTAAATTTGAAGTTTGGTAGAGATCTATTCAGTCGTTTCGCCGTGATGTTGGAACAGACAAACAAACAAACACGAAACATAAAAACCACTTGTACGGTCTTGAGTTGACTTAAAATAGATACATATCTAAAAACTTGGCAAAACAAACGAAATTACAGACAGTGTATCCCCTGAAAAATGAATGTCGTATGGCTTTCAGTGTCGGGATATCCCAGGACGGGTTCGGCTCGCCAAAGTGCAGGTCTTGCTATTTGACACCCGTAGGCGACCTGCGCGTCGTGATGAGGATGAAATGATGATGAAGACAACACATACACACAGCCGCCGTGCAGTAGGAATTAACCAATTAAGGTTAAAATCCCCGACCCGGCCGGGAATAGAACCCGGGACCCTCTGAACCGAAGGCCAGTACGCTGACCGTTCAGCCAACGAGTCGGACCGCGTATCTCCTAAATCTTTATTTATATAGATAAAAAGAAGTGCTACGAAAACGCCGGCCTTATGTGCACTGTATCTCTATTCTTCAAATTAAAAAGGATAAAAAATTAATGTAATCTCTCCACCACGAGGAGTTGTCCATGTTTCAGCTGATACGGAACTATGTCGTGCATTGTAAGGAAAGGAACTAAGTCACTGTCTTGTTGCGTTTCTTCAGAATATGCAAGATGTTTAGCTACTGTTTCTCCCGCAAGGAGAAAGCCGACTTAGTTCTTTCCTTTACCAATCAGTAGGGCTGGGTTATGTGAAGGTAGCGAGGCAATAAAATGAAAATGGCAAATGTTGAGTTGCTTCCTTTCTGGAATGTACTATTCAATTATTACATCCATATACCATTATTGGCATCCTTTCTTTCGAGTGTACGTAAGTTCGAATTCTTTTTTACATAACTCTTCAATTCACTTCTAATACGGAAACATCATAGTTTGCAACACACTGCTTAATGAAGTAAACGCACAAGTTCCTTCAACTCTGTTCGTTGTCTGAGAGAGGTATTTCTCTACAGAACTGCATGCTGGCTTCATCTCACGTAGGGCGGGGCGAGATCCGATGAAATGTTTGTACGACGAACACTGTCACAATTCATTAAAATTGTTCCTTGTTGCGCGCATCTTTTCTATGTAATATATACAGCGTTCTCCACCCTGTGTTTCAATATGCTCTCATGCTTGCATGAATATATCACTTGTCAGCATCACAGTCTTAATGAACTTGCTGCATATGTGTGGTAGCGTGCAAGCAGAACATGGGACTGTAATTACTGCAAATAAGGATATTGAAGTATGAACTATAAACGAGCGTTTTAAATAACTCTTAGAAGGTCCACCTATGAAGAATTTCTAGGGTGGTGATTCCGGAAAGGCTTTAAAGACTTCATACTTTTCAAATATTAATATAATACTACGATTTTCTTTTGGAATGGATAGATAAATTGAAGTAAGAGCAAACATAATGCAAGGAGTAAATCTGAAAAGGGACAGAGAGTGTCAGAAAGTGAATAATTTGTGAACCATCGCTGACAGTGAAAATCATACCCACCCACTTACCTCAGAATCTATGGAACGATATTAGATGTTGCCAGTATAGTCATGCACATGTTACGGCACGATGCCTACAACAGCTAGTACATACAATGAGTAGCCATAATAACATAACAATTAACTGTATAGTAATAACCTTTGTGATATCATGATATTATTGGCCTCATCTGCTATTGAAGGGAATTATAAAGTGAACTAGTGTAAATATAAATAAATTTATATATGTAGATATATTATTGAATATTATGAGTCTGATGTTGTACGGCGATTAATGGAATAATAAGAGGAAGGGAGAAAACTAGCAAATTCCTATCACATCATCGTTATGAAATATCATACTCAGAGCGAGGTAACACTTCCATTAATAAATCTCAATTTACATATTTTCTGAATCCAGTATATCTTTCACCCGTGCATAAAATAAGAACAGAACAGTAATGCATATAATAATATATCCCTACCATGTATGTGTTTGCAAGAATACTTTAGCAAACAAAGCACTAGGATGATAATGTGGACGTATTTCATGTTATGAAGATTTATGTTGTATAAATATTGACTTTATGAAGTTACTATTGATATTTGGTCCAAGTTATAACCCTAGCCACTAATGAAGTGAGTACACAAGAGAAATGAATTGCCACTATTGCAATAACTAAATTTAAACCTTTTGAGCAATTAATAACTCTACACATTCACAAGCGAAATTAATGTCCAGTTTCATAAACTACTGTACACTTTCCCGTTCTTAGAGTACATTGGTTAGAGCAACTATTCCAGATCCATGCTTAATAAACAGAGCTGTGTTTAGAAGGAGTAAACAATGTACCCAATTAACATATATTACGGATACACTAAACTGTTCCATTCAGCTCATTAAGCATTACTTCCATACTTTATCTGCAATTATAAAAAGCAACTATACTACCATTTCGAAAGAAATGCGTGTAACTAATCTTTTTTGGTAACTGTTAGGTTCTCTCAGTCTGAAAAAACTAATTTTGAGTAATGAATCCATAATATACCTGAAAAATAAAACATATGGTAACAGTGTACGCAATTGAAGTGTATTACAGATACATTTAACTGTTCCATTCAGCTCATTCAGCATTACTTTCAAACTTTATCGAAAACTATAAAAAGCAGTTATACTACCGTTTGCGAAGAAATGTGTGCAAGTAATTATTCTATTTTTGTAACTGTTAGCTTCTCTCAGTCTGACGAAACTAATTTTGAGTAATAAATCTATAAAATACCTGAGAAATAAAACATATGGTAACAGTATTGCATTTTTAAAAAGAAACAACTGAACTCTTTGTGCATGCTGCCATATGTTTTATTTTTAATGGTAGTTTATAGACATATTACCCAAATTTATTTTAGGCAGACCGAGAGAACATAACATTTATACTTACATTATCTGAGTCGAAGCTGAAAAGAGATGGCTTCAGATATTACAAACTAATTATTGTTTTACACAATTATGTTTTGTGTAATATCTCATAATTATGTTTGATCTCGGGTATTCATGACAGTAATTACCTTTTTATCTGGACATATTAGAGATAAGAAGGAAATGGACTGACTTATGTATTTTTAAATTTATCTTGGTTCCTTTGGTTTCAAAATAATGTTGTGGGTGTTGTGTTCAAATTTAGCACTCATCGTCTGTCAATGCAGTCCTGTTTGTTTCCTGGTTTGGAAGAGCTACTGCCTGTCCGCGCATTCAAAGCATTCTGTACGGAAGTGGAAGGTGAACATTTCAATGGCAGAGAATAAGATTAAGACGGCGTCACTTAAAGTTACGTTACCTTCTCTATTATTGCTGATCCAAGTAATGTATAGTTATATCTGAGCCTTTGTGCTACATTCCACGTTGCCGACAACACGTGTACACTTCCTTCCGACAACGTTTCCCGGTTATCTTTCAAGTCCTATATTGGCAGCTTTTCTTGTGATTTGCAAGGAATCGAACTGTTGCCTGTGTTCATGTTGTCATGCCCTAAACACCACTGGTAAATTCATCGTTTCATTAGTAATTAGGCCACCGGAAATTTCGGATAGGAACGTGAAAAACAGAATATTCACATTTTTCATTTACATCTTATTTATTCAAAATTTATAGGATGCCAGTAATATAATGTTCACCAGTAAAAGGAATATTTAATAACCTTGTTGGTCTAGAAAAACACAACAATTTTCTAAATTATTCAGATTACTGAATCTGTATAATAGCCAACTGGTCTGCGATACTGTTGTTTTTGTGATGTGTTTGTTGGCAAGAGTGATGGGTTTCCAGGGACCAGTTTTAAATGATTTCAACTGCAAAAGTAGTTGAAGTGTAGATTTTACACTAAGCAAATGCTGGTGTTGTACATTAATTGAGACCACAGCTGCTTTCTCACCATTATTAGACCTTTCCCATCCCAACCTAGCCATAAGACCTATCTGTGTCGGTGCGACGTAAAAAGCAAATTTTAGATAAATATAAAAATAAAGGTGTGTGATCACTGAAGTCGATAAAAAGAAATTAAATTCCATCGGCCACTTTCTACGGCATGACGAACAATTTTTCTCTATCAATAAAGCGATAATTACTGAAATGAGACGAAATGAAGTGAACTGAATTAGAGTATCTCACTTCAAAAATTTGAGAGTGAGGAGTAATTATAAGTCCAACGGAGAAATGAGGGCTTAAGGTGAGTCAGAACTGGAAAAAATAAATTTTTTGGCATTTTAATATTTTTACGATCATAAATCTGAAGTTCTGATATTTATTAAGTTATATTTGGACTAAATCTTAATACCCTGTTAGAGAATTCCCTAGAAACTCCTGTAGTTTCAAAACTAATAGGCGTAGAATGCTCAGATTTTCACCAATGTGGAAATAAATATTCAATCTGTATGATGGCTACATCTTACAGAATATGGCTACGTAGCCAGGTGGGATTCGGTGTATAATCCCGTGTTTGTTTCCGTGAAAATAATTATCAATAATTTTGAGCAGATTTCGTAGCATTTGGCGTCTTGAATATATTGAACTAACTACTAAACCTATTATTAAACTAGCAAATGTACCCGTGCTTCGCTACGGTATTTAACATCGTATTCGAATATCGAAGTAAATAGTGTAAATGCAGTAAATAAGATTGTTTTAAAATTGCATGTCTCATAGCGTTATCCGAGAAAGAGCATGGGGATGTCCCCATACGTTGTTTCCAATGTAAAGTGTTTGTTATGGATTTGTGATATAACGGCAGGCTCACTTGCCTACTGCAATTCACAATCGAGTTGGGAAGTTTACATTACAATTGCAGGCCACATTGCCCACTGCGCGGTCACAATCAATTTGGGAGTGTTCGTTACAATGGCAGGCCCCATTTCCTACTTCCAAACAGATTACAGTCGAAGAGATTTTGTTATAATGGCAGGCAACTTCCCTACCACCAGTCAAAATTGAGTTGTGCCGTTATAATTATAATGTCAGGTCCATTTTCCTACTGTCAGCCAGCTTACTGCCAGTCACAAAAAGTTGGTGAGTTTCCATGAAAATAGCAGGCGACTATGCATAATGCCAGTCACATTTTAGATGAGGACATTTGTTTATAATGGCGGGCACCCTTGCCTACTGCCAAACACAATCGGGTAGGGGAGTTTTAAACAAAACTGCATGCTCACTTGCCTTCTGAAAATCAATTCGCGAAGTGAACTATTCATTGCAATGGTAGGCCTCCCTTACAAATGACAGTTACACAGGAGTTGGAGAAGGACCCCTTTCCTACTGCCAGTCAAAGTCGGTGTGGGGAGTACTGATTACAATAGCAGACACGCCCTTTCTCGATCGCTACGAATCGAAATCAGTGAATATATATATTCTATAGATCGACATAGGAAAGTATATGCGTGTTTACAATATTGCAGAACTTCACTTACAGATTAACTGCTGCTAAACGTACGTCATATCGACAAAGGATTATACCATAAGACGCCGGATTTAGTGGCCTAAGTGGCTGGTCGTATGATATCTCACCTATTCTTGCGTCAGATTGAGTTAGAAACGTGGAACAGGGTAAAGTTTTTACAAGATTATCTCACATTGCATTACTTTTCGGATAATTATGTGACAGATACATACATAGCATTTGGCTCACATATGGCTACTGGGTACGCCAGTTTTCGTGAAGAGTTTGATGATTCTGTATTTGATATAAGTAATTGAAAGTATGAATTATGCATGTGAAAAGTCCAAATTTACTTAACATCGATTAATAGAGAAAAATCAAACGTAAAAGGGATACAGATACGGAAAAAGTCATAAGACCAAGGTTGTAGATCATTCCAAATTGAACGGAGATTGTGCAATCCGTTATGTGATAGGACATTCCGAAGGTCTGCACCATCATTAAAATTGCCTGCATATTTCGATATTCTTCGGGGATAAAAAGTGAAAAATTTAATGATCTTGGATGTTTTCCGTCCGTTACAGGCTAAAACGTATAATTTTTGTCAAATTTCAATTATCTCTTTTCTTCTGGCAGATTATGCCGCAATCTGGATTTTGGGCGAGGGGGGTAAAAATTATCACTTTCAGGAAACTAAACCAAAAATTATGCAGATGGTCATTATTACCCCTTAAACGGAAAGGTATACGAAAATTTCGCCAAAATAGTCGATGTAGAGGTACACAGTCGACGATTTGATTTATATAGATAAGGAATCTGCTCCATGGAAAACACCTTTTGGGCTATGTCCGCTGGACTTAACCTGCAAAACTGACCATTCATGATATCTCCCTTATTAAACCCCCTGACGAAAAAATGCACATGAAAAAGTTTTAGAGGTGGAATTCCATCACATTAGGTCGATTTCCAGTCAGGTTGGTCTTGTTCTGTATACATTGTGGAAGAGTAAAATCACCATTTCGGTTCCCTATAAACCGCCAGTCCATTCCGGAACATGAAATGTTATTGACCTTTAAAACCTACCTTTGGACAGGTGGATGCTAAATATAAAGTTTGGTTCGAATATCTTCAGTAGTTTTCAAGTTGTAAGGAATACGCTTTACACGCACCCGCTCGTGAGTTAAGTCCGATGGGACTTGTACCGAAAAATGGTCCGTTAATGATATCTCCCTTATTAATCCTCGTATCGAAATGATGCACATGATATAAAAGGTTTAGAAATTAATTTCCATCAAGGTAGGTAGACTTCCATTAAGTTTGGTTGTGTATATTTTGTGAAAGTGAAAAATCACTGCTTCGGTTTCGTATAAACCCCCAGTCAGTTCAGGGATTTAGAAAAAATATTTGCCCTAAAACCTATCAAGGACAGGTGTGTTCTAAATATGAATCATGGTGGAAATACATCCAGTAGTTTCTAGCACTCGCGTACATGCAGCGTAATTAAGGAAGAAAATAATACAGTTAAGAAAGTTGAAATTAATAGAAAATTGATTATAACTGAGGACAGTCAGATAACGACAAATATGTAAATGCCAAGTGAATGTATTGGAAAATCAAATGCCCCTCAATAAATCATGCTGGTGTGAGTTATGGGTATAATAAAGCGGTAACAGAGGAGAAATTTAGGTCCAGTGATTCTTAGGTAAACAAACAATAAGAAGATGACTAATGGTGTTATTACTTAATCTATTCGAGGGCGGTTATAACATCCAACGATATTCCACTAATATCGCGCAGATAGGCCGATTGACGCCTCTCTTGCCTTCTACCCAAGGAACAACCGCGAATTTAAAAGCATGATGAGGAAAATGGCAATACGTTACTTCCCTGCTGGCATGCAGTCAGAGACGTTGCCATGGTAACCTGTAGGTTCGTTGTCGGTCTGTCGGTCACTCAATGCAGAGCATGATATCAGCAGAAAATTGTAAATTTCTCCGTCATGTGAAGAGTAAGGTAAATTATGAACATAACGAAAGTTGTTTATAATGAAGAGACGTTTCACGTACGATAAACGGAGTTTACACAAAATCAATAGTATAAGGGAAAAGGGAGGAAAACCATTCTGGTTTTCCTATAAATCCCCCGTCTATTCAAAGATTTTAAAATGATATGCACATCGAAACCTTCCCCGGGATGAGTATACTCTAAATATGAAGTTTGGTTGAGATCTACCCAGCCGTTTCGACGTGATTGTGGAACAGACAAACAGACACGAAAAGTAAAAACCACCGATTCGGTCTTGAGTTGACCTAAAACGGACAAAATATCTGAAAATTTGGCAAAACAAAAGAAATTACAGACAGCGGACCCCCTATTATTTTATTTATATAGATATACGCTTTAAGGAAACAGTCGAAGTAAATTGATAAACCAAAATTACAATAAATTTCTTCATTAGTATTTTAATCTTGGTCATGTATGTAATAAACGTTCTTGTTAGAAAATGCCGTGCATAAATATCATTTAAACCATAATGGTGATTTAATTATTGTTCGGAGTACTTATAATACGTACTAAAACAGATGTAAACATTCCAAAATACTTACTACATAGGTTTCAGATAGAATGGCACTTAATATTACACTTAAGGAAGGTAAGACATTTCAACTTCGCATTTACACCTCAAGCCGGAAGTTTCTGATTTTGGCTGATATAACCTGGCTTATATAAGTTGGTGTTTATTATTCCATAAATAAAGACAAAATAATTTGAATTATTTTCGGGGGTAGTTGTACTAACCTGGCCTAGATATCGATCCCGTTAGCTCGTTATATCCGGCTCCTGGGCGGAATCGTCAGCATTGTGGCCTTCGGTTCAGAGGGCCACGGGTTTCATGTTCGGCCGTGTCAGAGATTTTAATCTTACATGGTTAATTCCCTTAGCTTGGAGAACAGCGTTTTATGCTGTTGAAGATGAGTAATTAATATGGATAGAAAAGGAAGATGATATCCCGGAACAGTTGGATGCATGGGAAGGTAAGGTGGAACAATACGGAATGAAATTTAATGCCAAAAAGGGCGAGATCATGAACACAACTAGAAAGGGGGAGAGACCTATGAGAGGAATAATGCTGGAGGGGAACTGCTTAGAAAGGTAGAGAGTTTTAGTTACCTGGTATCACAGAGGTAAGTGGAAGAAATGATAAGGAAATAATCGAGCGTTGAAGACAAGCAGGGGCGTTCTTAAAAGTGCCAGAAGCCTGGTTTGGAGCAATATACAGGACGCACTATGCACCTATTCTGACGTATACAGCAGAAACGTCGTCTGGAATACAGGCAAGAGAAATGAAATTTTTGAGAAGCACGATAGAAAAGACAAGAATAGATAATGTGATAATTGATAAATGAGGAAGTTATATTTATATAGAACTGTGTAGAGGCATTTAAACTCAGATGGGATGAACACATGAAGAGAATGACAGAGGAAAAAGGCTATCCAGTATGATGTACGAAATGAAGATAACAAGAAAAGAACCAAGAGGAAGACCAAGAGACAGGTTCATAAAAGGAGTGGAAGAGTGTTTGAAAAGAAGAGGACATTACCGGGAAAAAGTGAAGAGGGAGGAGTAGTGGGAATATAAAAGGAGGTGAAGAAGCTTATGTTCCAAGCAGACTCGACCAACAGCTGGAAACTGCATATGATGATAATGATGACCCCGAGGGACATCTGTTATTTACGTGATTTTTATACTAATATTTAACCACACATGATAGATTGAACATTGATAAACAAATCAATTTTCACAGTTATTATTAGCGTTAAAAATGTCAAAAAAGCAGATTTTGGCTGGGATTTAGTAAGATGTAGTACTATTTTATCCACCATTTATTTGATGTGCCAAATCAGGGACAATAATTTGGTGACTCTCTAGATGACCTTGAAGACTAACATTTTATGCGGAGCAATATCTTCATCACTTTGCATTCAATGCATATATCAGTTAAATCAGAGTAATAACGGGAAGGATACCAGTTTTTGCATACTCTGCCGGCCATACGGTCGGAGAATAGTTAGCCTGACCATTACTTGGAGTCTAGAGGTTAGATTTCCAGCACACCTGGGATATTTATCTGAACCTGAGGGCTGGTTCGAGGTCCACTCATCCTACATGAGAAAAATTGAGGACGGTGAGATAGTGGCCTGGGTCTAAAAGGCCATGTTCAACGGGCAAGATGAATCGTAGTGCGAACCACGCATAACCTCGTAATCAGCAGGCCTTCGAGCTGAGCAGTGGTCGGTTGACAGGCCAAGGCTCATCAGGGCTGTAGCGCCATGTGTGGAGGGGTTTCATACAAAACACTACTTTCTGGAGTGTATTTATTAATTTGATAGTGTGACGGAGGAATGTGACTGAGAAAGGAAGCCGCTGAATAACCGTAGAATTTATTATTCCTGTGCATCTGAATATCGATTATCTGGGAATTAGGAATATGAGATTAACAACGACATTGTAGTCAGCAGCAGAGAAAACAAAACCAATGATTGGGCATCGAAGTGTATCTGCTTTAAAGCACCATATTTGATCACATAACTTATAAATTATGTTATTGCTTATGTTCAATAAAGCCACACTTTTTGTGAGACGATCTTGAAAGGACCACGTCCTACCCAAGATAACTCCCAGGTACTTCATAAAACTGTTGAGTTTGAAGAAGTATTATCAAAATTGTTGACAAATTAACCAAGTGTTTGGTACGTTGAACGTGCACACTTGCATTTTTGTCACTCCGGGCTGGAGCCAGCAACTG